>NC_134364.1:124213881-124813881 GCF_048569485.1 Anomaloglossus baeobatrachus
CCTCTATTATATTGTCTCTTTGTCTGTGTCTGTCATGTCTCTTTGCTTTTCTTTTTCCCTGTCTCTCTGTCTTTCTCTTTCCCTGGCTGCATTGTGAGATGCCAATATTCCATTCAAGGATATGGCTGTGCATTCTTCTGATGTTTTGGCTGCACTGTGGCTCCCAGCTCCATCGACTTTAATGAAGGCAGGTTTTTTGGCGAATAACTGTAAAGCACGGGGTTAAAATTTCCCCTCAAAACAAAGTCTATGACGTCCCCTAAGTCAAATGGAGTGTCTGTGCAAAATTTTGTGATTGTACATGAGACGGTGCAAATTCCTTTAGCCAACATACACACACATGAACATACATACACACATATATACACACATACATACATACATACACTCAGCTTTATATATTAGATACAGACATTGATTTATAAGTGCATGAACTCGTCACTGGGTAATATCAGATTATGTACAGATATGGACCAAATGGAACTGGAATACTAATTAACTTTCCAATCGTACATGAATCCTCCCTCAAATTTCTCCATTCTCAGGACTTTTGAAAAACAAGGAATTGATTTAGACTAGAGAAGATTTTTAGAATTGCCTGTAAGTTTCTTGAAAATCACCTTGGCGTCACAGGTCATGGTGGCACGGGTTGCTAGGGGAAATACAGAGTAGCCTATGCTGGCCCTAAGGCTGGGGCCTGCCTTCAACCTGACACCTGAATGCACCCTTATAAGTAGGGAGGTATGGGCCTCCAACCTAGACCCTTTCTTCTGTCCTTGTCCCTGATGATAAAAACCCCACCTCCACAATCCACCACCCAGGGGGGGAAGAGAAAAGAACTGAAGTCAACCACCCCACCGACAAATATAGAAAAGACAGGGGTAACTACTATTACAACAACTACTCATACACACAACAACCAAACAAAAAGGAGCCCCAAAGAGTGCACAAGGAGAAACAATATAAAAGGGGGGGAAGAAAACAGACTACTGGGTAACATCCATACCGTTCAACCAACATGATCATGACTAAGGACGATCACGTCTGAAACGCGTAGATCGGAGGAGTTATGTTTTATTCCTTCTTCCCCCTTTTTTAACCGTTATTGGAATAAAATGAAATTTTAACTTTATTTCAAGTTTCTATGGACGTTCTTTGTGCTGGGGATCCGCCTTTTTTTGATTGACTACAGCCTTCTTGACCCACGAGCACCGTCCGGATTTTCCTTCCTGGAATGACTACATGGTGGTGAGCTTTTTTTTTACGTTCAACCAACACACCTAGAACTGCTGCAGCAACAACCAATGCTGCAGCCCACAATGCAAGTCTCGGAGAGGGTTTCTCCAGCTCCTTCCACCTCCTGGCCAAGCTACCAAATGATGAAAATAACCGGCACCCTCTGGTGGAAGTTGTGGGTATTTATAGGACCTGGGCGTGGTCCCAACCGGAAACGCATGACCAGGAGTCAGGAGCTGCTTGAAGGAAAACTGGCATTAACCCTCTCCTTCCCAAAGGAAAGCGAATCCATTTAATAAACAGAGTCCCACAAGAAAAAGTGAGACTCACTCAGAACCTGTAACAAAAAAATCTGCAACAGAGGAAAGTCCGTGACACAAGGTCAACATTATTGGCATTCTTAAAAATTAATAAGACTAGATAAAATATCTTCTAGAAAGGGGAAGACACAAGATTAGCAAAATAAAAACTTGTCAGGACAAAAGGAAACAAAATTTAAAACAGTTCCAAGAAACAAAAAATAGCACCCTTTGCTTGTTTGCCTATGGTTTGATTCAGAGGACAAAATCAGACTAACCTGTAGTTAATTAGTCTGTACCTCCATGACTTTAATTAGTCTATAAATGGTGTCCACTTTTGCTCCCTGATCCTCATTCCAAAACCCAGAGAACTGTCTTGGCAGGTCAGAAGTGTTATCATCAACATGAATAAGCAATTTAAAGGCTCAAGACAACTATCAAAAAGCTCGGCAGCCCAACTTTAACATTGCAAAATGTTTTTCAAAAGTTTTCCGCTCAAGGAAAAGTTAAGACACCTCCAGGTGGGAAAAAGAAAAAGAGAACAAATTGAAAGTTGGTACAAAATGTGACAAACCACAACCAACATCCAGAAAAGCTAGCCAATTACGACGGATCCGGCAAAAGCCAGATGTAACGCAAGGCCATCAGGCACAATCTGGCGCTAAGGCTGCTTTCACACATCCGTTTTTCACCATGCGGCACAATCCGGTATAATCCGGAAAGAACGGATCCGGCGTTTATTGCCGCCGGATCCGTTCTTTCCCCCATAGACCTGTATTAGTGCCGGATTGTGCCGCATGGCCTTGCGTTGCATCCGGCTTTTGCCGGATCCAGCAAAATTTGATTGTTTGGCGGCCGGATGGAACGCTGAGGGGAACGTTTTTTGTTTCCCGTGAAAAAAACGCATTGCGCCGGATCCAGCACCGTACGGCGTGTTTTATAATGGAAGTCTATGGACGTTGGATCCGGCACAATGCGGCAAAGAAACGGATACCGCCGCCGGATCCGTTTTTTTGAACTGCGTATGCTCAGTAGCACAACGGATCCATCAAAAAACGGAAGGAACGCATGGAAAAACTGATGAAACGGATCACTTTTTTCGCAGGATGCGTTGCATCAATTTTTTGCCGGATTGTGCCCAACGGGAAAAAATGGATGTGTGAAAGCAGCCTTTCACACATCAGTTTTTTTCCATCAGGCACAATCCGGAAAACAACAGATAAAATGGATCCGGCGCCAGATCCATTTTATCCCCATTGATTTGTATTAGGCTGCTTTCACACATCTGTTTTTTGCCGCCGGTTACCTTTTTTTCTGCATAGACTTGCATTAGCGCCGTATTGTGCCGCATGGCCTTGCGTTGCGTCCATTTTTTTGCTGGATGCAGCATATTTAGCACATGCGGAGGCCGGATGGAACGTTGCCTGGCACGTTTTTTTTGTGCGGATCCGGTGCGATGCGGCGCGATTTACAATGCAAGCCTATGGATGTCGGCGTCCTGCAGCAAAAAACGTATCCGGCGGCCGGATTTCGTTTTTTGCACTGCACATGCTCAGTATCAAGCCGCATCCGTCAAAAAACGGACGGGCCGCATGGAAAAACTTATGCAATGGATCCGTTTTTTTCGCCGCATCTGTTGCATAGGTTTTTGAGCCAAATTGATCCGCACTGCAAAAAACCGGATGTGTGAAAGCAGCCTTGGAGATATCTGGAACTATAAAACATGACTCAATAAGCAAATGAAGAGTATCATATTGTGTCATTTCAGGGTGATTGATTTGATTGCACAATTGTTTTTGAGATATTTTATTTACTGTGTTTACTATATGGTAAAACTGATGTGTGGGTGTGATACCTCAGGTCGGTGAGAGTTCGTAAACACCAAACATGTATAAGTTTACTTTTATCTAAGGGGTTAAAAAAAAATCTGAAGTTTGTCCAAAAAAAGTGGCTTATGTTTTGTGCCATTTTCCACAACCCCTGGCATTCTCATTTTTCAGGATCTGAGGCTTAGTGATGGCTTATTTTTTGCGTCTCAAGCTGAGTTTTTAACGGTACCATTTTTGTGCAGATGCTACGTTTTGATCACCTGTTATTGCATAATTTTTATTTGCGTATTTTATTTTATTTTATTTGCGTAAAATTTGTGCCAACCAAAAAACGTAATTTTGGCGTTTGGAATTTTTTTGCTGCTACGCTATTTACCGATTAGATTAATTGATTTTATATTTTGATAAATCAGGCATTTCTGAACGCGGCGATACCAAATGTGTGTATAATTTTTATTTTTTTTTTAACCCTTTCATTTTCAATGGGGCGAAAGGCGGGTGATTTGAACTTTTAGGTTTTTTAATATTTTTAAGTTTTCAAACATTTTCTTTTAATTTTTTTTTTTATTTTACTAGTCTCCCTAGGGGACTATAAGGATCAGCAGCCTGATCTCTCTTCCATATCTGCTGATCACAGCTACACAGCTGTGAACACCAGATATGCTCATCTCCTGTCACACAGCTCTCGGCCGTGTGAGACAGGACGTGAGTCATGTGAGCTACAGGAGTCATCACATCACCCTGTCCTACCATAACAACCATCGGATCTATGTGATCACATCTCGTGAATTCCAGTGTTGGGCGGTGAGTGAGCGGAACACCGCGACCACTATTACAATGCCACTGTGACAGTTTCACAGCAGGATTTAAAGGGTTAACAGATATGGGTGGATCGTGGATCTGCTCGTACCTGATAGGCACACATGTCAGATGTATAAATCAGCAGTCATGTGCGTGGATCCTCCCCGACTGCAAAAGTTGAAAAATTCAACATAACTATAGCAGATATTTATCTTTTAGGTGTTAATTCCCAATCTACAGATAAACCAGGCAGATAAAATCTATGTGCACGTCAGGATTAAATTCTTACATGAAAACCGTACACAATTATTGTGACAGTAATGCGCATTCTAATTCAAATCCAGGGAGAATGAATCTGGAAATAATTTCCCTACAACTAGACACAATAATTGGATTTCTATCTACTTTAAAACTTTAATCCTGTCTGATTTAGAAAGATAAAGGCTCTGAAAATTCTCCTAATACTGCGCTTAACCTTAAAGACAGTCAATGAGATTAAATTAAGGAGCCAGCGGCCTGACCAATGGAGGCCGATGATGAGGAAGAAAACCATTTACATGCTGTTGCCTCACTGACTCCCTGTAAATGGAAAAACAAATTGGATAAAGGAATGATGTCACTACTTTCTAACCAGAAATTATACATATAAGTAGTGAGATAGTAATCATTTACTAATAATTCTCTGAAACACCTGTGGAGATGACTTCCGATAGAAAAATATACATTCAGTTCATGGGCAACAGCTCTGGTGGACGTTCCTGTATTCAGCATACCAATTGCACGCTCCATAAAAACCTGTGACATTTGTGGCTTTGTACTGTGTGATAAAGCTGCTCATTTTAGAGTGGCCTTTTATTGTGGCCAGCCTAAGGCACACCTGTGCAATAATCGTTCTGGCTAGTTTAAGGCACACCTATGCAATAATCATGCTGGCCAGTGTAAGGCACACCTATCCAATAACCATACTTGCCAGTCTAAGGAACACCTGTGTAATAACCAGGCTGGCCAGTCTAAGGCACATTTGTGTAATAATCATGATGGCCAGCCTAAGGCACACCTGTACAGTAATCATACTGGCCAGTCTAAGCCACACCTGTGCAATAATCATACTGTCCAGCCTAAGGTACACCTGAACAATAATCATGATGGCCAGCCAAAGGGTATGTGCCCACGATCAGGACACGCTGCATCCTGGACGCAGCAGGTCCTGACCTGTGGGGCCGTGCATCTTCTCTGCAGGTGAATGCAGGAGACTGCAGCTGCTTGTACCTACGATCAGGGTTTGGTGCGCTGCGGTCTCTCACTTGTGTTCTCCCTACAGAGGACGCATGTGATTCCGCAGCAAACAATTGACATGCTGCGGTCTGGAAACACACTACACAGGTCAGCGTTTGCTGCAGAAAAAACAAGCATAGTGCACACGGGATTTCAAGAAATCCAATCCACTGTGCTTTTACTGTACAATACAGCATTTTGGATGCAGCTGAAGCTTGCTGCATCCAAAACGCAGCAAACACTGATTGTGGGCAGGCACCCTAAGGCACACCTGTGCAATAATCATACTGGCCAGCCTAAAGCACACCTGTACAATAATCATACTGGTCAGTCTAAAGAACACCTGTGCAATAATCATACTGGCCAGCCTAAGGCACACCTTTACAATAATCATGTTGGGCAATCTAAGGCACACCTGTGCAATAATTATGCTGCCTAATTAGCATCTTGATAAGCCACACCTGTGAGGTGGATAGAATAAAGGAGAATCGCTCACTAACACAGATTTAGACATATTTGAAAATAATTTTTTAGAAAAAAAAAGCCTTTTGTGCACATTTAAAATATCTTAGATCTTGTAGTTCAGCTCATGAAAAATGAGAGCAAAAACAAGTGCTGTGTTTATTGTTTGTTCAGTGTATTTTGCAAAGAGGAATTGGTAAAAATTTCAGCCTGGATTTCAGCACCTCACAATTGTAAGTTTTGTATTTTTAGAATATTAAGAAAAGCCCAAACACTTGCTACTTAAAGTTGGTAAATCCCATCAAATCTGAATAAAATCCATTTAGGTTTCTGGGTGTAATGTGAAAAAATGTAGAAATGTTCATGGGGGAGGAATACTTTTTCATGGTACTGTACATAAAATGCAATGACTTCACCAACATTATAATTTCTGTGTATCCAGTCTGTTAAGACTAAGGGTGGCTTTACATGCTACGATATCAGTACCGATATCGCTAGCATGTGACCCGCCCCCATTGTTTGTGCGAAACGGGCATATCGCTGCCCGTCGCACACAAAATCGCGCACCCGCGTGACACATACTTACCTGCATAGTGACGTCGCTGTGACCGACGTACCGCCTCCTTTCTAAGGGGGTGGTCTGCTCGGCGTCACAGCGACGTCACTGGCCCAATGAAAGCGGAGGGGCGGAGATGAGCGGGACAAACATCCCGCCCACCTCTTTCCTTCCGCATTATGGCCGGCGGCAGGTAGGAGATGTTCCTCGTTCCTACGGGGGTCACACACAGCGATGTGCACTGTCGCAGGAACGAGGAACAACAACGGGAAAGCGATAGTATCGATAATTGGGAGCGGACCCCCATGTCAACGAGGAGCGATTTTGGACGTTTTTGCAACGATCCAAAATCGCTCCTTGTAGTCACACACTACGAGATCGCTACAGCGGCCCGATGTGCGTCACAAATTCCGTGACCCCAACGAGATCGCTGTAGCAAAATCGTAGCGTGTAAAGCCCGCTTTAGGGAAAAGCAGTTTCCTAAAGATGGACTTAGGGCTACTTTGCACGCTGCGACATCGCTACTGAAAGTGACGCACATCCGGTGCCAGTAATGACGTCGCAACGTGTAAAGCCTAGATGCGCCGATAAGCGATCGTAAAAGCATCGTAAATAGGTGATCTGTGTAGCGTCGGTCATTTTCATAATGTCGCACCAATAGGAGATACGATGTTGTTCCTCGTTCCTGCGGCAGCACACATCGCTGTGTATGAAGCCGCAGGAGCGAGGAACATCTCCTTACCTGCCTCCACCGGCAATGCGGAAGGAAGGAGGAGGGCGGGATGTTTACATCCCGCTCATCTCCGCTCCCCCGCTTCTATTGGCCGCCTGCTGTGTGACGTCGCTGTGACACCGCACGACCCGCCCCCTTAGGAAGGAGGCGCGTCGCCGGCCAGAGCGACGTCGCAGGGCAGGTGAGTGCATGTGAAGCTGCTGTAGCGATAATGTTGGCTACGCCAGCAATCACAAGATATCGCAGCTGCGACGAGGGCGAGGACTATCGCACTTGGCATCGCTAGCTTTGGATAGCTATGTCGCAGCGTGCAAAGTACCCTTTAGTTATGAGTTTCTTGAGCTCTGAATATTTCTTTAACAGTGAAATCATGGAGCGTTACTGTCGCGGGCGGAGGAGGGGACGCTGCGCTCTCCCACTGCTCGGGTCCGGCCGCTGCTGCTGCTGCGGCTGCCGCTGCTCGGTGGTGGTTCGAGCGGTGGGCCGGATCCCGGGGACTCGAGCGGCGCTCCTCGCCCGTGAGTGAAAAGGGGATGATTTTGATTGTGGGGGTTTTGATTATTGTCCGTGACGCCACCCACGGTTGTGGTGATATTGGTGACACCATCACTGCTCTAGACGGGGATCCCGGGAGCGGTGACAGGGAGCAGCTTGGTTGTTATTCCTCCCCTCCGTGGGTAGGGGGTTGGTCGTCCCGGGGCCCGGTGATGGGGTAGGGATGGATGGCAGGTGGGTTACAGGGCCTGGTGAGGTGCAGGGTCGCGGGGGCAGCGCTGTGCCGCACATGCACGGTGGTACTCACTCAGCCAATGATGAGGACACAGTTCTCGGTAAAACACACGGCTGGATGGACGGGTCCCACAGACGGCTGCGGTGTTGATTCTCCCGGCAGGTTGGTGATGACTGCCTTTCCCTGCACCTATCTACGGCAGATGGTTCCAATGGGTTCCCACCGGTAACCCGCTCCCCAGCTTGGATATGGGCCGGAGGAGTCCCGTTTGCCCGCAGGCGCTGGCCCTGAGAAACGGTTGCCTTGGCGGTGGCGGTGTCTCCCTCTCTTGGTTGGACTGTTGCCTTCTGTTGGGACTTGGCTATTGGGAAACCCAGGAGGTTCCCTTCACTACGAATTCGGCAAATTCACGGCGACTCCTGGCCTTGCCGGGGTCTGTAAGCCCCTGCCAGATGGTGCTGGCTTCTCTTTGCGTACCGGTCCGGTACCGCCGGGCCACCGCCCGTCCACGGTCCTTATGGTAGACTCCAATCAGCCACTCCTGCAGACGGTCACCACCGTCTGCCAACCTTGCTGTCTCGCCCGGGCCACACACCCGGACGCTGTCAGTTAGTTGCTCCACTACCACTTCTCCTCCTTCCACTTTCACCTCCAAAACTAATCTGTTTGTTTTCCCTGCTCCAGGACTGTGAACTCCTCGGTGGGCGGGGCCAACCGCCTGGCCCACCCCCTGGTGTGGACATCAGCCCCTGGAGGAAGGCAACAAGGGTTTCGTGTCTGACCTCGGTGTGCCTGCTGGGAGTGTGGGGTGTGGTGGTGTTGTGCTCTGTGGCCCCTGGCTTGTCCAGGGCGCCACATTACATCTGTACAGAAGATTTGAAGTTTTTGCATAAGAAATATTGAGGATTTACCGTCCATATAGTTATATCATGAAATAAGTCAGCCCTAAAATTTTGGATCTTTGCAGGGTAAACAACATATTGATAAAATATTGATATCCTCATATAAAATTAACTAAATGTCCACTATATTATTTAAAGTAGATTAGCGGGAAAAAAAAATTGCAGACGGGTTCATCCCTGAAATATTTTTGTAAATTTATTGCATCTGTTTTTCAACTTTCATCCATCCTCAAAGAGCGGATGCCTCAATAACTACCGAATGTTTTGCTGCTTTATTTTTTTTTCCAAAATAATTATCTGAAATAAGTTGGTATAAAGACATTCAATGCAACTATTTCGCTATGTGCTCTATCCATTATTAATAAACATTGGTATTTCCATATTTTAAAACATAACCCTTCACAATTTGTGTAAAGGCCCTGTCACACCAGAGATAAATCTGCGGCAGATCTGTGGTTGCAGTGAAATTGGGGACAATCAGTGCCAGGTTTGTGGCTGTGTACAAATGGAACAATATGTCCATAATTTCACTGCAACCACAGATCTGCCAAAGATTTATCTCTGCGTGTGACAGGGCCTTAGGCGGGCTTTACACGCTGCAACATCGCTAGCATCGGCTAGTGATGTCCAGCGCGATACGGTAGTACCCGCCCCTGTCGCACATGCGATTTGTGGTGATTGCTGCCGTAGCGAACATTATCGCTACGGCAGCTTCACACGCACTTACCTGGTCAGCAGTGTCGCTGTGACTGCCAAACAATCCCTCCTTCAAGGGGGAGGTGCATCTGTGACACCCTGGCCAGGTCAGGTAGTCACAGATAGGGCCCCACATTACACCTGTCCCTCATAGGTAACATACAGCCAAACACATAAACCCTAGTCACCCCCCTCAGGGCTTGATGGACACACCAGGGGGCGGAACCAGGCGGTTGGAAGACGCCCTGAGGAGTCTCAGATAGCCTGGGGCGGGAAAACAAACACAACAAGTCTAGAGTTCAAGTTGGAGAGGTGTGTGGGCTGGAGCTGTGTGCAGCTCCAGCAGAGGAGAAATCCCAATTTGAGCAAGTGCCAGGGTAGGAGCCCTGGTACCTTTGGCTAGGAGGCAGACGGAGGCCTCTGTTTGCAGGAGCCGGGAAGACGGGTCGGTGGAACCGAGGTGGACCGGGACAGGGTAGTGGCCTGCCGGTACCGACCCGGGGAACCGACTCGGAAACTGGAGCACAAAGGGGGGGTACTCAAACCCTGAAGCTAGGTCCAGAAGCTCCTGGGGGCTAGCTAATTAAATGATTGTGGCAAGGACTAGAGGTCCTGTCCCACTCAAAGTCCTCAAAAAAGAGAGAAAGACCTTGCATCACCTTGCACAGGTGCTCAGGAGAAAAAGCGTCAATACAGAAAGGAATAACTCCGGCACACTGTATGTTTCCCAAAGAGAAAAAGATGGACACAAGAAAGTTGATTTCAAATCCTTTTCTTTTATTCAATGTGAAAAAGTGAAAAAGTGCTGTACAAAACAAAAGGTCCGCCAGGAACAACGTTTCGGCCAAGAGGCCTTCCTCAGGTAGCACAGACTAGAATGGACAGGAATCACTGGAGATCAGCACGCAGAATGTATATATGTGCTTACCACCTGCACAAAGAGTATGCGTAATCACGAACAGCGTATAAGTTGTGACATGAAGGAAGTGCACGTGTAGGGAAGTGGTAGGGTCATCACACGGTGCTATAGGGAAATGTTACAGTAGATGACATGAAAATGAAGTACATAATGATATGTCTTGAATACTGTGTGGAAGATACCTATTAGTCAGGGAAGGTTCAAATGATATCCACACATATGGTTTGAACACGAGTCCCTGTGTGTTATAGTAGGAGACCGCACACGGAAAGGTAGGTTGTCTAGAGGCTGCAGAAATGAGACCTCCAGTGACGTACAAGATCTAGCACGATATGGCACTGAATATAGTACACGGGTCGTGGTTCATAGAGAAGCCGGGGGATCCTGAGAGGTGATTTACCAGAACCCAGAGCCAGAAGGGGGCGCTGTAAGGTCCACGAATAAATGGAAAGTCAGAAGCATCTAGGGATTAGTTTAGGAAAGGGTCCAGGGAATCTGGCTGTCAAAATCCAGGAAACTGGCAGGCCTGTGCCTCTGGTGCAGTGTGTGTAGATGTGCGGTCTGCACACACTGCACCAGAGGCACAGGCCTGCCAGTTTCCTGGATTTTAACAGAGAACAATAGAAGAAAATCGGGTTTTTATCAGCCGCGCCAATGATCACTTTTCAGGTATTCAGAATAATGGATCTTTTATTTTGCACAGGTCTACGCGTTTCTGGAGTCTCAGCTCCCTTCCTCAGGACCATCAGGCATAAGAACACATCAAATCCCAAAGAGATTTGATGTGTTCTTATCGTACTTGGGATAGTTTATTCACAGTGTTCACTATATGGTAAAACTGATGTATTAGTGTGATGTCTTATGTCAGAACAGGTTCGTAGATACCAAACATCTATAGGTTTACTTTTATCTAAGGGGTTAAAAAAAAATTCTGAAGTTTGTCCAAAAAAGGCGCACTTTTTGTGCCATATTTCGTGATCTATAGCGTTCTCATTTTTCGGTATCTATGGCTCAGTGACAGGTTATGTTTTGCGTCTTTAACTGACGTTATTATTAACTACACCATTTTTGCACAAAAGCGCCATTTTGATTGTCTGTTATCGCATTTTGCGCAAAAGTTTGCAGCAACTAAAAAAAATACTTTTGGCGTTTAGAATTTTTTTTCTGCTTCACCGTTTACCGATCAGATTAATTGATTTTATATTCTGATAGATCGGGCATTTCTGAATGTTGCAATACCGAATTTGTGTATATTTTTTATTTTTTTTAACCCTTTAATTTTCAATGGGGTAAATGGGGGGTGATTTGAGCTTTTAGGTTTTTTTTATTTTTTTTTTTATTTTTTTTAACTTTTTTTTATTTTACTAGACTCCCTAGGGGACTACAATGATCAGCAGTCAGATCGCTCATTCATTTTTCCAGATCACAGCTACACAGCTCTGATCAGCAGAACAGCAGCTCTCCTATTACAAACGACCCTCTTTCAGGTGTAATGCCTGCTTTACACGCTTCAATAAATCTTTCAATCCGTAGTCGGGGTCAAGTTGTAAGTGACGCACATCCTGCATCGTTCGTGACGTATTTGCGTATGACACCTACGTGCGATCAAGATTGAACAGCGGGTAACCTCAGTGACAGCTCAGCTGATCGCGCGGCTGTCTTCATTTGCTGCGTGGAGGTGACAGGAGCGGCGGTGTCTGCTGCAGCTCCGGTCACCTCCATGCAGCAGCGCTGGAAGCGACGCTAGACCATCCTGGATTACGCCGGACATGGAGGGCTTTTTGGGGCTGATTAAAGTGGTTAACCAGGGTATATGTTTGTGTTTTTTATTTCTAATAAATGATTTTTCGGGTGTGTGTGTTTATTTACTGTAATTTACAGATTAATCATGGAAGGTGTCTCATAGACGCCTGACATGATTAATCTAGGACTTATTGGCAGCTATGGGCTGCCAATAACTCCTTATTACCCCGATTTGCCAACGCACCAGGGCAAATCGGGAAGAGCCGGGTACAGTCCCAGAACTGTCGCATCTAATGTATGCGGCAATTCTGGGCAGCTGTTGGCTGATATTGTTAGGCTGGGGGGCTCCCCATAACGTGGAGCTCCCCATCCTGAGAATACCAGCCTTCAGCCGTATGGCTTTATCTGGCTGGTTTTAAAATTGGGGGGGATCCGCACGCCGTTTTTTTTAATTATTTAATTATTTATTTCATTGCACAGTATAGACACGCCCACCGGCTGCTGTGATTGGGTGCAGTGTGACACCTGTCACTCAGCGTGGGGGCGTGTCTCACTGTAACCAATCATAGGCGCCGGTGGGCGGGGAAAGCAGGGAATACAAAATTGTTTAATGGGTGGCCGGCTTTTTCAAAACAGTAAAAGCCGCCGGAGCAGTGTGAATGCCGTGCAGAGCCGGGGATCGAGGAACGGTGAGTATATGAGAGAGGGCTGCTCAATTCACTTACTCAGGAGTTTAGCGGTCACCGGTGAGTCCTTCACAGGTGACCGCTAATCAGGACGCGACACAGACAGAGCCGCAGCATGACAATGAAGTCGGGTGAAGTTCACCCGAGTTCATTCTGACAGTGCGGCTCTGTCTGTGTCTGCTGTCATCTGCCATTCACCGCTGCTACATGGCTGTCTGTGTCTGCTGTCAGCGGCCATGTAGCAGCGCTGAATGGCAGATGACATAGTAAAAACGCATCCCTACACATTACACACGCTTGTCAAGTCAATAAATTAAAAAAAAAAAGGTGCCCAATGCATACGTCACAGAACACATGATCTAAAGGATCGCACACAAAATTGATCAATTTAACATAGATTACTAACGCACGTGTGACAGCAAATGAACGACCTATGTGCAATCTCATAAGATCCCGTATGCAACCTGGGCGTGTCACATCGCATACGAGATCGCACACCTAATTGTAAGGTGTAAAGCTGGCTTAAGAGGAACTGACTCATGATAGCTACAGGATTCATCACATGACCCTGTGCTACCATTGCAACCATCGGATCCACGTGACTTCCGATGGAGCCCGGTAAGTGAATGCTTAAGGCCCCGTCACACACAGAGATAAATCTTTGGCAGATCTGTGGTTGCAGTGAAATCATGGACATATTGTTGCATCTGTACACAGCCACAAACCTGGCACTGATTGTCCCCAATTTCACTGCAACCACAGATCTGCCGCAGATTTATCTCTGTGTGTAAAGTGGCTTTTACCGTGGCCGGCTGTTACATTGCGCTGTGACATTTTCACAGCACAGTGTAAAGGCTACTTTACACACTGCGATATCGGTCCCGATATCGCTAGTGTGGGTACTCGCCCCCATCCGTTGCGCGACACGGGCAAATAGCTGCCCGTGCCGCACAACATCGCCCAGAGCCGTCACACATACTTACCTGTCCGGCGACGTCGCTGTGACCGGCGAACCGCCTCCTTTCTAAGGGGGCGGTCCGTGCGGCGTCACAGCGACGTCACTGAAGCGTCACTGAACCACCGCCCAATAGCAGCGGAGGGGCGGAGATGAGTGGGACGTAACATCCCGCCCACCTCCTTCCTTCTGCATAGCAGCCGGGAGGCAGGTAAGGGAAGCTTCCTCGTTCCTGGGGTGTCACACAGAGCGATGTGTGCTGCCGCAGGAACGAGGAACAACTTCGTTACTGCTGCAGCAACGATTTTTAAGAATGGACCCCCATGTCGCCGATTAGCGATTTTGCACGTTTTTGCAACGATGCAAAATCGCTTATCGGTGTCACACGCAACGGCATCGCTAATGCGGCTGGATGTGCGTCACAAATTCCGTGACCCCAACGACTCCGCATTAGCGATGTCGCAGCGTGTAAAGCCCCCTTTAGTGGTTAACAGGCACAAGTGGGTAGTGAATCCACTCGTGCCTGATACCCGCACGTCATCACTTCCCCTGATGAAGCCACAATGCATAGTGGCGAAACGCGTAGGGCTTAGATTTGGCTAAGAACCCCCGTTTTTGTGACTGACCACAGGATGCGATTATACGCTACTCTAGTCCTCCATACTGGGCACTTTATATTGGCGGCAGGAACAACTACTTTAAGCAATGTATTAAGCATTTGAAAAATATATATATTTTTTTTTTTTTTCTGGTTAATGCATGCTTGAACCTTGCTTGAACCGGCTTTACCTGGGTCCGTACTCATAGCCACAGAGTCATTGTCAGACACCATATTATGAGTATATTTTCCCAGGGTCCCTATGCATAACGTGCTATAGGTGGAGGATCGGCTTGTATAATGCTTGCAATTTTGTGTAAAGCGACAGGAGAATAATTCTGACTGATATATTCAATATATGTACTAACATTATGCTTATGTAGCTAGAGGTGTATCTGCGTCTCTGAATACTGTATCTATCCAGGCTTTATGTTTTAGGTCAGAGGATGAAAAGAGGAAAAGTGCCCGGCTGGAACCTCCACCCCCTCCCCAGGGGGTAGGTGGAGGCCGGCATGACGTGGCTAGGGGGGATAGGGTGAAGAGGGAGAGGGGTGGGGGTTTAGGGACCGTTAGGCTAGGAGCGGGGAAAAGCCAGGCATTGCTGCGGCTGCAGCTGAAGTAGTTGTCTGCCAGTCACAGACACTGCTGTAAAAAAAAAAAAAAAAAAAAGTGACCGTTTTCACCTACTATGGACGGTCTGTTGGAGGAGCTGCGGGGGGCGGCCCGGCGCCATCCATCCGGCTGGCTGGAGGAGCAGCTGCGGTCGGTGCTGGCTGGTGGCGTGGTGTCGGGTGCGTCTGCCCCGGCCAGGCCGCAGGCGCGGCCCGCTCGTTGCGGTCGGCGGTCGGGGGGGGCTCCGGGGCCGGCCGCGGAGGTCTCTCCGGCTATCAGGGAGCGGCCATGCCGCCGGTCCAGGCCTCCGGAGCGTCTCTCTCCCGGCGGTTCCGGGCGGGCCACAGGGCAGGCGCGGCCTGCTCGCAGGCCGCGGTTAGAGCCGAGGCGATCTAGTGCAGTGCCTGCGGGGCCTCAGCGGCAGCGGGGAAGCCCCATTAGGGACCCTCCGGCGGTGGGGGGGGTGTCCAGCCTTGGGAGCCCCCTCCGGGCCGGGAGGAATTCACGTCCGCGGCTGAGGTCAGCGGTGGTTAGCAGGCCTCGGCCCGATAGGGGGGAGGGGCCTGCTGCTACCTGGCGACAAGTGGATCTGGAGGCTGCGGCGGGCCGCACTGGCGATGTTCCGGTCGGGCGGCCTGGCTGGTCGGCACGGGACACGCAGGACGGACAGCGGGATCCCTGGCAGGAGGTCGGCGGGCCAGGGCAGGACTGCTCTGGGTCTCAGCAGCAGCCTGGTGGTCGGGATCCAGGAGCGGCGGTGCGTGGACCACCTGGATTGGGCTCGGGACCGACCGATCCGAGGTTCCCTTCGGCGATCGGACCTGTGGAGGACTTCAGACAGGAGAGGGACGCGATGCCAGGGACGGCTGGACGGCAGGATTCGGGATTGACGGCTGGCGGGATCACACCTCCTGCGCAGCTTGGTGAGTACAGCTCTGTGTCTTGTTTGTCTTCTTTGACTAATGATGTGTTAGGTAGTGCAGTGGGTCCGGCGGGGGCTGGGACGGCTCAGGGGCAGGCGGCGCCGCCGGGGTCACTAGGGGTTGTGGAGGTTTTGTCGGAAGTCAGGCAGTTGTTGGCGCGGCTGGAGGGGAGCGGGAGTGTCGGAAGTTGTGCGTCGGCGTGGGTGGGATCCGGGGTCCCGGGTGTGGGGGTGGCGGCGGTGAGTACGGCGGAGGTACGACGGGGGTCCGAGCCAGTGTCGGTTTCTGTGCAGACGGAAAAAGACAAGGATCGAATTCATTTGGATGATAAGGCGAGGGGGGAGGTTTACGTGTGTTTTGAGGGGCCGCTGGGCTCGCATTTAAAGAAGGAAGTTAGGGAAATAATTTGGAGGGATGATTATGTGGAAATCTTCTCTTTGTTGCCGTTAGAGAAATTTAATTTGGACAAGCCCAAGAAAGACGACAACAAAAAAGAGGATGATGAGAAGCGGCGGTGGCGGTTGATCCCTCAGACGTTTACAAACTGGCTGTAAGCGTTTGCAATTTTAGCCAGTGTAATAGGGGAAAAGGCGCCGGACAACTGTTCGCACCTTTTCTGCTATTTGGATTCTATAGGGGAAGCTTATAGGGTGTATGGGGGGCAGGCCTGGTTGCGGTACGACGAACAGTTTCGTCAGCGGAAAGCCATTCGGCCATCCATAAGATGGGACCAGAAGGATATTGGGCTCTGGTTGCGGGTCATGGCACCGACTCGGTATGGGCAATCCTTTCCAGGGGCGGCCGGGGCTTCCGGCCAGGCTGGGGGGCGGTACGGCCAGCAGGCCGGCGGGGGAGCCGGAGGTCATCCGGGATCGCAGAAATCAGGACTTTGCTGGCTCTTCAATGAGGGCCAGTGCAAGTTTGGGGAGCAGTGTAAGTTTAAACACCACTGCTCACACTGTAGCGGCACCAATCACGGGGCGTCAAAGTGTTTCCGACGTAGCAGGGTCAAGGGGGGGCCTGGTAATTCAAAAGGGGGAGACTCCAGTGAAGCTTCGAGAGATGCTACCTTACCTAAATAGGTTTCCTAGGAGGGAGGAGGCAGAGTTGCTAGCGAGGGGTTTTCAATTCGGTTTTTGCATTCCTTCGGGAGCAGGTCCGGGGCAGGGGCGTTTTAAGAATTTACAGTCGGCAAGCCAGCATCCGGAGGTGGTACGGGAGAAGTTGGAAAAAGAGGTGTCTTTGGGGTGTATGGCGGGGCCGTTTCGGTCCCCGCCTTTTCCAGATCTGGTGGTTTCACCGTTGGGGGTGGTGCCGAAGAAGGAGGCGAATAAGTTTCGGCTGATTCACCACTTATCTTACCCGCGGGGGGGGGGGGATCGGTGAATGATGGTATAGATCCTGAGCTATGCTCGGTGGTGTATACGTCGTTTGATGAAGCGGCGGCCTGGGTGCGGCGGTGTGGACGGGGGGCTCTGATGGCTAAGACGGACATTGAATCCGCATTTCGGTTGTTGCCGGTTCATCCGGACAGCGTACGCTTGCTCGGCTGTTTTTGGGAAGGGAATTATTTTGTTGACTGATGCCTGCCCATGGGATGCTCGTTGTCCTGTTCATTGTTTGAGGCATTTAGTTCCTTTTTGGAGTGGGTGGTTAGGGATGTTTCGGGTTTGCAGTCTGTTATTCACTATTTAGACGATTTTTTCTGTGTTGGTCCAGGGAATGCGGGGGTTTGCCAGAGTTTGCTTGCAACGATCGAGTGGGTAGCTCAGCGTTTTGGAGTCCCGTTGGCGCCGGGGAAGACAGAGGGTCCGGGGACATGTATTTCTTTTCTTGGCATTGTTATTGATTCGGACAAGTGGGAGTTTCGGTTACTGGCGGATAAGGTGGTCGCTCTCAGGGAGCAGGTAGCGAGGGCGCTGAGGGTCAAAAAGCTTTCCCTGAGGGAGGTGCAATCGTTGCTGGGCAGACTCAATTTTGCGTGTCGGGTGATGCCGATGGGGCGGATTTTTTCACGGCGGCTTGCGATGGCCACTGCGGGGGTGCTAGTGCCTCATCATTTTGTGCGTCTGTCGGCCGACGTCAAGGCGGATTTAGAGGTGTGGGGACGTTTTTTGGCGGACTATAACGGGCGGTCCCTCTTCATGGAGCCTCTAGTGGGTAATTCGGAGTTGGACTTGTTTACCGATGCATCTGGGGGTCAGGGTTTTGGGGCTTATT
This sequence comes from Anomaloglossus baeobatrachus, assembly GCF_048569485.1. Classification (NCBI taxonomy): domain Eukaryota; kingdom Metazoa; phylum Chordata; class Amphibia; order Anura; family Aromobatidae; genus Anomaloglossus; species Anomaloglossus baeobatrachus. The sequence goes on from NC_134364.1 coordinate 124,232,057, forward strand.
TTGGAGGAGAGTGGTGTGCAGAGGGATGGCCGGAGGTTTGGCGGTCGGCGGGGCTGGTGAAGAATTTGGTGCTGTTGGAAATCTTTCCTATTTTGGTGGCAGTGACTCTGTGGCAGGAGCAATTTCGGAACAGGCGGGTGCGGTTTTACTGTGATAACATGGGGGTCGTGTTAGCAATTAACAATATCTCGGCCAATTCCCCTCCGGTGATTAAAGTTTTGCGGAGATTAGTGCTGGCCTGTTTGTCCATCAATGCTTGTGTGTCTGCGTCGCATGTGCCGGGGGTGTTGAACTCTATTGCTGATGCTCTCTCTCGTTTCCAGTGGGATCGCTTCAGGGAATTGGCGCCGGGGGCGATGGCCGTGGGATTGCAGTGCCCTCCCGAACTTTGGAGTGTGGTATGAGGGCAGTTGGACATTTGATCAGAGGATCGTTGGCTGAGGCGACTTGGACGGCTTATCAGCAGGCGTGGCAGCAATGGGAGGCTTGGGTGCAGTCTTTTGGTTTGATTCGGTCGGTGGAGGATCAGGTAGGCGTGTTACTCTTGTGGATTGGGCGGTGGTCGGCATGGGGTTGGTCCCAGGCGAAGGTGGGTCGGGTGGTGGCGGGCCTGGCCTTTGGGTTTAAGTTGCGGAATAGGCCGGATTTGACGAAAAGCTTTTTGGTGCGGCAGGCGTTGAGGGGGTTTCGCCGGGGGCAGAGTTGTGGGGATAGAAGGAGGCCAGTTTCTTTTGCTCTCTTGGAGCGAATGGGGGCCCACCTGAGTGCGGTGTGTTCGTCTGTTTTTGAGGTTATTTTGTTTCGGCTGGCATTTTCGTTTGCGTTTTTCGGGGCGCTCCGGATTGGGGAATTGGTGGCGGTTAGTCGGCAAGGTTCCGGGGGGATTCAGGCGCGAGATGTTCTTTTATTTGACACCAGCGTGGAATTTTGGCTCCGGAGGTCCAAGACGGATCAATCCGGCAGAGGACGGCGGGTGTTACTGGGGATGGTGGCGGAATCGGCAATGTGTCCGGTGCGGTGTTTGCAGGAGTTTCGGGGGTTGCGACCGCGGGTAGATGGGCCGTTGCTTTGTCATGAGGATGGTTCTTTCTTGTCGAATTATCAGTTTCGGGCAATTTTCCGGAGGTGTGTGGAAGGTCTTGGCCTGGATCCTGGTTGTTATGCGCCTCATTCTTTTAGGATTGGAGCGGCAACTGAGGCGGCTGTGTGCGGGTTGAGTCCGGAGGTAGTACGGAGGATAGGTCGGTGGGAATCCAGGAGATATTTGAGTTATGTGCGCCCTTAGCATGGCTTATGAGGTGGGGAGTTTTGGATTTGTTGTGTTATGGTATGGTACTGTAATGTTTTTGTTGTATTCCTTTGCAGGGGACTTTTCCCGTTTGGTCTGGATATTGGGCCACTCCTTTGTGCACTGGGCAGCGATCCGGGCAGACATCCGATCGGAGGGTCGGCAGCTGGGCTTTGCACGAAATGTGGCGGTACTCCGGTGGTTGGGTATCCGGGGCATGCGGTGGATGCGGGTGTTGCCCGAGGTGCACAGGGCAATGCGATTGGACCGGGCGCCGGATATTCTGGTCCTGCACGTTGGGGGGAATGATGTGGGAATGGTGGCGGGCCGGGAGTTGATCAGGGATATAAAACATGATTTACTTCGGCTGTGGGTGGCTGTACCAGGACTTAGGACGGTCTGGTCAGAGATTGTCCCGAGACGGACATGGCGTAGGGCTCGGTCAGTTGAAAGGCTGAATAAGACCCGTATAAAAATCAATCGGGCCATTTCGGGTTTTGTAGTGAGGAATGGGGGGGTGGCGGTCCGTCATTTTGATTTGGAGGCAGTGGATCAGGATTACTGGTTGGCAGATGGGGTTCACCTGAATGCAGTGGGGACAGATTTGTGGTCTTTGGGAATTCAGGAGGGTATTGAGCGGGCCATGGCATTGTCCGGTAGAGGGGGGGTCTCGAGCGTTTGAGGGGGTCAAAGCGCTCTCGTTGTGGTGGTGGGGGTGGGGTCCTCGAAGTTGGTGAAAATTGGATTGGGGGGTCCCAATGGAGGTGGAATCCCCCCCGTTAATTACTGGTTTGGGGAGTGGTCTGGTGATCATGGGGGGAACATCGGCTTGGTGGGGTCGGTTCCCGTGCTTGGTGGTTTAACCCTTCCCCCTCATATTTGTTTGGTGCTCCTGAGTTTGTGGTTGCGGCTGGGAGTAATGGGGTTGAGGCGGAAGGTAGGATTGGAGTATTGGGTGATCACCAGATTGTTTGAGCTTCGAGGACCACAACCCCCTGTTTTATAAATGTTTTTATAAGTTATGTTAAATAAAAGGCTGCTGTGGCCATTTTATCCAATTATGTGTCTGTGGTCATTTCAATAAGGGGTTAAGTATTGGGGGTGGGGGTATGGTAGCAGTTGAGGGGTCTCCAGGACTCCACTATGCCAACGTCAAGTGCCCGGCTGGAACCTCCACCCCCTCCCCAGGGGGTAGGTGGAGGCCGGCATGACGTGGCTAGGGGGGATAGGGTGAAGAGGGAGAGGGGTGGGGGTTTAGGGACCGTTAGGCTAGGAGCGGGGAAAAGCCAGGCATTGCTGCGGCTGCAGCTGAAGTAGTTGTCCCGCCCACCCTCCCCTTTTGTTTTGTTTTGTTTTATTTTGTTTTGTTTGTCTGGGTCATAGTGGCAGAGGTGGTGGGGGTGGGGTCCTCGAAGTTGGTGAAAATTGGATTGGGGGGTCCCAATGGAGGTGGAATCCCCCCCGTTAATTACTGGTTTGGGGAGTGGTCTGGTGATCATGGGGGGAACATCGGCTTGGTGGGGTCGGTTCCCGTGCTTGGTGGTTTAACCCTTCCCCCTCATATTTGTTTGGTGCTCCCGAGTTTGTGGTTGCGGCTGGGAGTAATGGGGTTGAGGGGGAAGGTAGGATTGGAGTATTGGGTGATCACCAGATTGTTTGAGCTTCGAGGACCACAACCCCCTGTTTTATAAATGTTTTTATAAGTTATGTTAAATAAAAGGCTGCTGTGGCCATTTTATCCAATTATGTGTCTGTGGTCATTTCAATAAGGGGTTAAGTATTGGGGGTGGGGGTATGGTAGCAGTTGAGGGGTCACCAGGACTCCACTATGCCAACGTCATGTGATATGGACATTTACATGTGTAATATAATGTGGTCGGATTATTAGCACAAACATATATTATATTGCGGTTACTTATTAGAGAGTCCTCACACATTGTAAAGTGTTAAATTGTTATCCTTAGAGGGATCAGTAAGAGATATAATCTGGGTGTACACGTGAGGACTCATAGCGTGATGTAGCGTGGTGGTTATAAACATATGTAATGTCCTATCTAACTACAACATAACACGGAAGAGAAGGATTCGTATTATAGGAGCCTTCTCTGGGCCGCGTTCTTTCTCATATTTATTGCACAATATACAATTTCTTTACTTGGTGCCGCAAAATACGGTTTTGGAGCAGAATTGAATATTTATTATCTTGTGGTCTTTGTCAGATATGCTAAAATCCAGTTAGAGCTTCTTGTCTATCCCTAAATTAAGGCTTTTTAAATGTTTTTAAATTGTGTTTTCTCTGTGTCCAAAAAATGCTCTATAAGCTGTGACAAATTACATTATATCCCAAATAAAGTATTGAACTGTCGGTGATCCCTTCTATAGTCTACTCTTGGTTATGGTATTTGTTATCAGTGTTAATAACAGGAGATGTCCCTCATGGTCACATACGTGACATCATCTGACACAGGCGGCCATTGTTACATCACAGCATGATGTCACAATGACTGAGAATCTATAGAAGCTGGTGTACAGGGGACAAATGCTCATTTCAGTAGAAGAAGTTGAGGAGAGCGAAGGATCGAGGACACAGATGGTCATCTCAGAAGACAAACAGAGCGGAGGATCCAGGATTGAAGATACATTGTCATGTCTGGAGGTGAAGGCAATGAGAGTGGACGCTCGAGGATTGTGGACTCAGATGTTCAAGTCAAGAGGTGAAGACAAAGAGGGCGGTGGATCCAGGATTGATGACTCGGTCATCTCAGAAGGTGAAGACCAGGAGAGTGGAGGATCCGGGATCCACAACACAGGTAAATGAGGAACTTTACAGGGTTTTCAGTTAACCTTGTGCCAACATGTCCGCTTAGGCTATGTTCCCACAAGGCGTTTTTGGTGCTTTGATTAGAAGCAAAACCTGATCTTTTGGCAGTAAAAAAGCTGCGTTTCTTTGCTGAGTTTTTACCATGTTTTTTACTGGGTTTTAAGTCTATTTGTTTACAGTACAGTAGGATGCTGCTTCTTTAAAAAACGCAGCATTTTGCCAGTTCAGTAAGAAAAAAGAAAGTAGGAGTGTGTCTGTGTGTGCCGGAGATTTCTGGAATCTCATAGGTTTTGCTAGTATGATGAAAAGCAGTTTTTTATTACCAAGTATTTGCATAAAACTAATAAAAAATGCAAAAAAAACCACACCAAGAAAAACCTGTGTGAGCATAGCTTTCCCTCCCAATGTGCTGATTGTGGTGTACAGTGCTGTCCATGGCTCCAGTCTCCGCTGTTATCTGTAGAGCTGGTGATGGCGGTTCTATGTGAGGTCACAGGCGGAATGTTGGAGCAGAGAGTTCCGTGCAGCAAACATGGACCCTCCACATGGAGATCTACAGCAAAGAACTTTCTGTTACAGCCATTCCTAACATGATAAAAAATACCAGTTTTCTAAAATATTTTTTTTTACTTGACTTGAAAAATGTGACACATTGATCTCATCTAACATTGGGCAGTGCATTGCCATGCTTAAAAACTTGCACTGGCGTAATATTGCCCCACATTTATCATTAAGGTGCAAAATTGAAAAGATATAGATTGGCGGATATTGAAGCGAGTGATACAGAAAAATGTGGAGCAAATTCCGCCATTTTACATCACTGGGACCATTACATTTTGGAATGTTGTAACTTATGCATTGTAATATGTCACTATAATCTGAAAAAATGGTAGCTAGGGGATGGTAATGCATTATTTATTCTCACATATGTGCACATATGGGGCATCTAGTCACAATCTAATATAAAGACCTCAGATCACATATAAGAACAACCAATTGAAGGCCATCTTCCAATTTTACATTAGTCTTCAGAATTTTAAGCCTTTGCTGACACTTATTTTTTTCTTTCTTTCCAGGGAGTATATCGGGATCTAGAAAGGAAGACTGAAGAATTTAGAAAGGGCCATTATATTGATTAGTGTTAGATTATAGGACTATCGGTATATTATATTTGGTGCCTTATGTGTCACCACACACTGACTATACAGAACAAAATCAGGAATCTGTTTTATGGCATTCTATTACAGCCATTCTCTGTTTTCCTGTATGGAAAGTTGACATCACCATGCACAAAGGATCCCTATACATCTGCATGTTCAGAAAGATGATAAATTTTGGCATCTGGGCATTGCACCAATAGAACCCGGACCTTGGATTGGTCTGCATACATCTTGATAGTCTCTATATGCCCTTAACATTTGATGGCATGCAAGTCTGTATTGTAAAAATGTCTCCTATCATGTTCCCTATATTGCTATAATGTCCACATTCTGGTCCCCATCTTCGACATCATAACACATTTATACATTAGAATTATAGGACAGATGACACTACAGCTACAGAGGTGACCGTCTGATAGCCCAGCTCGACTACCTATCTCTACTGAAGACCCTTTCAGCTTTTTGAGAGTTGGGTGGAGGACATCATCTCTAAAAATAGGGTACCAGAGCTGCACCCCATCAGTTTGAGCAGGACTCTATGGACTCTTAGAAGAGTCAATGCCCTGAGACCATGGGGCGCGCGAAGTTCCCTCTCTTCATCACTGAGGATGATTTCATTTTTCAGGGATTGGAAGTGGTCTTTGTGGTGGGATGCAGGTCTGGAGAGCTGATGTCATCATATTAGAAAGATAAGAATTAATGTATGTATTATAGAAATAACTCCTATCATGTTCCCTATTTTGTTATTATGTCCACATCCTGGTCCCCATCTTGGACATCATAACACATTTATACATTAGAACTATAGTAAAGATGACACTACAGCTACAGAGGTGACCGTCTGATAGCCCAGCTCGACTACCTATCTCTACTGAAGACCCTTTCAGCTTTTTGAGAGTTCGGTGGAGGACATCATCTCTGAAACTAGGGTCCCACAGCTGCACCCCATCAGTTTGAGCAGGACTCTTAGGACTCTTAGAAGAGTCAATGCCCTGAGACCATGGGGCGCGCGAAGTTCCCTCTCTTCGTCACTGAGGATGATTTCATTTTTCAGGGATTGGAAGTGGTCTTTGTGGTGGGATGCAGGTCTGGAGAGCTGTTGTCATCATATTAGAAAGATAAGAATGAATGTATGTATTATAGAAATAACTCCTATCATGTTCCCTATTTTGTTATTATGTCCACATCCTGGTCCCCATCTAGGACATCATAACATATTTATACATTAGAACTATAGTAAAGATGACACTACAGCTACAGAGGTGACCGTCTGATAGCCCAGCTCGACTACCTATCTCTACTGAAGACCCTTTCAGCTTTTTGAGAGTTGGGTGGAGGACATCATCTCTGAAACTAGGGTCCCACAGCTGCACCCCATCAGTTTGAGCAGGACTCTTAGGACTCTTAGAAGAGTCAATGCCCTGAGACCATGGGGCGCGCCAAGTTCCCTCTCTTCGTCACTGAGGATGATTTCATTTTTCAGGGATTGGAAGTGGTCTTTGTGGTGGGATGCAGGTCTGGAGAGCTGTTATCATCATATTGGAAAGATAAGAATTAATGTATGTGTTATAGAAATAACTCCTATCATGTTCCCTATTTTGTTATTATGTCCACATCCTGGTCCCCATCTTGGACATCATAACATATTTATGCATTAGAACTATAGTAAAGATGACACTACAGCTACAGAGGTGACCGTCTGATAGCCCAGCTCGACTACCTATCTCTACTGAAGACCCTTTCAGCTTTTTGAGAGTTGGGTGGAGGACATCATCTCTGAAACTAGGGTCCCACAGCTGCACCCTATCAGTTTGAGCAGGACTCTTAGGACTCTTAGAAGAGTCAATGCCCTGAGACCATGGGGCGCGCCAAGTTCCCTCTCTTCGTCACTGAGGATGATTTCATTTTTCAGGGATTGGAAGTGGTCTTTGTGGTGGGATGCAGGTCTGGAGAGCTGTTGTCTTCATATTGGAAAGATAAGAATGAATGTATGTATTATAGAAATAACTCCTATCATGTTCCCTATTTTGTTATTATGTCCACATCCTGGTCCCCATCTTGGACATCATAACACATTTATACATTAGAACTATAGGAAAGATGACACTACAGCTACAGAGGTGACCGTCTGATAGCCCAGCTCGACTACCTATCTCTACTGAAGACCCTTTCAGCTTTTTGAGAGTTGGGTGGAGGACATCATCTCTGAAACTAGGGTCCCACAGCTGCACCCCATCAGTTTGAGCAGGACTCTTAGGACTCTTAGAAGAGTCAATGCCCTGAGACCATGGAGCGCGCGAAGTTCCCTCTCTTCGTCACTGAGGATGATTTCATTTTTCAGGGATTGGAAGTGGTCTTAGTGGTGGGATGCAGGTCTGGAGAGCTGTTGTCTTCATATTGGAAAGATAAGAATGAATGTATGTATTATAGAAATAACTCCTATCATGTTCCCTATTTTGTTATTATGTCCACATCCTGGTCCCCATCTTGGACATCATAACACATTTATAAATTAGAACTATAGGAAAGATGACACTACAGCTACAGAGGTGACCGTCTGATAGCCCAGCTCGACTACCTATCTCTCCTGAAGACCCTTTCAGCTTTTTGAGAGTTGGGTGGAGGACATCATTCTGAAACTAGGGTCCCACAGCTGCACGCCATCAGTTTGAGCAGGACTCTTAGGACTCTTAGAAGAGTCAATGCTCTGAGACCATGGGGCGCACCAAGTTCGCTCTCTTCGTCACTGAGGATGATTTCATTTTACAGGGATTGGAAGTGGTCTTTGTGGTGGGATGCAGGTCTGGAGAGTTGTTGTCTTCATATTAGAAAGATAAGAATTAATGTATGTATTATAGAAATAACTCCTATCATGTTCCCTATTTTGTTATTATGTCCACATCCTGGTCCCCATCTTGGACATTATAACATATTTATACATTAGAACTATAGTAAAGATTACACTACAGCTACAGAGGTGACCGTCTGATAGCCCAGCTCGACTACCTATCTCTACTGAAGACCCTTTCAGCTTTTTGAGAGTTGGGTGGAGGACATCATCTCTGAAACTAGGGTCCCACAGCTCAGCTGCACCCCATCAGTTTGAGCAGGACTCTTAGGACTCTTAGAAGAGTCAATGCCCTGAGACCATGGGGCGCGCCAAGTTCCCTCTCTTCGTCACTGAGGATGATTTCATTTTTCAGAGATTGGAAGTGGTCTTTGTGATGGGATGCAGGTCTGGAGAGCTGTTATCATCATATTGGAAAGATAAGAATTAATGTATGTATTATAGAAATAACTCCTATCATGTTCCCTATTTTGTTATTATGTCCACATCCTGGTCCCCATCTTGGACATCATAACACATTTATACATTAGAACTATAGGAAAGATGACACTACAGCTACAGAGGTGACCGTCTGATAGCCCAGCTCGACTACCTATCTCTACTGAAGACCCTTTCAGCTTTTTGGGAGTTGGGTGGAGGACATCATCTCTGAAACTAGGGTCCCACAGCTGCACCCCATCAGTTTGAGCAGGACTCTTAGGACTCTTAGAAGAGTCAATGCCCTGAGACCATGGGGCGCGCGAAGTTCCCTCTCTTCGTCACTGAGGATGATTTCATTTTTCAGGGATTGGAAGTGGTCTTTGTGGTGGGATGCAGGTCTGGAGAGCTGTTGTCTTCATATTGGAAAGATAAGAATGAATGTATGTATTATAGAAATAACTCCTATCATGTTCCCTATTTTGTTATTATGTCCACATCCTGGTCCCCATCTTGGACATCATAACACATTTATACATTAGAACTATAGGAAAGATGACACTACAGCTACAGAGGTGACCGTCTGATAGCCCAGCTCGACTACCTATCTCTACTGAAGACCCTTTCAGCTTTTTGAGAGTTGGGTGGAGGACATCATCTCTGAAACTAGGGTCCCACAGCTGCACCCCATCAGTTTGAGCAGGACTCTTAGGACTCTTAGAAGAGTCAATGCCCTGAGACCATGGAGCGCGCGAAGTTCCCTCTCTTCGTCACTGAGGATGATTTCATTTTTCAGGGATTGGAAGTGGTCTTAGTGGTGGGATGCAGGTCTGGAGAGCTGTTGTCTTCATATTGGAAAGATAAGAATGAATGTATGTATTATAGAAATAACTCCTATCATGTTCCCTATTTTGTTATTATGTCCACATCCTGGTCCCCATCTTGGACATCATAACACATTTATAAATTAGAACTATAGGAAAGATGACACTACAGCTACAGAGGTGACCGTCTGATAGCCCAGCTCGACTACCTATCTCTCCTGAAGACCCTTTCAGCTTTTTGAGAGTTGGGTGGAGGACATCATTCTGAAACTAGGGTCCCACAGCTGCACGCCATCAGTTTGAGCAGGACTCTTAGGACTCTTAGAAGAGTCAATGCTCTGAGACCATGGGGCGCACCAAGTTCGCTCTCTTCGTCACTGAGGATGATTTCATTTTACAGGGATTGGAAGTGGTCTTTGTGGTGGGATGCAGGTCTGGAGAGTTGTTGTCTTCATATTAGAAAGATAAGAATTAATGTATGTATTATAGAAATAACTCCTATCATGTTCCCTATTTTGTTATTATGTCCACATCCTGGTCCCCATCTTGGACATTATAACATATTTATACATTAGAACTATAGTAAAGATGACACTACAGCTACAGAGGTGACCGTCTGATAGCCCAGCTCGACTACCTATCTCTACTGAAGACCCTTTCAGCTTTTTGAGAGTTGGGTGGAGGACATCATCTCTGAAACTAAGGTCCCACAGCTGCACCCCATCAGTTTGAGCAGGACACTTAGGACTCTTAGAGGAGTCAATGCCCTGAGACCATGGGGCGCGCCAAGTTCCCTCTCTTCGTCACTGAGGATGATTTCATTTTTCAGGGATTGGAAGTGGTCTTTGTGGTGGGATGCAGGTCTGGAGAGCTGTTATCATCATATTGGAAAGATAAGAATTAATGTATGTATTATAGAAATAACTCCTATCATGTTCCCTATTTTGTTATTATGTCCACATCCTGGTCCCCATCTTGGACATCATAACACATTTATACATTAGAACTATAGGAAAGATGACACTACAGCTACAGAGGTGACCGTCTGATAGCCCAGCTCGACTACCTATCTCTACTGAAGACCCTTTCAGCTTTTTGAGAGTTGGGTGGAGGACATCATCTCTGAAACTAGGGTCCCACAGCTGCACCCCATCAGTTTGAGCAGGACTCTTAGGACTCTTAGAAGAGTCAATGCCCTGAGACCATGGGGCGCGCGAAGTTCCCTCTCTTCGTCACTGAGGATGATTTCATTTTTCAGGGATTGGAAGTGGTCTTTGTGGTGGGATGCAGGTCTGGAGAGCTGTTGTCTTCATATTGGAAAGATAAGAATGAATGTATGTATTATAGAAATAACTCCTATCATGTTCCCTATTTTGTTATTATGTCCACATCCTGGTCCCCATCTTGGACATCAAAACACATTTATAAATTAGAACTATAGGAAAGATGACACTACAGCTACAGAGGTGACCGTCTGATAGCCCAGCTCGACTACCTATCTCTACTGAAGACCCTTTCAGCTTTTTGAGAGTTGGGTGGAGGACATCATCTCTGAAACTAGGGTCCCACAGCTGCACCCCATCAGTTTGAGCAGGACTCTTAAGACTCTTAGAAGAGTCAATGCTCTGAGACCATGGGGCGCGCCAAGTTCGCTCTCTTCGTCACTGAGGATGATTTCATTTTACAGGGATTGGAAGTGGTCTTTGTGTTGGGATGCAGGTCTGGAGAGTTGTTGTCATCATATTAGAAAGATAAGAATTAATGTATGTATTATAGAAATAACTCCTATCATGTTCCCTATTTTGTTATTATGTCCACATCCTGGTCCCCATCTTGGACATCATAACATATTTATACATTAGAACTATAGTAAAGATGACACTACAGCTACAGAGGTGACCGTCTGATAGCCCAGCTCGACTACCTATCTCTACTGAAGACCCTTTCAGCTTTTTGAGAGTTGGGTGGAGGACATCATCTCTGAAACTAGGGTCCCACAGCTGCACCCCATCAGTTTGAGCAGGACTCTTAGGACTCTTAGAAGAGTCAATGCCCTGAGACCATGGGGCGCGCAAAGTTCCCTCTCTTCGTCACTGAGGATGATTTCATTTTTCAGGGATTGGAAGTGGTCTTTGTGGTGGGATGCAGGTCTGGAGAGCTGATGTCATCATATTAGAAAGATAAGAATTAATGTATGTATTATAGAAATAACTCCTATCATGTTCCCTATTTTGTTATTATGTCCACATCCTGGTCGCCATCTTGGACATCATAACACATTTATACATTAGAACTATAGTAAAGATGACACTACAGCTACAGAGGTGACCGTCTGATAGCCCAGCTCGACTACTTATCTCTACTGAAGACCCTTTCAGCTTTTTGAGAGTTGGGTGGAGGACATCATCTCTGAAACTAGGGTCCCACAGCTGCACCCCTTCAGTTTGAGCAGGACTCTTAGGACTCTTAGAAGAGTCAATGCCCTGAGACCATGGGGTGCGCCAAGTTCCCTCTCTTCGTCACTGAGGATGATTTCATTTTTCAGGGATTGGAAGTGGTCTTTGTGGTGGGATGCAGGTCTGGAGAGCTGTTGTCATCATATTAGAAAGATAAGAATGAATGTATGTATTATAGAAATAACTCCTATCATGTTCCCTATTTTGTTATTATGTCCACATCCTGGTCCCCATCTAGGACATCATAACATATTTATACATTAGAACTATAGTAAAGATGACACTACAGCTACAGAGGTGACCGTCTGATAGCCCAGCTCGACTACCTATCTCTACTGAAGACCCTTTCAGCTTTTTGAGAGTTGGGTGGAGGACATCATCTCTGAAACTAGGGTCCCACAGCTGCACCCCATCAGTTTGAGCAGGACTCTTAGGACTCTTAGAAGAGTCAATGCCCTGAGACCATGGGGCGCGCCAAGTTCCCTCTCTTCGTCACTGAGGATGATTTCATTTTTCAGGGATTGGAAGTGATCTTTGTGGTGGGATGCAGGTCTGGAAAGCTGTTATCATCATATTGGAAAGATAAGAATTAATGTATGTATTATAGAAATAACTCCTATCATGTTCCCTATTTTGTTATTATGTCCACATCCTGGTCCCCATCTTGGACATCATAACACATTTATACATTAGAACTATAGGAAAGATGACACTACAGCTACAGAGGTGACCGTCTGATAGCCCAGCTCGACTACCTATCTCTACTGAAGACCCTTTCAGCTTTTTGAGAGTTGGGTGGAGGACATCATCTCTGAAACTAGGGTCCCACAGCTGCACCCCATCAGTTTGAGCAGGACTCTAAGGACTCTTAGAAGAGTCAATGCCCTGAGACCATGGGGCGCGCGAAGTTCCCTCTCTTCGTCACTGAGGATGATTTCATTTTTCAGGGATTGGAAGTGGTCTTTGTGGTGGGATGCAGGTCTGGAGAGCTGTTGTCTTCATATTGGAAAGATAAGAATGAATGTATTTATTATAGAAATAACTCCTATCATGTTCCCTATTTTGTTATTATGTCCACATCCTGGTCCCCATCTTCGACATCATAACACATTTATAAATTAGAACTATAGGAAAGATGACACTACAGCTACAGAGGTGACCGTCTGATAGCCCAGCTCGACTACCTATCTCTACTGAAGACCCTTTCAGCTTTTTGAGAGTTGGGTGGAGGACATCATCTCTGAAACTAGGGTCCCACAGCTGCACCCCATCAGTATGAGCAGGACTCTTAGGACTCTTAGAAGAGTCAATGCTCTGAGACCATGGGGCGCGCCAAGTTCGCTCTCTTCGTCACTGAGGATGATTTCATTTTACAGGGATTGGAAGTGGTCTTTGTGGTGGGATGCAGGTCTGGAGAGCTGTTGTCTTCATATTGGAAAGATAAGAATTAATGTATGTATTATAGAAATAACTCCTATCATGGTCCCTATTTTGTTATTATGTCCACATCCTGGTCCCCATCTTGGACATCATAACACATTTATACATTAGAACTATAGTAAAGATGACACTACAGCTACAGAGGTGACCGTCTGATAGCCCAGCTCGACTACCTATCTCTACTGAAGACCCTTTCAGCTTTTTGAGAGTTGGGTGGAGGACATCATCTCTGAAACTAGGGTCCCACAGCTGCACCCCATCAGTTTGAGCAGGACTCTTAGGACTCTTAGAAGAGTCAATGCCCTGAGACCATGGGGCGCGCCAAGTTCCCTCTCTTTGTCACTGAGGATGATTTCATTTTTCAGGGATTGGAAGTGGTTTTTGTGGTGGGATGCAGGTCTGGACAGCTGTTGTCATCATATTAGAAAGATTAGAATTAATGTATGTATTATAGAAATAACTCCTATCATGTTCCCTATTTTGTTATTATGTCCACATCCTGGTCCCCATCTTGGACATCATAACACATTTATACATTAGAACTATAGGAATGATGACACTACAGCTACAGAGGTGACCGTCTGATAGCCCAGCTCGACTACCTATCTCTACTGAAGACCCTTTCAGCTTTTTGAGAGTTGGGTGGAGGACATCATCTCTGAAACTAGGGTCCCACAGCTGCACCCCATCAGTTTGAGCAGGACTCTTAGGACTCTTAGAAGAGTCAATGCCCTGAGACCATGGGGCGCGCCAAGTTCCCTCTCTTCGTCACTGAGGATGATTTCATTTTTCAGGGAATGGAAGTGGTCTTTGTGGTGGGATGCAGGTCTGGAGAGCTGTTGTCTTCATATTAGAAAGATAAGAATTAATGTATGTATTATAGAAATAACTCCTATCATGTTCCCTATTTTGTTATTATGTCCACATCCTGGTCCCCATCTTGGACATCATAACACATTTATACATTAGAACTATAGTAAAGATGACACTACAGCTACAGAGGTGACCGTCTGATAGCCCAGCTCGACTACCTATCTCTACTGAAGACCCTTTCAGCTTTTTGAGAGTTGGGTGGAGGACATCATCTCTGAAACTAGGGTCCCACAGCTGCACCCCATCAGTTTGAGCAGGACTCTTAGGACTCTTAGAAGAGTCAATGCCCTGAGACCATGGGGCGCGCCAAGTTCCCTCTCTTCGTCACTGAGGATGATTTCATTTTTCAGGGATTGGAAGTGGTCTTTGTGGTGGGATGGAGGTCTGGAGAGCTGTTGTCTTCATATTAGAAAGATAAGAATTAATGTATGTATTATAGAAATAACTCCTATCATGTTCCCTATTTTGTTATTATGTCCACATCCTGGTCCCCATCTTGGACATCATAACATATTTATACATTAGAACTATAGGAAAGATGACACTACAGCTACAGAGGTGACCGTCTGATAGCCCAGCTCGACTACCTATCTCTACTGAAGACCCTTTCAGCTTTTTGAGAGTTGGGTGGAGGACATCATCTCTGAAACTAGGGTCCCACAGCTGCACCCCATCAGTTTGAGCAGGACTCTTAGGACTCTTAGAAGAGTCAATGCCCTGAGACCATGGGGCGCGCCAAGTTCCCTCTCTTCGTCACTGAGGATGATTTCATTTTTCAGGGATTGGAAGTGGTCTTTGTGGTGGGATGCAGGTCTGGAGAGCTTTTGTCTTCATATTAGAAAGATAAGAATTAATGTATGTATTATAGAAATAACTCCTATCTTGTTCCCTATTTTGTTATTATGTCCACATCCTGGTCCCCATCTTGGACATCATAACATATTTATACATTAGAACTATAGTAAAGATGACACTACAGCTACAGAGGTGACCGTCTGATAGCCCAGCTCGACTACCTATCTCTACTGAAGACCCTTTCAGCTTTTTGAGAGTTGGGTGGAGGACATCATCTCTGAAACTAGGGTCCCACAGCTGCACCCCATCAGTTTGAGCAGGACTCTTAGGACTCTTAGAAGAGTCAATGCCCTGAGACCATGGGGCGCGCCAAGTTCCCTCTCTTCGTCACTGAGGATGATTTCATTTTTCAGGGATTGGAAGTGGTCTTTGTGGTGGGATGCAGGTCTGGAGAGCTGTTGTCTTCATATTAGAAAGATAAGAATTAATGTATGTATTATAGAAATAACTCCTATCATGTTCCCTATTTTGTTATTATGTCCACATCCTGGTCCCCATCTTGGACATCATAACATATTTATACATTAGAACTATAGTAAAGATGACACTACAGCTACAGAGGTGACCGTCTGATAGCCCAGCTCGACTACCTATCTCTACTGAAGACCCTTTCAGCTTTTTGAGAGTTGGGTGGAGGACATCATCTCTGAAACTAGGGTCCCACAGCTGCACCCCATCAGTTTGAGCAGGACTCTTAGGACTCTTAGAAGAGTCAATGCCCTGAGACCATGGGGCGCGCGAAGTTCCCTCTCTTCGTCACTGAGGATGATTTCATTTTTCAGGGATTGGAAGTGGTCTTTGTGGTGGGATGCAGGTCTGGAGAGCTGATGTCATCATATTAGAAAGATAAGAATTAATGTATGTATTATAGAAATAACTCCTATCATGTTCCCTATTTTGTTATTATGTCCACATCCTGGTCCCCATCTTGGACATCATAACATATTTATACATTAGAACTATAGTAAAGATGACACTACAGCTACAGAGGTGACCGTCTGATAGCCCAGCTCAACTACCTATCTCTACTGAAGACCCTTTCAGCTTTTTGAGAGTTGGGTGGAGGACATCATCTCTGAAACTAAGGTCCCACAGCTGCACCCCATCAGTTTGAGCAGGACTCTTAGGACTCTTAGAAGAGTCAATGCCCTGAGACCATGGCGCGCCAAGTTCCCTCTCTTCGTCACTGAGGATGATTTCATTTTTCAGGGATTGGAAGTGGTCTTTGTGGTGGGATGCAGGTCTGGAGAGCTGTTGTCTTCATATTAGAAAGATAAGAATTAATGTATGTATTATAGAAATAACTCCTATCATGTTCCCTATTTTGTTATTATGTCCACATCCTGGTCCCCATCTTGGACATCATAACACATTTATACATTAGAACTATAGTAAAGATGACACTACAGCTACAGAGGTGACCGTCTGATAGCCCAGCTCGACTACCTATCTCTACTGAAGACCCTTTCAGCTTTTTGAGAGTTGGGTGGAGGACATCATCTCTGAAACTAGGGTCCCACAGCTGCACCCCATCAGTTTGAGCAGGACTCTTAGGACTCTTAGAAGAGTCAATGCCCTGAGACCATGGGGCGCGCGAAGTTCCCTCTCTTCGTCACTGAGGATGATTTCATTTTTCAGGGATTGGAAGTGGTCTTTGTGGTGGGATGCAGGTCTGGAGAGCTGTTGTCTTCATATTGGAAAGATAAGAATGAATGTATGTATTATAGAAATAACTCCTATCATGTTCCCTATTTTGTTATTATGTCCACATCCTGATCCCCATCTTGGACATCATAACACATTTATAAATTAGAACTATACTAAAGATGACACTACAGCTACAGAGGTGACCGTCTGATAGCCCAGCTCGACTACCTATCTCTACTGAAGACCCTTTCAGCTTTTTGAGAGTTGGGTGGAGGACATCATTTCTGAAACTAGGGTCCCACAGCTGCACCCCATCAGTTTGAGCAGGACTCTTAGGACTCTTAGAAGAGTCAATGCTCTGAGACCATGGGGCGCGCCAAGTTCGCTCTCTTCGTCACTGAGGATGATTTCATTTTACAGGGATTGGAAGTGGTCCTTGTGGTGGGATGCAGGTCTGGAGAGTTGTTGTCATCATATTAGAAAGATAAGAATTAATGTATGTATTATAGAAATAACTCCTATCATGTTCCCTATTTTGTTATTATGTCCACATCCTGGTCCCCATCTTGGACATCATAACATATTTATACATTAGAACTATAGTAAAGATGACACTACAGCTACAGAGGTGACCGTCTGATAGCCCAGCTCGACTACCTATCTCTACTGAAGACCCTTTCAACTTTTTGAGAGTTGGGTGGAGGACATCATCTCTGAAACTAGGGTCCCACAGCTGCACCCCATCAGTTTGAGCAGGACTCTTAGGACTCTTAGAAGAGTCAATGCCCTGAGACCATGGGGTGCGCGAAGTTCCCTCTCTTCGTCACTGAGGATGATTTCATTTTTCAGGGATTGGAAGTGGTCTTTGTGGTGGGATGCAGGTCTGGAGAGCTGATGTCATCATATTAGAAAGATAAGAATTAATGTATGTATTATAGAAATAACTCCTATCATGTTCCCTATTTTGTTATTATGTCCACATCCTGGTCCCCATCTTGGACATCATAACATATTTATACATTAGAATTATAGTAAAGATGACACTACAGCTACAGAGGTGACCGTCTGATAGCCCAGCTCGACTACATATCTCTACTGAAGACCCTTTCAGCTTTTTGAGAGTTGGGTGGAGGACATCATCTCTGAAACTAAGGTCCCACAGCTGCACCCCATCAGTTTGAGCAGGACTCTTAGGACTCTTAGAAGAGTCAATGCCCTGAGACCATGGGGCGCGCCAAGTTCCCTCTCTTCGTCACTGAGGATGATTTCATTTTTCAGGGATTGGAAGTGGTCTTTGTGGTGGGATGCAGGTCTGGAGAGCTGTTGTCATCATATTAGATAGATAAGAATGAATGTATGTATTATAGAAATAACTCCTATCATGTTCCCTATTTTGTTATTATGTCCACATCCTGGTCCCCATCTAGGACATCATAACATATTTATACATTAGAACTATAGTAAAGATGACACTACAGCTACAGAGGTGACCGTCTGATAGCCCAGCTCGACTACCTATCTCTACTGAAGACCCTTTCAGCTTTTTGAGAGTTGGGTGGAGGACATCATCTCTGAAACTAGGGTCCCACAGCTGCACCCCTTCAGTTTGAGCAGGACTCTTAGGACTCTTAGAAGAGTCAATGCCCTGAGACCATGGGGCGCGCCAAGTTCCCTCTCTTCGTCACTGAGGATGATTTCATTTTTCAGGGATTGGAAGTGGTCTTTGTGGTGGGATGCAGGTCTGGAGAGCTGTTGTCTTCATATTGGAAAGATAAGAATGAATGTATGTATTATAGAAATAACTCCTATCATGTTCCCTATTTTGTTATTATGTCCACATCCTGGTCCCCATCTTGGACATCATAACACATTTACACATTAGAACTATAGGAAAGATGACACTACAGCTACAGAGGTGACCGTCTGATAGCCCAGCTCGACTACCTATCTCTACTGAAGACCCTTTCAGCTTTTTGAGAGTTGGGTGGAGGACATCATCTCTGAAACTAGGGTCCCACAGCTGCACCCCATCAGTTTGAGCAGGACTCTTAGGACTCTTAGAAGAGTCAATGCCCTGAGACCATGGGGCGCGCGAAGTTCCCTCTCTTCGTCACTGAGGATGATTTCATTTTTCAGGGATTGGAAGTGGTCTTTGTGGTGGGATGCAGGTCTGGAGAGCTGTTGTCTTCATATTGGAAAGATAAGAATGAATGTATGTATTATAGAAATAACTCCTATCATGTTCCCTATTTTGTTATTATGTCCACATCCTGGTCCCCATCTTGGACATCATAACACATTTATAAATTAGAACTATAGGAAAGATGACACTACAGCTACAGAGGTGACCGTCTGATAGCCCAGCTCGACTACCTATCTCTACTGAAGACCCTTTCAGCTTTTTGAGAGTTGGGTGGAGGACATCATCTCTGAAACTAGGGTCCCACAGCTGCACCCCATTAGTTTGAGCAGGACTCTTAGGACTCTTAGAAGAGTCAATGCTCTGAGACCATGGGGCGCGCCAAGTTCGCTCTCTTCGTCACTGAGGATGATTTCATTTTACAGGGATTGGAAGTGGTCTTTGTGGTGGGATGCAGGTCTGGAGAGTTGTTGTCATCATATTAGAAAGATAAGAATTAATGTATGTATTATAGAAATAACTCCTATCATGTTCCCTATTTTGTTATTATGTCCACATCCTGGTCCCCATCTTGGACATTATAACATATTTATACATTAGAACTATAGTAAAGATGACACTACAGCTACAGAGGTGACCGTCTGATAGCTCAGCTCGACTACCTATCTCTACTGAAGACCCTTTCAGCTTTTTGAGAGTTGGGTGGAGGACATCATCTCTGAAACTAGGGTCCCACAGCTGCACCCCATCAGTTTGAGCAGGACTCTTAGGACTCTTAGAAGAGTCAATGCCCTGAGACCATGGGGCGCGCGAAGTTCCCTCTCTTCGTCACTGAGGATGATTTCATTTTTCAGGGATTGGAAGTGGTCTTTGTGGTGGGATGCAGGTCTGGAGAGCTGATGTCATCATATTGGAAAGATAAGAATGAATGTATGTATTATAGAAATAACTCCTATCATGTTCCCTATTTTGTTATTATGTCCACATCCTGGTCCCCATCTTGGACATTATAACATATTTATACATTAGAACTATAGTAAAGATGACACTACAGCTACAGAGGTGACCGTCTGATAGCCCAGCTCGACTACCTATCTCTACTGAAGACCCTTTCAGCTTTTTGAGAGTTGGGTGGAGGACATCATCTCTGAAACTAGGGTCCCACAGCTGCACCCCATCAGTTTGAGCAGGACTCTTAGGACTCTTAGAAGAGTCAATGCCCTGAGACCATGGGGCGCGCGAAGTTCCCTCTCTTCGTCACTGAGGATGATTTCATTTTTCAGGGATTGGAAGTGGTCTTTGTGGTGGGATGCAGGTCTGGAGAGCTGATGTCATCATATTAGAAAGATAAGAATTAATGTATGTATTATAGAAATAACTCCTATCATGTTCCCTATTTTGTTATTATGTCCACATCCTGGTCCCCATCTTGGACATCATAACATATTTATACATTAGAACTATAGTAAAGATGACACTACAGCTACAGAGGTGACCGTCTGATAGCCCAGCTCGACTACCTATCTCTACTGAAGACCCTTTCAGCTTTTTGAGAGTTGGGTGGAGGACATCATCTCTGAAACTAAGGTCCCACAGCTGCACCCCATCAGTTTGAGCAGGACTCTTAGGACTCTTAGAAGAGTCAATGCCCTGAGACCATGGGGCGCGCCAAGTTCCCTCTCTTCGTCACTGAGGATGATTTCATTTTTCAGGGATTGGAAGTGGTCTTTGTGGTGGGATGCAGGTCTGGAGAGCTGTTGTCTTCATATTAGAAAGATAAGAATTAATGTATGTATTATAGAAATAACTCCTATCATGTTCCCTATTTTGTTATTATGTCCACATCCTGGTCCCCATCTTGGACATCATAACACATTTATACATTAGAACTATAGTAAAGATGACACTACAGCTACAGAGGTGACCGTCTGATAGCCCAGCTCGACTACCTATCTCTACTGAAGACCCTTTCAGCTTTTTGAGAGTTGGGTGGAGGACATCATCTCTGAAACTAGGGTCCCACAGCTGCACCCCTTCAGTTTGAGCAGGACTCTTAGGACTCTTAGAAGAGTCAATGCCCTGAGACCATGGGGCGCGCCAAGTTCCCTCTCTTCGTCACTGAGGATGATTTCATTTTTCAGGGATTGGAAGTGGTCTTTGTGGTGGGATGCAGGTCTGGAGAGCTGTTGTCTTCATATTGGAAAGATAAGAATGAATGTATGTATTATAGAAATAACTCCTATCATGTTCCCTATTTTGTTATTATGTCCACATCCTGGTCCCCATCTTGGACATCATAACACATTTACACATTAGAACTATAGGAAAGATGACACTACAGCTACAGAGGTGACCGTCTGATAGCCCAGCTCGACTACCTATCTCTACTGAAGACCCTTTCAGCTTTTTGAGAGTTGGGTGGAGGACATCATCTCTGAAACTAGGGTCCCACAGCTGCACCCCATCAGTTTGAGCAGGACTCTTAGGACTCTTAGAAGAGTCAATGCCCTGAGACCATGGGGCGCGCGAAGTTCCCTCTCTTCGTCACTGAGGATGATTTCATTTTTCAGGGATTGGAAGTGGTCTTTGTGGTGGGATGCAGGTCTGGAGAGCTGTTGTCTTCATATTGGAAAGATAAGAATGAATGTATGTATTATAGAAATAACTCCTATCATGTTCCCTATTTTGTTATTATGTCCACATCCTGGTCCCCATCTTGGACATCATAACACATTTATAAATTAGAACTATAGGAAAGATGACACTACAGCTACAGAGGTGACCGTCTGATAGCCCAGCTCGACTACCTATCTCTACTGAAGACCCTTTCAGCTTTTTGAGAGTTGGGTGGAGGACATCATCTCTGAAACTAGGGT
This sequence comes from Anomaloglossus baeobatrachus, assembly GCF_048569485.1. Taxonomy (NCBI): domain Eukaryota; kingdom Metazoa; phylum Chordata; class Amphibia; order Anura; family Aromobatidae; genus Anomaloglossus; species Anomaloglossus baeobatrachus. The sequence continues at coordinate 124,253,702 of NC_134364.1, forward strand.
CCCACAGCTGCACCCCATTAGTTTGAGCAGGACTCTTAGGACTCTTAGAAGAGTCAATGCTCTGAGACCATGGGGCGCGCCAAGTTCGCTCTCTTCGTCACTGAGGATGATTTCATTTTACAGGGATTGGAAGTGGTCTTTGTGGTGGGATGCAGGTCTGGAGAGTTGTTGTCATCATATTAGAAAGATAAGAATTAATGTATGTATTATAGAAATAACTCCTATCATGTTCCCTATTTTGTTATTATGTCCACATCCTGGTCCCCATCTTGGACATTATAACATATTTATACATTAGAACTATAGTAAAGATGACACTACAGCTACAGAGGTGACCGTCTGATAGCTCAGCTCGACTACCTATCTCTACTGAAGACCCTTTCAGCTTTTTGAGAGTTGGGTGGAGGACATCATCTCTGAAACTAGGGTCCCACAGCTGCACCCCATCAGTTTGAGCAGGACTCTTAGGACTCTTAGAAGAGTCAATGCCCTGAGACCATGGGGCGCGCGAAGTTCCCTCTCTTCGTCACTGAGGATGATTTCATTTTTCAGGGATTGGAAGTGGTCTTTGTGGTGGGATGCAGGTCTGGAGAGCTGATGTCATCATATTGGAAAGATAAGAATGAATGTATGTATTATAGAAATAACTCCTATCATGTTCCCTATTTTGTTATTATGTCCACATCCTGGTCCCCATCTTGGACATTATAACATATTTATACATTAGAACTATAGTAAAGATGACACTACAGCTACAGAGGTGACCGTCTGATAGCCCAGCTCGACTACCTATCTCTACTGAAGACCCTTTCAGCTTTTTGAGAGTTGGGTGGAGGACATCATCTCTGAAACTAGGGTCCCACAGCTGCACCCCATCAGTTTGAGCAGGACTCTTAGGACTCTTAGAAGAGTCAATGCCCTGAGACCATGGGGCGCGCGAAGTTCCCTCTCTTCGTCACTGAGGATGATTTCATTTTTCAGGGATTGGAAGTGGTCTTTGTGGTGGGATGCAGGTCTGGAGAGCTGATGTCATCATATTAGAAAGATAAGAATTAATGTATGTATTATAGAAATAACTCCTATCATGTTCCCTATTTTGTTATTATGTCCACATCCTGGTCCCCATCTTGGACATCATAACATATTTATACATTAGAACTATAGTAAAGATGACACTACAGCTACAGAGGTGACCGTCTGATAGCCCAGCTCGACTACCTATCTCTACTGAAGACCCTTTCAGCTTTTTGAGAGTTGGGTGGAGGACATCATCTCTGAAACTAAGGTCCCACAGCTGCACCCCATCAGTTTGAGCAGGACTCTTAGGACTCTTAGAAGAGTCAATGCCCTGAGACCATGGGGCGCGCCAAGTTCCCTCTCTTCGTCACTGAGGATGATTTCATTTTTCAGGGATTGGAAGTGGTCTTTGTGGTGGGATGCAGGTCTGGAGAGCTGTTGTCTTCATATTAGAAAGATAAGAATTAATGTATGTATTATAGAAATAACTCCTATCATGTTCCCTATTTTGTTATTATGTCCACATCCTGGTCCCCATCTTGGACATCATAACACATTTATACATTAGAACTATAGTAAAGATGACACTACAGCTACAGAGGTGACCGTCTGATAGCCCAGCTCGACTACCTATCTCTACTGAAGACCCTTTCAGCTTTTTGAGAGTTGGGTGGAGGACATCATCTCTGAAACTAGGGTCCCACAGCTGCACCCCATCAGTTTGAGCAGGACTCTTAGGACTCTTAGAAGAGTCAATGCCCTGAGACCATGGGGTGCGCCAAGTTCCCTCTCTTCGTCACTGAGGATGATTTCATTTTTCAGGGATTGGAAGTGGTCTTTGTGGTGGGATGCAGGTCTGGAGAGCTGTTGTCTTCATATTGGAAAGATAAGAATTAATGTATGTATTATAGAAATAACTCCTATCATGGTCCCTATTTTGTTATTATGTCCACATCCTGGTCCCCATCTTGGACATCATAACACATTTATACATTAGAACTATAGTAAAGATGACACTACAGCTACAGAGGTGACCGTCTGATAGCCCAGCTCGACTACCTATCTCTACTGAAGACCCTTTCAGCTTTTTGAGAGTTGGGTGGAGGACATCATCTCTGAAACTAGGGTCCCACAGCTGCACCCCATCAGTTTGAGCAGGACTCTTAGGACTCTTAGAAGAGTCAATGCCCTGAGACCATGGGGCGCGCCAAGTTCCCTCTCTTCGTCACTGAGGATGATTTCATTTTTCAGGGATTGGAAGTGGTCTTTGTGGTGGGATGCAGGTCTGGAGAGCTGTTGTCTTCATATTAGAAAGATAAGAATTAATGTATGTATTATAGAAATAACTCCTATCATGTTCCCTATTTTGTTATTATGTCCACATCCTGGTCCCCATCTTGGACATCATAACATATTTATACATTAGAACTATAGTAAAGATGACACTACAGCTACAGAGGTGACCGTCTGATAGCCCAGCTCGACTACCTATCTCTACTGAAGACCCTTTCAGCTTTTTGAGAGTTGGGTGGAGGACATCATCTCTGAAACTAGGGTCCCACAGCTGCACCCCATCAGTTTGAGCAGGACTCTTAGGACTCTTAGAAGAGTCAATGCCCTAAGACCATGGGGCGCGCCAAGTTCCCTCTGTTCGTCACTGAGGATGATTTCATTTTTCAGGGATTCGAAGTGGTCTTTGTGGTGGGATGCAGGTCTGGAGAGCTGATGTCATCATATTAGAAAGATAAGAATGAATGTATATATTGTATAAATGTCTCCTATCATGTTCCCTTTTCTGTTATTTTGTCCATATCCTGGTCCCCATCTTGGACATCATAACGAACAGTATTCGAACAGGCCTAAACACATCCTATACTGCCACCGGCCTAATACCAGTTCTTCTGTTGGCCAGTTTACTAATGCCACATAAGGCTTCTGAAATAATATCACCGTCCTATAGTTCAGTAAGTTAGTTGTAGTATAGCCTTGGTCCAGGGTTCTTGAACTGATTGCCTTTTCTCGGGGTCAAGAAGGAATTTTTTCCCTGTTGTGTCCAGGTTTTTTGCCTTCTTCTGGATCAATAGCTTTAGGTATAGGTAGAGACTGTATTTAATAAAGTGTTCAAAAATGAATGATCTGTGTTCTCATGTCTTTATATTATATAACACTTAGTTATTTATATACATTAATTCTCAATTTTAGGACGTATGGCTTCTGGAATAAATCAAACTAAAATACAAGGGTAGTAATTATTTGTGATGGATAGGTGGCCATGTATGATGCACAAGTGGTTCAGCTTCTTCTGTACCTTCCATAGCAGAAAATAGAGAGTAAATTGGACAAGTGTAGCCTCCTGTTCTATACCTGATGGGTTCGGTGGTAGTCCAAAATATGGGAACTTCCATTACTTAGACATTTATTGCATACTAGTAGACCCATGCCAGTACTGGGATTGTAGTATAAAATGCATTCACTTGAGGGCACAGTTCTTGTCCCAGGACAACAACCCCAATCTGTATATAAATATCCATGTTCATGAATATTACTTAGTGGAATTAGGAATGCAAAGCTGTTGTGACGCCCCTGCGGTAACCAGGTGTCATAAGAACACGGTAATAACCCGGTGCTACATTACTGTGCCAGTCAGCACACATGCACTAGCAAACCAGGACACTTACACTCACAACCAGGTTGGGAGACCCCTTAGAGCCAGATGACAGGGCTGGGCACTGTGAGATAACAGGCAGCCAACTGGGAAGAGGGAGACCAGACCTGGAGGAGGAGACAGTGACCAGGAAGTGTGGTGTGCCAGTGGGAGAGAGAGGTCAGTTGAGTTTGAAGTTGGAGGAGTGAGGAAGGAGTAAGAAAGCTGGCGGAGTAGTAAAGGAAAGGTGTCAAGACAGACCAGTGACTCTTGAGACACAGTAACAGTAGAAAGAAACCACCAAGAACCTGAGTAGAAACAACAGCCACTCAGAAGAGAAAAGTAGCTGAAGAGTGAGAGAGCAAGCTCCAAGGACAGAGGGACCTTTGGGAGTAGACATCTAGGACTCACAGCACTTTGCACGCATGGGTTGCAGATCCCAGAACAGGCCAGAACTTTATGCCCCCTGTTAATACTGCCAGGCGGGTGGGTTTTCAGGACTCACCTGCCACCACGTCCGAGGCATCAGCAGCAATGAGGGGGACGGGACATATTCCCTTAAATAGTCCAAGCTGGACCCAGACACCAGGAGGACCTGCAAGTGCTCTACGCCAGGGAGGACCCACACACACGAGAGTGCACAGGTGGAGAGTGGCACCAGGTTGATTGGCACGTCTATCACGGATATGGGCACTCCTGAGATCCAGTGCATCCCCTGGTCGCTACACCAGCTGTAAGTAAAGACAACTAAACTGCACTCCCCTGTCTGGACTGGTTACTGCCGGCGCTTCCACGTTAACCCCTTCACATACCCCTGGGGAAAGCCCTGCTCGAGGAGGCCTCTACCATCTACGCTGCCCCGTCCATCATCCCCAGTGGGAACCCGCTGCAGCGGCCTTCTTACCCCTGGCAGCAAACCGCGAGTAGCGTAGTCAGACTATCATTTTATTTTTATTATATAGTTACATAGTTACTTAGGTTGAAAAAAGACGTAGGTCCATCTAGTTCAACCTTCCTCCACCAGTTCTACATTTTGTCACTAAGTCATTTATAACCGAAAATGATGTTCCCTGAGGAAATCATTAAGCCCTTTTTTACAAGCTGTTATAGTATCTGCCATTACTACCTGTTGTGGAGGTATGTGTTATCCTTGTGTTATCCATTTCCCTTTTTATTTTAAACTGTCCCCAGTGCCTCCGGGTCCGGCATCACTCGAGCCACGGATCTCCCGGATCCGAGCAGCTCGGCTGCCACGGGGTGCGACACCGTCATGGGGGTACCTTGACGGAGAGTGATCTCCTGTTTTTCAGGTGTCAGGAGATTACAGCACATGGCCAAATGGTGCCCCGGGGCGGTAGTGTGACGCCCTGGCTGGGCCAGGTAGTCACAAATAGGCCCCTGCACTACACCGTTCCCTCACAGGTGACATTAGCCAACCTTTAAAACCCTAGTCACCCCCACAGGGCTAGATGGACACACCAAGGGGCAGAACCAGGCGGTTGGAAGACGCCCACTGAGGAGTCTAGACGGCACGGGGCGGGAAAGTAAACAGATGAGTGTTAGAGGTCAAGTTGGAAAGGAGTGTGGGCTGGAGCTGGGTGCAGCTCCAGCAGAGGCAAATACCTCAAATTGATTGGCGCCAGGGTAGGAGCACTGGTGCCAGTGGCTAGGAGGCAGACGGCGGTCTCCGTCTGCAGGAACCGGGAAGACGGCTCGGTGGAACCGAGGTGGACCGGGACAGGGTAGTGGCCCGCTGGTACTGACCCGGTGAATCGACTCGAAAACCGGAGCACACAGGGGTGTACTCGGACCGTGAAGCCAGGAACAGAAGCGACTGGAACCGGTTAATTTACTGATTGAGGCCAGGACTAGAGGTCCTATCCCACCCAAAGTCCCTATTAGAAGACAACAGCCCACCGAGGGGAATAGAAGGCCACCACCAGGGCTCAGAGATCCTTGGGCCAGCGTCTGCGGACAAGTGCTCCTTAGGACACATCCAGCCGGGAGCGGACCCCTGAAGTTGCAAGCACAGGCAGTCCACCATCTTACAAAGGTGCAGGAGAAAGACAGAGACCACCAGCCGGGTGGGGGACCAGAACGCAGCCGGGTGGGGGACCAGAACGCAGCCGGGTGGGGGATCAGAACACAGCCGGCTGCGGGCACCGACCACCATTACCTTTGTTTACCAGAGACTTGTGTGTTTCCTTCAATAAAAAATTGTTTAAAAGAACTGAAGTCCTCAGTGGTTGATACCTTTTAATGGCTAACTGAAAAGATGGTAATAATTGCAAGCTTTCGAGACTACTCAGGTCTCTTCATCAGGCATGGTATAACACACAAAATCTGAAGAGTCACATATTTATACACAACAGGACATAGAATAGTGCAGTAAAAAAAAACCAAAAAAAAACCAACCAAGTTAGTTCTTTTAAACAATTTTTTATCTCTACTGGCTAACACGGTACAAAGATATATTTTACCTGTTTCCTTCAATAGTGAGTACACCAGCATCCTTCGGTCGCCCATCTGCCCGCACCAGAACCCCAACGGAAGGGTTAACAATTTGCTGCAAAACATCTCTCCCGGGTGCTCCGTAACTGCAGTTGTGGTGTCCAACCTCACCACATACAGTGGGTGGTGTCACGAACTTAATACGGCTCAGCCCGTACATATACGTCCTACATCCACCACTATAACCCCCCTTTTGATCGGAGTGACCGCAAGACCCCCTGGTCCGGAGACCCTCGAGCCAGCCACAGAAGGTGCAGATCCGAGCAGCTCGACTGCTGAGAGCGGGGTGGTACACCTCGATTTCTGGTGTCACGAACAGGATAGATACCCATACACTTACCTTGTGGAAGTGCGCCTTGTATTGAGTCAGCGGTGATCCATTGCAGAAATTCCAGAAACCGCCATCTTGCCACCATTTTTGGGCGCGAAGATTCCCACCCAGAGTCTTCTTCCCCGAGAAAAGGGCATGAAAGCCGAAGCCCCGCCCCCTGGGAACACGGCCGGAAAGCAAGGCCGGAAGTCGCAAAATGAAACTCAACGGACTAAAAGATGAGTACCAGAAAAAGACCAAGGGGGGCGGGTGAAAATCTCGCGTCATGTGATTGAGTGGATAAAGGGCAGGGACTCCAGGACCATGCTACATTCCCCAGCCGAGCAGTATGGCTGCACCCTCTGGCAAGCCTGCGATGGAGGAGCCCGCGCCCAGAACAGCGGCCTGGGTGGCAGCCCGGATGGATCAGATGTGCCGCCGTATCCAGGCCTAGGTGACCTGTCTGCTAAGGCGGTGGGCAGCTGAGATGGCGCAGATAGCCGGGGCTGTGAGGATTCGTGAAGTGGATACAGCGTCGGAGGAGCAGGTAAGCGACATACGCCCTTGCGTCCCTCAGGGACCGGCCGTTCAGGCTGAAGGGCCCGGTCTGCCCCTGCCCGCCGCGCTGCCTCCCTTGCCGCCCACACCCATGACTGCCTCCCCGCTCGGTCCGCTGCCATCAACACCGGCAGTGGTGTCCGTGCCGTCGATCCACGAGGACCAGCCTGAAGAGGCCGCCAGCGGTCAGCCCGTCACCGCCCCGGCACCAACACCAGCTCTGCGAAAGACCAGCATCCGGAAGGTACACTGTCCCGCCTTGGACCCACCACCGATCCCGGAAGAGGCCGTGCCCCAGACGACAATGGCTCCGGCAGTCCGCCCGGCCCAGGTGGAGGTGATTCCTAACCGGAAGCCAGCCCAGCTGGCAAAGCTAGCCGCTCCCAGATTCCAAGCCTCGGCGCAGGTGCCGCGGGGTTGCAGCTGTCAAGCAGCCAAGCAGGCCACGTCACAGCGGGGTCCCCCAGTGCTGAAAGTTTCGGTCGTGGCCGGCACAGGGGAACTCCGGCTGGGCCCGACCCCTGAGCAGAGCGAACTGGAGCAGGCCGCAGACGCTCCATATTGGGAGCAGCAGCGGCACCAACTGGGCCGAGAAATCGCCGCCCGCAAAAAGAGGAAGGCGGAGGTGCTGTCCCGGATGTGCAATAATCGTGCTGGCCAGCCTAAGGCACCCCTGTACAACAATCATGCTGGCAAGTCTAAAGCACACCTATGCAATAATCATGCTGGCCAGCTTAAGGCACCCCTGTACAATAATCATGCTGGCCAGTCTAAGGCACACCTGTGCAATAATCATGCTGGCCAGCCTAAGGCACCGCTGCACAATAATCATGTTGGCTAGTCTAAAGCCTGCTTTACATGTTGCAATTTCGCATACGATTTCGTATGCGATTTGCAACGCCCCCATCGTATGTGTGGCACGTTCAATTTGTTGAACATGCCGCACATATGAGTAACCCCCGTCACACATACTTACCCGTCCATACGACCTCGCTGTGGGCGGCGAACGTCCACTTCCTGCAGTGGGAGGGACGTTCGGCGTCACAGCGACGTCACACGGCAGCCGGCCAATAGACGCGTGACCCCGCCGACACATCGTAAGATACATTGCAACATGTAAAGCGGGCTTTAGGCACACCTATGCAATAATCATGCTGGCCAGTGTGAGGCACATCTGTGCAATAATCATGCTGGCCAGCCTAAGAAACACCTGTGCAATAACCATTCTTGCCAATCTAAGGAACACCTGTGTAATAACCATGCTGGCCAGCCTAAGGCTCACCTGTACAATAATCATGCTAACCAGCCTAAGGGTATGTGCCCATGATCAGGACACGCTGCATCCTGGACGCAGCAGGTCCTGACCCGTGGGGCCGTGCGTCTCCTCTGCAGGTGAATGCAGGAGACCGCAGCTGCTTGTACCCACGATCAGGGTTTGGTGCGCTGCGGTCTCTCACTTGTGTTCTCCCTACAGAGGACGCATGTGATTCCACAGCAAACAATTGACATGCTGCGGTCTGGAAACACGCTACACAGGTCAGCGTTTGCTGCAGAAAAAACAAGCACAGTGGGCACGAGATTTCAAGAAATCCCATCCACTGTGCTTGTACTGTACAACACAGCATTTTGGACGCAGCTGAAGCTTGCTGCATCCAAAACGCAGCAAACACTGATTGTGGGCATGCACCCTATGGCACACCTGTGTAATAATCATACTGGCCAGCCTACAGCACACCTGTGCAATAATCATACAGGCCAGTCTAAAGCACACCTGTGCAATAATCATACTGGCCAGCCTACAGCACACCTGTGTAATAATCATACTGGCCAGTCTAAAGCACACCTGTGCAATAATCATACTGGCCAGCTTAAGGCACACCTGTACAATAATCATGTTGGCCAATCTAAGGCACACCTGTGCAATAATCATGCTGCTTAATCAGCATCTTGATATGCCACACCTGTGAGGTGGATAGATTAAAGGAGAATCGCTCACTAACACAGATTTAGACATATTTTAAAATAATTTTTTTGAAAAAAAAAGCCTTTTGTACACATTTAAAATATCTTACATCTTGGAGTTCAGCTCATGAAAAATGAGAGCAAAAACAAGTGCTGTGTTTATTGTTTGTTCAGTGTATTTTGCAAAGAGGAATTGGTAAAAATTTCAGCCTGAATTTCAGCACCTCACAATTGTAAGTTTTGTATTTTTAGAATATTAAGAAAAGCCCAAACACTTGCTACTTAAAGTTGGTAAATCCCATCAAATCTGAATAAAATCCATTTAGGTTTCTGGGTGTAATGTGAAAAAATGTAGAAACGTTCATGGGGGAGGAATACTTTTTCATGGTACTGTACATAAAATGCAATGACTTCACCAACATTATAATTTGTGTGTATCCAGTCTGTAGTTTCCTAAAGATGGACTTAGTTATGAGTTTCTTGAGCTCTGAATATTTCTTTAACAGTGAAATCATGGCGCGTTACATCTGTGCAGACGATTTCAAGTTTTTGCATAATAAATATTGAGGATTTACCATCCATATAGTTATATCATGAAATTAGTCAGCCCTAAAATTTTGGATCTTTGCAGGGTAAACAACATATTGATAAAATATTGATATCCTCATATAAAATTTACTAAATTTCCACTATTTTATTTAAAGTAGATTAGCGGAAAAAAAAATGCAGACGGGTTCATCCCTGAATATTTTTGTAAATTTATTGCATCTGTTTTTCAACTTTCATCCACCCTCAGGCCTAAAACACACTTCCGAATTAATGACAAAGGGGAAGTGTTGCATAACAAATAATATAACCCTTTAAAAGTCAATCTTTATTAATATTAAATTTGCGCTAAAATTCCAAAAACCCAGTGCAAATAACAAAATAGAAAATAGAAAATGAAAGGCAGGAGGGTAAGATTCTCACCCTAAAAAAGATATACCTCCCTCCTGTCCTCTACCTACCGCGGAGGTCGGCACCCTATAATGATACGATGGTGGCGCCCCCACTCAGCGACGGCTGTCCCTGTGCAAGCCCTAATATGCCCTCACAGAAGTCATGAAAATCAAAGACATGTAGGCAGGGGAGGCTTTAAGTAGTGGACAGGGTAAAAAGACGCACATATAACCCTCTATCCGTCAGGACGTCAAATAATGGACACGTGTAAAGGGGTCCTCAACAGTGCTTAAATAACCAGGACCTCATATTTTCCTCCAAACAAAAGTAGAGGGGGGGTCAGATCTTATTGATAAACGATCTGATATCCTGATAATAAATTAACCTCTGGTTGCTCTCCTATGTCACCTCAATCGAGAGGCATAGACAAAAGAATTACCACAATGATTAGCAAAAATTACACTTGTTGGATAAAGTGCAAAGTGCATATGACTCACAGGATAAAGTGCTAATGCAATATGATGTACATATATCCCATTTCACATTTCACACAAATAAAATGCGACATATGCTACCAAGTAATGTGCTAATGTATGTCATGCAATAGATTCTGAGCAGCCAATTGATAAAAATTAGTCAAAAACACTTCTCATGCAGAGGTCGCATGTGCGTCTCAACGATACCTCTAAATTGCCTCAGAAAATGAAAGGGAGGAGGGTAAACTTCTCACCCTAAAAAGATGCACCTCCCTCTTGTCCTCTACCCCCCTCAGGGCTTGATGGACACACCAGGGGGCGGAACCAGGCGTTTGGAAGACGCCCACTGAGGAGTCTCAGATAGCCTGGGGTGGGAAAACAAACACAACAAGTCTAGAGGTCAAGTTGGAGAGCTGCGTGGGCTGGAGCTGGGTGCAGCTCCAGCAGAGGAGAAAACCAATTTGAGCAGGTGCCAGAGTAGGAGCCCTGGTACCTCCAGCTAGGAGGCAGACGGCAGTCTCCATCTGCAGGAGCCGGGAAGACAGCTCGGTGAAACCGAGGTGGACCGGGACAGGGTAGTGGACCGCTGGTACCGACCCAGGGAACCGACTCGGAAACCGGAGCACAATGGGGGGGTACTCAGACCCTGAAGCTAGGTCCAGAAGCTACTGGGGGCTAGCTAATTAACTGATTGCGGCAGGACTAGAGGTCCTGTCCCACCCAAAGACCCGACTGAAGGCAACAGCCCAACGAGGGGGATAGAAAGCCACCGCCACGGCTCAGAGATCCCACAGGCCAGCGTCTGCGGGCAAAGGGCTCCTCAGGCAACCACAAGCCGGGAGCGGACTCCTGAAGTTGCAGACGCATGTAGTCCACCATCACAAACAGGTGCAGGAGAAAGACAGAGATCACCAGCCGGGTGGTGGACCAAACTGCAGCCGGCTGCGGGCACCGACCACCATCACCTTGGTTTACCAGAGACTCGTGTGTTTACTAATAGTGAGTACATCAGTGCCCTCCGGCCGCCCATCTCCCTGCACCGCCAAACACCCCCAACGGGTCCTGGGGCCACCATCCCTGCCCACAAAGGGGTTAACAACTTGCTGCCAAAAATCTCCCCCGGGTGTCCCGTAACTGCAGCGGTGGTGTCCACCTTCACCACATCCTGTGGGTGGCGTCTCGAACTTAACACAGCTCCGGCCGTACACCTATGTCCCCAAACCACAAACCCCCTTTTAATTGGAGTGTCCGCAGGGCCCCTGGGTCCGGAGACCCTCGAGCCACCCACTGAAGGTCCGGATCCGAGCAGCTCGGCTGCCGAGCAAGGGGCGGTACATGTTCGGCGTCACAGCGACGTCACCAAACGACCGGCCAATAGCAGCGGAAGGGCGGAGATGAGCGAGACATAACATCCCGCCCACCTTCTCCCTTCCGCATAGCTGGTGGACGGAGGTAAGGAGATGTTTGTCGTTCCTGTGGCTTCACACACAGCGATGTGTGCTGCCGCAAGGACGACAAACAACATCACTGCTTTTTGTCACTTTTGCGCTCGTTCATCGTCGCACCTAGGCTTTACACATTACGATGTCGCTACCGGAGCTGGATGTGCGTCACTAACGACGTGACCCCGACGATATATCAGTAGCGATGTCGCAACGTGTAAAGCCCCCCTTAAGCCTCAATACATTTATTAGCCCATTTGTGCAGCCTGTACCGGGATCTTCTGCTTTTATGCATTCAGCCTTAATTAACAGAATTTTTTAAAAAAATAGCGTTAATGTTTTTGTGCTGTATTCTCCGACCTTCACATGAAATACTGTAACTTTAAAATGCATTTTTCAATTTTATTTTCAATCAAATAGTTTTCAATAATATTTCCAAGCATATAATAGTGCAAAGTACAATTCACGTGAATCTGTCAGTAGGCTCAACCCTTCTAGGTCATCTATATGGGCATGTAGGAAATAGAAAGATGAATAAAATGATATCTTGATATTTGCATTCCGATGTCTTATTCCTGAGAAATACATGTTTTTCTTAATATGTAAATGAGCTGCTATGAACTATGGAGGGACACAGACCTCCCTGAGACTCCGCCTTCAGAGCTTATGTAAAACAAAAGGGGGTGTAATGAGTGTCAGACATGTAGACAGCTAATTTACATATCAATGGGAACCTGTAACCAGATTTCTCCCTTAAAAGCTGCTGCCACCAGTAAGCCCTAATATACAGCATTTATATACTCATCTATTATACTCATCTATGGGGTGATCCGGTCCGATGGGCATTGATGCTCATGGGTCCAGTGCCTCCTCTCTACTGCATTCGCAATCCTCCTTCTTCGAAGGCCCGTGTGTATGACATATCCTACGTGATCCACACAGGCCAGCATTCCGGTACCGAGCAGGCACACTTTGATCTGCTCTGCTGAGGGCAGATGAAAGTATTGTAGTGCGCATGCGTGGGCGGTCTAATAATTCCTCACGCCTGTGCATTACAGTACTTTGATCTGCCCTCAGCAGGGCTGATGATAGTGCATCTGTGCAGGAGCTCAGTGCCAGCCTGTATGGATGACGTAGGAGGCGTCAACCACATGGGTTTGAGAAGGAAAAGGAGAACGGCGATCACAGCAGAGAGGAAGTGCCAGATCTGAGACCAGCAACGTCCATCAGAGTGGCTGTGATGGTGGAATATGGGGGGTTGTGTATTATTTTGTGTAGGATCATATTTTAGGAGCCTTGCTCCAATCATTCTGTGTATTTCATATCTTGTCTGCAAGGTAATTAACTTAGCTCAGTTACCATTTGCTTTCTTTTTGTTAAACCCCCATTTCTTGACTGTCCATTGTTTACTCCCCAAATACTGGGACTCACCCCCTACAGTGTTTCTGTTCCTAGGTCTGGGGGAGGGGGGCCTGGAATCCACCCAAACTCTCTGTTTACCTGGGGATTATTCTGTCTGTTTGAGAACTTCAAGAGAGAAGCAGGAAGATTCATCCTCTGTGGGAGAAGCTGAGGCTCCCCAGAGAGACCTGGACATTTATTGCTTACTGGACTGTATCCGTGTTTCTGGACTATTTTACCCTCTGTGTGGTGGATTATTTGATGGACCTTCTTACTTGCTTGAAATAAAAGTTCTTTGGATTGTTCAATCATCTCTCGCTCTGAAGATTGTGTGATATTGGAGAAGGACCCCGTGACACTGCTTCCAGGGGAAGTTAATAAAGATGTCTTTTTACATTATACCGAGTAGCCTAGGCTCTTTTATACAACATTCTAGAATGCTGTATATAAGAGCTTACTGGTGGTGGCAGCAGCTTATAGGGGATAAATCTGCTGACAGGTTCCCTTTAGCAAAAAAGGTGGATTTCTCTGGAATAAGACATCGGGTTGCAGATATTTTATTCAGCTTCCTATGACCTACATTACCATATAGACAGGTTAGGATGGTTGATCCTATTGACAGACCTCCTTTAAAAAAAAGCAACTCCATCCAATAAAAAAAAGCTTATCCGACCCGCTCTGATCAGAATCATATTAACCCCTTCACCCCACCCCCAGGTGATTTTCCGTTTTTTCTGTGGTTTTTTTTTGCTCCCTTTCTTCCGAGAGCCGTAACTTTTTTATTTCTCTGTCAATCTTGCCATGTAAGGGCTTATTTTTTGCGGGACGAGTTCTACTTTTAAATGAAACCATAGGCTTTACCATATAGTGTACTGGAAAATGGCAAAAAAATTCCAAGTGCAAACAATTGCAAAAAAAAGAACGACTGCATGATTGTTTTTGGGATAGTTTATTCACAGTGTTCACTATATGGTAAAACTGATGTATTAGTGTGATGTCTTAAGTCAGAACAAGTTCGTAGATACCAAACATGTATAGGTTTACTTTTATCTAAGGGGTTAAAAAAAATTCAGAAGTTTGTCCAAAAAAGGCGCACTTTTTGTGCCATATTTCGTGATCTATAGCGTTCTCATTTTTCGGTATCTATGGCTCAGTGACAGGTTATTTTTTGCGTCTTTAACTGACGTTATTATTAACTACACCATTTTTGCACAAAAGCGCCATTTTGATTGTCTGTTATCGCATTTTGCGCAAAAATTTGCAGCGACTAAAAAAGATAATTTTGGCGTTTAGAATTTGTTTTCTGCTTCATCATTTACCGATCAGATTAATTGCTTTTATATTTTGATAGATCGGGCATTTCTGAATGTTGCAATACCGAATTTGTGTATATTTTTTATTTTTTTAACCCTTTAATTTTCAATGGGGTAAATGGGGGGCGATTTGAGCTTTTAGGTTTTTTTTATTTTTTTTTATTTTTTTTAACTTTTTTTTATTTTACTAGACTCCCTAGGGGACTACAATGATCAGCAGTCAGATCGCTCATTCATTTTTCAAGATCACAGCTACACAGCTCTGATCAGCAGAACAGCAGCTCTCCTATTACAAACAACCCTCTTTCAGGTGTAAGAGGAACTGACTCATGATAGCTACAGGAGTTATCACATGACCCTGTGCTACCATTGCAACCATTGGATCCACGTGATAACATCACATGAGTTCCGATGGAGCCGGGTAAGTGAATGCTTAAGGCCCCTTTATACACAGAGATAAATCTTTGGCAGATCTGTGGTTGCAGTGAAATCATGGACATATTGTTGCATCTGTACACAGCCACAAACCTGGCACTGATTGTCCCCAATTTCACTGCAACCACAGATCTACCGCAGATTTATCTCTGTGTGTAAAGTGGCTTTTACCGTGGCCGGCTGTTACATTGCGCTGTGACATTTTCACAGCACAGTGTAAAGGCTACTTTACACACTGCGATATCGGTCCCGATATCGCTAGTGTGGGTACCCGCCCCCATCTGTTGCGCGACACGGGCAAATAGCTGCCCGTGCCGCACAACATCGCCCAGAGCCGTCACACATACTTACCTGTCCGGCGACGTCGCTGTGACCGGCGAACCGCCTCCTTTCTAAGGGGGCGGTCCGTGCGGCGTCACAGCGACGTCACTGAAGCGTCACTGAACCGCCGCCCAATAGCAGCGGAGGGGCGGAGATGAGCGGGACGTAACATCCCGCCCACCTCCTTCCTTCTGCATAGCAGCCGGGAGGCAGGTAAGGGGAGCTTCCTCGTTCCTGCGGTGTCACACGTACCGATGTGTGCTGCCGCAGGAACGAGGAACAACTTCGTTACTGCTGCAGCAACGATTTTTAAGAATGGACCCCCATGTCGCCGATTAGCGATTTTGCACGTTTTTGCAACGATGCAAAATCGCTTATCGGTGTCACACGCAACGGCATCGTTAATGCGGCCGGATGTGCGTCACAAATTCCGTGACCCCAACGACTCCGCATTAGCGATGTCGCAGCGTGTAAAGCCCCCTTTAGTGGTTAACAGGCACAAGTGGGTAGTGAATCCACTCGTGCCTGATAGCCGCACATGTCATCACTTCCCCTGATGAAGCCACAATGCATAGTGGCGAAACGCGTAGGGATTAAATTTGGCTAAGAACCCCCATTTTTGTGACTGACCACAGGATGCGGTTATACGTTACTCTAGTCCTCCATACTGGGCACTTTATATGGGCGGCAGGAACAACTACTTTAAGCAATGTATTAAGCATTTGAAAAATAATTATTTTTTTTTTTCTGGTTAATGCTTGCTTGAACTTGCTTGAACCTTGTTTGAACCGGCTTTACCTGGGGCCGTACTCATAGCCACAGAGTCATTGTCAGACACCATATTATGAGTATATTTTCCCAGGGTCCCTATGCATAACGTGCTATAGGTGGAGGATCGGCTTGTATAATGCTTGCAATTTTGTGTAAAGCGACAGGAGAATAATTCTGACTGATATATTCAATATATGTACTAACATTATGCTTATGTAGATAGAGGTGTATCTGCGTCTCTCAATACTGTATCTATCCAGGCTTTATATTTTGGGTCAGAGGATGCAAAGAGGAAATGTGATATGGACATTTACATGTGTAATATAATGTGGTCGGATTATTAGCACAAACATATATTATATTGCGGTTACTTATTAGAGAGTCCTCACACATTGTAAAGTGTTAAATTGTTATCCTTAGAGGGATCAGTAAGAGATATAATCTGGGTGTACACGTGAGGACTCATAGCGTGATGTAGCGTGGTGGTTATAAACATATGTAATGTCCTATCTAACTACAACATAACACGGAAGAGAAGGATTCGTATTATAGGAGCCTTCTCTGGGCCGCGTTCTCTCTCATATTTATTGCACAATATACAATCTCTTTACTTGGTGCCACAAAATACGGTTTTGGAGCAGAATTGAATATTTATTATCTTGTGGTCTTTGTCAGATATGCTAAAATCCAATTAGAGCTTCTTGTCTATCCCTAAATTAAGGCTTTTTAAATGTTTTTAAATTGTGTTTTCTCTGTGTCCAAAATATGCTCTATAAGCTGTGACAAATTACATTATATCCCAAATAAAGTTTTTTCTAAGTATTGAACTGTCGGTGATCCCTTCTATAGTATACTCTTGGTTATGGTATTTGTTATCAGTGTTAATAACAGGAGATGTCCCTCATGGTCACATATGTGACATCATCTGACACAGGCGGCCATTGTTACATCACACCATGATGTCACAATGCCTGAGAATCTATAGAAGCTGGTGTACAGGGGACAAATGCTCATTTCAGTAGAAGAAGTTGAGGAGAGCGAAGGATCGAGGACACAGATGGTCATCTCAGAAGACAAACAGAGCGGAGGATCCAGGATTGAAGATACATTGTCATGTCTGGAGGTGAAGACAATGAGAGTGGACGCTCGAGGATTGTGGACTCAGATGTTCAAGTCAAGAGGTGAAGACAAAGAGGGCGGTGGATCCAGGATTGATGACTCGGTCATCTCAGAAGGTGAAGACCAGGAGAGTGGAGGATCCGGGATCCGCAACTCAGGTAAATGAGGAACTTTACAGGGTTTTCAGTTAACCTTGTGCCAACATGTCCGCTTAGGCTATGTTCCCACAAGGTGTTTTTGGTGCTTTGATTAGAAGCAAAAACTGATCTTTTAGCAGTAAAAAAGCTGCGTTTTTTAGCTGAGTTTTTGCCATGTTTTTTTACTGGGTTTTAAGTCTGTCATTTGTTTACAGTACAGTAGGATGCTGCTTCTTTAAAAAACGCAGCATTTTGCCAGATCAGTAAGGAAAAAGAAAGTAGGTGTGTGTCTGTGTGTGCCGGAGATTTCTGGAATCTCATAGGTTTTGCTAGTATGATGAAAAGCAGTTTTTTATTACCATGTATTTGCATAAAACTAATAAAAAATAAAAAAAAAGCACCAAAACCACCTGTGTGAGCATAGCTTTCCCCTCCCAATGTGCTGATTGTGGTGTACAGTGCTGTCCATGGCTCCAGTCTCCGCTGTTATCTGTAGAGCTGGTGATGGCGGTTCTATGTGAGGTCACAGGCGGAATGTTGGAGCAGAGAGTTCCGTGCAGCAAACATGGACCCTCCACATGGAGATCTACAGCAAAGAACTTTCTGTTACAGCCATTCCTAACATGATAAAAAATACCAGTTTCCTAAAATATTTTTTTTTTACTTGACTAGAAAAATGTGACACATTGATCTCATCTAACATTGGGCAGTGCATTGCCATGCTTAAATACTTGCACTGGCGTAATATTGCCCCACATTTATCATTAAGCTGCAAAATTGAAAAGATATAGATTGGCGGATATTGAAGCGAGTGATACAGAAAAATGTGGAGCAAATTCCGCCATTTTACATCACTGGGACCATTACATTTTGGAATGTTGTAACTTATGCATTGTAATATGTCACTATAATCTGAAAACTTGGTAGGTGGGGGATGGTTATACATTATTTGTTCTCACATATGTGCACATATGGGGCATCTAGTCACAATCTAATATAAGGACCTCAGATCACATATAAACACAACCAATTGAAGGCCATCTTCCATTTTTACATTAGCCTTCAGAATTTTAAGCCTTTGCTGACACTTATTTTTTTCTTTCTTTCCAGGGAGTATATCGGGATCTAGAAAGGAAGACTAAAGAATTTAGAAAGGGCCATTATATTGATTAGTGTTAGATTATAGAACTATCGGTATATTATATTTGGTGCCTTATGTGTCATCACACACTGACTATACAGAACAAAATCTGGAATCTGTTTTATGGCATTCTATTACAGCCATTCTCTGTTTTCCTTAAGTAAATTAAATAGTTAATTTGTTATTATGTCCACATCCTGGTCCCCATCTTGGACATCATAACACATTTATACATAAGAACTATAGTAAAGATGACACTACAGCTACAGAGGTGACCGTCTGATAGCCCAGCTCGACTACCTATCTCTACTGAAGACCCTTTCAGCTTTTTGAGAGTTGGGTGGAGGACATCATCTCTCAAACTAGGGTCCCACAGCTGCACCCCATCAGTTTGAGCAGGACTCTTAGGACTCTTAGAAGAGTCAATGCCCTGAGACCATGGGGCGCGCGAAGTTCCCTCTCTTCGTCACTGAGGATGATTTCATTTTTCAGGGATTGAAAGTGGTCTTTGTGGTGGGATGCAGGTCTGGAGAGCTGTTGTCATCATATTAGAAAGATAAGAATTAATGTATGTATTATAGAAATAACTCCTATCATGTTCCCTATTTTGTTATTATGTGCACATCCTGGTCCCCATCTTGGACATCATAACACATTTATACATTAGAACTATAGTAAAGATGACACTACAGCTACAGAGGTGACCGTCTGATAGCCCAGCTCGACTACCTATCTCTACTGAAGACCCTTTCAGCTTTTTGAGAGTTGGGTGGAGGACATCATCTCTGAAACTATGGTCCCACAGCTGCACCCCATCAGTTTCAGCAGGACTCTTAGGACTCTTAGAAGAGTCAATGCCCTGAGACCATGGGGCGCGCGAAGTTCCCTCTCTTCGTCACTGAGGATGATTTCATTTTTCAGGGATTGGAAGTGGTCTTTGTGGTGGGATGCAGGTCTGGAGAGCTGTTGTCATCATATTAGAAAGATAAGAATTAATGTATGTATTATAGAAATAACTCCTATCATGTTCCCTATTTTGTTATTATGTCCACATCCTGGTCCCCATCTTGGACATCATAACACATTTATACATTAGAACTATAGTAAAGATGACACTACAGCTACAGAGGTAACCGTCTGATAGCCCAGCTCGACTACCTATCTCTACTGAAGTCCCTTTCAGCTTTTTGAGAGTTGGGTGGAGGACATCATCTCTCAAACTAGGGTCCCACAGCTGCACCCCATCAGTTTGAGCAGGACTCTTAGGACTCTTAGAAGAGTCAATGCCCTGAGACCATGGGGCGCGCGAAGTTCCCTCTCTTTGTCACTGAGGATGATTTCATTTTTCAGGGATTGGAAGTCGTCTTTGTGGTGGGATGCAGGTCTGGAGAGCTGTTGTCATCATATTAGAAAGATAAGAATTAATGTATGTATTATAGAAATAACTCCTATCATGTTCCCTATTTTGTTATTATGTGCACATCCTGGTCCCCATCTTGGACATCATAACACATTTATACATTAGAACTATAGTAAAGATGACACTACAACTACAGAGGTGACCGTCTGATAGCCCAGCTCGACTACCTATCTCTACTGAAGACCCTTTCAGCTTTTTGAGAGTTGGGTGGAGGACATCATCTCTGAAACTAGGGTCCCACAGCTGCACCCCATCAGTTTGAGCAGGACTCTTTGGACTCTTAGAAGAGTCAATGCCCTGAGACCATGGGGTGCGCGAAGTTCCCTCTCTTCGTCACTGAGGATGATTTCATTTTTCAGGGATTGGAAGTGGTCTTTGTGGTGGGATGCAGGTCTGGAGAGCTGTTGTCATCATATTAGAAAGATAAGAATTAATGTATGTATTATAGAAATAACTCCTATCATGTTCCCTATTTTGTTATTATGTCCACATCCTGGTCCCCATCTTGGACATCATAACACATTTATACATTAGAACTATAGTAAAGATGACACTACAGCTACAGAGGTGACCGTCTGATAGCCCAGCTCGACTACCTATCTCTACTGAAGTCCCTTTCAGCTTTTTGAGAGTTGGGTGGAGGACATCATCTCTCAAACTAGGGTCCCACAGCTGCACCCCATCAGTTTGAGCAGGACTCTTAGGACTCTTAGAAGAGTCAATGCCCTGAGACCATGGGGCGCGCGAAGTTCCCTCTCTTCGTCACTGAGGATGATTTCATTTTTCAGGGATTGGAAGTCGTCTTTGTGGTGGGATGCAGGTCTGGAGAGCTGTTGTCATCATATTAGAAAGATAAGAATTAATGTATGTATTATAGAAATAACTCCTATCATGTTCCCTATTTTGTTATTATGTGCACATCCTGGTCCCCATCTTGGACATCATAACACATTTATACATTAGAACTATAGTAAAGATGACACTACAACTACAGAGGTGACCGTCTGATAGCCCAGCTCGACTACCTATCTCTACTGAAGACCCTTTCAGCTTTTTGAGAGTTGGGTGGAGGACATCATCTCTCAAACTAGGGTCCCACAGCTGCACCCCATCAGTTTGAGCAGGACTCTTAGGACTCTTAGAAGAGTCAATGCCCTGAGACCATGGGGCGCACGAAGTTCCCTCTGTTCATCACTGAGTATGATTTCATTTTTCAGGGATTGGAAGTGGTCTTTGTGGTGGGATGCAGGTCTGGAGAGCTGTTGTCATCATATTAGAAGGATAAGAATTAATGTATGTATTATAGAAATAACTCCTATCATGTTCCCTATTTTGTTATTCTGTCCACATCCTGGTCCCCATCTTGGACATTATAACACATTTATACATTAGAACTATAGGAAAGATGACACTACAGCTACAGAGGTGACCGTCTGATAGCCCAGCTCGACTACCTATCTCTACTGAAGACCCTTTCAGCTTTTTGAGAGTTGGGTGGAGGACATCATCTCTGAAACTAGGGTCCCACAGCTGCACCCCATCAGTTTGAGCAGGACTCTTAGGACTCTTAGAAGAGTCAATGCCCTGAGACCATGGGGCGCACGAAGTTCCCTCTGTTCATCACTGAGGATGATTTCATTTTTCAGGGATTGGAAGTGGTCTTTGTGGTGGGATGCAGGTCTGGAGAGCTGTTGTCATCATATTAGAAAGATAAGAATTAATGTATGTATTATAGAAATAACTCCTATCATGTTCCCTATTTTGTTATTATGTGCACATCCTGGTCCCCATCTTGGACATCATAACACATTTATACATTAGAACTATAGTAAAGATGACACTACAACTACAGAGGTGACCGTCTGATAGCCCAGCTCGACTACCTATCTCTACTGAAGACCCTTTCAGCTTTTTGAGAGTTGGGTGGAGGACATCATCTCTGAAACTAGGGTCCCACAGCTGCACCCCATCAGTTTGAGCAGGACTCTTTGGACTCTTAGAAGAGTCAATGCCCTGAGACCATGGGGCGCACGAAGTTCCCTCTGTTCATCACTGAGGATGATTTCATTTTTCAGGGATTGGAAGTGGTCTTTGTGGTGGGATGCAGGTCTGGAGAGCAGTTGTCATCATATTAGAAGGATAAGAATTAATGTATGTATTATAGAAATAACTCCTATCATGTTCCCTATTTTGTTATTCTGTCCACATCCTGGTCCCCATCTTGGACATTATAACACATTTATACATTAGAACTATAGGAAAGATGACACTACAGCTACAGAGGTGACCGTCTGATAGCCCAGCTCGACTACCTATCTCTACTGAAGACCCTTTCAGCTTTTTGAGAGTTGGGTGGAGGACATCATCTCTGAAACTAGGGTCCCACAGCTGCACCCCATCAGTTTGAGCAGGACTCTTAGGACTCTTAGAAGAGTCAATGCCCTGAGACCATGGGGTGCACGAAGTTCCCTCTGTTCATCACTGAGGATGATTTCATTTTTCAGGGATTGGAAGTGGTCTTTGTGGTGGGATGCAGGTCTGGAGAGCTGTTGTCATCATATTAGAAAGATAAGAATTAATGTATGTATTATAGAAATAACTCCTATCATGTTCCCTATTTTGTTATTATGTCCACATCCTGGTCCCCATCTTGGACATCATAACACATTTATACATTAGAACTATAGGAAAGATGACACTACAGCTACAGAGGTGACCGTCTGATAGCCCAGCTCGACTACCTATCTCTACTGAAGACCCTTTCAGCTTTTTGAGAGTTGGGTGGAGGACATCATCTCTGAAACTAGGGTCCCACAGCTGCACCCCATCAGTTTGAGCAGGACTCTTAGGACTCTTAGAAGAGTCAATGCCCTGAGACCATGGGGCGCGCGAAGTTCCCTCTCTTCGTCACTGAGGATGATTTCATTTTTCAGGGATTGGAAGTGGTCTTTGTGGTGGGATGCAGGTCTGGAGAGCTGTTGTCATCATATTAGAAGGATAAGAATTAATGTATGTATTATAGAAATAACTCCTATCATGTTCCCTATTTTGTTATTCTGTCCACATCCTGGTCCCCATCTTGGACATTATAACACATTTATACATTAGAACTATAGGAAAGATGACACTACAGCTACAGAGGTGACCGTCTGATAGCCCAGCTCGACTACCTATCTCTACTGAAGACCCTTTCAGCTTTTTGAGAGTTGGGTGGAGGACATCATCTCTGAAACTAGGGTCCCACAGCTGCACCCCATCAGTTTCAGCAGGACTCTTAGGACTCTTAGAACTCTTAGAAGAGTCAATGCCCTGAGACCATGGGGCGCGCGAAGTTCCCTCTCTTCATCACTGAGGATGATTTCATTTTTCAGGGATTGGAAGTGGTCTTTGTGGTGGGATGCAGGTCTGGAGAGCTGTTGTCATCATATTAGAAAGATAAGAATTAATGTATGTATTATAGAAATAACTCCTATCATGTTCCCTATTTTGTTATTATGTCCACATCCTGGTCCCCATCTTGGACATCATAACACATTTATACATTAGAACTATAGTAAAGATGACACTACAGCTACAGAGGTGACCGTCTGATAGCCCAGCTCGACTACCTATCTCTACTGAAGACCCTTTCAGCTTTTTGAGAGTTGGGTGGAGGACATCATCTCTGAAACTAGGGTCCCACAGCTGCACCCCATAAGTTTGAGCAGGACTCTTAGGACTCTTAGAAGAGTCAATGCCCTGAGACCATGGGGCGCGCCAAGTTCCCTCTCTTCGTCACTGAGGATGATTTCATTTTTTAGGGATTGGAAGTGGTCTTTGTGGTGGGATGCAGGTCTGGAGAGCTGTTGTCATCATATTAGAAAGATAAGAATTAATGTTTGTATTATAGAAATAACTCCTATCATGTTCCCTATTTTGTTATTCTGTCCACATCCTGGTCCCCATCTTGGACATTATAACACATTTATACATTAGAACTATAGGAAAGATGACACTACAGCTACAGAGGTGACCGTCTGATAGCCCAGCTCGACTACCTATCTCTACTGAAGACCCTTTCAGCTTTTTGAGAGTTGGGTGGAGGACATCATCTCTGAAACTAGGGTCCCACAGCTGCACCCCATCAGTTTGAGCAGGACTCTTAGGACTCTTAGAAGAGTCAATGCCCTGAGTTGATGGGGCGCGCCAAGTTCCCTCTCTTCGTCACTGAGGATGATTTCATTTTTCAGGGATTGGAAGTGGTCTTTGTGGTGGGATGCAGGTCTGGAGAGCTGTTGTCATCATATTAGAAAGATAAGAATTAATGTATGTATTATAGAAATAACTCCTATCATGTTCCCTATTTTGATATTATGTCCACATCCTGGTCCCCATCTTGGACTTCATAACATATTTATACATTAGAACTATAGTAAAGATGACACTACAGCTACAGAGGTGACCGTCTGATAGCCCAGCTCGACTACCTATCTCTACTAAAGACCCTTTCAGCTTTTTGAGAGTTGGGTGGAGGACATCATCTCTGAAACTAGGGTCCCACAGCTGCACCCCATCAGTTTGAGCAGGACTCTTAGGACTCTTAGAAGAGTCAATGCCCTGAGACCATGGGGCGCGCGAAGTTCCCTCTCTTCGTCACTGAGGATGATTTCATTTTTCAGGGATTGGAAGTGGTCTTTGTGGTGGGATGCAGGTCTGGAGAGCTGTTGTCATCATATTAGAAAGATAAGAATTAATGTATGTATTATAGAAATAACTCCTATCATGTTCCCTATTTTGTTATTATGTGCACATCCTGGTCCCCATCTTGGACATCATAACACATTTATACATTAGAACTATAGTAAAGATGACACTACAGCTACAGAGGTGACCGTCTGATAGCCCAGCTCGACTACCTATCTCTACTGAAGACCCTTTCAGCTTTTTGAGAGTTGGGTGGAGGATATCATCTCTGAAACTAGGGTCCCACAGCTGCACCCCATCAGTTTGAGCAGGACTCTTAGGACTCTTAGAAGAGTCAATGCCCTGAGACCATGGGGCGCGCGAAGTTCCCTCTCTTCGTCACTGAGGATGATTTCATTTTTCAGGGATTGGAAGTGGTCTTTGTGGTGGGATGCAGGTCTGGAGAGCTGTTGTCATCATATTAGAAGGATAAGAATTAATGTATGTATTATAGAAATAACTCCTATCATGTTCCCTATTTTGTTATTCTGTCCACATCCTGGTCCCCATCTTGGACATTATAACACATTTATACATTAGAACTATAGGAAAGATGACACTACAGCTACAGAGGTGACCGTCTGATAGCCCAGCTCGACTACCTATCTCTACTGAAGACCCTTTCAGCTTTTTGAGAGTTGGGTGGAGGACATCATCTCTGAAACTAGGGTCCCACAGCTGCACCCCATCAGTTTCAGCAGGACTCTTAGGACTCTTAGAAGAGTCAATGCCCTGAGACCATGGGGCGCGCGAAGTTCCCTCTCTTCATCACTGAGGATGATTTCATTTTTCAGGGATTGGAAGTGGTCTTTGTGGTGGGATGCAGGTCTGGAGAGCTGTTGTCATCATATTAGAAAGATAAGAATTAATGTATGTATTATAGAAATAACTCCTATCATGTTCCCTATTTTGTTATTATGTCCACATCCTGGTCCCCATCTTGGACATCATAACACATTTATACATTAGAACTATAGTAAAGATGACACTGCAGCTACAGAGGTGACCGTCTGATAGCCCAGCTCGACTACCTATCTCTACTGAAGACCCTTTCAGCTTTTTGAGAGTTGGGTGGAGGACATCATCTCTGAAACTAGGGTCCCACAGCTGCACCCCATAAGTTTGAGCAGGACTCTTAGGACTCTTAGAAGAGTCAATGCCCTGAGACCATGGGGCGCGCCAAGTTCCCTCTCTTCGTCACTGAGGATGATTTCATTTTTTAGGGATTGGAAGTGGTCTTTGTGGTGGGATGCAGGTCTGGAGAGCTGTTGTCATCATATTAGAAAGATAAGAATTAATGTTTGTATTATAGAAATAACTCCTATCATGTTCCCTATTTTGTTATTCTGTCCACATCCTGGTCCCCATCTTGGACATTATAACACATTTATACATTAGAACTATAGGAAAGATGACACTACAGCTACAGAGGAGACCGTCTGATAGCCCAGCTCGACTACCTATCTCTACTGAAGACCCTTTCAGCTTTTTGAGAGTTGGGTGGAGGACATCATCTCTGAAACTAGGGTCCCACAGCTGCACCCCATCAGTTTGAGCAGGACTCTTAGGACTCTTAGAAGAGTCAATGCCCTGAGTTCATGGGGCGCGCCAAGTTCCCTCTCTTCGTCACTGAGGATGATTTCATTTTTCAGGGATTGGAAGTGGTCTTTGTGGTGGGATGCAGGTCTGGAGAGCTGTTGTCATCATATTAGAAAGATAAGAATTAATGTACGTATTATAGAAATAACTCCTATCATGTTCCCTATGTTGATATTATGTCCACATCCTGGTCCCCATCTTGGACTTCATAACATATTTATACATTAGAACTATAGTAAAGATGACACTACAGCTACAGAGGTGACCGTCTGATAGCCCAGCTCGACTACCTATCTCTACTGAAGACCCTTTCAGCTTTTTGAGAGTTGGGTGGAGGACATCATCTCTGAAACTAGGGTCCCACAGCTGCATCCCATCAGTTTGAGCAGGACTCTTAGGATTCTTAGAAGAGTCATTGCCCTGAGACCATGGGGCGCGCGAAGTTACCTCTCTTCGTCACTGAGGATGATTTCATTTTTCAGGGATTGGAAGTGGTCTTTGTGGTGGGATGGAGGTCTGGAGAGCTTTTGTCATCATATAAGAAAGATAAGAATTAATGTATGTATTATAGAAATAACTCCTATCATGTTCCCTATTTTGTTATTATTTCCACATCCTGGTCCCCATCTTGTATATCATAACACATTTATACATTAGAACTATAGGAAAGATGACACTACAGCTACAGAGGTGACCGTCTGATAGCCCAGCTCGACTACCTATCTCTACTGAAGACCCTTTCAGCTTTTTGAGAGTTGGGTGGAGGACATCATCATCATCTCTGAATCTAGGGTCCCACAGCTGCACCCCATCAGTTTGAGCAGGACTCTTAGGACTCTTAGAAGAGTCAATGCCCTGAGACCATGGGGCGCGCGAAGTTCCCTCTCTTCGTCACTGAGGATGATTTCATTTTTCAGGGATTAGAAGTGGTCTTTGTGGTGGGATGCAGGTCTGGAGAGCTGTTGTCATCATATTAGAAAGATAAGAATGAACGTATATATTGTATTAATGTATCCTATCATATTCCCTTTTCTGTTATTTTGTCCATATCCTGGTCCCCATCTTGGACATCATAACACATTTATACATTAGAACTATAGTAAAGTTGATACTACAGCTACAGAGGTGACCGTCTGATAGCCCAGCTCGACTACCTATCTCTACTGAAGACCCTTTCAGCTTTTTGAGAGTTGGGTGGAGGACATCATCTCTGAAACTAGGGTCCCACAGCTGCACCCCATCAGTTTGAGCAGGACTCTTAGGACTCTTAGAAGAGTCAATGCCCTGAGACCATGGGGCGCGCGAAGCTTCCTCTCTTCGTCACTGAGGATGATTTCATTTTTCAGGGATTGGAAGTGGTCTTTGTGGTGGGATGCAGGTCTGGAGAGCTGTTGTCATCATATTAGAAAGATAAGAATTAATGTATGTATTATAGAAATAACTCCTATCATGTTCCCTATTTTGTTATTATGTCCACATCCTGGTCCCCATCTTGGACATCATAACACATTTATACATTAGAACTATAGGAAAGATGACACTACAGCTACAGAGGTGACCGTCTGATAGCCCAGCTCGACTACCTATCTCTACTGAAGACCCTTTCAGCTTTTTGAGAGTTGGGTGGAGGACATCATCTCTGAATCTAGGGTCCCACAGCTGCACCCCATCAGTTTGAGTAGGACTCTTAGGACTCTTAGAAGAGTCAATGCCCTGAGACCATGGGGCGCGCGAAGTTCCCTCTCTTCGTCACTGAGGATGATTTCATTTTTCAGGGATTAGAAGTGGTCTTTGTGGTGGGATGCAGGTCTGGAGAGCTGTTGTCATCATATTAGAAAGATAAGAATGAACGTATATATTGTATTAATGTATCCTATCATATTCCCTTTTCTGTTATTTTGTCCATATCCTGGTCCCCATCTTGGACATCATAACACATTTATACATTAGAACTATAGTAAAGTTGACACTACAGCTACAGAGGTGACCGTCTGATAGCCCAGCTCGACTACCTATCTCTACTGAAGACCCTTTCAGCTTTTTGAGAGTTGGGTGGAGGACATCATCTCTGAAACTAGGGTCCCACAGCTGCACCCCATCAGTTTGAGCAGGACTCTTAGGACTCTTAGAAGAGTCAATGCCCTGAGACCATGGGGCGCGCGAAGCTTCCTCTCTTCGTCACTGAGGATGATTTCATTTTTCAGGGATTGGAAGTGGTCTTTGTGGTGGGATGCAGGTCTGGAGAGCTGTTGTCATCATATTAGAAAGATAAGAATTAATGTATGTATTATAGAAATAACTCCTATCATGTTCCCTATTTTGTTCAAATGTCCACATCCTGGTCCCCATCTTGGACATCATAACACATTTATACATTAGAACTATAGGAAAGATGACACTACAGCTACAGAGGTGACCGTCTGTTAGCCCAGCTCGACTACCTATCTCTACTGAAGACCCTTTCAGCTTTTTGAGAGTTGGGTGGAGGACATCATCTCTGAAACTAGGGTCCCACAGCTGCACCCCATAAGTTTGAGCAGGACTCTTAGGACTCTTAGAAGAGTCAATGCCCTGAGACCATGGGGCGCGCGAAGTTCCCTCTCTTCGTCACTGAGGATGATTTTATTTTTCAAGGATTGGAAGTGGTCTTTGTGGTGGGATGCAGGTCTGGAGAGCTGTTGTCATCATATTAGAAAGATAAGAATTAATTTATGTATTATAGAAATAACTCCTATCATGTTCCCTATTTTGTTATTATGTCCACATCCTGGTCCCCATCTTGGACATCATAACATATTTATACATTAGAACTATAGTAAAGATGACACTACAGCTTCGGAGGTGACCGTCTGATAGCCCAGCTCGACTACCTATCTCTACTGAAGACCCTTTCAGCTTTTTGAGAGTTGGGTGGAGGACATCATCTCTGAAACTAGGGTCTTACAGCTGCACCCCATCAGTTTGAGCAGGACTCTTAGGACTCTTAGAAGAGTCAATGCCCTGAGACCATGGGGCGCGCTAAGTTCCCTCTCTTCATCACTGAGGATGATTTCATTTTTCAGGGATTGGAAGTGGTCTTGGTGGTGGGATGCAGGTCTGGAGAGCTGTTGTCATCATATTAGAAAGATAAGAATTAATGTATGTATTATAGAAATAACTCCTATCATGTTCCCTATTTTGTTATTATGTCCACAACCTGGTCCCCATCTTGGACATCATAACACATTTATAGATTAGAACTATAGTAAAGATGACACTACAGCTACAGAGGTGACCGTCTGATAGCCCAGCTCGACTACCTATCTCTACTGAAGACCCTTTCAGCTTTTTGAGAGTTGGGTGGAGGACATCATCTCTGAAACTAGGGTCCCACAGCTGCACCCCATCAGTTTGAGCAGGACTCTTTGGACTCTTAGAAGAGTCAATGCCCTGAGATCATGGGGCGCGAAAGTTCCCTCTCTTCATCACTGAGGATGATTTTATTTTTCAGGGATTGGAAGTGGTCTATGTGGTGGGATGCAGGTCTGGAGAACTAATGTCATCATATTAGAAAGATAAGAATGAATGTATATATTGTATAAATGTCTCCTATCATGTTCCCTTTTCTGTTATTTTGTCCATATCCTGGTCCCCATCTTGGACATCATAACGAACAGTATTCGAACAGGCCTAAACACATCCTATACTGCCACCGGCCTAATACCAGTTCTTCTGTTGGCCAGTTTATTAATGCCACATAAGGCTTCTGAAATAATATCACCGTCCTATAGTTCAGTAAGTTAGTTTTAGTATAGCCTTGGTCCAGGGTTCTTGAACTGATTGCCTTTTCTCGGGGTCAAGAAGGAATTTTTTCCCTGTTGTGTCCAGGTTTTTTGCCTTCTTCTGGATCAATAGCTTTAGGTATAGGTAGAGACTGTATTTAATAAAGTGTTCAAAAATGAATGATCTGTGTTCTCATGTCTTTATATTATATAACACTTAGTTATTTATATACATTAATTCTCAATTTTAGGACGTATGGCTTGTGGAATAAATCAAACTAAAATACAAGGGTAGTAATTATTTGTGATGGACAGGTGGCCATGTATGATGCACAAGTGGTTCAGCTTCTTCTGTACCTTTCATAGCAGAAAATAGAGAGTTAATTGGACAAGTGTAGCCCCCTGTTCTATACCTGATGGGTTCGGTGGTAGTCCAAAATATGGGAACTTCCATTACTTAGACATTTATTGCATACTAGTAGACAGCCCATGCCAGTACTGTGATTGTAGTATAAAATGCATTCACTTGAGGGCACAGTTCTTGTCCCAGGACAAGAACCCCAATCTGTATATAAATATCCATGTTCATGAATATTACTTAGAGGGATTAGGAATGCAAAGCTGTTGTGACGCCCCTGCGGTAACCAGGTGTCATAACAACACGGTAACAACCCGGTGCTACATTACTGTGCCAGTCAGCACACATGCACTAGCACACAAGAACACTTACACTCACAACCAGGTTGGGAGACCTCTTAGAACCAGATCACAGGGCTGGGCACTGTGAGATAACAGGCAGCCAACCGGGAAGAGGGAGACCAGACCTGGAGGAGGAGACAGTGACCAGGAAGTGTGGTGTGCCAGTGGGAGAGAGAGGTCAGTTGAGTTTGAAGTTGGAGGAGTGAGGAAGGAGTAAGAAAGCTGGCGGAGTAGTAAAGGAAAGGTGTCAAGACAGACCAGTGACTCTTGAGACACAGTAACAGTAGAAAGAAACCACCAAGAACCTGAGTAGAAACAACAGCCACTCAGAAGAGAAAAGTAGCTGAAGAGTGAGAGAGCAAGCTCCAAGGACAGAGTGACCTTTGGGAGTAGACATCCAGGACTCACAGCACTTTGCACGCACGGGTTGCAGATCCCAGAACAGGCCAGTACTTTATGCCCCCTGTTAATACTGCCAGGCGGGTGGGTTTACAGGACTCACCTGCCACCACGTCCGAGGCATCAGCAGCGATGAGGGGGACGGGACATATTCCCTTAAATAGTCCAAGCTGGACCCAAACACCAGGAGGACCTGCAAGTGCTCTACGCCAGGGAGGACCCACACACACGAGAGTGCACAGGTGGAGAGTGGCACCAGGTTGATTGGCACGTCTATCACGGATATGGGCACTCCTGAGATCCAGTGCATCCCCTGGTCGCTACACCAGCTGTAAGTAAAGACAACTAAACTGCACTCCCCTGTCTGGACTGGTTACTGCCGGCGCTTCCACATTAACCCCTTCACATACCCCTGGGGAAAGCCCTGCTCGAGGAGGCCTCTCCCATCCACGCTGCCCCGTCCATCATCCCCAGTGGGAACCCGCTGCAGCGGCCTTCTTACCCCTGACATCAAACCGCGAGTAGCATAGTCAGACTATCATTTTATTTTTATTATATAGTTACATAGTTACATAGTTACTTAGGTTGAAAAAAGACCTAGGTCCATCTAGTTCAACCTTCCTCCACCAGTTCTACATTTTGTCACTAAGTCATTTATAACCAACAATGATGTGCACTGAGGAAATCATTAAGCCTTTTTTTACAAGCTGTTATAGTATCTGCCATTACTACCTGTTGTGGAGTTATGTGTTATCCTTGTGTTATCCATTTCCCTTTTTATTTTAAACTGTCCCCAGTGCCTCCGGGTCCGGGATCACTCGAGCCACGGATCTCCCGGATCCGAGCAGCTCGGCTGCCACGGGGTGCGACACCGTCATGGGGGTACCTTGACGGAGAGTGATCTCCTGTTTTTCAGGTGTCAGGAGATTAAAGCACATGGCCAAATGGTGCCCTGGGGCGGTAGTGTGACGCCCTGGCCGGGCCAGGTAGTCACAAATAGGCCCCTGCACTACACCGTTCCCTCACAGGTGACATTAGCCAACCTTTAAAACCCTAGTCACCCCCACAGGGCTAGATGGACACACCAAGGGGCAGAACCAGGCGGTTGGAAGACGCCCACTGAGGAGTCTAGACGGCCCGGGGCGGGAAAGTAAACAGATGAGTGTTAGAGGTCAAGTTGGAAAGGAGTGTGGGCTGGAGCTGGGTGCAGCTCCAGCAGAGGCAAATACCTCAAATTCATTGGCGCCAGGGTAGGAGCACTGGTGCCAGTGGCTAGGAGGCAGACGGCGGTCTCCGTCTGTAGGAACCGGGAAGACGGCTCGGTGGAGCCGAGGTGGACCAGGACAGGGTAGTGGCCCGCTGGTACTGACCCGGTGAATTGACTCGGAAACCGGAGCACACAGGGGTGTACTAATGTAATAACCTGCAGGTAACGGGATACGCAAGGACTGCACGGAACCACGGGGGTTAATCAATGCAAATTTAATAATGTATTGCACAACACAGGTAGAGGAAAAGTGAGGGAAGGGAGCACAGCAGTAGAGATAATGCAATATACAGACAACTACTTTGAATAACTTGTCAAGGATAGGAAGCCTCAGATTGTACTCCCAAAGGCAAAACACAGAAATCCTTATTAAACAAAAAAAACGCAGAGTCCTTGTTATCTTACTCGTATAACACAGTGCAGAGTCTTTTCCTATCTGTCCCTAACTAAAAGTAGTGTGCACACTTAACTGCAGGTTTCAGCGTGGGGTACCTCGTCACCGTTGGGGCCCGTATTCCGCTGGCAGACACCTCTAAAGTTCAGTCTTTGTCCCGGGTCTGTAACTTGCACGTGCTGCCTGGCTCCTCGCTCCACATCCAGCCTTTTTGGATCTGTAATTTTGTAATTTACACGTGCTGTCTGGCTCCTCGCTGCACATCCAGCCTCTTTGGATCTGTGTCTTGGGGGGGACACCACGCAACACTCTAAGGTACTTGGACCTCGGAAAAACAGGGCAGACTGAGGCCTTCTATCTTACAGCCCCCTCCAGCACACTCCTCTCTGCAAAACAGCCACTTGTAGACTCCTCCTCCTCCTGTTCCAGACTCAATCAAGTCACTTGAGCAGCAGAACTTTTTCCCGCTGTTCTCTGTTTTGACAGCAGGTGGCAGCATAACACAAGGAAGTCCACCAAACAGTCTTTTAACCTATATATATATATATATATATATATATAAATGTTAACAGGTCTTACATTCCCCCCCCTCTTTAACCTCGGCCGTCCCGGCTGATACACTCCTGAGGCACTCTGCAAAGGGGCACACGGTGGCAACTCCTGCCCTGCTTCACAACCTGTTGCTTGGGAGTCAATGTCGTAAAACAGGATTCAGTGACAGAACACACAAATTCATCTGCCAAGTACCGATCAGGGGGAATACCAGCATTAGCCCGCTCAGTCCGGCGTGGCACCACAGCTAACTCGCCAGACGTCGGCGCCGTATCAGGGAGTACAGTATTCCCGTCCCCATCTCTGGAGATTAGTGACTCCTGCTCTGCAGGGGTGGCACCTGTGTCTTGAACGGATGGGGGTGTGGATCTCACCCAGTCTGCTGGGTTGGTCGGGGCCCGCCACCATTCTTCATCGTCAGAGCCCTCTTCGAAGGTAACAGGAACAGGCACGGGCACCGTCTCCGAGGTACTTTGTCTAGTCCTGTCTTCTGAATAGCAGGGCCTCAGCATATTACGATGCAGGATGAGGGTGCCGCCTCTTTGCTCGCCTCTTACTTCGTATACTGATCCATGGGGCGAGATTCTTCTGATCACAATGTACGGCTCTGTTTTCCAGCGCTCGCTCAACTTGTGTCTCGGGTGTTTCTCTGCAACTAGTACTCTGTCTCCTGGTAAGAACGGGGTTTCACACACAGGTTTCCGCTGCGGGTGTGTCTTTTCTTGCAACCGCTTGGTGACAATTCGATGGATAGTCTCCAGCCGTCGACGGTGACAATCAACCCAGGAACCTACGCTCTGACCTTCACTGATCTCGGGGGGAGCTAGGTTCAGCTCTTCAATGCCTCTTCCGGCTCTTCCAAACAGTAGCACGTATGGGGTGTACCCAGTGGTGGAGTGGACACGATTATTGTACGCCCACACGAGTTCTGCGAGATAGCCGGGCCAGTGATTCTTACGATCATCCTCCAACGTGCGTAGCATTTGTAGGAGGGTCCGGTTAAATCTCTCGCAGGCTCCGTTGCCCTGTGGATGATAAGGCGTAGTCCTTGACTTCTGCATTCCATAAATCCTTTGCAGCTCTCTCATGACACTGCCCTGAAAGCAAGCTCCTTGGTCAGAATGTATTCTTTTGGGGCAGCCGTACACCCGGATAAAGTCATCACTGATGGCTCGAGCAGCTGATTCAGCTGTCTGATCTCTGGTGGGCGTCACCACCGCAAATTTGGAGAAGTGATCTGTCATCACAAGGCAGAACTGATAGCCCCGGTGGGAGTGGCCAATCTTGAGATAATCGATCATGAGTACTTCCAACGGCTCTTTGGTTACAATAGTCTGTACTGGTGCTTGCTGTGGAGGAGCCTTACTTAACTCGCAGGAACGGCACAGTTTACAGGCCTTCTCTACTGCCCGAAGCATCTGAGGACAGTATACTATTCTTTGCAACCACTGGTAAGTCTTGTCCGGTCCGAAATGGGCTCCCTTCTCATGCGCCTCTCGGGCCAATGGTACTGCCATCTTCTGGGGTATCACTACTTGCCACCGTACTTCCAACTCTGTAGCTAGGTGCACCTTCCGATACAGCATCCCTTCTTGCATCGACAGCTTATCCCACTGGCTGAGACTCTGGAGGGCCACGTGCGACAGCGTGGCCCGTAATTCCTTTCTAGGCTTGCGCTGCTGGATCACCCACTCTTTCACTTGAAGCAGTTCTGGGTCAGATGACTGGATTTTCACCCATTCCTCTCTGGTTTGGCCAAGCAGGCGTGATGTCGTGCCTGATGTAATTTCCAGCATACGAGCCTCTACCACTTGAGCGGTGAATTTACTAAAGTCCGGAATTTCGTCTTCCTCCAACTGTTCATCTCTCTCCCCCACTGGGGCTTCGGTGGTAACACGAGAAAGGGCATCCGCATTCTGATTTTCATGCTTAGAGCGGTACTGCACATGATAATTGTATCTGGAGAGTCGTGCCAGCCACCTCTGTTCCATTGCTCCCAGTTTGGCGGTGGAGATGTGAGCCAGGGGGTTATTATCCGTATAGACTTCAATTTGAGCTCCCGTGAGATATTCCGAGAACCTTTCGGTTATTGCCCATACTA
Organism: Anomaloglossus baeobatrachus; assembly: GCF_048569485.1. Taxonomy (NCBI): domain Eukaryota; kingdom Metazoa; phylum Chordata; class Amphibia; order Anura; family Aromobatidae; genus Anomaloglossus; species Anomaloglossus baeobatrachus. The sequence continues at coordinate 124,289,113 of NC_134364.1, forward strand.
GTGCCAGTAACTCCAACCGAAAGGAACTGTAATTCTCGGGGTTGCGCTCGGCTTCTCGCAACGTCCGACTTCCATATGCAATCACCCGTTCAGTACCATTCTGTACCTGGGCCAGTACTGCACCCAGGCCGTAGAGGCTCGCGTCTGTATACAACCGAAAGGGGAGGTTATAGTCTGCATAGGCAAGCACAGGGGCGCTAACCAAGGCCTCTTTCAATCGGTGAAAGGCTTCTGCTTGTCTTGGTCCCCAGCAAATTTTCTGTGCTTTTGGTCCTTTCGCAGTGCCTCGGAGCAATTCGTGCAAAGGTTCTGCCTCCTTCGCGAAATCTTTGATAAAGCGACGGTAATAACCGGCTAGCCCCAGGAAAGCTCGAACCTCCCGCACTGTGCTGGGTGTGGGCCATTGTAGCACTGCTCTCACTTTCCCATCGGAGGGCTGTACGCCGGCTTCTGACACCTTGTGTCCGAGATATTCAATCTCTTCCTGAAAGATCCGACATTTTTTTGGTTTTAGTTTAAGCCCATGGGCCCGTAACCGCTGAAACACTTGGCCCAGGTTTTCTAGATGTTTCTCAAAGGTTGCAGAATACACTACTATGTCGTCCAGGTAAATCAATGTGGCCTCGAAGTTCATGTCTCCAAGGCAACTTTCCATGAGGCGCTGAAAAGTTCCTGGGGCATTATTTAGTCCAAACGGCATGCAATTGAACTCGAAGAGTCCCATGGGTACAATAAATGCGGTCTTGGCCTTGTCTTTCTCTGCCACAGGGACCTGCCAATATCCGCTGGCCAGATCGAGGGAGGAGAAGTAACGTGCCTTTCCCAACGCCGACAGGGACTCCTCTATCCGGGGCAGAGGGTAGGAATCACGAACCGTGCATCCATTCAGCTTGCGGTAGTCAACACAGAAGCGGGTAGACCCATCCTTTTTCTTGACCAGCACGATTGGGGCAGCCCATGGACTCTGACTTTCTCTTACCACCCCGCTCTTCAGCATCTGCGCCAAAAGCTCTTTTACTTCTTGGTAGTACTTTGGGGGTATTTGCCTGTACCTTTCCCTGATCGGTGGGGCATCTCCTGTGGGTATTTCGTGCTGAATCTTGTCAGTACAGCCGAAATCTTCTGCGTGACGGGAGAACGTGGCTTGATTCTCCCAAATAAAGTCCTCTATGGCTTGGGCTTGCTCCGAATCGAAGGGGCTCAGGTCCACTCCCATCTGCCCTAAGATGACGCGACTGTTCCATTGATCAGTGGGTTTCTCTTTTCTTTCCATAGAAAGAGCCCAAGTCCAGGCTTCCCCTGCCATGGGCTGCAATTCAATCGATTCTGCGGCCGCCACCTCTTCAGGCGCCAGGTAGACATGGGCCAGAACAACTCCCGAGGTGAAGGTGTAGGCCTGTTCACCGGTGTTCACGCAATGGAAAGGGACCCTTCCATTTCTCACTGTTGCTAAAGTGCGAGCCACCAACGGTTCGTCTCCGTTCTCTTCACCACGGTAAGGCTCCACTAACACCTCCATCCCCTCGAGTGTACGGTGGGCCCCGACTGGCAAGGTGAGGACTGTCTCACGATTTGGAGGTAGAGTAATTGTTGTCTGTCTTGGGACTCGAACCCTCCCCACCGGGTAGCGGCTCCCACCATTCTTCCACAGTCCTCGGGCACGGATAAGGTGTTGGAAGACCTTTTGGGCAGGCCTGTTAGCAACTGTCGTCTTCCAGTAATCACAGCCCCCCTTGTTGAAGAGCAACTGGTCTAATTCTTTCAGGACGTTCATGCCCACGATAGCTGGCACCTCTCTGTCGTACCGGCCCTCCGTTAACACAATCCCTTTTTTGCCTAAGTTCTGGCCACAGGCACGTATGTTCATCCACACGACCCCTACAACCGGAATGGGAGGATTGTTTGCAGCCCTCAGTTTGATATGTGCCCCTTTGTCAATGGATACAGTTTGTCCAAAATGTTGGTAGAAGAACTGTTCTGGCATGGTGGTCACTTGGGACCCAGTATCCATCAGGCATTTTACTTCTTTCCCTTCAAATTCGGCCGTGATCGTCGGCGTGCAGGCTGCTATATCTTCAGGGCGTTGGTTTTCTCTAAGCTCAGTTGGTCTCCCCGCCATGTGCCCATCCATGGAGGGAGGCACTAGTTTAACGGCGGTCTTTCTTGAGACATCTTCCTCTCCGGACAGTGTCGGAATAAATAGTTCTGATTTCCACAGTTCCAACACTGGTAGTCTCCAGCGGGTCTCGGTCGTCTCTGCTCGATCTGTCCCCTCTCTTCTTGATAGGTATGCGTGCGGGCATTTGATCGCGGTGCTGTCGCTCTTACTTCTGACGCCGGGGCTTGCATATTCTTCAGCAACTCTTGTAGAGCAGTAACAGTCTCTTGTAACTGATCCACTTTAGCCTCAAGTTGGCTCGGTTCTCGGTTTTTCTCACCCGGGACTACCTTATGCATACAAACTTCTCCCCAGGCGTTCTGCGGGTCGCAATTTTCAGTTTGTGTGCGGGAGACTGCTTCTTCCAATATCTCCTGGAAAGTTAGTTTTTTTTCTACCCTGAGACGTTCACGGAGGGCACCTTTGATCTTGGGGTTATGTAACCCACGGAGGAATTGATCTCGCAGGGTACGGTCAGCATAACCGGGGGTTTGTGCTAGCTCTGGCTCTGCTGTAAGCATCTGTCTCATTATTCTCTGGAGTGCATTTGCATACTGTGGCAGACCTTCTTCTTCACCCTGCAGCCTGTAGAACAGTTGCGCCTGTAAATCTCCTGCTTCTGGTTTCCCGCCATACACTCTCTCAAGAATCTTCACCACCTGCTCTAACGTCTTTCGTTCACTCTCAGGGCGCAGTAAAATAGTCTCTTGAGCATGGCCTTCAAGGGCAATCAACAGTATCTCCCCTTGATTTTCTGCAGTCACTCCTGCTACTCTCAACATGCCCCTCACTCTCTGCGCCCAGTCATGGAGAGGTACATTGTTGCCAGTAAATTTTGGTATATGGGTCAGCATAGCCCCCAGGGACAGCTGCCTTGCTGGTATTCCCCCATCAGGTTGTATTAGAACACCTCCATCAGCGACACCCCCCTGTCCGTCCATGGTTCCGTACCAGCCTGCGTATCCTGCCGACTACGCCAAATGTAATAACCTGCAGGTAACGGGATACGCAAGGACTGCACGGAACCACGGGGGTTAATCAATGCAAATTTAATAATGTATTGCACAACACAGGTAGAGGAAAAGTGAGGGAAGGGAGCACAGCAGTAGAGATAATGCAATATACAGACAACTACTTTGAATAACTTGTCAAGGATAGGAAGCCTCAGATTGTACTCCCAAAAGCAAAACACAGAAATCCTTATTAAACAAAAAAAACGCAGAGTCCTTGTTATCTTACTCGTATAACACAGTGCAGAGTCTTTTCCTATCTGTCCCTAACTAAAAGTAGTGTGCACACTTAACTGCAGGTTTCAGCGTGGGGTACCTCGTCACCATTGGGGCCCGTATTCCGCTGGCAGACACCTCTAAAGTTCAGTCTTTGTCCCGGGTCTGTAACTTGCACGTGCTGCCTGGCTCCTCGCTCCACATCCAGCCTCTTTGGATCTGTAATTTTGTAATTTGCACGTGCTGTCTGGCTCCTCGCTCCACATCCAGCCTCTTTGGATCTGTGTCTTGGGGGGGACACCACGCAACACTCTAAGGTACTTGGACCTCGGAAAAACAGGGCAGACTGAGGCCTTCTATCTTACAGCCCCCTCCAGCACACTCCTCTCTGCAAAACAGCCACATGTAGACTCCTCCTCCTCCTGTTCCAGACTCAATCAAGTCACTTGAGCAGCAGAACTTTTTCCCGCTGTTCTCTGTTTTGACAGCAGGTGGCAGCATAACACAAGGAAGTCCACCAAACAGTCTTTTAACCTATATATATATATATATATATATATAAATGTTAACAGGTCTTACACTCGGACCGTGAAGCCGGGAACAGAAGCGACTGGAACCGGTTAATTTACTGATTGAGGCCAGGACTAGAGGTCCTATCCCACCTAAAGTCCCTATTAGAAGACAACAGCCCACCGAGGGGAATAGAAAACCACCACCAGGGCTCAGAGATCCTTGGGCCAGCGTCTGCGGACAAGTGCTCCTTAGGACACATCCAGCCGGGAGCGGACCCCTGAAGTTGCAAGCACAAGCAGTCCACCATCTTACAAAGGTGCAGGAGAAAGACAGAGACCACCAGCCGGGTGGGGGACCAGAACGCAGCCGGCTGCGGGCACCGACCACCATTACCTTTGTTTACCAGAGACTTGTGTGTTTCCTTCAATAAAAAATTGTTTAAAAGAACTGAAGTCCTCAGTGGTTGATACCTTTTAATGGCTAACTGAAAAGATGGTAATAATTGCAAGCTTTCGAGACTACTCAGGTCTCTTCATCAGGCATGGTATAACACAAAATCTGGAGAGTCACATATTTATACACAACAGGACATAGAATAGTGCAGTAAAAAAAAACCAAAAAAAAACCAACCAAGTTAGTTCTTTTAAACAATTTTTTATCTCTACTGGCTAACACGGTACAAAGATATATTTTACCTGTTTCCTTCAATAGTGAGTACACCAGCATCCTTCGGTCGCCCATCTGCCCGCACCAGAACCCCAACGGAAGGGTTAACAATTTGCTGCATAACATCTCCCCAGGGTGCCCCGTAACTGCAGTTGTGGTGTCCAACCTCACCACATACAGTGGGTGGTGTCACGAACTTAATACGGCTCAGCCCGTACATATACGTCCTACATCCACCACTATAACCCCCTTTTTGATCGGAGTGACCGCAAGACCCCCTGGTCTGGAGACCCTCGAGCCACCCACAGAAGGTGCAGATCCGAGCAGCTCGACTGCTGAGAGCGGGGTGGTACACCTCGATTTCTGGTGTCACGAACAGGATAGATACCCATACACTTACCTTGTGGAAGTGCGCCTTGTATTGAGTCAGCGGTGATCCATTGCAGAAATTCCAGAAACCGCCATCTTGCCACCATTTTTGGGCGCGAAGATTCCCACCCAGAGTCTTCTTCCCCGAGAAAAGGGCACGAAAGCCGAAGCCCCGCCCCCTGGGAACACGGCCGGAAAGCAAGGCCGGAAGTCGCAAAATGAAACTCAACGGCCTAAAAGACGAGTACCAGAAAAAGACCAAGGGGGGCGGGTGAAAATCTCGCGTCATGTGATTGAGTGGATAAAAGGCAGGGACTCCAGGACCATGCTACATTCCCCAGCCGAGCAGTATGGCTGCACCCTCTGGCAAGCCTGCGGTGGAGGAGCCCGCGCCCGGAACAGCGGCCTGGGTGGCAGCCCGGATGGATCAGATGTGCTGCCGTATCCAGGCCTAGGTGACCTGTCTGCTAAGGCGGTGGGCAGCCGAGATGGCGGAGATAGCCGCGGCTGTGAGGATTCGTGAAGTGGATACAGCGTCGGAGGAGCAGGTAAGCGACATACGCCCTTGCGTCCCTCAGGGACCGGCCGTTCAGGCTGAAGGGCCCGGTCTGCCCCTGCCCGCCGCGCTGCCTCCCTTGCCGCCCACACCCATGACTGCCTCCCCGCTCGGTCAGCTGCCATCAACACCGGCAGTGGTGTCCGTGCCGTCGGTCCACGAGGACCAGCCTGAAGAGGCCGCCAGCGGTCAGCCCGTCACCGCCCCAGCACCAACACCGGCTCTGCGAAAGACCAGCATCCGGAAGGTACACTGTCCCGCCTTGGACCCACTACCGATCCCGGAAGAGGCCGTGCCACAGACGACAACGGCTCCGGCAGTCCGCCCGGCCCAGGTGGAGGTGATTCCTAACCGGAAGCCAGCCCAGCTGGCAAAGCTAGCCGCTCCCAGATTCCAAGCCTCGGCTCAGGTGCCGCGGGGTTGCAGCTGTCAAGCAGCCAAGCAGGCCACGTCACAGCGGGGTCCCCCAGTGCTGAAAGTTTCGGTCGTGGCCGGCACAGGGGAACTCCGGCTGGGCCCGACCCCCGAGCAGAGCGAACTGGAGCAGGCCGCAGACACTCCATATTGGGAGCAGCAGCGGCACCAACTGGGCCGAGAAATCGCCGCCCGCGAAAAGAGGAAGGCGGAGGTGCTGTCCCGGATGTGCAATAATCGTGCTGGCCAGCCTAAGGCACCCCTGTACAACAATCATGCTGGCAAGTCTAAAGCACACCTATGCAATAATCATGCTGGCCAGCTTAAGGCACCCCTGTACAATAATCATGCTGGCCAGTCTAAGGCACACCTGTGCAATAATCATGCTGGCCAGCCTAAGGCACCGCTGCACAATAATCATGCTGGCTAGTCTAAAGCCTGCTTTAAATGTTGCAATTTCGCATACGATTTCGTATGCGATTTGCAACGCCCCCATCGTATGTGTGGCACGTTCAATTTGTTGAACGTGTCGCACATACGAGTAACCCCCGTCACACATACTTACCCGTCCATACGACCTCGCTGTGGGCGGCGAACGTCCACTTCCTGCAGTGGGACGGACGTTCGGCGTCACAGCGACGTCACACGGCAGCCGGCCAATAGACGCGTGACCCCGCCGACACATCGTAAGATACATTGCAACATGTAAAGCGGGCTTTAGGCACACCTATGCAATAATCATGCTGGCCAGTGTGAGGCACACCTGTGCAATAATCATGCTGGCCAGCCTAAGACACACCTGTGCAATAACCATTTTTGCCAATCTAAGGAACACCTGTGCAATAACCATGCTGGCCAGCCTAAGGCCCACCTGTACAATAATCATGCTAACCAGCCTAAGGGTATGTGCCCACGATCAGGACACGCTGCATCCTGGACGCAGCAGGTCCTGACCTGTGGGGCCGTGCGTCTTCTCTGCAGGTGAATGCAGGAGACCGCAGCTGCTTGTACCCACGATCAGGGATTGGTGCGCTGCGGTCTCTCACTTGTGTTCTCCCTACAGAGGACGCATGTGATTCCGCAGCAAACAATTGACATGCTGCGGTCTGGAAACACGCTACACAGGTCAGCGTTTGCTGCAGAAAAAACAAGCACAGTGGGCACGAGATTTCAAGAAATCCCATCCACTGTGCTTGTACTGTACAACACAGCATTTTCGATGCAGCTGAAGCTTGCTGCATCCAAAACGCAGCAAACACTGATTGTGGGCATGCACCCTATGGCACACCTGTGTAATAATCATACTGGCCAGCCTACAGCACACCTGTGCAATAATCATACAGGCCAGTCTAAAGCACACCTGTGCAATAATCATACTGGCCAGCCTACAGCACACCTGTGTAATAATCATACTGGCCAGTCTAAAGCACACCTGTGCAATAATCATACTGGCCAGCCTAAGGCACACCTGTACAATAATCATGTTGGCCAATCTAAGGCACACCTGTGCAATAATCATGCTGCTTAATCAGCATCTTGATATGCCACACCTGTGAGGTGGATAGATTAAAGGAGAATCGCTCACTAACACAGATTCAGACATATTTAAAAATAATTTTTTAGAAAAAAAAGCCTTTTGTACACATTTAAAATATCTTACATCTTGGAGTTCAGCTCATGAAAAATGAGAGCAAAAACAAGTGCTGTGTTTATTGTTTGTTCAGTGTATTTTGCAAAGAGGAATTGGTAAAAATTTCAGCCTGGATTTCAGCACCTCACAATTGTAAGTTTTGTATTTTTAGAATATTAAGAAAAGCCCAAACACTTGCTACTTAAAGTTGGTAAATCACATCAAATCTGAATAAAATCCATTTAGGTTTCTGGGTGTAATGTGAAAAAATGTAGAAACGTTCATGGGGGAGGAATACTTTTTCATGGTACTGTACATAAAATGCAATGACTTCACCAACATTATAATTTGTGTGTATCCAGTCTGTTAAGACTAAGGGGAAAGCAGCTTCCTAAAGATGGACTTAGTTATGAGCTTCTTGAGCTCTGAATATTTCTTTAACAGTGAAATCATGGCGCGTTACATCTGTGCAGACGATTTCAAGTTTTTGCATAAGAAATATTGAGGATTTACCATCCATATAGTTATATCATGAAATTAGTCAGCCCTAAAATTTTGGATCTTTTCAGGGTAAACAACATATTGATAAAATATTGATATCCTCATATAAAATTTACTAAATTTCCACTATTTTATTTAAAGTAGATTAGCGAAAAAAAAAAATTGCAGACGGGTTCATCCCTGAATATTTTTGTAAATTTATTGCATCTGTTTTTCAACTTTCATCCACCCTCAGGCCTAAAACACACTTAATGACAATGGGGAAGTGTTGCATAACAAATAATATAACTCTTTAAAAGTCAATCTTTATTAATATTAAATTTGCGCTAAAATTCCAAAAACCCAGTGCAAATAACAAAATAGAAAATAGAAAATGAAAGGCAGGAGGGTAAGATTCTCACCCTAAAAAAGATATACCTCCCTCCTGTCCTCTACCTACCGCGGAGGTCGGCACCCTATAATGATACGATGGTGGCGCCCACACTCAGCGACGGCTGTCCCTGTGCAAGCCCTAATATGCCCTCACAGAAGTCATGAAAATCAAAGACATGTAGGCAGGGGAGGCTTTAAGTAGTGGACAGGGTAAAAAGACGCACATATAACCCTCTATCCGTCAGGACGTCAAATAATGGACACGTGTAAAGGGGTCCTCAACAGTGCTTAAATAACCAGGACCTCATATTTTCCTCCAAATAAAAGTAGAGGGGGGGTCAGATCTTATTGATAAACGATCTGATATCCCGATAATAAATTAACCTCTGGTTGCTCTCCTATGTCACCTCAATCGAGAGGCATAGACAAAAGAATTACCACAATGATTAGCAAAAATTACACTTGTTGGATAAAGTGCAAAGTGCATATGACTCACAGGATAAAGTGCTAATGCAATATGATGTACATATCCCCCATTTCACATTTCACACAAATAAAATGCGACATATGCTACCAAGTAATGTGCTAATGTATGTCATGCAATAGATTCTGAGCAGCCAATTGATAAAAATTAGTCAAAACACTTCTCATGCAGAGGTCGCATGTGCGTCTCAACGATACCTCTAAATTGCCTCAGAAAATGAAAGGGAGAAGGGTAAACTTCTCACCCTAAAAAGATGCACCTCCCTCTTGTCCTCTACCCCCCTCAGGGCTTGATGGACACACCAGGGGGCGGAACCAGGCGTTTGGAAGACGCCCACTGAGGAGTCTCAGATAGCCTGGGGTGGGAAAACAAACACAACAAGTCTAGAGGTCAAGTTGGAGAGCTGCGTGGCCTGGAGCTGGGTGCAGCTCCAGCAGAGGAGGAAACCAATTTGAGCAGGTGCCAGGGTAGGAGCCCTGGTACCTCCAGCTAGGAGGCAGACGGCAGTCTCCATCTGCAGGAGCCGGGAACACAGCTCGGTGGAACCGAGGTGGACCGGGACAGGGTAGTGAACCGCTGGTATCGACCCAGGGAACCGACTCGGAAACGGGAGCACAATGGGGGGGTACTCAGACCCTGAAGCTAGGTCCAGAAGCTACTGGGGGCTAGCTAATTAACTGATTGCGGCAGGACTAGAGGTCCTGTCCCACCCAAAGACCCGACTGAAGGCAACAGCCCAACGAGGGGGATAGAAAGCCACCGCCACGGCTCAGAGATCCCACAGGCCAGCGTCTGCGGGCAAAGGGCTCCTCAGGCAACCACAAGCCGGGAGCGGACTCCTGAAGTTGCAGGCGCAGGTAGTCCACCATCACAAACAGGTGCAGGAGAAAGACAGAGATCACCAGCCGGGTGGGGGACCAGACTGCAGCCGGCTGCGGGCACCGACCACCATCACCTTGGTTTACCAGAGACTCGTGTGTTTACTAATAGTGAGTACATCAGTGCCCTCCGGCCGCCCATCTCCCTGCACCGCCAAACACCCCCAACGGGTCCTGAGGCCACCATCCCTGCCCACAAAGGGGTTAACAACTTGCTGCCAAAAATCTCCCCCGGGTGTCCCGTAACTGCAGCGGTGGTGTCCACCTTCACCACATCCTGTGGGTGGCGTCTCGAACTTAACACAGCTCCGGCCGTACACCTACGTCCCCAAACCACAAACCCCCTTTTGATTGGAGTGTCCGCAGGGCCCCTGGGTCCGGAGACCCTCGAGCCACCCACTGAAGGTCCGGATCCGAGCAGCTCGGCTGCCGAGCAAGGGGCGGTACATGTTCGGCGTCACAGCGACGTCACCAAACGACCGGCCAATAGCAGCGGAAGGGCGGAGATGAGCGAGACATAACATCCCGCCCACCTTCTCCCTTCCGCATAGCTGGTGGACGGAGGGAAGGAGATGTTTGTCGTTCCTGTGGCTTCACACACAGCGATGTGTGCTGCCGCAAGGACGACAAACAACATCACTGCTTTTTGTCACTTTTGCGCTCGTTCATCGTCGCACCTAGGCTTTACACATTACGATGTCGCTACCGGAGCTGGATGTGCGTCACTAACGACGTGACCCCGACGATATATCAGTAGCGATGTCGCAACGTGTAAAGCCCCCCTTAAGCCTCAATACATTTATTAGCCCATTTGTGCAGCCTGTACCGGGATCTTCTGCTTTTATGCATTCAGCCTTAATTAACAGAATTTTTTAAAAAAATAGCGTTAATGTTTATGTGCTGTATTCTCCGACCTTCACATGAAATACTGTAACTTTAAAATGCATTTTTCAATTTTATTTTCAATCAAATAGTTTTCAATAATATTTCCAAGCATATAATAGTGCAAAGTACAATTCACGTGAATCTGTCAGTAGGCTCAACCCTTCTAGGTCATCTATATGGGCATGTAGGAAATAGAAAGATGAATAAATTCATATCTTGATATTTGCATTCCGATGTCTTATTCCTGAGAAATACATGTTTTTCTTAATATGTAAATGAGCTGCTATGAACTATGGAGGGACACAGACCTCCCTGAGACTCCGCCTTCAGAGCTTATGTAAAACAAAAGGGGGTGTAATGAGTGTCAGACATGTAGACAGCTAATTTACATATCAATGGGAACCTGTAACCAGATTTCTCCCTTAAAAGCTGCTGCCACCAGTAAGCCCTAATATACAGCATTTATATACTCATCTATTATACTCATCTATGGGGTGATCCGGTCCGATGGGCATTGATGCTCATGGGTCCAGTGTAGAGTTGAGCGCGGTTCGTGGTTCGTGGTTCTCCAGTTCTAGGCTCGAGTGATTTTGGGGCATGTTCTAGATCGAACTAGAACTCGAGCTTTTTGCAAAAGCTCGATAGTTCTAGAAACGTTCGAGAACGGTTCTAGCAGCCAAAAAACAGCTAAATCCTAGCTTGGTTTCTGCTGTAATAGTGTAAGTCACTCTGTGAATCAAACTATTATCACATTTCAGTGTATAGTGTGCGTGAACAGCGCCTTCAGATCACTGCTGTTTCTATAATGGCGATCGCCATTTTTTTTTTTTTTTTCTTGTCTTCCTTCCCTAAGCGCGCGCGTCTTGTGGGGCGGGCCAGCATGTCAGCCAATCACAGACACACACACAGCTAAGTGGACTTTGAGCCAGAGAAGCAACGGCATGTGTGATAGGATCTGCATGTCACATGTCCCTGCATTATAAAACCGGACATTTTCTTCCAGGACGCCATTATCTGCCTTCTGCGTCTTTGGTGTCAGACATCACTGTCGCAGCTCCGTCCTTTGTCCTATCGCTGATACAGCTGTATGTGCTCCATACACAGCGTTAGACAGCATAGGGAGAGCACTTTCTATCAGTCCTTTTAAGGGCTCAAACCGGCAGGGTCAGAGTTAAGGTGACAGGTCCTGAAAACAGCGCCAGCGTCTGTGTAGCCAAGGTCAGGGATTTCCTCCCTGCATTTCACCATTAGGAGGGAATAGAAAGGCAGGCTTCCATTCCTCTACCCAGAGCCCCACAATCCTGCCACTGTACCCTCCTGTCCTCTGCACACTCCAACTCATTATAACTAAGCCATTACACTAGCAAACACTCAGTGTACCTAGTGGCATCCTAAACGTGGCTATTGGACTTTGCTATAGTCCCACTAGTGCAAAGACATTTGCAGAGCGCATCTGCCTGCATTGCACACTCCAACTCATTATAACTAAGCCATTATACTAGCAAACACTCAGTGTACCTAGTGGCATCCTATCTGTGGCTATTGGACTTTGCTATAGTCCCACTAGTGCAAAGACATTTGCAGAGCGCATCTGCCTGCATTGCACACTCCAACTAATTATAACTAAGCCATTATACTAGCAAACACTCAGTGTACCTAGTGGCATCCTATACGTGGCTATTGGACTTTGCTATAGTCCCACTAGTGCCAAGACATTTGCAGAGCGCATCTGCCTGCGTTGCACACTCCAACTAATTATAACTAAGCCATTATACTAGCAAACACTCAGTGTACCTAGTGGCATCCTATACGTGGCTATTGGACTTTGCTATAGTCCCACTAGTGCCAAGACATTTGCAGAGCGCATCTGCCTGCGTTGCACACTCCAACTAATTATAACTAAGCCATTATACTAGCAAACACTCAGTGTACCTAGTGGCATCCTATACGTGGCTATTGGACTTTGCTATAGTCCCACTAGTGCCAAGACATTTGCAGAGCGCATCTGCCTGCGTTGCACACTCCAACTAATTATAACTAAGCCATTATACTAGCAAACACTCAGTGTACCTAGTGGCATCCTATACGTGGCTATTGGACTTTGCTATAGTCCCACTAGTGCCAAGACATTTGCAGAGCGCATCTGCCTGCGTTGCACACTCCAACTAATTATAACTAAGCCATTATACTAGCAAACACTTAGTGTACCTAGTGGCATCCTATACGTGGCTGACTCGCCCACCCCAGGGCTATGGGACACCCGGTGCCGGGCCGGACTAGTCCGGTGGTAGTCAGTGGTGGCTGGGCCCGGCTCCGTGGCCCTGGCGGGTGTCAGTAAAATATGTGGCTTGCTTGTTAATGGTTGTGTTCGTGACGCCACCTGTGGTATGCGGCTAATAAGCCGCCGCTGCTGTGTGAGGCCTCCGGGATGATGATATAGCAGCTATGGTAGTACTGCTCCCCACAGGTGGAGCAATGCCCGGGGCACAGTTGGTGCTTGTGAAAGTCTATGGTGCTGTGTGACTAACACGGTGCAGGGCCGACAGGCGAGGAAAGAACCAGGCACAAACAACAGTCTCTTTACCTTTTCCTCTTTTACTCTGGGAACAGTCCAGTCCTGGGAGACCGTTACAGGTGGTGATGGGGATCCGGTCGGCCTGGAAGTACTTGGGGTGATCTTTCTGGCCAGCTGAGTATGAGGCCTACTCCTGTACCTTTCTTGGTGATGATAGGACCCTGCTTCTCTGAATCCAGCAATGGCCCTCTTCGCTGCTGGGACCAATAGCACGTCCCTTCCCTCTGTAGGTGGCTGCGCAGGCCCACTCCCTGGTGCTTCTCCGCTGGGGTCCACACCGGGCCCTGATGCTGCAGCTGTACCTTGGATGTGTCTGGGCCAGGGGCTTGCAGCTCCCCTGCCCTTCGGATTCGGCTACCAGGGACGGATTTTATACCCTGGCAACCACAGACTCCGATGTCCGAGTCTCTCTGCTGCCTCTCAGCTACTCCTGCTTCTCTGGGCCAAACTGCTCCAGCTCTAGGCCCCAGATTCACAGGACAGCTCACTCTGTGTCTGTTCACTTCTGCTGCTCCCTACAGACTAACTAACTCCTCCCCCAGGTCAGGATTAAGGAAGCTCCCTGAAACTTCAGGTTCAGAGCTCCCCCTACTGGCCTGAGGGAGAAACTGCGGTGGATGTTAACTTACTGGCCAGTAGATTTCCCCATTACCTCCAGGCTCAGCATTAACCCTCAGGAGGACAATGCCGTTGTGGCGACCAGGTCCTAGGGCGCCACACTCCCCCTTAGTTAAATTCAGTACTCCCGGACTGTAGAAACAAAACATAACATGTCATACATTTCATCCCAATATGGGAGGCACATTCTCTTTAACGTTACAATCTTAAACATTTCTATAAGAGTCCAGTGTGGCTCCCTGCCGGGTGTCCATTACACTGCTCCATGGGGGACCCGCCGCGATCAAACCCCCAACGTAGGCTCTGGGCGTGCGTCAGAGCATTGATGACCCCACTCTATGCACGCCGGACGGGTTTTTCTTCAGGGGTGTTTGAGCACACTGGTGCTAACTATGAACAATTTAGGTGTTGGCCACCCATAGTCCAGTGGCCCAATTGTCCATTTTCGCAATCAAAGAAAAAGAAAACATTTTGTGCACAACATGACAGACATTTTGCATAACTATTTACACTCTAATAAGTACTCTTTACTTTATACAGTAGACTCCCTATACCTTAGAGGGGGTTGTCCCCGAGTGCTGCGCTGGGACCTACGTAGCTCTGGTGTTTGCCCCTGACTACGTGGTGCGTCTTCTATCTCAGCACTACAGGTGGGCCTAACCCCAATAGGTAAGCGTGATGGTTGCCTTTGTGGTCCAGGAGTCGCCAAGGGTATGACAGGTTCACCACTGACAGGGGGTTGATCCTCCTGTTCCACTGCTGGCGTGTCATCTCGTGCTGGAGCGGACGATTCTTTAGGTGGATCCGGAACCTTTTCTGTTTCTGGCTCGACCAACTGCGGAAACGCCAAAACTGGTACCACTATGGCATTGTTGATTCGGGTCCAAGTTTTGGGGAACTTCCCAAGGATGGTTTGAATCATCTCCCCTTCTTTCTCTTGACTTTGGGGACTTCCTTGTACTCCTTCCATTTCTCTTTGGATTCGGCACCGTTCAGGGCACGCTTTCAGGCGGTCTCGGGAAATTGCTTGACAGGTCTTGCCTTCATCTTTGCTTATGAGGCATACCTTACTATTGTCAAAGTTGGAGGGGATAATGGTGTAGGGCTCGTTTTCCCACTGATCATCCAACTTATGCGTCTTCCGCTTCTTCTTGAGGACTTGTTCTCCAGGTGCTAAGGGAGTTGCTGGGGCTGTTTGATTGTAATGCTGTTCTTGTCTCATTCTTGCTTGAGACAGGCTCCTTTCCACGCACTCCTGGACCTTACGGTACCGCTGCTGCCGTTCTGCATCCCAATCCTCTATTTCTTGAACCGCCTCAGGCGACACAGTCCCCATCTCAAAGTCTACAGGCAACTTGCCTGGTCTGGCTCGCATCAGGTAAGCGGGGCTGCAGTTGGTCGAATTCACTGGGATGTGGTTGTACAAGTCTACCAGATCTGGCAACTTTTCTGGCCATTGGTTCCTCTCTTCCAGCGGTAGGGTCTTCAGCATATCAATAACCACATGGTTCATTTTCTCGCACAGTCCATTGGTCTGGGGGTGGTACGGTGTGGTTCGAATTTTCTTACAACCGTACATGTTACAGAACTCTTGGAACACTTCAGCCTCGAATGCAGGACCCTGATCCGTCAGTACCCTTTCCGGATAGCCGTGCGGTCGACAAAAGGATGCCTGGAACGCTCTAGCTGCCGTCCTGGCTGTCTGGTCCTTCACAGGCACTACTACCAGGAAACGAGAGTAATGGTCCACAATGGTGAGGGCGTACACATAGCCTGACCGGCTTGGTGTTAACTTCACGTGGTCCAGGGCCACCAACTCCAGGGGCTGCTTCGTGACAATTGGCTGTAGGGGAGACCTTTGGCTGGCATCATCCTTCCGCCTCAAGTTACACGGGCCACAGTCTCGGCACCATTTCTCGATCATCTTTCTCATGTGCACCCAGTAGAACCGATCACGGAGTAAGGCCTCCAACTTCTTCCACCCGAAGTGCCCGGCGTTATCATGATACGCTGCTAGGACCATTGGAGCATCCCTCTGCGGAACCACTATCTGCCAGACAAGTTCATTTGTTCGATAGTTGACATATCTCTTGCAGAGCTTGCCCTGGTAGGTGAACAGTCGTCCCCTCTCCTTCCACAGCTGCTGGGCTTCCTCTGGAGCGTCTGGGCCAAGATGGGTCTCAGCTTGCGCTAGCTTCTCTTTGACCAATCGCACGGCCGGGTCACCATTCTGTGTTTCTTCCCAATTATGGTGGAGTAATGGATTGACCGAGACCTCGTGCTGGTTTAAGCGCTTCACTCCCACAGCATGCTCACACTGTGAAACACCCTGGTGATGGAAAGCCGGTAACTCTATCTCTTCGAGTTCATCCAGGTCTTCTCCAGACTCGGGTAAGTGAGGCATTCTGGACAGCGCATCAGCATTGTTATTCTTCTTGCCAGCCCGATACTTGATGGTAAAGTCAAAGTTAGACAGCCGGGCCATCCATCGCTGTTCCATCGCACCTAACTTGGCTGTTGCCAGGTGTGTCAACGGATTGTTGTCCGTGAAGATGGTAAACTTGGCCGATGCCAGATAGTGCTTGAAGCGTTCAGTCACTGCCCACACAATAGCGAGGAACTCCAGCTTGAAGGAACTGTAGTTTTCTGGATTCCTTTCCGTGGGCCGAAGCTTCCTACTGGCGTACGCTATTACCCTCTCTCTGCCTCCCTGTACCTGGGACAGAACTGCTCCCAGTCCCACGTTGCTGGCGTCTGTGTACAGTATAAACGGTTGGCTGTAGTCAGGGTAGGCCAGAATTTCTTCTCCCGTGAGAGCCCCTTTCAGCCGGACAAAGGATGTTTCCAGTTGGCTGCCCCATTCAAATGGAGGGCTCTGCTTCTTAGCCTGCTTCGGCTGGCCCACCAGGAGATCTTGAAGGGGCGCTGCTATCTTGGTGAACCCATCAATGAACCTTCGGTAGTAGCCCACCAGTCCAAGGAACTGCCGCACCTCCTTCACCGTGGTGGGTCTTGGCCAGTCCTTAATTACCGTGACTTTCTCCGGATCAGGTGCCACGCCTTCTGCGCTGACCACATGACCCAGGTACTGTACCTTTGGCTTCAAGAGGTGACATTTGGACGGCTTGATCTTCAGGCCATATTTCGACAAGGACTCAAACACTTCTGCTAAGTGCTTCAGGTGGTCCTCATAAGTCTTGGAGTAGACTATTACGTCATCCAGGTACAGCAGCACGGTTTCGAAGTTGTGGTGGCCCAAGCAGCACTCCATCAACCTTTGGAATGTCCCTGGGGCGTTGCAGAGCCCGAATGGCATACAATTGAACTCACAGAGACCCATTGGTGTCGTGAATGTAGTCTTCTCCTTGTCCGCCTCTGCCACGGGAACCTGCCAATACCCACTGGTGAGATCCAAGGTGGAGAAATAGTTAGCTGACTTTAAGGCTGTTAGTGACTCCTCTATTCTGGGTAGTGGATAGGCATCTTTATGTGTAATGCGGTTAATTTGCCTGTAATCTACACACATTCTCATTGTACCATCTTTTTTCTTTACGAGCACTAGTGGAGCTGCCCAGGGGCTACAACTATCTCTGATAACCCCAGCCTCCTTCATTTCCCGTAACATTTCCTTGGCACACTGATACTGTGCGGGGGGTACAGGGCGGTATCTTTCTTTAATGGGATGATGATCACCCGTGGGGATTTGATGTTGAACCCCTTTCACCTGCCCAAAATCTAGGGGGTGTTTGCTGAAGACCCGCTCGTACTCCTGTACCACCCGGTAAACCCCATGCTTTTGGTGTGAGGGGGTGGAGTCGGTGCCCACATGTAATTTTTGGCACCAGTCTTCCGGCTGCCCCTTGGAGCCATTGTCTTCCGCCTGGTCGGACGGGATCAAGGGTTCCACTGCTTTAATGGTATTGTTGCTGACAGTGTACAATTTTGCCACAGTGGCATACCGGGGCAATTTGGCCTCCTCCTCCCCACAATTCAGGACACGGACGGGCACTCTCCCCTTGCGGACGTCCGCTACCCCTCTGGCTATCAGGACTCCAGGCCTACTGTCTGAATACATTGGTTCTACCAAGGCATGGTAATCCTGACCCTTGAGGCCTATTGCTGCCCGACACCATATCAACATTTCACTTCTTGGGGGTATTACAATGGGGAGGGGGTCACTTACCCTCACACTGCCAATTTCTCCTCCGGCCAGCTCTACCTGCTGCCTCCTCATCAGGGCTCTGATCTCCCTCTGTAGGACACGCTGCTGCCCGGAGCTGGCAGTTTCAGACGCCTGTTGTAACAAAATTATCACTTCGGCAATACAATTTTCTATCACATTTGTACCAAGAGTTAGCAGTGGGTCAGATTCTTTGCGATCAATATCTACAATTATCATCCCCTGACATGGCAATTCCACCCGCCCCACTTTAATGGTTACTTCTTTGTACCCAATCTGAGGTAAGGGCTGACCATTACTGGCCACAATTGTTAAATCATCATCTGGGCCATGGTCAATGTCTGAATCGGCCCAATATCTTTTGTACAGTTTGTGGGGGATGGTTGTTACCTGGGACCCCGTATCCAGGAGGGCATTCAAAGGGATTCCATCCAGCACAATAGGAAGGACCGGTCGTCCTCCCACATACTTGCTGCGGCTGGGGGTTGAGCCGGGCTTCCTTACACCTGGGGGTCGGCTCCTGGCCCCAGGCTCGGCCCATTTAAAGGACAGCGTCGTGCAATGTGGCCCGCCTGGTTGCAGTTGCGGCAGATCGGTTGTCCTGTTGAATCGTACCGGTCTGTGTCTCTGCCTCGGGTCGGCGGAATCCTTCTCTGTCGCATCCATGGGACGTCCTCTGGGCTGGAGGCCAACTCGATTTTCGCAGGCGAGGGGGTCATTTGTAGAGACTGCACGGTCTTTGCAAGGGCAGCCACAGTCTTGGTCAGCTCCTGGACCTGTTGTCTGAGCTCCGCAGTGGGATCCTTATCCAGGGACTGCGCCTCAGCCCCTGCAGTGGCTCGTGTTGCAGGCACCACCCCGGGGTACGTGATAGCAGGAGGCCGGAGGGGTACTGGGTCATTCGGCGTAGATTCTCTCAGTACCCTGATGGCCTGGTCCTTAAACTTGGCAAAGTCCAGAGCAGGGTTCTGCAGGACCAGGATACGCAGCTGGGTCCTGTGGGCATCTGACAGGAGCCCCTCTATGAACTGCTCAGTTAGGAGTTTGTCTTCTTCACGTACACTCTCTGGGTCCACCTGTTTAACTGCTTTCAGGGCCTCTTGCAGGTTTAGGGCATAGTCCCTTATGCTGTCTGTGGCCCGCTGCTTGCACCCAAAGAATCTCATCTTTATCTCTGCTGCGGTGCGAGTGTCAAACGTACTCTTTAGCTTGGCCAGTATCTGGACTGCTGTCCCTTTATCTGTATCAGGCCATGACTTTGCTTCACGCTGGGCTGCGCCGGCTAGCTGTCCCATTAATATGCCCACCTTCTGGCTCTCAGTCAGCGGATACACCCGGAATAAGCTGTGCAGGCTTTCTCTGAAGTCACTCAAGGTATGGGACTCCCCGGAGTATTGCGGCAGCCATTCTGCTCCCGGTATGTATGGCATGGTGATCGGCATTACCGGCGCTACAGTGGGGGCCGGGGCGACGGCGACTGGGATTGCTTCTGCTGGTGCTGCGGCGTCTCGGGCTATGGCAGCCACCTGCCCTCCCTCTGAGTCGGACATCTTCCTCCCCCTTAGTGAACCTTACCAGGCTCCGTTCACTTTTCAAATTTTCTTCCGGGTCGCGCGGGGTTAACAGCGCTCTGCTCTGATGGCGCGCTCCCTTCGCGCTCTTTGTCAGGCACGCCCCCCTTCTTCCTGCGCTCGGCGAGGCTAATGGCGGCGGTGGTCTGCAGCCAGTACACAGTCTTTTAAGCACAATTCCGGCAGGCGCACAGTACCCGGTGGGACCGGGCACGAAATCCTGTTCGTGACGCCAAAAGTTGACTCGCCCACCCCAGGGCTATGGGACACCCGGTGCCGGGCCGGACTAGTCCGGTGGTAGTCAGTGGTGGCTGGGCCCGGCTCCGTGGCCCTGGCGGGTGTCAGTAAAATATGTGGCTTGCTTGTTAATGGTTGTGTTCGTGACGCCACCTGTGGTATGCGGCTAATAAGCCGCCGCTGCTGTGTGAGGCCTCCGGGATGATGATATAGCAGCTATGGTAGTACTGCTCCCCACAGGTGGAGCAATGCCCGGGGCACAGTTGGTGCTTGTGAAAGTCTATGGTGCTGTGTGACTAACACGGTGCAGGGCCGACAGGCGAGGAAAGAACCAGGCACAAACAACAGTCTCTTTACCTTTTCCTCTTTTACTCTGGGAACAGTCCAGTCCTGGGAGACCGTTACAGGAGGTGATGGGGATCCGGTCGGCCTGGAAGTACTTGGGGTGATCTTTCTGGCCAGCTGAGTATGAGGCCTACTCCTGTACCTTTCTTGGTGATGATAGGACCCTGCTTCTCTGAATCCAGCAATGGCCCTCTTCGCTGCTGGGACCAATAGCACGTCCCTTCCCTCTGTAGGTGGCTGCGCAGGCCCACTCCCTGGTGCTTCTCCGCTGGGGTCCACACCGGGCCCTGATGCTGCAGCTGTACCTTGGATGTGTCTGGGCCAGGGGCTTGCAGCTCCCCTGCCCTTCGGATTCGGCTACCAGGGACGGATTTTATACCCTGGCAACCACAGACTCCGATGTGCGAGTCTCTCTGCTGCCTCTCAGCTACTCCTGCTTCTCTGGGCCAAACTGCTCCAGCTCTAGGCCCCAGATTCACAGGACAGCTCACTCTGTGTCTGTTCACTTCTGCTGCTCCCTACAGACTAACTAACTCCTCCCCCAGGTCAGGCTTAAGGAAGCTCCCTGAAACTTCAGGTTCAGAGCTCCCCCTACTGGCCTGAGGGAGAAACTACGGTGGATGTTAACTTACTGGCCAGTAGATTTCCCCATTACCTCCAGGCTCAGCATTAACCCTCAGGAGGACAATGCCGTTGTGGCGACCAGGTCCTAGGGCGCCACATGGCTATTGGACTTTGCTTTAGTCCCACTAGTGCCAAGACATTTGCAGCACGTCTGCCTGCGTTGCACACTCCAACTAATTATAACTAAGCCATTATACTAGCACATACTCAGTGTACCTAGTGGCATCCTATACGTGGCTATTGGACTTTGCTATAGTCCCACTAGTGCCAAGACATTTGCAGAGCGCATCTGCCTGCGTTGCACACTGCAACTAATTATAACTAAGCCATTATACTAGCACACACTCAGTGTACCTAGTGGCATCCTATACGTGGCTATTGGACTTTGCTATAGTCCCACTAGTGCCAAGACATTTGCAGAGCGCATCTGCCTGCGTTGCACACTCCAACTAATTATAACTAAGCCATTATACTAGCACACACTCAGTGTACCTAGTGGCATCCTATACGTGGCTATTGGACTTTGCTATAGTCCCACTAGTGCCAAGACATTTGCAGAGCGCATCTGCCTGCGTTGCACACTCCAACTAATTATAACTAAGCCATTATACTAGCACACACTCAGTGTACCTAGTGGCATCCTATACGTGGCTATTGGACTTTGCTATAGTCCCACTAGTGCCAAGACATTTGCAGAGCGCATCTGCCTGCGTTGCACACTCCAACTAATTATAACTAAGCCATTATACTAGCACACACTCAGTGTACCTAGTGGCATCCTATACGTGGCTATTGGACTTTGCTATAGTCCCACTAGTGCCAAGATATTTGCAGAGCGCATCTGCCTGCGTTGCACACTCCAACTAATTATAACTAAGCCATTATACTAGCAAACACTTAGTGTACCTAGTGGCATCCTATACGTGGCTATTGGACTTTGCTATAGTCCCACTAGTGCCAAGACATTTGCAGAGCGCATCTGCCTGCGTTGCACACTCCAACTAATTATAACTAAGCCATTATACTAGCAAACACTTAGTGTACCTAGTGGCATCCTATACGTGGCTATTGGACTTTGCTATAGTCCCACTAGTGCCAAGACATTTGCAGAGCGCATCTGCCTGCGTTGCACACTCCAACTAATTATAACTAAGCCATTATACTAGCACACACTCAGTGTACCTAGTGGCATCCTATACGTGGCTATTGGACTTTGCTATAGTCCCACTAGTGCCAAGACATTTGCAGAGCGCATCTGCCTGCGTTGCACACTCCAACTAATTATAACTAAGCCATTATACTAGCACACACTCAGTGTACCTAGTGGCATCCTATACGTGGCTATTGGACTTTGCTATAGTCCCACTACTGCCAAGACATTTGCAGAGCGCATCTGCCTGCGTTGCACACTCCAACTAATTATAACTAAGCCATTATACTAGCAAACACTTAGTGTACCTAGTGGCATCCTATACGTGGCTATTGGACTTTGCTATAGTCCCACTAGTGCCAAGACATTTGCAGAACGCATCTGCCTGCGTTGCACACTCCAACTAATTATAACTAAGCCATTATACTAGCAAACACTTAGTGTACCTAGTGGCATCCTATACGTGGCTATTGGACTTTGCTATAGTCCCACTAGTGCCAAGACATTTGCAGAGCGCATCTGCCTGCGTTGCACACTCCAACTAATTATAACTAAGCCATTATACTAGCAAACACTTAGTGTACCTAGTGGCATCCTATACGTGGCTATTGGACTTTGCTATAGTCCCACTAGTGCCAAGACATTTGCAGAGTGCATCTGCCTGCGTTGCACACTCCAACTAATTATAACTAAGCCATTATACTAGCACACACTCAGTGTACCTAGTGGCATCCTATACGTGGCTATTGGACTTTGCTATAGTCCCACTAGTGCCAAGACATTTGCAGAGCGCATCTGCCTGCGTTGCACACTCCAACTAATTATAACTAAGCCATTATACTAGCACACACTCAGTGTACCTAGTGGCATCCTATACGTGGCTATTGGACTTTGCTATAGTCCCACTAGTGCCAAGACATTTGCAGAGCGCATCTGCCTGCGTTGCACACTCCAACTAATTATAACTAAGCCATTATACTAGCACACACTCAGTGTACCTAGTGGCATCCTATACGTGGCTATTGGACTTTGCTATAGTCCCACTAGTGCCAAGACATTTGCAGAGCGCATCTGCCTGCGTTGCACACTCCAACTAATTATAACTAAGCCATTATACTAGCACACACTCAGTGTACCTAGTGGCATCCTATACGTGGCTATTGGACTTTGCTATAGTCCCACTAGTGCCAAGACATTTGCAGAGCGCATCTGCCTGCGTTGCACACTCCAACTAATTATAACTAAGCCATTATACTAGCACACACTCAGTGTACCTAGTGGCATCCTATACGTGGCTATTGGACTTTGCTATAGTCCCACTACTGCCAAGACATTTGCAGAGCGCATCTGCCTGCGTTGCACACTCCAACTAATTATAACTAAGCCATTATACTAGCAAACACTTAGTGTACCTAGTGGCATCCTATACGTGGCTATTGGACTTTGCTATAGTCCCACTAGTGCCAAGACATTTGCAGAACGCATCTGCCTGCGTTGCACACTCCAACTAATTATAACTAAGCCATTATACTAGCAAACACTTAGTGTACCTAGTGGCATCCTATACGTGGCTATTGGACTTTGCTATAGTCCCACTAGTGCCAAGACATTTGCAGAGCGCATCTGCCTGCGTTGCACACTCCAACTAATTATAACTAAGCCATTATACTAGCAAACACTTAGTGTACCTAGTGGCATCCTATACGTGGCTATTGGACTTTGCTATAGTTCCACTAGTGCCAAGACATTTGCAGAGTGCATCTGCCTGCGTTGCACACTCCAACTAATTATAACTAAGCCATTATACTAGCACACACTCAGTGTACCTAGTGGCATCCTATACGTGGCTATTGGACTTTGCTATAGTCCCACTAGTGCCAAGACATTTGCAGAGCGCATCTGCCTGCGTTGCACACTCCAACTAATTATAACTAAGCCATTATACTAGCACACACTCAGTGTACCTAGTGGCATCCTATACGTGGCTATTGGACTTTGCTATAGTCCCACTAGTGCCAAGACATTTGCAGAGCGCATCTGCCTGCGTTGCACACTCCAACTAATTATAACTAAGCCATTATACTAGCACACACTCAGTGTACCTAGTGGCATCCTATACGTGGCTATTGGACTTTGCTATAGTCCCACTAGTGCCAAGACATTTGCAGAGCGCATCTGCCTGCGTTGCACACTCCAACTAATTATAACTAAGCCATTATACTAGCACACACTCAGTGTACCTAGTGGCATCCTATACGTGGCTATTGGACTTTGCTATAGTCCCACTAGTGCCAAGACATTTGCAGAGCGCATCTGCCTGCGTTGCACACTCCAACTAATTATAACTAAGCCATTATACTAGCACACACTCAGTGTACCTAGTGGCATCCTATACGTGGCTATTGGACTTTGCTATAGTCCCACTAGTGCCAAGACATTTGCAGAGCGCATCTGCCTGCGTTGCACACTCCAACTAATTATAACTAAGCCATTATACTAGCACACACTCAGTGTACCTAGTGGCATCCTATACGTGACTATTGGACTTTGCTATAGTCCCACTACTGCCAAGACATTTGCAGAGCGCATCTGCCTGCGTTGCACACTCCAACTAATTATAACTAAGCCATTATACTAGCAAACACTTAGTGTACCTAGTGGCATCCTATACGTGGCTATTGGACTTTGCTATAGTCCCACTAGTGCCAAGACATTTGCAGAGCGCATCTGCCTGCGTTGCACACTCCAACTAATTATAACTAAGCCATTATACTAGCACACACTCAGTGTACCTAGTGGCATCCTATACGTGGCTATTGGACTTTGCTATAGTCCCACTAGTGCCAAGACATTTGCAGAGCGCATCTGCCTGTGTTGCACACTCCAACTAATTATAACTAAGCCATTATACTAGCAAACACTTAGTGTACCTAGTGGCATCCTATACGTGGCTATTGGACTTTGCTATAGTCCCACTAGTGCCAAGACATTTGCAGAGCGCATCTGCCTGCGTTGCACACTCCAACTAATTATAACTAAGCCATTATACTAGCAAACACTTAGTGTACCTAGTGGCATCCTATACGTGGCTATTGGACTTTGCTATAGTCCCACTAGTGCCAAGACATTTGCAGAGCGCATCTGCCTGCGTTGCACACTCCAACTAATTATAACTAAGCCATTATACTAGCACACACTCAGTGTACCTAGTGGCATCCTATACGTGGCTATTGGACTTTGCTATAGTCCCACTAGTGCCAAGACATTTGCAGAGCGCATCTGCCTGCGTTGCACACTCCAACTAATTATAACTAAGCCATTATACTAGCACACACTCAGTGTACCTAGTGGCATCCTATACGTGGCTATTGGACTTTGCTATAGTCCCACTAGTGCCAAGACATTTGCAGAGCGCATCTGCCTGCGTTGCACACTCCAACTAATTATAACTAAGCCATTATACTAGCAAACACTCAGTGTACCTAGTGGCATCCTATACGTGGCTATTGGACTTTGCTTTAGTCCCACTAGTGCCAAGACATTTGCAGCACGTCTGCCTGCGTTGCACACTCCAACTAATTATAACTAAGTTACATTGTCAGGGATATTTATTCTTTATTATTCTGCTGTTAATAAAGCTAGACCACCACTGCAATCTTCACCACCTCTCAATTTTTACTACCACATTTTCAGTCCACAATCTTGTCGCAATCAACATGAGTGGCAAAATGACAGATGCTGGTGGAAAGGGGAAGAGGCGTGGTGGAAAAGGCAAAAAAGGTTTTGTCAGTGGGGAAGGTGGCAAAGCTCCATTATCATCTGCTGCAGATAGACCATCTACTAGCAAAAGTAAGATGTCTACTACTTATTGTGGACAATCCGATGTGCTCCCTTTTTTACGGACACGAACAAGAGGAACAAAGGTAGATGATGGGCAAAAAAGGAAAATGCTTGAATGGATCTCAAGTGGTCCAACAAGTGCCCTCTCAGCCACTTCAAGTACCGCATCCAAAAAACACCAGTCCTCTGAGTTGTCATCCCAATCACACTTGATTTCTCCCAGCTCTGAAGTCTCCATCAGCCCTGCACAGTATGGTGGAACTGAGATGGCTGAGTCTGCAGAGCTGTTCAGTCACACTATAGCCTGGGAATCAGAGGTCTGCTCCCAAGCTACAGTGAGTACAGAACAGGAAATGGTCTGCAGTGATGCCCAGAACCTTTGTGACTCTGATTCAGGCCGTGAGGACCAAGTTTCTGAGCATAATGTTGACCCTTTGTCACAAACTGTAACACCTGTGGTTATAGACAATGAGGAACATACTGATGAAGATGAGACGCAGATACCCGATTGGGATGACAAGTTAAATATTCGGTCAGGGCAAGAAGAGGCTCGGTCTGAGGGGGAGGGGAGTGCAAACACAACAATTGATGATGACGTTCTAGATCCCACCTACTGTCAACCCCCAGTCAGGCACTCGAGGAGGTCAACAGAGGCGGTGGAGGAGGATGCAACCGACGACGAAGTTACCTTGCGCCTTCCTGGACAGAGTCGGAGCACTGGTAGCACGTCTACAACTGCATCCTCAGCCACCACTCTGCCTATGAGCATTATTCGGGGTGGATCAACAGGTCGCATGGCCTCTAAGCCTTGCCTAGCCTGGTCCTTTTTTCACATCGAAAAAGATCGCCCAACTCATGTGATATGTAACATTTGTCATGATTCTGTTAGTAGAGGTCAAAACCTCAGCAGTTTGACAACTTCTTCCATGAATCGTCACATGACTAAATATCATAAGTCCCGGTGGGAAGCTCACCGTGCTGCAATGCGGCCTAGCGGAGCGAACCATCCACCGCCCGCCCCTTCCAGTGCATCCGCGCGCTCTTCATCTTCTAGGACTGTGGGGACAGCTGTCACACCTGTTTTTCCACGCAAAACTTCCACCACTGTAACCGCAACAGGCAGTTTGCTTGTAAGGTCGTCAGTTGGTTTGGAAGGGGAAACAAGTGAGTGTGTACAGCTCTCTCAGACATCGATAGCACCAACGTTGGATGAAGGCAACATCATGTCTCCGCCTGCACTTTCCTCACAAACCTGCATTTTTCCAGGGACACCCTACTCAACACCGTCTACACACAGCAGCCAGATCTCTGTCCCTCAGATGTGGTCAAATAAAAGGCTACTTCCTCCGACCCATGACAAAGCTAAGAGGTTGACTCTATCCCTCTGTAAGCTGTTGGCTACCGAAATGCTGCCTTTCCGCCTAGTGGACACACAGGATTTTAGAGACCTTATGTCTGTCGCTGTGCCCCAGTACCAGATGCCTAGTCGCCACTACTTCTCTAAGAAAGGTGTGCCCGCGCTACACCAGCATGTCGCACACAACATCACCGCTTCCTTGAGAAACTCTGTGTGTGAACGGGTGCATTTCACCACCGATACTTGGACCAGTAAGCATGGACAGGGACGTTACATGTCGCTGACTGGGCACTGGGTAACTATGGTGATAGATGGTGAAGGGTCTGCTGCACAAGTCTTGCCGTCCCCACGACTTGTGTGTCAATCCTCTGTCTGTCCAAGTTCCGCCACTGCTTCTGCATCCTCCACCTCATCTGGGTCCTCCACCTCCGCCCCAAGCCTGCCTGGTCAGGCCACCAGCGTTCTCACTGCGCAGAAGGAATCACGCACCCCTCATTACTATGCTGGCAGCAGAGCGCAACGGCATCAGGCGGTCTTTAGCTTGACATGTCTTGGGAATAAGAGTCACACAGCTGAGGAGTTGTGGTCAGCTCTGCGGTCCGAGTTTAATAAATGGTTGTCTCCACTCAACCTGCAGCCTGGTAAGGCCGTGTGCGACAATGCTGCAAACCTGGGTGCGGCCCTTCGCCTGGGCAAGGTGACACACGTACCTTGTATGGCTCACGTGTTGAACCTTGTCGTGCAGCAATTTTTAACACACTATCCCGGCCTAGATGGCCTTCTGAACAGGGCACGAAAACTGTCTGCTCACTTCCGCCGTTCAAGCGCCGCAGCTGAGCGACTTGCATCGCTCCAGAAGTCTTTCGGCCTGCCGGTTCATCGCCTGAAATGCGATGTGGCGACACGCTGGAATTCAACTCTCCACATGTTACAGCGACTGTGGCAGCACCGCAGAGCCCTGGTGCAATACGTCATGACGTATAGCCTGGGCCAACGAGATGCAGAGGTGGGGCAGATCACCCTGATGGAGTGGTCTCAGATCAAGGACCTATGCACCCTTCTGCACAGTTTCGACATGGCGACGAATATGTTTAGCGCTGACAATGCCATTATCAGCATGACGATTCCAGTCATTTACATGCTGGAGCACACGCTAAACACTATTCGGAGTCAGGGGGTGGGACAACATGAAGGGGAGGAACTACAGGAGGATTCATATGCGCAAGGGACAACAACATCACCAAGGTCCAGACGTTCATCATCACCAACGCAGCAGGCATGGGACCAAGGGGGACAGGGATCGACAAGGGCGCATAGTAGCAGGCGAAATGTTGAGCAAGGTGCAGGAGAACATGAAGAAATGGAGGACGAACTGTCCATGGACATGGAAGACTCAGCGGATGAGGGAGACCTTGGTCAAATTTCAGTTGAAAGAGGTTGGGGTCAGATGTCAGAGGAAGAAAGAACGGGTAGCACCTCTATGCCACAAACACAGCGTGGACTTGGTCCGCATGGCTGCGCAAGACACATGAGTGCCTTTTTGTTGCACTACCTCCAACATGACAGTCGTATTGTCAAAATTAGAAGTGATGATGACTACTGGATTGCCACACTATTAGATCCCCGGTACAAGTCCAAATTTTGTGACATAATTCCAGCCATAGAAAGGGACGCACGTATGCAGGAGTATCAGCAGAAGCTGTTACTAGATCTTAGCTCGGCTTTTCCACCAAACAACCGTGCAGGTGCAGGGAGTGAATCTCCCAGTTGTAACTTGACAAACATGGGACGGTCTCGTCATCTTCAACAGTCTACCCGTACCAGTAGGACCGTATCTGGTGCCGGTAACAGCAATTTTATGGAATCTTTTCATAATTTTTTTAGACCCTCTTTTGCAAGGCCACCAGAGACAACAAGTCTGACACATAGTCAACGGCTGGAGAGGATGATACAGGAGTATCTCCAAATGAACATCGATGCCATGACTGTGCAACTGGAGCCTTGCTCCTTTTGGGCTTCAAACCTAGAAAAATGGCCAGAGCTCGCAACTTACGCCTTGGAGATTTTGTCGTGTCCAGCTGCCAGCGTTGTCTCTGAACGTGTCTTCAGTGCTGCTGGGTGTGTGCTGACAGATAAGCGCACGCGTCTGTCCAGTGACAATGTGGACAGACTGACGTTCATCAAAATGAACAAGTCATGGATCCAGAAGGAATTTACTACCCCTGTGTCATCCTGGGGAGAGTAAATGCTTGTTGATTTGGAATGTGCTTGATGCAAATCAAAACATCCTGTTTGCAACTAGGGCACAAGTGCTGCCACTGAATGGGTGGGTGTGTGGGGCCCAATTTTTGGAAAAAAAGGGAGACTCCGCTTGGAGTAACCCTTGCTTACATTGTTTTTAAAAGAAGCCAAGATGAACAGAGCTGGGATCAGGAAAGACTTTGCTACCTACCCTGGTGTCATCCTGGGGACGGTTAATTATGGCGTATTTTTGAATGTGCTTGATGCAAATCTAGCTGTGAAGTGTACAACTAGGGCACAACTGCTGCCACTGAATGGGTGGGTGTGTGGGGCCCAATTTTTGGAAAAAAAGGGAGACTCCGCTTGGAGTAACCCTTGCTTGCTGTGTTTTTAAAAGAAGCCAAGATGAACAGAGCTGGGATCAGGAAAGACTTTGCTACCTACCCCGGTGTCATCCTGGGGACGGTTAATTATGGCGTATTTTTGAATGTGCTTGATGCAAATGTAGCTGTGAAGTGTACAACTGGGGCACAACTGCTGCCACTGAATGGGTGGGTGTGTGGGGACCAATTTTTGGAAAAAAAGGGAGACTCCGCTTGGAGTAACCCTTGCTTGATGTGTTTTTAAAAGAAGCCAAGATGAACAGAGCTGGGATCAGGAAAGACTTTGCTACCTACCCCGGTGTCATCCTGGGGACGGATAAGAATGACGTATTTTTGAATGTGCTTGATGCAAATGTAGCTGTGAAGTGTACAACTAGGGCACAACTGCTGCCACTGAAGGGGTGGGTGTGTGTGGGGCCCAATTTTTGGAAAAAAGGGAGACTCCGCTTGGAGTAACCCTTGCTTACATTGTTTTTAAAAGAAGCCAAGATGAACAAGTCATGGGTCAGCAAAGACTTTGCTACCTACCCCGGTGTCATCCTGGGGATGGATAAGAATGGCGTATTTTTGAATGTGCTTGATGCAAATGTAGCTGTGAAGTGTACAACTAGGGCACAACTGCTGCCACTGAAGGGGTGGGTGTGTGTGGGGCCCAATTTTTGGAAAAAAGGGAGACTCCGCTTGGAGTAACCCTTGATTGCTGTGTTTTTTATAAATGATCCAAGCTGCACAGAGCTGGGATCAGGAAAGACTTAGCTACCTACCCTGGTGTCATCCTGGGGACGGTTAATTATGGCGTATTTTTGAATGTGCTTGATGCAAATCTAGCTGTGAAGTGTGCAACTGGGGCACAAGTGCTACCACTGAAGGGGTGGGTGTGTGTGTGGCCCAATTTTTGGAAAAAAGGGAGACTCCGCTTGGAGTCACCTTGCGGTGTTTTACATGATTTTAGAAGGGCGTGCCATGCCTATATCTGTGTGTCCTCCTCTTTTTCCTTGTCCAGCTGTTTTGTTTTCGCATGAGTATATGTCCTTGTCACTTTCCAATGTGTTTGAGTTGTTTGTCACCTTTAGCACACCTTTGAGGGTGTTTTCTAGGTGTTTTTCTGTGTTTGTGATTGCCTGCCATTGTTTTCTATGCAGTTCGAGTTCGGTTCGTCGAACGTTCGACGAACCGAACTCGAACGGGAGGTCCGTTCGGCGAACCAACCTCGAGCCGAACCGCGACCGGTTCGCTCATCTCTAGTCCAGTGCCTCCTCTCTACTGCATTCGCAATCCTCCTTCTTCGAAGGCCCGTGTGTATGACATATCCTACGTGATCCACACAGGCCAGCATTCTGGTACCGAGCAGGCACACTTTGATCTGCTCTGCTGAGGGCAGATGAAAGTATTGTAGTGCGCATGCGTGGGCGGTCTAATAATTCCTCACGCCTGTGCATTACAGTACTTTGATCTGCCCTCAGCAGGGCTGATGATAGTGCATCTGTGCAGGAGCTCAGTGCCAGCCTGTATGGATGACGTAGGAGGCGTCAACCACATGGGTTTGAGAAGGAAAAGGAGAACGGCGATCACAGCAGAGAGGAAGTGCCAGATCTGAGACCAGCAACGTCCATCAGAGTGGCTGTGATGGTGGAATATGGGGGGTTGTGTATTATTTTGTGTAGGATCATATTTTAGGAGCCTTGCTCCAATCATTCTGTGTATTTCATATCTTGTCTGCAAGGTAATTAACTTAGCTCAGTTACCATTTGCTTTCTTTTTGTTAAACCCCCATTTCTTGACTGTCCATTGTTTACTCCCCAAATACTGGGACTCACCCCCTACAGTGTTTCTGTTCCTAGGTCTGGGGGAGGGGGGCCTGGAATCCACCCAAACTCTCTGTTTACCTGGGGATTATTCTGTCTGTTTGAGAACTTCAAGAGAGAAGCAGGAAGATTCATCCTCTGTGGGAGAAGCTGAGGCTCCCCAGAGAGACCTGGACATTTATTGCTTACTGGACTGTATCCGTGTTTCTGGACTATTTTACCCTCTGTGTGGTGGATTATTTGATGGACCTTCTTACTTGCTTGAAATAAAAGTTCTTTGGATTGTTCAATCATCTCTCGCTCTGAAGATTGTGTGATATTGGAGAAGGACCCCGTGACACTGCTCCAGGGGAAGTTAATAAAGATGTCTTTTTACATTATACCGAGTAGCCTAGGCTCTTTTATACAACATTCTAGAATGCTGTATATAAGAGCTTACTGGTGGTGGCAGCAGCTTATAGGGGATAAATCTGGTGACAGGTTCCCTTTAGCAAAAAAGGTGGATTTCTCTGGAATAAGACATCGGGTTGCAGATATTTTATTCAGCTTCCTATGACCTACATTACCATATAGACAGGTTAGGATGGTTGATCCTATTGACAGACCTCCTTTAAAAAAAAGCAACTCCATCCAATAAAAAAAGCTTATCCGACCCGCTCTGATCAGAATCATATTAACCCCTTCACCCCACCCCCAGGTGATTTTCCGTTTTTTCTGTGGTTTTTTTTTTTGCTCCCTTTCTTCCGAGAGCCGTAACTTTTTTATTTCTCTGTCAATCTTGCCATGTAAGGGCTTATTTTTTGAGGGACGAGTTCTACTTTTAAATGAAACCATAGGCTTTACCATATAGTGTACTGGAAAATGGCAAAGAAATTCCAAGTGCAAACAATTGCAAAAAAAAGAACGACTGCATGATTGTTTTTGGGATAGTTTATTCACAGTGTTCACTATATGGTAAAACTGATGTATTAGTGTGATGTCTTAAGTCAGAACAAGTTCGTAGATACCAAACATGTATAGGTTTACTTTTATCTAAGGGGTTAAAAAAAATTCAGAAGTTTGTCCAAAAAAGGCGCACTTTTTGTGCCATATTTCGTGATCTATAGCGTTCTCATTTTTCGGTATCTATGGCTCAGTGACAGGTTATTTTTTGCGTCTTTAACTGACGTTATTATTAACTACACCATTTTTGCACAAAAGCGCCATTTTGATTGTCTGTTATCGCATTTTGCGCAAAAATTTGCAGCGACTAAAAAAGATAATTTTGGCGTTTAGAATTTGTTTTCTGCTTCATCATTTACCGATCAGATTAATTGCTTTTATATTTTGATAGATCGGGCATTTCTGAATGTGGCAATACCGAATATGTGTATATTTTTTATTTTTTTAACCCTTTAATTTTCAATGGGGTAAATGGGGGGCGATTTGAGCTTTTAGGTTTTTTTTATTTTTTTTTATTATTTTTTTTAACTTTTTTTTATTTTACTAGACTCCCTAGGGGACTACAATGATCAGCAGTCAGATCGCTCATTCATTTTTCAAGATCACAGCTACACAGCTCTGATCAGCAGAACAGCAGCTCTCCTATTACAAACAACCCTCTTTCAGGTGTAAGAGGAACTGACTAATGATAGCTACAGGAGTCATCACATGACCCTGTGCTACCATTGCAACCATTGGATCCACGTGATAACATCACATGAGTTCCGATGGAGCCGGGTAAGTGAATTCTTAAGGCCACGTCACACACAGAGATAAATCTTTGGCAGATCTGTGGTTGCAGTGAAATCATGGACATATTGTTCCATTTGTACACAGCCACAAACCTGGCACTGATTGTCCACAATTTCACTGCAACCACAGATCTGCCGCAGATTTATCTCTGTGTGTGACAGGGCCTTTACCGCAGCCCGCTGTTACATTGCGCTGTGACATTTTCACAAGGGGTTAACAGGCACAAGTGGGTAGTGAATCCACTCGTGCCTGATAGCCGCACATGTCATCACTTCCCTGATGAAGCAACAATGCACACGTGTAGGGCTTAGATTTAGCTAAGAACCCCCGTTTCTGTGACTGACCACAGGATGCAATTATACGCTACTCTAGTCCTCCATACTGGGCACTTTATATGGGCGGCAGGAACAACTACTTTAAGTTATGTATTAAGCATTTGAAAAATAATCATTTAATGCTTGCTTGAACCTTGTTTGAACTGGCTTTACCTGGGCCCGTACTCATAGCCACAGAGTCATTGTCAGACACCATATTATGAGTATATTTTCCCAGGGTCCCTATGCATAACGTGCTATAGGTGGAGGATCGGCTTGTATAATGCTTGCAATTTTGTGTAAAGCGACAGGAGAATAATTCTGACTGATATATTCAATATATGTACTAACATTCTGCTTATGTAGATAGAGGTGTATCTGCGTCTCTGAATACTGTATCTATCCAGGCTTTATATTTTGGGTCAGAGGATGAATAGAGGAAATGTGATATGGACATTTACATGTGTAATATAATGTGGTCGGATTATTAGCACAAACATATATTATATTGCGGTTACTCATTAGAGAGTCCTCACACATTGTAAAGTGTTAAATTGTTATCCTTAGAGGGATCAGTAAGAGATATAATCTGGGTGTACACGTGAGGACTCATAGCGTGATGTAGCGTGGTGGTTATAAACATATGTAATGTCCTATCTAACTACAACATAACACGGAAGAGAAGGATTCGTATTATAGGAGCCTTCTCTGGGCCGCGTTCTCTCTCATATTTATTGCACAATATACAATCTCTTTACTTGGTGCCACAAAATACGGTTTTGGAACAGAATTGAATATTTATTATCTTGTGGTCTTTGTCAGATATGCTAAAATCCAATTAGGGCTTCTTGTCTATCCCTAAATTAAGGCTTTTTAAATGTTTTTAAATTGTGTTTTCTCTGTGTCCAAAATATACTCTATAAGCTGTGACAAATTACATTATATCCCAAATAAAGTTTTTTCTAAGTATTGAACTGTCGGTGATCCCTTCTATAGTATACTCTTGGTTATGGTATTTCTTATCAATGTTAATAACAGGAGATGTCCCTCATGGTCACATATGTGACATCATCTGACACAGGCGGCCATTGTTACATCACACCATGATGTCACAATGCCTGAGAATCTATAGAAGCTGGTGTACAGGGGACAAATGCTCATTTCAGTAGAAGAAGTTGAGGAGAGCGAAGGATCGAGGACACAGATGGTCATCTCAGAAGACAAACAGAGCGGAGGATCCAGGATTGAAGATACATTGTCATGTCTGGAGGTGAAGACAATGAGAGTGGACGCTCGAGGATTGTGGACTCAGATGTTCAAGTCAAGAGGTGAAGACAAAGAGGGCGGTGGATCCAGGATTGATGACTCGGTCATCTCAGAAGGTGAAGACCAGGAGAGTGGAGGATCCGGGATCCACAACACAGGTAAATGAGGAACTTTACAGGGTTTTCAGTTAACCTTGTGCCAACATGTCCGCTTAGGCTATGTTCCCACAAGGCGTTTTTGGTGCTTTGATTAGAAGCAAAACCTGATCTTTTGGCAGTAAAAAAGCTGCATTTTTTTGCTGAGTTTTTACCACGTTTTTTACTGGGTTTTAAGTCTATTTGTTTACAGTACAGTAGGATGCTGCTTCTTTAAAAAATGCAGCATTTTGCCAGTTCAGTAAGAAAAAAGAAAGTAGGAGTGTGTCTGTGTGCCGGAGATTTCTGGAATCTCATAGGTTTTGCTAGTATGATGAAAAGCAGTTTTTTATTACCAAGTATTTGCATAAAACTAATAAAAAATGCAAAAAAAACCACACCAAGAAAAACCTGTGTGAGCATAGCTTTCCCCTCCCAATGTGCTGATTGTGGTGTACAGTGCTGTCCATGGCTCCAGTCTCCGCTGTTATCTGTAGAGCTGGTGATGGCGGTTCTATGTGAGGTCACAGGCGGAATGTTGGAGCAGAGAGTTCCGTGCAGCAAACATGGACCCTCCACATGGAGATCTACAGCAAAGAACTTTCTGTTACAGCCATTCCTAACATGATAAAAAATACCAGTTTTCTAAAATATTTTTTTTTACTTGACTTGAAAAATGTGACACATTGCTCTCATCTAACATTGGGCAGTGCATTGCCATGCTTAAAAACTTGCACTGGCGTAATATTGCCCCACATTTATCATTAAGGTGCAAAATTGAAAAGATATAGATTGGCGGATATTGAAGCGAGTGATACAGAAAAATGTGGAGCAAATTCCGCCATTTTACATCACTGGGACCATTACATTTTGGAATGTTGTAACTTATGCATTGTAATATGTCATTAAAATCTGAAAAATTGGTAGGTGGGGGATGGTTATACATTATTTGTTCTCACATATGTGCACATATGGGGCATGTAGTCACAATCTAATATAAGGACTTCAGATCACATATAAACACAACCAATTGAAGGCCATCTTCCAATTTTACATTAGCCTTCAGAATTTTAAGCCTTTGCTGACACTTATTTTTTTCTTTCTTTCCAGGGAGTATATCAGGATCTAGAAAGGAAGGCTGAAGAATTTAGAAAGGGCCATTATATTGATTAGTGTTAGATTATAGGACTATCGGTATATTATATTTGGTGCCTTATGTGTCATCACACACTGACTATACAGAACAAACTCTGGAATCTGTTTTATGGCATTCTATTACAGCCATTCTCTGTTTTCCTGTATGGAAAGTTGACATCACCATGCACAAAGAATGCCTATCCATCTGCATGTTCAGAAAGATGATAAATTTTGGCATCTGGGCATTGCACCAATAGAACCTGGACCTTGGATTGGTCTGCATACATCTTGATAGTCTCTATATGCCCTTAACATTTGACGGCATGCAGGTCTGTATTGTAAAAATGTCTCCTATCATGTTTCCTATATTGCTATAATGTCCACATACTGGTCCCCATCTTGGACATCATAACACATTTATACATTAGAACTATAGTAAAGATGACACTACAGCTACAGAGGTGACCGTCTGATAGCCCAGCTCGACTACCTATCTCTACTGAAGACCCTTTCAGCTTTTTGAGAGTTGGGTGGAGGACATCATCTCTGAAACTAGGGTCCCACAGCTGCACCCCATCAGTTTGAGCAGGACTCTTAGGACTCTTAGAAGAGTAAATGCCCTGAGACCATGGGGCGCGCCAAGTTCCCTCTCTTCGTCACTGAGGATGATTTCATTTTTCAGGGATTGGAAGTGGTCTTTGTGGTGGGATGCAGGTCTGGAGAGCTGTTGTCTTCATATTAGAAAGATAAGAATTAATGTATGTATTATAGAAATAACTCCTATCATGTTCCCTATTTTGTTATAATGTCCCCATCTTGGACATCATAACACATTTATACATTAGAACTATAGTAAAGATGACACTACAGCTACAGAGGTGACCGTCTGATAGCCCAGCTCGACTACCTATCTCTACTGAAGACCCTTTCAGCTTTTTGAGAGTTGGGTGGAGGACATCATCTCTGAAACTAGGGTCCCACAGCTGCACCCCATCAGTTTGAGCAGGACTCTTAGGACTCTTAGAAGAGTCAATGCCCTGAGACCATGGGGCACGCGAAGTTCCCTCTCTTCGTCACTGAGGATGATTTCATTTTTCAGGGATTGGAAGTGGTCTTTGTGGTGGGATGCAGGTCTGGAGAGCTGTTGTCATCATATTAGAAAGATAAGAATTAATGTATGTATTATAGAAATAACTCCTATCATGTTCCCTATTTTGTTATTATGTCCACATCCTGGTCCCCATCTTGGACATCATAACACATTTATACATTAGAACTATAGTAAAGATGACACTACAGCTACAGAGGTGACCGTCTGATAGCCCAGCTCGACGACCTATCTCTACTGAAGACCCTTTCAGCTTTTTGAGAGTTGGGTGGAGGACATCATCTCTGAAACTAGGGTCCCACAGCTGTACCCCATCAGTTTGAGCAGGACTCTTAGGACTCTTAGAAGAGTCAATGCCCTGAGACCATGGGGCGCGCGAAGTTCCCTCTCTTCGTCACTGAGGATGATTTCATTTTTCAGGGATTGGAAGTGGTCTTTGTGGTGGGATGCAGGTCTGGAGAGCTGTTGTCATCATATTAGAAAGATAAGAATTAATGTATGTATTATAGAAATAACTCCTATCATGTTCCCTATTTTGTTATTATGTCCACATCCTGGTCCCCATCTTGGACATCATAACACATTTATACATTAGAACTATAGTAAAGATGATACTACAGCTACAGAGGTGACCGTCTGATAGCCCAGCTCGACTACCTATCTCTACTGAAGACCCTTTCAGCTTTTTGAGAGTTGGGTGGAGGACATCATCTCTGAAACTAGGGTCCCACAGCTGCACCCCATCAGTTTGAGCAGGACTCTTAGGACTCTTAGAAGAGTCAATGCCCTGAGACCATGGGGCGCGCGAAGTTCCCTCTCTTCGTCACTGAGGATGATTTCATTTCTCAGGGATTGGAAGTGGTCTTTGTGGTGGGATGCAGGTCTGGAGAGCTGTTGTCATCATATTAGAAAGATAAAAATTAATGTATGTATTATAGAAATAACTCCTATCATGTTCCCTTTTTTGTTATTATGTCCACATCCTGGTCCCCATCTTGGACATCATAACACATTTATACATTAGAACTATAGTAAAGATGACACTACAGCTACAGAGGTGACCGTCTGATAGCCCAGCTCGACTACCTATCTCTACTGAAGACCCTTTCAGCTTTTTGAGAGTTGGGTGGAGGACATCATCTCTGAAACTAGGGTCCCACAGCTGCACCCCATCAGTTTGAGCAGGACTCTTAGGACTCTTAGAAGAGTCAATGCCCTGAGAACATGGGGCGCGCCAAGTTCCCTCTGTTCGTCACTGAGGATGATATCATTTTTCAGGGATTGGAAGTGGTCTTTGTGGTGGGATGCAGGTCTGGAGAGCTGTTGTCATCATATTAGAAAGATAAGAATTAATGTATGTATTATAGAAATAACTCCTATCATGTTCCCTATTTTTTTATTATGTCCACATCCTGGTCCCCATCTTGGACATCATAACACATTTATACATTAGAACTATAGTAAAGATGACACTACAGCTACAGAGGTGACCTTCTGATAGCCCAGCTCGACTACCTATCTCTACTGAAGACCCTTTCAGCTTTTTGAGAGTTGGGTGGAGGACATCATCTCTGAAACTAGGGTACCACAGCTGCACCCCATCAATTTGAGCAGGACTCTTAGGACTCTTAGAAGAGTCAATGCCCTGAGACCATGGGGCGCGCGAAGTTCCCTCTCTTCGTCACTGAGGATGATTTCATTTTTCAGGGATTGAAAGTGGTTTTTGTGGTGGGATTCAGGTCTGGAGAGCTGTTGTCATCATATTAGAAAGATAAGAATTAATGTATGTATTATAGAAATAACTCCTATCATGTTCCCTATTTTGTTATTATGTCCACATCCTGGTCCCCATCTTGGACATCATAACACATTTATACATTAGAACTATAGTAAAGATGACACTACAGCTACAGAGGTGACCGTCTGATAGCCCAGCTCGACTACCTATCTCTACTGAAGACCCTTTCAGCTTTTTGAGAGTTGGGTGGAGGACATCATCTCTGAAACTAGGGTCCCACAGCTGCACCCCATCAGTTTGAGCAGGACTCTTAGGACTCTTAGAAGAGTCAATGCCCTGAGACCATGGGGCGCGCGAAGTTCCCTCTCTTCGTCACTGAGGATGATTTCATTTTTCAGGGATTGGAAGTGGTCTTTGTGGTGGGATGCAGGTCTGGAGAGCTGTTGTCATCATATTAGAAAGATAAGAATTAATGTATGTATTATAGAAATAACTCCTATCATGTTCCCTATTTTGTTATTATGTCCACATCCTGGTCCCCATCTTGGACATCATAACACATTTATACATTAGAACTATAGTAAAGATGATACTACAGCTACAGA
Organism: Anomaloglossus baeobatrachus; assembly: GCF_048569485.1. Lineage (NCBI taxonomy): Eukaryota > Metazoa > Chordata > Amphibia > Anura > Aromobatidae > Anomaloglossus > Anomaloglossus baeobatrachus. The sequence goes on from NC_134364.1 coordinate 124,328,727, forward strand.
GGTGACCGTCTGATAGCCCAGCTCGACTACCTATCTCTACTGAAGACCCTTTCAGCTTTTTGAGAGTTGGGTGGAGGACATCATCTCTGAAACTAGGGTACCACAGCTGCACCCCATCAATTTGAGCAGGACTCTTAGGACTCTTAGAAGAGTCAATGCCCTGAGACCATGGGGCGCGCGAAGTTCCCTCTCTTCGTCACTGAGGATGATTTCATTTTTCAGGGATTGGAAGTGGTCTTTGTGGTGGGATGCAGGTCTGGAGAGCTGTTGTCTTCATATTAGAAAGATAAGAATTAATGTATGTATTATAGAAATAACTCCTATCATGTTCCCTATTTTGTTATAATGTCCACATCCTGGTCCCCATCTTGGACATCATAACACATTTATACATTAGAACTATAGTAAAGATGACACTACAGCTACAGAGGTGACCGTCTGATAGCCCAGCTCGACTACCTATCTCTACTGAAGACCCTTTCAGCTTTTTGAGAGTTGGGTGGAGGACATCATCTCTGAAACTAGGGTCCCACAGCTGCACCCCATCAGTTTGAGCAGGACTCTTTGGACTCTTAGAAGAGTCAATGCCCTGAGACCATGGGGCGCGCGAAGTTCCCTCTCTTCGTCACTGAGGATGATTTCATTTTTCAGGGATTGAAAGTGGTTTTTGTGGTGGGATTCAGGTCTGGAGAGCTGTTGTCATCATATTAGAAAGATAAGAATTAATGTATGTATTATAGAAATAACTCCTATCATGTTCCCTATTTTGTTATTATGTCCACATCCTGGTCCCCATCTTGGACATCATAACACATTTATACATTAGAACTATAGTAAAGATGACACTACAGCTACAGAGGTGACCGTCTGATAGCCCAGCTCGACTACCTATCTCTACTGAAGACCCTTTCAGCTTTTTGAGAGTTGGGTGGAGGACATCATCTCTGAAACTAGGGTCCCACAGCTGCACCCCATCAGTTTGAGCAGGACTCTTAGGACTCTTAGAAGAGTCAATGCCCTGAGACCATGGGGCGCGCGAAGTTCCCTCTCTTCGTCACTGAGGATGATTTCATTTTTCAGGGATTGGAAGTGGTCTTTGTGGTGGGATGCAGGTCTGGAGAGCTGTTGTCATCATATTAGAAAGATAAGAATTAATGTATGTATTATAGAAATAACTCCTATCATGTTCCCTATTTTTTTATTATGTCCACATCCTGGTCCCCATCTTGGACATCATAACACATTTATACATTAGAACTATAGTAAAGATGACACTACAGCTACAGAGGTGACCTTCTGATAGCCCAGCTCGACTACCTATCTCTACTGAAGACCCTTTCAGCTTTTTGAGAGTTGGGTGGAGGACATCATCTCTGAAACTAGGGTACCACAGCTGCACCCCATCAATTTGAGCAGGACTCTTAGGACTCTTAGAAGAGTCAATGCCCTGAGACCATGGGGCGCGCGAAGTTCCCTCTCTTCGTCACTGAGGATGATTTCATTTTTCAGGGATTGGAAGTGGTCTTTGTGGTGGGATGCAGGTCTGGAGAGCTGTTGTCTTCATATTAGAAAGATAAGAATTAATGTATGTATTATAGAAATAACTCCTATCATGTTCCCTATTTTGTTATAATGTCCACATCCTGGTCCCCATCTTGGACATCATAACACATTTATACATTAGAACTATAGTAAAGATGACACTACAGCTACAGAGGTGACCGTCTGATAGCCCAGCTCGACTACCTATCTCTACTGAAGACCCTTTCAGCTTTTTGAGAGTTGGGTGGAGGACATCATCTCTGAAACTAGGGTCCCACAGCTGCACCCCATCAGTTTGAGCAGGACTCTTTGGACTCTTAGAAGAGTCAATGCCCTGAGACCATGGGGCGCGCGAAGTTCCCTCTCTTCGTCACTGAGGATGATTTCATTTTTCAGGGATTGAAAGTGGTTTTTGTGGTGGGATTCAGGTCTGGAGAGCTGTTGTCATCATATTAGAAAGATAAGAATTAATGTATGTATTATAGAAATAACTCCTATCATGTTCCCTATTTTGTTATTATGTCCACATCCTGGTCCCCATCTTGGACATCATAACACATTTATACATTAGAACTATAGTAAAGATGACACTACAGCTACAGAGGTGACCGTCTGATAGCCCAGCTCGACTACCTATCTCTACTGAAGACCCTTTCAGCTTTTTGAGAGTTGGGTGGAGGACATCATCTCTGAAACTAGGGTCCCACAGCTGCACCCCATCAGTTTGAGCAGGACTCTTAGGACTCTTAGAAGAGTCAATGCCCTGAGACCATGGGGCGCGCGAAGTTCCCTCTCTTCGTCACTGAGGATGATTTCATTTTTCAGGGATTGGAAGTGGTCTTTGTGGTGGGATGCAGGTCTGGAGAGCTGTTGTCATCATATTAGAAAGATAAGAATTAATGTATGTATTATAGAAATAACTCCTATCATGTTCCCTATTTTGTTATTATGTCCACATCCTGGTCCCCATCTTGGACATCATAACACATTTATACATTAGAACTATAGTAAAGATGATACTACAGCTACAGAGGTGACCGTCTGATAGCCCAGCTCGACTACCTATCTCTACTGAAGACCCTTTCAGCTTTTTGAGAGTTGGGTGGAGGACATCATCTCTGAAACTAGGGTACCACAGCTGCACCCCATCAATTTGAGCAGGACTCTTAGGACTCTTAGAAGAGTCAATGCCCTGAGACCATGGGGCGCGCGAAGTTCCCTCTCTTCGTCACTGAGGATGATTTCATTTTTCAGGGATTGGAAGTGGTCTTTGTGGTGGGATGCAGGTCTGGAGAGCTGTTGTCTTCATATTAGAAAGATAAGAATTAATGTATGTATTATAGAAATAACTCCTATCATGTTCCCTATTTTGTTATAATGTCCACATCCTGGTCCCCATCTTGGACATCATAACACATTTATACATTAGAACTATAGTAAAGATGACACTACAGCTACAGAGGTGACCGTCTGATAGCCCAGCTCGACTACCTATCTCTACTGAAGACCCTTTCAGCTTTTTGAGAGTTGGGTGGAGGACATCATCTCTGAAACTAGGGTCCCACAGCTGCACCCCATCAGTTTGAGCAGGACTCTTTGGACTCTTAGAAGAGTCAATGCCCTGAGACCATGGGGCGCGCGAAGTTCCCTCTCTTCGTCACTGAGGATGATTTCATTTTTCAGGGATTGAAAGTGGTTTTTGTGGTGGGATTCAGGTCTGGAGAGCTGTTGTCATCATATTAGAAAGATAAGAATTAATGTATGTATTATAGAAATAACTCCTATCATGTTCCCTATTTTGTTATTATGTCCACATCCTGGTCCCCATCTTGGACATCATAACACATTTATACATTAGAACTATAGTAAAGATGACACTACAGCTACAGAGGTGACCGTCTGATAGCCCAGCTCGACTACCTATCTCTACTGAAGACCCTTTCAGCTTTTTGAGAGTTGGGTGGAGGACATCATCTCTGAAACTAGGGTCCCACAGCTGCACCCCATCAGTTTGAGCAGGACTCTTAGGACTCATAGAAGAGTCAATGCCCTGAGACCATGGGGCGCGCGAAGTTCCCTCTCTTCGTCACTGAGGATGATTTCATTTTTCAGGGATTGGAAGTGGTCTTTGTGGTGGGATGCAGGTCTGGAGAGCTGTTGTCATCATATTAGAAAGATAAGAATTAATGTATGTATTATAGAAATAACTCCTATCATGTTCCCTATTTTGTTATTATGTCCACATCCTGGTCCCCATCTTGGACATCATAACACATTTATACATTAGAACTATAGTAAAGATGATACTACAGCTACAGAGGTGACCGTCTGATAGCCCAGCTCGACTACCTATCTCTACTGAAGACCCTTTCAGCTTTTTGAGAGTTGGGTGGAGGACATCATCTCTGAAACTAGGGTCCCACAGCTGCACCCCATCAGTTTGAGCAGGACTCTTAGGACTCTTAGAAGAGTCAATGCCCTGAGACCATGGGGCGCGCGAAGTTCCCTCTCTTCGTCACTGAGGATGATTTCATTTCTCAGGGATTGGAAGTGGTCTTTGTGGTGGGATGCAGGTCTAGAGAGCTGTTGTCATCATATTAGAAAGATAAAAATTAATGTATGTATTATAGAAATAACTCCTATCATGTTCCCTTTTTTGTTATTATGTCCACATCCTGGTCCCCATCTTGGACATCATAACACATTTATACATTAGAACTATAGTAAAGATGACACTACAGCTACAGAGGTGACCGTCTGATAGCCCAGCTCGACTACCTATCTCTACTGAAGACCCTTTCAGCTTTTTGAGAGTTGGGTGGAGGACATCATCTCTGAAACTAGGGTCCCACAGCTGCACCCCATCAGTTTGAGCAGGACTCTTAGGACTCTTAGAAGAGTCAATGCCCTGAGAACATGGGGCGCGCCAAGTTCCCTCTGTTCGTCACTGAGGATGATATCATTTTTCAGGGATTGGAAGTGGTCTTTGTGGTGGGATGCAGGTCTGGAGAGCTGTTGTCATCATATTAGAAAGATAAGAATTAATGTATGTATTATAGAAATAACTCCTATCATGTTCCCTATTTTTTTATTATGTCCACATCCTGGTCCCCATCTTGGACATCATAACACATTTATACATTAGAACTATAGTAAAGATGACACTACAGCTACAGAGGTGACCTTCTGATAGCCCAGCTCGACTACCTATCTCTACTGAAGACCCTTTCAGCTTTTTGAGAGTTGGGTGGAGGACATCATCTCTGAAACTAGGGTACCACAGCTGCACCCCATCAATTTGAGCAGGACTCTTAGGACTCTTAGAAGAGTCAATGCCCTGAGACCATGGGGCGCGCGAAGTTCCCTCTCTTCGTCACTGAGGATGATTTCATTTTTCAGGGATTGGAAGTGGTCTTTGTGGTGGGATGCAGGTCTGGAGAGCTGTTGTCTTCATATTAGAAAGATAAGAATTAATGTATGTATTATAGAAATAACTCCTATCATGTTCCCTATTTTGTTATAATGTCCACATCCTGGTCCCCATCTTGGACATCATAACACATTTATACATTAGAACTATAGTAAAGATGACACTACAGCTACAGAGGTGACCGTCTGATAGCCCAGCTCGACTACCTATCTCTACTGAAGACCCTTTCAGCTTTTTGAGAGTTGGGTGGAGGACATCATCTCTGAAACTAGGGTCCCACAGCTGCACCCCATCAGTTTGAGCAGGACTCTTTGGACTCTTAGAAGAGTCAATGCCCTGAGACCATGGGGCGCGCGAAGTTCCCTCTCTTCGTCACTGAGGATGATTTCATTTTTCAGGGATTGAAAGTGGTTTTTGTGGTGGGATTCAGGTCTGGAGAGCTGTTGTCATCATATTAGAAAGATAAGAATTAATGTATGTATTATAGAAATAACTCCTATCATGTTCCCTATTTTGTTATTATGTCCACATCCTGGTCCCCATCTTGGACATCATAACACATTTATACATTAGAACTATAGTAAAGATGACACTACAGCTACAGAGGTGACCGTCTGATAGCCCAGCTCGACTACCTATCTCTACTGAAGACCCTTTCAGCTTTTTGAGAGTTGGGTGGAGGACATCATCTCTGAAACTAGGGTCCCACAGCTGCACCCCATCAGTTTGAGCAGGACTCTTAGGACTCTTAGAAGAGTCAATGCCCTGAGACCATGGGGCGCGCGAAGTTCCCTCTCTTCGTCACTGAGGATGATTTCATTTTTCAGGGATTGGAAGTGGTCTTTGTGGTGGGATGCAGGTCTGGAGAGCTGTTGTCATCATATTAGAAAGATAAGAATTAATGTATGTATTATAGAAATAACTCCTATCATGTTCCCTATTTTGTTATTATGTCCACATCCTGGTCCCCATCTTGGACATCATAACACATTTATACATTAGAACTATAGTAAAGATGATACTACAGCTACAGAGGTGACCGTCTGATAGCCCAGCTCGACTACCTATCTCTACTGAAGACCCTTTCAGCTTTTTGAGAGTTGGGTGGAGGACATCATCTCTGAAACTAGGGTCCCACAGCTGCACCCCATCAGTTTGAGCAGGACTCTTAGGACTCTTAGAAGAGTCAATGCCCTGAGACCATGGGGCGCGCGAAGTTCCCTCTCTTCGTCACTGAGGATGATTTCATTTCTCAGGGATTGGAAGTGGTCTTTGTGGTGGGATGCAGGTCTGGAGAGCTGTTGTCATCATATTAGAAAGATAAAAATTAATGTATGTATTATAGAAATAACTCCTATCATGTTCCCTTTTTTGTTATTATGTCCACATCCTGGTCCCCATCTTGGACATCATAACACATTTATACATTAGAACTATAGTAAAGATGACACTACAGCTACAGAGGTGACCGTCTGATAGCCCAGCTCGACTACCTATCTCTACTGAAGACCCTTTCAGCTTTTTGAGAGTTGGGTGGAGGACATCATCTCTGAAACTAGGGTCCCACAGCTGCACCCCATCAGTTTGAGCAGGACTCTTAGGACTCTTAGAAGAGTCAATGCCCTGAGACCATGGGGCGCGCGAAGTTCCCTCTCTTCGTCACTGAGGATGATTTCATTTCTCAGGGATTGGAAGTGGTCTTTGTGGTGGGATGCAGGTCTGGAGAGCTGTTGTCATCATATTAGAAAGATAAAAATTAATGTATGTATTATAGAAATAACTCCTATCATGTTCCCTTTTTTGTTATTATGTCCACATCCTGGTCCCCATCTTGGACATCATAACACATTTATACATTAGAACTATAGTAAAGATGACACTACAGCTACAGAGGTGACCGTCTGATAGCCCAGCTCGACTACCTATCTCTACTGAAGACCCTTTCAGCTTTTTGAGAGTTGGGTGGAGGACATCATCTCTGAAACTAGGGTCCCACAGCTGCACCCCATCAGTTTGAGCAGGACTCTTAGGACTCTTAGAAGAGTCAATGACCTGAGAACATGGGGCGCGCCAAGTTCCCTCTGTTCGTCACTGAGGATGATATCATTTTTCAGGGATTGGAAGTGGTCTTTGTGGTGGGATGCAGGTCTGGAGAGCTGTTGTCATCATATTAGAAAGATAAGAATTAATGTATGTATTATAGAAATAACTCCTATCATGTTCCCTATTTTGTTATTATGTCCACATCCTGGTCCCCATCTTGGACATCATAACACATTTATACATTAGAACTATAGTAAAGATGACACTACAGCTACAGAGGTGACCGTCTGATAGTCCAGCTCGACGACCTATCTCTACTGAAGACCCTTTCAGCTTTTTGAGAGTTGGGTGGAGGACATCATCTCTGAAACTAGGGTCCCACAGCTGTACCCCATCAGTTTGAGCAGGACTCTTAGGACTCTTAGAAGAGTCAATGCCCTGAGACCATGGGGCGCGCGAAGTTCCCTCTCTTCGTCACTGAGGATGATTTCATTTTTCAGGGATTGGAAGTGGTCTTTGTGGTGGGATGCAGGTCTGGAGAGCTGTTGTCATCATATTAGAAAGATAAGAATTAATGTATGTATTATAGAAATAACTCCTATCATGTTCCCTATTTTGTTATTATGTCCACATCCTGGTCCCCATCTTGGACATCATAACACATTTATACATTAGAACTATAGTAAAGATGATACTACAGCTACAGAGGTGACCGTCTGATAGCCCAGCTCGACTACCTATCTCTACTGAAGACCCTTTCAGCTTTTTGAGAGTTGGGTGGAGGACATCATCTCTGAAACTAGGGTCCCACAGCTGCACCCCATCAGTTTGAGCAGGACTCTTAGGACTCTTAGAAGAGTCAATGCCCTGAGACCATGGGGCGCGCGAAGTTCCCTCTCTTCGTCACTGAGGATGATTTCATTTCTCAGGGATTGGAAGTGGTCTTTGTGGTGGGATGCAGGTCTGGAGAGCTGTTGTCATCATATTAGAAAGATAAAAATTAATGTATGTATTATAGAAATAACTCCTATCATGTTCCCTTTTTTGTTATTATGTCCACATCCTGGTCCCCACCTTGGACATCATAACACATTTATACATTAGAACTATAGTAAAGATGACACTACAGCTACAGAGGTGACCGTCTGATAGCCCAGCTCGACTACCTATCTCTACTGAAGACCCTTTCAGCTTTTTGAGAGTTGGGTGGAGGACATCATCTCTGAAACTAGGGTCCCACAGCTGCACCCCATCAGTTTGAGCAGGACTCTTAGGACTCTTAGAAGAGTCAATGCCCTGAGACCATGGGGCGCGCGAAGTTCCCTCTCTTCGTCACTGAGGATGATTTCATTTTTCAGGGATTGGAAGTGGTCTTTGTGGTGGGATGCAGGTCTGGAGAGCTGTTGTCATCATATTAGAAAGATAAGAATTAATGTATGTATTATAGAAATAACTCCTATCATGTTCCCTATTTTGTTATAATGTCCACATCCTGGTCCCCATCTTGGACGTCATAACACATTTATACATAAGAACTATAGTAAAGATGACACTACAGCTACAGAGGTGACCGTCTGATAGCCCAGCTCGACTACCTATCTCTACTGAAGACCCTTTCAGCTTTTTGAGAGTTGGGTGGAGGACATCATCTCTGAAACTAGGGTCCCACAGCTGCACCCCATCAGTTTGAGCAGGACTCTTAGGACTCTTAGAAGAGTCAATGCCCTGAGACCATGGGGCGCGCGAAGTTCCCTCTCTTCGTCACTGAGGATGATTTCATTTTTCAGGGATTGGAAGTGGTCTTTGTGGTGGGATGCAGGTCTGGAGAGCTGTTGTCATCATATTAGAAAGATAAGAATTAATGTATGTATTATAGAAATAACTCCTATCATGTTCCCTATTTTGTTATTATGTCCACATCCTGGTCCCCATCTTGGACATCATAACACATTTATACATTAGAACTATAGTAAAGATGATACTACAGCTACAGAGGTGACCGTCTGATAGCCCAGCTCGACTACCTATCTCTACTGAAGACCCTTTCAGCTTTTTGAGAGTTGGGTGGAGGACATCATCTCTGAAACTAGGGTCCCACAGCTGCACCCCATCAGTTTGAGCAGGACTCTTAGGACTCTTAGAAGAGTCAATGCCCTGAGACCATGGGGCGCGCGAAGTTCCCTCTCTTCGTCACTGAGGATGATTTCATTTCTCAGGGATTGGAAGTGGTCTTTGTGGTGGGATGCAGGTCTGGAGAGCTGTTGTCATCATATTAGAAAGATAAAAATTAATGTATGTATTATAGAAATAACTCCTATCATGTTCCCTTTTTTGTTATTATGTCCACATCCTGGTCCCCATCTTGGACATCATAACACATTTATACATTAGAACTATAGTAAAGATGACACTACAGCTACAGAGGTGACCGTCTGATAGCCCAGCTCGACTACCTATCTCTACTGAAGACCCTTTCAGCTTTTTGAGAGTTGGGTGGAGGACATCATCTCTTAAACTAGGGTCCCACAGCTGCACCCCATCAGTTTGAGCAGGACTCTTAGGACTCTTAGAAGAGTCAATGCCCTGAGACCATGGGGCGCGCGAAGTTCCCTTTCTTCGTCACTGAGGATGATTTCATTTTTCAGGGATTGAAAGTGGTCTTTGTGGTGGGATTCAGGTCTGGAGAGCTGTTGTCATCATATTAGAAAGATAAGAATTAATGTATGTATTATAGAAATAACTCCTATTATGTTCCCTATTTTGTTAATATGTCCACATCCTGGTCCCCATCTTGGACATCATAACACATTTATACATTAGAACTATAGTAAAGATGACACTACAGCTACAGAGGTGACCGTCTGATAGCCCAGCTCGACTACCTATCTCTACTGAAGACCCTTTCAGCTTTTTGAGAGTTGGGTGGAGGACATCATCTCTGAAACTAGGGTCCCACAGCTGCACCCCATCAGTTTGAGCAGGACTCTTAGGACTCTTAGAAGAGTCAATGCCCTGAGACCATGGGGCGCGCGAAGTTCCCTTTCTTCGTCACTGAGGATGATTTCATTTTTCAGGGATTGAAAGTGGTCTTTGTGGTGGGATTCAGGTCTGGAGAGCTGTTGTCATCATATTAGAAAGATAAGAATTAATGTATGTATTATAGAAATAACTCCTATTATGTTCCCTATTTTGTTAATATGTCCACATCCTGGTCCCCATCTTGGACATCATAACACATTTATACATTAGAACTATAGTAAAGATGACACTACAGCTACAGAGGTGACCGTCTGATAGCCCAGCTCGACTACCAATCTCTACTGAAGACCCTTTCAGCTTTTTGAGAGTTGGGTGGAGGACATCATCTCTGAAACTAGGGTCCCACAGCTGCACCCCATCAGTTTGAGCAGGACTCTTTGGACTCTTAGAAGAGTCAATGCCCTGAGACCATGGGGCGCGCGAAGTTCCCTCTCTTCGTCACTGAGGATGATTTCATTTTTCAGGGATTGAAAGTGGTTTTTGTGGTGGGATTCATGTCTGGAGAGCTGTTGTCATCATATTAGAAAGATAAGAATTAATGTATGTATTATAGAAATAACTCCTATCATGTTCCCTATTTTGTTATTATGTCCACATCCTGGTCCCCATCTTGGACATCATAACACATTTATACATTAGAACTATAGTAAAGATGACACTACAGCTACAGAGGTGACCGTCTGATAGCCCAGCTCGACTACCTATCTCTACTGAAGACCCTTTCAGCTTTTTGAGAGTCGGGTGGAGGACATCATCTCTGAAACTAGGGTCCCACAGCTGCACCCCATCAGTTTAAGCAGGACTCTTAGGACTCTAAGAAGAGTCAATGCCCTGAGACCATGGGGCGCGCGAAGTTCCCTCTCTTTGTCACTGAGGATGATTTCATTTTTCAGGGATTGGAAGTGGTCTTTGTGGTGGGATGCAGGTCTGGAGAGCTGTTGTCATCATATTAGAAAGATAAGAATTAATGTATGTATTATAGAAATAACTCCTATCATGTTCCCTATTTTGTTATTATGTCCACATCCTGGTCCCCATCTTGGACATCATATTACATTTATACATTAGAACTATAGTAAAGATGACACTACAGCTACAGAGGTGACCGTCTGATAGCCCAGCTCGACGACCTATCTCTACTGAAGACCCTTTCAGCTTTTTGAGAGTTGGGTGGAGGACATCATCTCTGAAACTAGGGTCCCACAGCTGTACCCCATCAGTTTGAGCAGGACTCTTAGGACTCTTAGAAGAGTCAATGCCCTGAGACCATGGGGCGCGCGAAGTTCCCTCTCTTCGTCACTGAGGATGATTTCATTTCTCAGGAATTGGAAGTGGTCTTTGTGGTGGGATGCAGGTCTGGAGAGCTGTTCTCATCATATTAGAAATATAAAAATTAATGTATGTATTATAGAAATAACTCCTATCATGTTCCCTTTTTTGTTATTATGTCCACATGCTGGTCCCCATCTTGGACATCATAACACATTTATACATTAGAACTATAGTAAAGATGACACTACAGCTACAGAGGTGACCGTCTGATAGCCCAGCTCGACTACCTATCTCTACTGAAGACCCTTTCAGCTTTTTGAGAGTTGGGTGGAGGACATCATCTCTGAAACTAGGGTCCCACAGCTGCACCCCATCAGTTTGAGCAGGACTCTTAGGACTCTTAGAAGAGTCAATGCCCTGAGACCATGGGGCGCGCGAAGTTCCCTCTCTTCGTCACTGAGGATGATATCATTTTTCATGGATTGGAAGTGGTCTTTGTGGTGGGATGCAGGTCTGGAGAGCTGTTGTCATCATATTAGAAAGATAAGAATTAATGTATGTATTATAGAAATAACTCCTATCATGTTCCCTATTTTGTTATAATGTCCACATCCTGGTCCCCATCTTGGACGTCATAACACATTTATACATTAGAACTATAGTAAAGATGACACTACAGCTACAGAGGTGACCGTCTGATAGCCCAGCTCGACTACCTATCTCTACTGAAGACCCTTTCAGCTTTTTGAGAGTTGGGTGGAGGACATCATCTCTGAAACTAGGGTCCCACAGCTGCACCCCATCAGTTTGAGCAGGACTCTTAGGACTCTTAGAAGAGTCAATGCCCTGAGACCATGGGGCGCGCGAAGTTCCCTCTCTTCGTCACTGAGGATGATTTCATTTTTCAGGGATTGGAAGTGGTCTTTGTGGTGGGATGCAGGTCTGGAGAGCTGTTGTCTTCAAATTAGAAAGATAAGAATTAATGTATGTATTATAGAAATAACTCCTATCATGTTCCCTATTTTGTTATAATGTCCCCATCTTGGACATCAAAACACATTTATACATTAGAACTATAGTAAAGATGACACTACAGCTACAGAAGTGACCGTCTGATAGCCCAGCTCGACTACCTATCTCTACTGAAGACCCTTTCAGCTTTTTGAGAGTTGGGTGGAGGACATCATCTCTGAAACTAGGGTCCCACAGCTGCACCCCATCAGTTTGAGCAGGACTCTTTGGACTCTTAGAAGAGTCAATGCCCTGAGACCATGGGGCGCGTGAAGTTCCCTCTCTTCGTCACTGATGATGATTTAATTTTTCAGGGATTGGAAGTGGTCTTTGTGGCGGGATGCAGGTCTGGAGAGCTGTTGTCATCATATTAGAAAGATAAGAATTAATGTATGTATTATAGAAATAACTCCTATCATGTTCCCTATTTTGTTATTATGTCCACATCCTGGTCCCCATCTTGGACATCATAACACATTTATACATTAGAACTATAGTAAAGATGACACTACAGCTACAGAGGTGACCGTCTGATAGCCCAGCTCGACTACCTATCTCTACTGAAGACCCTTTCAGCTTTTTGAGAGTTGGGTGGAGGACATCATCTCTGAAACTAGGGTCCCACAGCTTCACCCCATCAGTTTGAGCAGGACTCTTAGGACTCTTAGAAGAGTCAATGCCCTGAGACCATGAGGCGCGCGAAGTTCCCTCTCTTCGTCACTGAGGATGATTTCATTTTTCAGGGATTGGAAGTGGTCTTTGTGGTGGGATGCAGGTCTGGAGAGCTGTTGTCATCATATTAGAAAGATAAGAATTAATGTATGTATTATAGAATTAACTCCTATCATGTTCCCTATTTTGTTATTATGTCCACATCCTGGTCCCCATCTTGGACATCATAACATATTTATACATTAGAACTATAGTAAAGATGACACTACAGCTACAGAGGTGACCGTCTGATAGCCCAGCTCGACTACCTATCTCTACTGAAGACCCTTTCAGCTTTTTGAGAGTTGGGTGGAGGACATCATCTCTGAAACTAGGGTCCCACAGCTGCACCCCATCAGTTTGAGCAGGACTCTTAGGACTCTTAGAAGAGTCAATGCCCTGAGACCATGGGGCGCGCCAAGTTCCCTCTCTTCGTCACTGAGGATGATTTCTTTTTTCAGGGATTGGAAGTGGTCTTTGTGGTGGGATGCAGGTCTGGAGAGCTGTTGTCTTCATTTTAGAAAGATAAGAATTAATGTATGTATTATAGAAATAACTCCTATCATGTTCCCTATTTTGTTATAATCTCCACATCCTGGTCCCCATCTTGGACATCATAACACATTTATACATTAGAACTATAGTAAAGATGACACTACAGCTACAGAGGTGACCGTCTGATAGCCCAGCTCGACTACCTATCTCTACTGAAGACCCTTTCAGCTTTTTGAGAGTTGGGTGGAGGACATCATCTCTGAAACTAGGGTCCCACAGCTTCACCCCATCAGTTTGAGCAGGACTCTTAGGACTCTTAGAAGAGTCAATGCCCTGAGACCATGGGGCGCGCGAAGTTCCCTCTCTTCGTCACTGAGGATGATTTCATTTTTCAGGGATTGGAAGTGGTCTTTGTGGTGGGATGCAGGTCTGGAGAGCTGTTGTCATCATATTAGAAAGATAAGAATTAATGTATGTATTATAGAATTAACTCCTATCATGTTCCCTATTTTGTTATTATGTCCACATCCTGGTCCCCATCTTGGACATCATAACATATTTATACATTAGAACTATAGTAAAGATGACACTACAGCTACAGAGGTGACCGTCTGATAGCCCAGCTCGACTACCTATCTCTACTGAAGACCCTTTCAGCTTTTTGAGAGTTGGGTGGAGGACATCATCTCTGAAACTAGGGTCCCACAGCTGCACCCCATCAGTTTGAGCAGGACTCTTAGGACTCTTAGAAGAGTCAATGCCCTGAGACCATGGGGCGCGCCAAGTTCCCTCTCTTCGTCACTGAGGATGATTTCTTTTTTCAGGGATTGGAAGTGGTCTTTGTGGTGGGATGCAGGTCTGGAGAGCTGTTGTCTTCATTTTAGAAAGATAAGAATTAATGTATGTATTATAGAAATAACTCCTATCATGTTCCCTATTTTGTTATAATCTCCACATCCTGGTCCCCATCTTGGACATCATAACACATTTATACATTAGAACTATAGTAAAGATGACACTACAGCTACAGAGGTGACCGTCTGATAGCCCAGCTCGACTACCTATCTCTACTGAAGACCCTTTCAGCTTTTTGAGAGTTGGGTGGAGGACATCATCTCTGAAACTAGGGTCCCACAGCTGCACCCCATCAGTTTGAGCAGGACTCTTAGGACTCTTAGAAGAGTCAATGCCCTGAGACCATGGGGCGCGCCAAGTTCCCTCTCTTCGTCACTGAGGATGATTTCATCTTTCAGGGATTGGAAGTGGTCTTTGTGGTGGGATGCAGGTCTGGAGAGCTGTTGTCATCATATTAGAAAGATAAGAATTAATGTATGTATTATAGAAATAACTCCTATCATGTTCCCTATTTTGTTATTATGTCCACATCCTGGTCCCCATCTTGGACATCATAACACATTTATACATTAGAACTATAGTAAAGATGACACTACAGCTACAGAGGTGACCGTCTGATAGCCCAGCTCGACTACCTATCTCTACTGAAGACCCTTTCAGCTTTTTGAGAGTTGGGTGGAGGACATCATCTCTTAAACTAGGGTCCCACAGCTGCACCCCATCAGTTTGAGCAGGACTCTTAGGACTCTTAGAAGAGTCAATGCCTTGAGACCATGGGGCGCGCGAAGTTCCCTCTCTTCGTCACTGAGGATGATTTCATTTTTCAGGGATTGGAAGTGGTCTTTGTGGTTGAATTCAGGTCTGGAGAGCTGTTGTCTTCATATTAGAAAGATATGAATTAATGTATGTATTATAGAAATAACTCCTATCATGTTCCCTATTTTGTTATAATGTCCACATCCTGGTCCCCATCTTGGACATCATAACACATTTATACATTAGAACTATAGTAAAGATGACACTACAGCTACAGAGGTGACCGTCTGATAGCCCAGCTCGACTACCTATCTCTACTGAAGACCCTTTCAGCTGTTTGAGAGTTGGGTGGAGGACATCATCTCTGAAACTAGGGTCCCACAGCTGCACCCCATCAGTTTGAGCAGGACTCTTTGGACTCTTAGAAGAGTCAATGCCCTGAGACCATGGGGCGCGCGAAGTTCCCTCTCTTCGTCACTGAGGATGATTTCATTTTTCAGGGATTGAAAGTGGTCTTTGTGGTGGGATTCAGGTCTGGAGAGCTGTTGTCATCATATTAGAAAGATAAGAATTAATGTATGTATTATAGAAATAACTCCTATCATGTTCCCTATTTTGTTATTATGTCCACATCCTGGTCCCCATCTTGGACATCATAACACATTTATACATTAGAACTATAGTAAAGATGACACTACAGCTACAGAGGTGACCGTCTGATAGCCCAGCTCGACTACCTATCTCTACTGAAGACCCTTTCAGCTTTTTGAGAGTTGGGTGGAGGACATCATCTCTGAAACTAGGGTCCCATAGCTGCACCCCATCAGTTTGAGCAGGACTCTTAGGACTCTTAGAAGAGTCAATGCCCTGAGACCATGGGGCGCGCCAAGTTCCCTCTCTTCGTCACTGAGGATGATTTCATTTTTCAGGGATTGGAAGTGGTCTTTGTGGTGGGATGCAGGTCTGGAGAGCTGTTGTCATCATATTAGAAAGATAAGAATTAATGTATGTATTATAGAAATAACTCCTATCATATTCCCTATTTTGTTATTATGTCCACATCCTGGTCCCCATCTTGGACATCATAACACATTTATACATTAGAACTATAGTAAAGATGACACTACAGCTACAGAGGTGACCGTCTGATAGCCCAGCTCGACTACCTATCTCTACTGAAGACCCTTTCAGCTTTTTGAGAGTTGGGTGGAGGACATCATCTCTGAAACTAGGGTCCCATAGCTGCACCCCATCAGTTTGAGCAGGACTCTTAGGACTCTTGGAAGAGTCAATGCCCTGAGACCATGGGGCGCGCCAAGTTCCCTCTCTTCGTCACTGAGGATGATTTCATTTTTCAGGGATTGGAAGTGGTCTTTGTGGTGGGATGCAGGTCTGGAGAGCTGTTGTCTTCATATTAGAAAGATAAGAATTAATGTATGTATTATAGAAATAACTCCTATCATGTTCCATATTTTGTTATTATGTCCACATCCTGGTCCCCATCTTGGACATCATAACACATTTATACATTAGAACTATAGTAAAGATGACACTACAGCTACAGAGGTGACCGTCTGATAGCCCAGCTCGACTACCTATCTCTACTGAAGACCCTTTCAGCTTTTTGAGAGTTGGGTGGAGGACATCATCTCTCAAACTAGGGTCCCACAGCTGCACCCCATCAGTTTGAGCAGGACTCTTAGGACTCTTAGAAGAGTCAATGCCCTGAGACCATGGGGCGCGCAAAGCTCCCTCTCTTCGTCACTGAGGATGATTTCATTTTTCAGGGATTGGAAGTGGTCTTTGTGGTGGGATGCAGGTCTGGAGAGCTGTTGTCATCATATTAGAAAGATAAGAATTAATGTATGTATTATAGAAATAACTCCTATCATGTTTCCTATTTTGTTATTATGTCCACATCCTGGTCCCCATCTTGGACATCATAACACATTTATACATTAGAACTATAGGAGAGATGACACTACAGCTACTGAGGTGACCGTCTGATAGCCCAGCTCGACTACCTATCTCTACTGAAGACCCTTTCAGCTTTTTGAGAGTTGGGTGGAGGACATCATCTCTGAAACTAGGGTCCCACAGCTGCACCCCATCAGTTTGAGCAGGACTCTTAGGACTCTTGGAAGAGTCAATGCCCTGAGACCATGGGGCGCGCCAAGTTCCCTCTCTTCGTCACTGAGGATGATTTCATTTTTCAGGGATTGGAAGTGGTCTTTGTGGTGGGATGCAGGTCTGGAGAGCTGTTGTCATCATATTAGAAAGATAAGAATTAATGTATGTATTATAGAAATAACTCCTATCATGTTCCATATTTTGTTATTATGTCCACATCCTGGTCCCCATCTTGGACATCATAACACATTTATACATTAGAACTATAGTAAAGATGACACTACAGCTACAGAGGTGACCGTCTGATAGCCCAGCTCGACTACCTATCTCTACTGAAGACCCTTTCAGCTTTTTGAGAGTTGGGTGGAGGACATCATCTCTCAAACTAGGGTCCCACAGCTGCACCCCATCAGTTTGAGCAGGACTCTTAGGACTCTTAGAAGAGTCAATGCCCTGAGACCATGGGGCGCGCAAAGCTCCCTCTCTTCGTCACTGAGGATGATTTCATTTTTCAGGGATTGGAAGTGGTCTTTGTGGTGGGATGCAGGTCTGGAGAGCTGTTGTCATCATATTAGAAAGATAAGAAATAATGTATGTATTATAGAAATAACTCCTATCATGTTCCCTATTTTGTTATTATGTCCACAACCTGGTCCCCATCTTGGACATCATAACACATTTATACATTAGGACTATAGGAAAGATGACACTACAGCTACAGGGGTGACCGTCTGATAGCCCAGCTCGACTACCTATCTCTACTGAAGACCCTTTCAGCTTTTTGAGAGTTGGGTGGAGGACATCATCTCTGAAACTAGGGTCCCACAGCTGCACCCCATTAGTTTGAGCAGGACTCTTAGGACTCTTAGAAGAGTCAATGCCCTGAGACCATGGGGCGCGCGAAGCTCCCTCTCTTCGTCACTGAGGATGATTTCATTTTTCAGGGATTGGAAGTGGTCTTTGTGGTGGGATGCAGGTCTGGAGAGCTGATGTCATCATATTAGAAAGATAAGAATGAACGTATATATTGTATAAATGTCTCCTATCATGTTCCCTATTCTGTTATTTTGTCCATATCCTGGTCCCCATCTTGGACTTCATAACAAACAGTATTCGAACAGGCCTAAACACGTCCTATACTGCAAATGGCCTAATACCAGTTCTTCTGTTGGCCAGTGTATTAATGCCACATAATGCTTCTGATATAATATCACCGTCCTATAGTTCAGTAAGTTCGTTGTAGTATAGCCTTGGTCCAGGGTTCTTGAACTGATTGCCTTTTCTCTGGGTCAAGAAGGAATTTTTTCCCTGTTGTGTCCAGGTTTTTTGCCTTCTTCTGGATCAATAGCTTTAGGTATAGGTAGAGACTGTATTTAATAAAGTGTTCAAAAATGAATGATCTGTGTTCTCATTTCTTTATATTATATAACAATTAGTCATTTACATTAATTTTCAATTTTAGGAATTATGGCTTCTGGAATAAATCAAACTGAAATACAAGGGTAGTAATTATGTGTGATGGATAGGTGGCCATGTATGATGTACAAGTGGTTCAGCTTCTTCTGTACCTTCCATTGCAGAAAATAGAGAGTAAATTGGACAAGTGTAGCCCCCTGTTCTATACCTGATGGGTTCGGTGGTAGTCCGAAATATGGGAACTTCCATTACTTAGACATTTATTGCATACTAGTAGACAGCCCATGCCAGTACTGGGATTGTAGTATAAAATGCATTCACTTGAGGGCACAGTTCTTGTCCCAGGACAGCAACCCCAATCTGTATATAAATATCCATGTTCATGAATATTACTTAGTGGAATTAGGAATGCAAAGCTGTTGTGACGCCCCTGCGGTAACCAGGTGTCATAACAACACGGTAACAACCCGGTGCTACATTACTGTGCCAGTCAGCACACACGCACTAGCACACCAGGACACTTACACTCACAACCAGGTTGGGAGACCCCTTAGAGCCAGATGACAGGGCTGGGCACTGTGAGATAACAGGCAGCCAACTGGGAAGAGGGAGACCAGACCTGGAGGAGGAGACAGTGACCAGGAAGTGTGGTGTGCCAGTGGGAGAGAGAGGTCAGTTGAGTTTGAAGTTGGAGGAGTGAGGAAGGAGTAAGAAAGCTGGCGGAGTAGTAAAGGAAAGGTGTCAAGACAGACCAGTGACTCTTGAGACACAGTAACAGTAGAAAGAAACCACCAAGAATCTGAGTAGAAACAACAGCCACTCAGAAGAGAAAAGTAGCTGAAGAGCGAGAGAGCAAGCTCCAAGGACAGAGGGACCATTGGGAGTGGACATCCAGGACTCACAGCACTTTGCACGCACAAGTTGCAGATCCCAGGCCAGGACTTTATGCCCCCTGTTAACTCTGCCAGGCGGGTGGGTTTACAGGTCTCACCTGCCATCACGTCCGAGGCATCAGCAGCAATGAGGGGAACGGGACATATTCACTTAAATAGTCCAAGCTGGACCCAGACACCAGGAGGACCTGCAAGTACTCTACGCCAGGGAGGACCCACACACACGAGAGTGCACAGGTGGAGAGTGGCACCAGGTTGATTGGCACGTCTATCACGGATATGGGCACTCCTGAGATCCAGTGTGTTACGGGGGCTGTCTGATTATAAAAACCAAAGGGATATCAGACAGTCAGGGTCCACCGTGCAAAGTCTCTGCTGCAGACTATGGCAGAGGATAAGGGGTTTCTTGTACTACGGAAGCAGTACTGACACTGATACGTCTCAGTGACACTAGAGCCAATCATGGCGTGTACTGTTAAAGTCACAGCGACCACCGTATTTAGCATTAACGTAAAAGGGATAGGTTAATGAGTGAGGAAGAGTATATAAGTGTGCCACTGTAAATAGTAGTAGCACAAGTGCATAGTGCAATACCTCTGTTAAACTCACAGAGGCATATAGTTAGGAAATAAAGCAATTCCTCTCTTACTCGGAGGGTGTGTGGTATGTTCTCTGTTAATGATCACAGAGACAAAAGCAGTGAGTGTGAAATGGCACCTACCTAGGTCCGTTCCTCTAGTGGTGCCAGGAGACGGACAGCAGCGTAATCCGCACAAAGCTCCTACCTGCGTTCGCTCCACTAGTGTGCGAGGACACGAACCACTAGATAAGGCACCTGCCTAGGTCCGCTCCACTAGTGGTGCAAAAGAGACGGACAGCAGCACAGGCCGCACAAAGCTCCTGCCTATGTTCGCTCCCCTAGTGTGCGAGGATACGAACAACTGCCAGACGCAGTATAAGGAATGTTACCCTAGCGGCAACATCCACCTACGAGTAGAATCACAAGGCCCAGCCGGACAATGTGCCTCAGGCACCTGCCTATGTCCGCTCCACTAAGATGTAAGGATACGGACCGCAGCTGAAGCTGTAAGGTACAAGAACGCTACTCTGCCGGTAGCGCTCACCTAGCATAAACAGAGAGATGCCTAGAGTGACGTGTACAGAGCGTCTACTCTCATGCATGAACCAAGAGGACTGAGCGCCGGGCGGCGTGCGTCAGGGTCTTATATAGACTCTGTGCCTCATCCAAGATGGAGGACACCAGAGCCAATCCGCTGCCAGCACGACAGCAATGACGTCATGCTGGCCTATCACCGAGCAAAGCGTCACAAGCACATGACCAGCGACCAATCGGCATAGAAGGTGTCAGAGTCACGTGACCACGTGTCACAAGCACATGACCAGCGGCAAATCAGCTTAGAAGGTGTCAGAGACATGTGACCTCGTGTCAGCGATGATGTCACCCGCACATGTGCAATGGCTCCAAGATAGGACTTAGTCTCCAGCGCTTGCACATGTGCAGTAGCAAGAAATCCGAACATAGTCTCCAGTGCCACAGCAACCGTAACAGTACCTCCCCCTCAAGGGCCCCCCTCCCGGCGACGCAGGTAATCGGCAACTAAGTCGGGAGCATGGACAGCCTCCTCAGGCTCCCAAGAGCGATGTTCCGGGCCATAGCCCTCCGAATCTATCAAGAAGAACCTGCGCCCTCGAACCATCTTAGAACCAACTATGGCTCGTACCTCATAACTAGAGCGAGAGGAATCAAAGGCAGGAGAGTGCACTTCACGAGCGTGAGGTAAAATAGCCGGCTTTAACAGTGAAACATGGAATTTGTCATGGATCCTAAGATGGACGGGTAACTTCAATTGGTAGACTACAGGATTTACCTGTCGAAGAACCTCATAAGGACCCAGGAAGCGAGGAGCAAATTTGACAGAGCTCACTCTAAGTTTCACGTGTTTTGTAGAGAGCCACACAAAGTCCCCCGGAGAAAAGACAGGTGCTGGGCGACGAAACCGATCGGACACCGTCTTCATACGGTCCTTAGCTGCTTGGATCGACTCTTGAGTCCGATCCCAAACCTCTCTGGCATTAGTTGCCCAGTCGGCCACAAGAGGAGGAGGTGCAGCAGCGGGAAACAGTACCGGTACCCTAGGGTGTTGCCCATTATTGAGTACGAACGGTGTCTGCCCAGTGGCTTCAGCCAGCGAATTGTTAAGGGCAAATTCTGCCCAGGGTAGGAGGGAGGACCAGTTATCGTGGTTCTCAGCAACAAAGTGTCGAAGGTATATAATCATGGATTGATTGGTACGCTCAACCAAACCATTTGTTTCCGGATGGTATGCCGAAGAGAGATTCAACTCAATTTGCAGAAGGCTACAAAGATCTCACCAGAAACGGGAAGCAAATTGCGGGCTTCTATCATAACGGTACGAGATGAACCATCCGGGAGAAATAGTCCGTAATGACGCACCCAAATCTATGTCCCTGTGAACACGGAAGATCCCCCACAAAGTCCATGCCTACCACCTCCCATGGTCTATCTGGCACTGGTAAAGGATGCAAGAGCCCAGCCGGTCTCTGCCGTAACGGACGGTTGCAAGCACACGAGTAGCAGGAACCGACATATCTCTTGACGTGGCTGGTTAAGTGTGGCTACCAATACCACCTCTCGAGTAACTCTCGTGTCCGTCTAATACCAAAATGCCCACCCACCTTTGAGGTGTGGGCCCACGACAGTATATCATTCTCTTGATCAGGCGGAACAAAGGTCTTGCCCAGTGGGATTTGGTCTAACGTCACAGGGGAGAGCGTATGAAAAACCCTGGAGGGAAGGATAAGACGAGGTTCGTCAATCTCTTCCTTGGTAGAAACCATAGAGCGAGACAGGGCGTCTGCCTTGTTATTCTTACTCCCAGACAGATAGTTGATGGAGAAGTGAAAGCGGGAGAAAAACAAGGACCAACAGGCTTGGCAAGGATTCAGACGCTGAGCGGTTTGTAAGTAGGTCAGATTCTTATGGTCTGTATAGACCTGGAAAGGATGTTTCGCTCCTTCTAGCAAGTGACGCCACTCCTCCAAGGCTAATCTCAGGGCGAGCAGTTCCCTATCCCCAATGGTATAGTTTCTCTCTGCCGGTGAAAAGGTTTTAGCAAAGAAGAAACACGGCCTTTTTCTACCTACACCGTTCTTTTAATACAAGACCGCACCAGCACCCACTGAAGAGGCATCAACCTCCAAGAGGTAGGGCTTATTCTCATTGGGTCTTTGAAGAACGAGAGCAGTTGAAAAGTGTCTTTTTACTGCCTCAAAAGCCTGGGATGTCTCAGTAGACCAGACTTTTGGATTAGCACCTTTCTTAGTCAAGGCCACCAAAGGGCCACTAAAGTGGAGAAATGGGGTATGAACTGCCGGTAATAATTTATGAATCCTAAGAAGCGTTGCACCGCCTTCAAGGAACGAGGTACGGACCATTCCAGGACAGCAGAGAGCTTCGCAGGATCCATAGCCAGGCCCTCTTGTGAGATAATGTAGCCCAAAAAAGGCAAGGATGACTGCTCGAATACACATTTTTCGAGTTTAGCAAACAAAGAGTGCTCCCTTAAACGGGAAAGGACACGAACGACATCCTGACGATGAGTCTCCAGATCAGGAGAAAAAATCAGGAAGTCGTCCAGATACACCACGACGGAGGATAACAGTAAATCCCTGAACACATCGTTTACGAAGTCCTGAAATACTGCGGGTGTATTACATAAACCAAAAGGCATGACGAGGTATTCATAGTGACCGTCTCGGGTGTTAAAAGCGGTCTTCCATTCGTCACCCTGTCGAATTCATACCAAGTTATACGCACCCCGCAGATCCAACTTCGTAAAAACCTGAGCTCCCCTCAGTCTGTCAAAGAGCTCCGAAATTAAAGGTAACGGGTATTTGTTCTTTATTGTGATTGCGTTGAGACCCCTGTAATCTATGCAGGGACGCAAATCACCCTCTTTCTTCCGAACAAAGAAAAACCCAGCTCCCGCGGGAGAGACAGACTTACGAATGAACCCCTTCTCTAAACTCTCACTTATATAGGTCGACATGGCCTCCGACTCAGGTATTGACAGGGGGTAAACCCTGCCCTTAGGTGGAACCGAACCTGGGATAAGGTCTATGGCGCAGTCATACGGCCTATGGGGTGGAAGAACCTCAGCACCCTGTTTGGAGAAAACGTCAGGGAAATCCAAATAGGGTGTAGGTATGGGAGAGAGATCAGTTGATGCAACCGCAACGACCTTAGGTGGTAAGGGAAGACATCGGAACTGACATTTTTAACCCCAACTAATAATGCTGTCGGACTCCCAGTCAATTAGAGGAGCATGAGTCCAAAACCTTGGGAGACCCAGAAGGACGTCGTCTATACCCTCAGGTAAAACAAGAAAAGAAATCTCCTCTATGTGACCCTGAGACAGGGAAAGGCGCAAGGGAACTGTCCTCAATGTAATGGAGTCAGACAACATAGTCCCATTAACAACACGGACAGGAATAGGCGCCTCTAACATGATAGAGGGAATATTGTGTCCCTTTACAAATCCTGAGGACACAAAAGTCCCGTCCGCTCCGGAATCCACAAAAGCCATAACAGGCCATGTATTCTCAGAGAATGAGAGCTGACCTGGGATACTACACTTAGAGGGTGCAGAAGACGTTTCTAGTAACTTCCCTCTAATGGTTACTAGGCCTGGGAGTTTCCCTGACGGCTAGGACACTTGTTGGCATAGTGCCCAGCCTGACGACATACGTAACATATAGGAGGACCAGACTTGCATAGTCTGGAGGACGTATGACCTAACTCCATAGGAGTGGGAGATGTTTCAGATGCTGAGGAAGATGGAGGTGGACCCTCAACAACTGGAATAGCCCGATGCTTAGGGCGTGAGGAAGAGACCTCGAGTCTACGTTCCCTATGGCGTACGTCGATCCTCGTTGCTACTGTGATCAAGTCCTCCAGAGAAGCAGGGACCTCACGAGTAGCAAGGGCATCCTTGACATAGCCTGCCAACCCTCTCCAGAAGATAGGAATCAACACCTTCTCTGGCCAATCTAGTTCTGCCACCAGAGTTCTAAAAGCAGTGGCATAAGAACTAGTGGATAACGAACCCTGATATAGATCTAACAGTCTCAGGGCCGCATCATGGGTAACCTGCGGACCCATGAATACCACTTTAAGAGCATCAAGAAAGTCTTGATGTCTCAGAGTAACCACGTCAGAGCGCTCCTATAGGGGAGTCGCCCATTCTAAGGCTTTGTCCTGAAGTAAGGAGATGATAAAGCCTACTCTGGACCTCTCCGTAGAGAAGCGAGAAGAGTTGACCTCTAGGTGTATCTGACACTGACTAATGAAACCACGACATGATCTGGCATCGCCAGAATATGTGTTTGGCAGAGCAAGTCGAGGATCATGTGCAGATGTCACTATGGTCTGAGGTTTATCCTCTATACTCTTGAGCCGCGACTCAAGTACTTGCATGTAACGGTGTAACTACTGATATTCTGCCATAACTGCCAGACCCTTGGCTCAGTCCTAATGTTACGGGGGCTGTCTGATTATAAAAACCAAAAAGATATCAGACAGTCAGGGTCCACCGTGCAAAGTCTCTGCTGCAGACTATGGCAGAGGATAAGGGGTATCTTGTACTACGGAAGCAGTACTGACACTTATACGTCTCAGTGACACTAGAGCCAATCATGGCGTGTACTGTTAAAGTCACAGCGACCACCGTATTTAGCATTAACGTAAAAGGGATAGGTTAATGAGTGAGGAAGAGTATATAAGTATGCCGCTGTAAATAGTAGTAGCACAAGTGCAGAGTGCAATACCTCTGTTAAACTCACAGAGGCATATAGTTAGGAAATAAAGCAATTCCTCCCTTACTCGGAGGGTGTGTGGAATGGTCTCTGTTAAAGATCACAGAGACAAAAGCAGTGAGTGTGAAATGGCACCTACCTAGGTCCGTTCCTCTAGTGGTGCCAGGAGACGGACAGCAGCATAAGCCGCACAAAGCTCCTACCTGCGTTCGCTCCACTAGTGTGCGAGGACACGAACCACTAGATATGGCACCTGCCTAGGTCCGCTCTTCTAGTGGTGCAAAAGAGACGGACAGCAGCATAAGCCGCACAAAGCTCCTACCTGCGTTCGCTCCACTAGTGTGCGAGGACACGAACCACTAGATATGGCACCTGCCTAGGTCCGCTCCACTAGTGGTGCAAAAGAGATGGACAGCAGCACAGGGCGCACAAAGCTCCTACCTATGTTCGCTCTCCTAGTGTGCGAGGATACGAACAACTGCCAGACGCAGTATAAGGAATGTTACCCTAGCGGCAACGTCCACCTACGAGTAGAATCACAAGGCCCAGCCGGATTATGTGCCTCAGGCACCTGCCTATGTCCGCTCCTCTAAGAGGTAAGGATACGGACTGCCGCCAAAGCTGTAAGGTACAAGAACGCTACCCTGCCGGTAGCGCTCACCTAACATAGACAGAGAGATGCCTAGAGGAACGTGCACAGGGCGTCTACCCTCATGCATGAACCAAGAGGACCGAGCACCGGGTGGCGTGCGTCAGG
This sequence comes from Anomaloglossus baeobatrachus, assembly GCF_048569485.1. Taxonomy (NCBI): domain Eukaryota; kingdom Metazoa; phylum Chordata; class Amphibia; order Anura; family Aromobatidae; genus Anomaloglossus; species Anomaloglossus baeobatrachus. The sequence goes on from NC_134364.1 coordinate 124,354,933, forward strand.
GTCTTATATAGACTCTGTGCCTCATCCAAGATGGAGGACACCAGAGCCAATCCGCTGCCAGCACGACAGCAATGACGTCATGCTGGCCTATCACCGAGCAAAGCGTCACAAGCACATGACCAGCGACCAATCGGCATAGAACGTGTCAGAGACATGTGACCACGTGTCAGCGATGATGTCACTCGCACATGTGCAATGGCTCCAAGATAGGACTTAGTCTCCAGCGCTCGCACATGTGCAGTAGCAAGAAATCTGGACATAGTCTCCAGTGCTCGCAGCAACCGTAACAGTACCTCCCCCTCAAGGGCCCCCCTCCCGGCGACGCAGGTAATCGGCAACTAAGTCGGGAGCATGGACAGCCTCCTCAGGCTCCCAAGAGCGATGTTCCGGGCCATAGCCCTCCGAATCTATCAAGAAGAACCTGCGCCCTCGAACCATCTTAGAACCAACTATGGCTCGTACCTCATAAATCAGCTTAGAAGGTGTCAGAGACATGTGACCACGTGTCACAAGCACATGACCAGCGGCCAATCAGCTTAGAAGGTGTCAGAGACATGTGACCTCGTGTCAGCGATGATGTCACCCGCACATCTGCAGTAGCAAGAAATCCGGACATAGTTTCATAGTTTGATAGTAATCACTCTAATCACTGTAATCACTCGAGCCACGGATCGCCTGGATCCGAGCAGCTCGGCTGCCACGGTGTGCGACACTGTCATGGGGGTACCTTGACGGAGAGTGATCTCCTGTTTTTCAGGTGTCAGGAGATTACAGCACATGGCTAAATGGTGCCCCGGGGCGGTAGTGTGACGCCCTGGCCGGGCCAGGTACTCACAAAAAGGCCCCTGCACTACACCATTCCCTCACAGGTGACATCAGCCAACCTTTAAAACCCTAGTCACCCCCTCAGGGCTAGATGGACACACCAGGGGGCGGAACCAGGTTGTTGGAAGACGCCCACCGAGGAGTCTAGACAGCCCAGGGCGGGAAAGTAAACAGATGAGTGTTAGAGTTCAAGTTGGAGAGGAGTGTGGGCTGGAGCTGGGTGCAGCTCCAGCAGAGGCGAATACCCCAAATTGAACAGCGCCAGGGTAGGAGCCCTGGTGCTAGTAGCTAGGAGGCAGACGGCGGTCTCTGTCTGCAGGAGTCAGGAAGACGGCTCGGTGGAACCGAGGTGGACCGGGACAGGGTAGTGGCCTGCCGGTACCGACCCGGGGAACTGACTCGGAAACCGGAGCACACAGGGGGGTACTCGGACCCTGAAGCCGGGACCAGAAGCGACTGGAACCGGTTAATTTACCGATTGAGGCCAGGACTAGAGGTCCTGTCCCACTCAAAGTCCCTATTAGAAAACAACAGCCCATCAAGGGGGATAGAAGGCCACCGCCAGGGCTCAGAGATCCTCGGGCCAGCATCTGCGGACAAGTGCTCCTTAGGCCACATGAAGCCGGGAGCGGACTCCTGAAGTTGCAAGCACAGGCAGTCCACCATCTTACAAAGGTGCAGGAGAAAGACAAAGACCACCAGCCAGGCGGGGGACCAGAACGCAGCCGGCTGCGAGCACCGACCACCATCACCTTTGTTTACCAGAGACTCGTGTGTTTCCTTCAATAGTGAGTACATCAGCATCCTTCGGTCGCCCATCTCCCCGCACCAGAACCCCAACGGGTCCCGGGGCCACCATCCCTGCCCATGGAGGGGTTAACAATTTGCTGCATAACATCTCCCCCGGGTGCCCCGTAACTGCAGCGGTGGTGTCCAACCTCACCACATACAGTGGGTGGCGTCACAAACTTAATACGGCTCAGCCCGTACATATACGTCCTACATCCACCACTATAACCCCCTTTTTGATCGGAGTGACCGCAAGACCCCTTGGTCCGGAGACCCTCGAGCCACCCATAGAAGGTGCGGATCCGAGCAGCTCGGCTGCTGAGAGCGGGGAGGTACAGTAGCCGTGGGCGAGCATCAAAAGTTCAGCACCCCAACACACTGATTTTAAATGAGAGTTCGGGGTCTGTGTGTGCTGATAGTGTTAAGGCTACTTTACACACTGCGATATCGGTCCCGATATCGCTAGTGTGGGTACCCGCCCCCATCTGTTGCGCGACACGGGCATATCGCTGCCTGTGCCGCACAACATCGCCAAGAGCCGTCACACATACTTACCTGTCCGGCGACGTCGCTGTGACCGGCAAACCGCCTCCTTTCTAAGGGGGCGGTCCGTGCGGCGTCACAGCGACGTCACTGAAACGTCACTGAACCGCCGCCCAATAGCAGCGGAGGGGCGGAGATGAGCGGGACGTAACATCCCGCCCACCTCCTTCCTTCCGCATAGCGGCCGGGAGGCAGGTAAGGGGAGCTTCCTCGTTCCTGCGGCGTCACACGCAGCGATGTGTGCTGCCGCAGGAACGAGGAACAACTTCGTTACTGCTGCAGTAACGATTTTTAAGAATGGACCCCCATGTCGCCGATTAGCGATTTTGCACGTTTTTGCAACGGTGCAAAATCGCTTATCGGTGTCACACGCAACGGCATCGCTAATGCGGCCGGATGTGCGTCACAAATTCCGTGACCCCAACGACTCCGCATTAGCGATGTCGCAGCGTGTAAAGCCCGCATTACTTGGAGAACCTTCAGGCCGGTGCTGCTACGCTCTTCATCAGTTCCGTGGGACTTCCGGATAAGGATGACAAACATATTCATTACAACATAGTAGTCTTTACTTGGCACACTTGGTCACAGAATACAGCAGGCCGCACACTTCATGGTATCTTCTGAATAACACAGAAACACAATCATTGCAGTTTCCAACGATGGCACTTTACTTGTAAACAATCTTTTACCCAGCCAAGTTAAATAAGCCCTTCATCTCTATGGCTCTGGAATCCACGGGTCAATATGTTTCGTTGAGTATCCTGAACTCACAGCCACAGGCAGTGATCCCTTACGAGAACTTCTCTTAGAGCCACTTGCTCTTGTCTTCTCAGCTGAGCACACCCTCACTTCCCCAGTGCGCCCACCACTGGTATACAATGGACTCACTACATTCTCGGTTTCTTACACTTTGGTCCCTTTCAGCTCATCTGCCAATGTGACCACTGTCGATCCAACAGTTTCCTGGTAACGGTTTCTTGCCGTTTCTGTACCATTTGTATCACACCAACTTCACTAGAACAACTCCTTTTTTCACCTGTACTCTAGACACCCTGACCCCCAAACCATGAATGTCCTCTCCTCCTGACTCTAATGCTTCTTCTTCTCCCTGGCTAGCTAGGTGTTAACCCTCACATGCCTGAAGACAGGATCCTGCAGCCCAGAGGAAAATATAACATAAGGGAGACAATGACCTTTTTATGTATGTTTCAGTACTGCGCCCATGAGGAATAAGACATGGTGCAATCACTCAGAACCATTAAAGACTAATAAGACATGTACCAACTTTTGCTTTAAAGCAACTGATGTCTTCAGGGGGGCGCACAACCATAGGTCTACCGTCTTACATGGCTACTGTGAGGGCCGGGGAGGACTGGTAGGCCCAGGAGGTGGATCCACTGGACCGAGCACCCCAGCTGGAGGGCAGGGTACACGGTAGCTGGAGCACTAGAGTGGCAGGAACGGGAAGAACCAGGTCACCAGGGTCATGGAGTCCCATAGGACAGTACAGGAACAGGTGCAGGTATCAGGAAGCAAAGACAGGACCAGGTCACAGCGTACTTTAAGGCAGTATTACAGGAAACAGGAACAAAAGGACCTGAGCACCTAGCTCACAAGACAAAGCAAAGAAACACAAGCGATGATCAGGCCCCGCCCACATGGAAAGGCCAGTCCTATATACCCAGCACAGCCTCAGGTCATTTCCTGTTGCAGCAGTGCTGGCCTATAAGACCAGGTGAGTGGACGCGGCCCGGTCCTATACAGAACATTAGTCAGAATCAGACTCCTGAGACCAGGAACAGGACTCTGGGGAGCATGAGCGGGAGGCATGACCGGTGGACGCGTGAACAGGACCAGTGAGGAAGGAGCGGTGGTGCGCTGGCGAGGCTGGATCAGTGGGTACAGAGCAGTGGTGCGATGCAGGTGTGACTGGCTCAGTAGGGACGGAGCGGTGGTGCGATGCAGGGACCGGCTCAGTGAGCAAGGAGCGGTGGGGCGATGGTGAGACCGGCTCAGTAGGTAAGGAGCGGTGCCAAGGCATCGGGAGCGTGACAGCTACATGCACACTTGCACTGGTTGAATACGCTTTTCTTTCCAATTAGCTGTGTAGATTTACAAAAAAATGCCTAGGAAAAAGTATCTCTAACAGTTGTAGTCACAATATGGCGGCAACTAACATAAGAGTTCTTGGCTGTCTGTGTAACCTCGCCTAATTTTGTCACAGAAAAGCAGGTGAGAAGGGGCCCAACATGCTCTTGGAGTAAAGTTTGCTAAGCAGATAAATATCTCATGTGCAAATGCAACCATATTGTGGCAATATTTCAGTTACAAATTGACATAGGGGACGGACACGTCCCCTGAAGAAGTGGGAAACGCGCGTCGGGATAGCGGACGGTCACGCCAATTACTAACACAGTCAGGTCAGTGTATCTCTACATCACCGTGGGTTGCATCAGCCATTTTGGGGAGGCAATGGTTGGAGGTGGAGACGCTCGGTCACTGGGTGTCATCTCACTTGCAATGTAATTATTAAGGTCTTACTTGTATTTTTTAGTGGCATCAGCCTGACTGGGTCAAGTAGAACCCTTGCAAGTTTGGGAATTAAGATATCAATGCTAGTGATAACAACAATAGCGGTCGTATTTCGGTATTAGCCATATAATAAGCTTTACCCCCAGGGGTTGTGGCAGTAACCACAGGTGAAGCTGAATAATAGATACTGGTTATTGAAGATGTAATTATGTTTAGACGGCATTGTAGAGATTACTGGTATAATATTGGTATGTTGACATGTCCAGTGTGATAATTTTGAGATCTCTTGTTTGACACATGTTATTGTTAATACATTTTTTTATATGAATAAATAAAGTTTAGCTTTTTAGGTTAAACACCGTCCCTAATGGTTCTTTGTGGCTATAAATTGTTGGTGGTGTAAAACCTGAGTATGAGGGTCATAGATTTAGGACAAATGACGCATACCATTCAAAAACAGACACGAGATGGAATCTTCAACAAAAAGGAACTGTCGCTATGCCTTAATAATGGCCCTGGACGCTTCGCCACTAAACTTAGCCAATGTCTAAAAACATTCCACAGGATGCCTCCTGGATCCTCTAAAGCCCCAACCTCACCAGCCTACCCTTATTTGTCAGATTCGATTTTGGGCCTTTGGACCTCAACAATCCCGACTGAATGCCAGGAATTACCCCAGCACTGGCACAAATGTCTGGTCCACTTACTAAAGATGGGGACCAGTTCCCCAATCCTCATGGCCCCAAAAAAGGCCAATGAAAAGGCCAAATCCAACAACCCTTCTCAAACTATGAAAAGACTCCAAATGTAGCCCGGAGGTCATCTCCTCCAGGTCCTTGAATGCAACTGGCCTATGTATATCCGTTTAAGTCAACGTCACCTGCAATTTTTTAAGGCCTGACACACCATGAGATCTTTCATGATGTCTGCCACACCAAAACGTATCTCTGAAAACACCACCCATACCAAACATAATAACTTGTGGGACCGACCAGCCCTACCGCGCAACCCCATTCACCAACACAGGGAGACTCACACTAAATCCTCTTGAGATATTGACTCCACAAATTGTCGCTTCCAGGCGGCCCACCCTCTCCGCTGCATTATAGGGTGAACCACGGCCCAATCACAAAGGGACTGAGCTAAACAATGAGCCCTATGTTCAGAACCCAGCTCAACACTCCACTATCCCAAGGCACCAAAGACCGAAAATTATCCCACAACTATTGCGCAAGTGAATCCGCGATGGTGTCCTCCAACCCCAGAAACCTGAATTACCCCTACCCAGAAAATGAAGCCAAAACACCTCGAGACGAGATGTCGCATAAACCGAACCATGGGTGATGACGCCACCATCAGTTTAATTGATGACCATGACTGCCCCCATATTGTTGTCATGGAAATATATCCCAATTACTAAACTATCACCCCGAATTGTCCGTGCCCCAAAACATCGCTATGTGTGACATTGCAGGAACGAGAAACCTCACCTTACCTGCGGCCGCCCACAATGAGGAAGTAAGAAGGTGGGCGGGATGTTCGTCCCGCCCATCTCCGCCACCTCCACTTTTATTGGGCGGCCGCTTAGTGACGTCACTGTGACGCCGAACGAACCGCCCCCTTAGAAAGGACCGGCGGTTCGCCGGTCACAGCGACGTCGCTAGGCAGGTAATTAGTGTGACAGGTCCGAGCGATGTTGTGCGCCACGGGCAGCGATTTGCCCGTGACGCACAACCGACGAGGGCGGGTACGCTCGCTAGCGAGATCGTAAAGCAGCCTTTTGAGTGGAAACTGGGCGCGTGCACATGCGCGGGCCGAGTCTTTTTCTAGGTCTGATTCTTTGGCCATTGCGCATGCGCGTGACATGGCATCTCCGAATTGGCCATTGGATATCAGTTACACCGATGATGTTGCATCTCTGGATTGGCCGTTGGACATCAGCTACACTGTTGATATGGCATCTCCGGACTGGCCGTTGGATGTCAGCAATACCGATGATGTGGCATCTCCGGATTGGCCATTGGACGTCAGCTACACTGATGACATGGCATCTCCGTACTGGCCATTGGATGTCAGCTACACCGATGATGTGGCATCTCTGGATTGGCCGTTGGATGTCAGCTACACTGATGACGTGGCATCTTCGGATTGGTCATTAGACGTCAGCTACGCTGATTGGAGCGTGAGCTGTGGAGGCGCTGCTTAGGTTATATATGGACGCAGCCGACGCCAAGACGGCGTTCTGTCTTTTCTTGCGTTGCGGCGTGAGGTTCTCTTACAATCCACCATTCAATAATTATAGCGGGCTCTCTGTGCTCTTTCCGCTCCTGAGTATATTAGCTGGTAACTGCGCTGGTTAAGCATGCTGGTTACCGCAGTACTCCCTATAAATACTGGCAGTGATAGTGCTTAGGTAACCATTACTACCTTTAAGCCTGCCTCACCTCTAATTGTGTAGCAGCGCAGGTTTAGCGTTCTGTTACCTATTTGCACTTTTCCGATATTAGGCAGGGGCACTGGTTAAGCAGACTGCTGACCTATACCTTATTATTTCTGGCAGGTGCTACAGCTCTGGTTGGCTTAGTGTGGCTCCGCTGCAGTTGAATTTCTGTTTTCTAATTGACGCTCGGTTCTCAACCGCGGTGTGGTCGCCTTGAACCCACGGTTGTTTAGATTAGAGTGAGTGTGCAATAAACACTGACCATACAGCGCCTTTCTAATATAATTTGAGTTATACTGAAGTCTGAAGTAGTCCGTGCAGTAGTGATGGGCAGTCCGGCTCTTTGAGCTCTTAGCAGCTATATCCATATAGTGGTGGCTTTCTATCCCCCTCGTTGGGCTGTTGTCTTTAGTCAGGACTTTGGGTGGGAAATGACCTATAGTCCTGGCCGCAATCAGTTAATTAACTCAGTCCAATAGCTTCTGGACCTCGTTTCAGGGTCTGAGTACCCCCCTTTGTGCTCCGGTTTCCGAGTCAGTTCCCCGGGTCGGTACCGGCGGGCCACTACCCTGTCCCGGTCCACCACGGTTCCACCGAGCCATCTTCCCGGCTCCTGCACGCTAAGGCCACCATTTGCCTCCTAGCCAAAGGTGCCCGGGCTCCAACCCTGGCACTTGTCAGACTGCTGCAGACCTGCTACACAGGCCTGCTTCCACACTCCTTCACTCCCAAAGCTAATCTGCTCTCTCTACTTTTCCCGCCTCAGACTCTATGAACTCATCGTTGGGCGTGCCAACCGCCTGGCTCCGCCCCCTGGTGTGAACATCAAGTCCTGAGAGGGGTGACTAGGGTTTAAAGTTTGGCTGATGACACCTTATTGAGGGACAGGTGTAGTGCGGGGCACTAACTGTGACTACCTGGCTAGTCTAGGGCGTCACACAGAGACCACCAACTGGGTGGGGGACCAGACCGCAGCTGGCTGCGGGCACCGACCACCATCATCTTGGTTTACCAGAGACTTGTGTGTGTTACTAATCGTGAGTACAACAGTTCCCTCCGGCCGCGCACCTCCCTGCACCGCCCAACTCATTCCCCAATGGGTCCCGGGGCCACCATCCCTACCCACGGAGGGGTTAACAACTTGCTGCCTAAAATCTGCCCCGGGTGCCCCGTAAACAGCAGCGGTGGTGTCCACCTTCACCACAACCCGTGGGTGGCGTCACAAACTCAAACACGGCTCCAGCCGTGCCCCTACATCCCTTAAAAGCGCCAGCCCTCTTTCAGATCAAAGTGGACCACAGGGCCCCCGGGTCCGGAGACGCTCGAGCCACCACCCGGCAAGTCTGCATCCGAGCGTCTCGGCTGCAGCCGAGCGTGGGGCGGTACAATAGCAGCGGAGGCCACAGCCCAGAGTAAAGCTCGCACTCTCCTAAGCACTGGTGGCTGAAGATTTGACTGGTGAGAGGGGGCGAAGAGCAGCAAGGAGGGCTGGGGGCAGCTGATAAGGAGAGAGTCGGTGGGGGACCAGCATACGAGCCTGGAAGTGCAGGGGGCAGATATCCTGAAAATTCCTTCACCCAGTGCCATCCCTACACATACAGCAGCTTCTGAGCTGCAACCCCTGCATACACAGACAGGAGACTCGTACTAGTGAAGCACAGTAACAACTAATACAGGCTCATAAGACTGTGGGACTTTAGATACCATCAAATTAGCACAAAGGAGGAGTGGTGAAAGACCATAGGGAGGCCTGGACCCTTGTTCTGGAACCCTGGGAAACCCCAAAAGTGCAGGTAAACCCGAACCCCTGCTAGGGAGCCCTGGGAGACAGTGAAATTCCTACAGCTCTGCAACCTGACTGGCATCCAGGATCTAGGCTCAGCACATTAACCATCCTCCTCACCCAAATGTAACATCTTAAAGGTCCATCACCCATTTCTGCAAAGAAGCTGTTTTGTGATCCATATGTGACACCCCTGGCCTATTCAGGGCGTCACAGGGTACTGCACCCCTGCCCTTATGGTGCAGGACTCAAACCCCATGGTTCTTGGATCTTAACTTAAGATGCTGCTTCCATCAGCATCCAAATCCTAGCCACGATTCGCACCACACCCTGTCAGGCACACCAGTGGGTTGCTAAGCTGGAATAGGGACACTCACCTAGGGGTCAGGCAGGCTGGTTGGAGGGAAATAGTCTAAGAGTAGCCTTCAATGAGTGAGGAGCTGAGGGAGTTGTAGCTCCCTGTGTGTGACCGAGGCTTGGTCGCAGACGGTGGTCTGGGACCGGAGGAGTTGGAGACCCGGTCGCAGGGTATTGAGGCTGGGTGCCTAGACCTAGTCTTGAAGCACGGTCAGCAGCTCGAGTCTAATAACCGGACCGGGACTGAAAGCACGGCGGGGTACTGGACCCTGGATCAGGGAGTAGCTTCACGCAACCTGATAATTAACCTGGGAGGATAGTGTCTTCAGGAACTGTCCCCAAGAGCTCAGAGATCTAAGGCATCAACACAACGAGGGGATAGGGATTTCCAGCTTATGCGGCCCACTGAAATCCCAAGTGTCAGCCATCGAGAGCACAGCTCCACGGCTTAACAGCAGGGAGCAGGACCCCAACAGCTTCAGGCCGAGGGGTCACTCGGAACTTTCTAAACACGGTGCACGGAGGAAGGTCCGGGCCATCCAGCAACACTAAAGGGGATGGATCCCAGATGTGCTCCCCTCAGCGGCAGCGATACCCAGAGACTTGGTTCACCTATGTGTCAGAGCCTGCTTAATGACTGCACCCATGCTAACACTAATCTGAGTGAGTATGCTGCCCTCCCCTGTGTCCGGCCTGCACCATGCTCCCTAAACCTCCACCATCCAGAGTCCCGGGGCCTCCCCTACCCGTGGAGGGAATGTCATCTGGCTGCCCTGTTCTATCTCCCCTGGGTACTCCCATCGGCAACGGCAGTACTCCCCTTACCGCGAACTACGGGTGGCGTCATGAACTCTAATCCCCTGCAAATACCCCCTTTTACATTTGAGTAGCCGCAGGACCCCGGGTCCGGAGACCCTCGAGCTACAGCAACCCCGGATCCGAGCAGTTCGACTGCTTGCAGGGGCGGCACACATATAACATGGACAAGTTCGTAGGCAAAAACAATTCCACACCATCTAAGAAAGGAGGGAGGACACAGACGCGGAGCCAGGACTTTCCCCCTCCGGCAAAGGCAACTATGGAGGACAACACAACTGCACCTGACTCCCAAACTACAGCCAAAGCTATAATGGACTTGCTAATGCCGGTCATCTATGGAAGGCTGGCAGCATTCCAATCCTCTCTGGACCTTATTGTAACCCAGGTTAATGCACAAGGAACCAGGCTGACGGAGGTGGAACAGAGGGTCTCGGATCTGGAGGACACATTACAGGACCTTACCAGGAAGTTGGAAGTCAAAGAGAAGGATGTAGCCTCCCTGTTGGAAAAAATGGATGATCTGGAAAACAGGTCGAGGCAAAACAACCTCAGACTGGTGGGGCTCCCCGAGTCAGTCCAACCAAGGGACTTATTAAAATTTACTGCAGAATGGCTAACTAAGGCCCTAAAAGTGAAAACACCATCAGGGATAATTGCCATTGAAAGAGCTCATAGAATAGGTCCCCCTCGCAAGGATGGAGATTCCAGACCTTATCCAGTATGTTTCAGAGTGTTGGACTTTAAAGACAAACTCAAAATACTGGCGGGTTTCCGGTGGGAGCAGGTCCTATCATACAACAATTCTAACTTTTTAGGAAGCCTTGAAGTTGTTGCTGGGGTGTTTAATGGGGTTTTGTTAGGGGGGGTGGGGGGGACCTCTGCGTGTGTATCTCCAATCGTGCCACTTGGGGGGGAATCCTACTCACTTGCTGGGATGGGCGGGGGACCCCAAATGAGGCAAGGTCAGACTTTGCTAATTTTCCTGGGTGAGGTATAGGGTAATGGCTAACCAGACAAACTTGGGAGTGTCTGTGCTGCAGGAACTGTCATGGTGTTCTTGGAGTGTGAACGGCCTCAATTCACCAGTTAAACAGAAAAAAGTTCTTAATTATCTGCATAGCTCAAATTTTTACATCATATTTTTGCAGGAAACACATTGGATAAAAAGCAACAACCCTTCTCTCCTTCGTAGGTGGTACACCATGTGCGTTGAAGCATCTTTCACTAAGAAACAGAGAGGGGTTGGCATTCACAGATATTACCCCATTTGCCACCACACCAGGGCAACGGAAAGAGCAGAGACGAAGTGCCAGGATTGGCCCATCTAATGGATGGGTCACTTCTGGGGCAGCTGCGGCCTATTTATAGGAATTTGACCTCACTTTATCTATCTATCTATCTATCTATCTATCTATCTCTCTATCTATCTATTTATCTATCTATACCTTTTTAATATACTTGCTTTGTTATTATTTCATCAACTTCAAGGTTCATTGAGTATTGTCTAATGTAAAATGTTATATTAAAAATGGATGGCACACGGACATCACACAGACCATCCGTATGTTCCCATTTTTTACACCCAGCTAAAAAAAAAAGGAAACTCGATTAGCTCCTGACTGGAAGTTATCATTTCAGGCAATGTTTTGAACATTATCAATTGCTTGTGTTTGCAAAGCAAGACAGCCATACCTCCACGGAGATCTTCAGAGACAACCAAAGATGGTACAGTAATTTAATGTGGAGATGCTTCTGGTCTTAGTCATTGGAACAATGAATAGGGAATAAACTTCCGAAACGCGTCTGTTTTTGATACTATGGCTCTCTGCTTTTTTGTACTACCATCCTTATGATTTTAACTTTTTGATAATAAAGGATTTGGGTTTTTAGAAGATCGGTTGCTGGACTTCCTTCATTCATTATAAATTCCTGTTTGGCACCACAGCATCCGATCAATAGATCTTCAAAGGGGTAAGGTGAGCTGATAAATTTCCTCCTTTACAAATGCTTCTGGTCCAGGAGTGGCCAGAAATCTGGGACACTAGAGAAGCAGGGTATTCCAAGTGGCCTGGATGTATAAATGCCAGGAGATGTATCTGGAATTTGAAAATGGCCCACCAGATATCCAAGATATAATAGGTATGTTTTTGAACAATATTAATTAGTCAGCCATACCCTTTGCTGTGGCCAATATATGTTAGCTTAAATTCCAATATAGTTTTCAAGGATCTTCATTGTTTAATTGCACATGATGTTGCGTTAACATAGAAAATAGTACAAACAACATGAGGCAATATGTTTTACACGCTGCATGCACACCAACATGGGTTAAACCAGGGTTCCACAATATTTGTCTTGCCAGCCACATGTGACTTGTGGCCCTGTAACCAAAGCGATTGGCTTGTAAGGTCACACATTTTGGTGATCTCTGGGCAACATCATCGTAGTCATTCTGTTACTCTGCACTAAGACGTGGCCCAGAGTAGTACAGCGGAGTCACCACATGGTAGCAGCAGAGTAATGTCACGCTGTACTAAGACGTGACTCGGAGTAGTACAGCAAAGTTAGCACAAGGTGGCAGCAGAGTAGTTAGAGAGCCAGGTCAGCAACGGGAAGTCAAATCAATGTACAAGGGGTGAACAAACTCAGTCAGAAGCAAGCAAAGGGGTCAGGAGCTGAAGGGTAATAGAGGAAACTGAAGGGAGAGACATAGTGAAGTCATAGATGGGAGCGTAAGTCAAGTACCAGGAAGTCCAAACTACAAACAAGAGTATGACAGGCGGGACGGGGCCCGGAGAGGACAGACAGACATAGGTTAGGTGGGAGAGGGTGCACAGCAGGCCAGATCGGGTACCTCAACAGAGCCAGCTACAAACACTATGAAACATAGACTATCACTGGCGCTGAACCAGAGGTGCAGCACCCAGATATAGTGTCCCGGAAACCGGAACGAGGCAGACAGAAATTAACCCCTGACATGACCAGGCCGGAACTGGGAGATAGCACAGCGGCTGATACCAGCCTGGATCATGACACATTAACTCTTTTTTTTGGGTGGGAGGGTGTGCGTGGGAAAAAGTGGAACTTTCCTTTGCTGCCATTATGACTGCTTTTTTAAGGGGGGGTATTTGGTTTTGCCCACAGATACTACCTTTTAAAAGTTTGCTTTCTTTGGAGAAACAATTTTTAAAAAAACTGTTAAATGCCCCCCTTCCAAACCAAAAATTTAAAAATGTAGATATTCTTTCTTGCCATGCTTACACATTATAAAAAAACACTATGCATATTTATCATTGGCAAATGTCTGTAACGACAATTCAAGGGACCCACAGGACAGTGCACCAGACTCCCTTGAGGAGGCAACCACGAGCTAACCCCTATACAGGGACTGCCAGCCGCAACCCCAGAGGGCCTAAATGCACAGCAGCCAGGATTAGCAGGGTACACTGGGTAGCATCCTATTCGGGTCCACGGTAGAAGCCGTAACTGGCCCGAGACAGATGCAGACTGGCGGGATCAGGATGAAGACCAGGACTGAAGACAGGTGCAGGCTGATGGAATCAGGTGAAGTCTGCAGCTGGCTGTCACAGGGGGTGACCTGAGGAAAAAAAAGGACGGACGTACTCAGATGGGCACTCAGGATCTGCTGGCAGAGACAGAGTTAATTGAAGCACAGAGGGACCTGAACAACCAGCACAAGAGACAAGGCTACAGGGACACGTTGAACAAGCACCGCCCAAAGGAAAAGGAAGTCTTAAGTACCCAGTACCTGTCAGCAGCATTATCCAGATAAATAGTGTTGGCCCTTTAAGAAAAGGTGAGAGCGTGCGCCAGTGCCCTAGTGCACATGCGCGAATTCCGAGACCCGGACAACAGAGCTGGAGACACAGAAGAGGAGGCAGAATGCAGGTGCGCAAGATAGCGAGCGGAAAACATGGTGCGACGCTGGGACCGGTGAGCAGTAGGTGCAGGCGGCGCCGCTGGAGGGGAGCATGCACAGCAGCTGTGAGGAGGAGGCCAAATTTGCTGTAAATGATGAGGAGGGAATATAGTTCCCACCACAACACAACACACACTTCTAACCCCCAGCAAATCACCTCCCGCAACTCCTCATCATAGCCGTCAAAACCCTACCACCAGTTCTGCACCCCCTTCCCCTTCTCCATCCTGATATTACAATTTATAAATTGTTGGGATCTTTTTGGTCAAAGAAAGCAAACTTCTTTTTTGTTTTCAAATTTATGCCAGGTTTGAGGTTGTTTTATTTTTTGGAACATGGAAAAACAAAACCAGTGTTGTGTTATAACATTTATTGATGAACATTGTTTTGGATTAAAGTGTATTTTTTAAAAAAACACATGACGGTTTTGAATTCAAACAAGCTGAGGGTGAGGGATTAAGGGCAAAAAACATTTAAGGAAAACATCAGACATTACTTTCCTGCCAGGGTTTTGACCCCTTCGGGGTTACGCACACTCTGGCCAGATGGGTCACGGATTATGGGAGGAACCTGTGTTACACAAGGCATGTTGGTAACATTCTCCATCTGCATCCACCGAGTCGAGCAAATTGGGGATTCTGCAGAAATTACGGAGCATTACACAGACTTTGATGACACAATTGACTTTTTGTTCGCTCAATTGGAGGGCACTGTTCAAGACCCCCCAGTTAGTGCACAAAATGCCAAAGGTGAATTCCCCAAGACGCTGCGCCTTACAAAGCCTGTAGTTAAAGATCTGTTGACGACAGTTCACATCACGGTGGGGATAAAGCCTCATCACATGGTTGATGAGTTGAAAGGCCTTATCTCCCACTACCACAAATGGGACAGGTTTAGCTCTGGAGCCTGGCAGAATGAAATGGAATGAAGACACCGACCTCATTGTTCGAAAGCCACTGACCCATTAAGGAGCAATTAAATATTCTAGAATCTCCAGTTCGTCCATAGTCGCCAATATTTACAATTACAAAGCTGTAGTTACAGTCATCAACTTGGGATGGGCGATCCTAAACTGTAAAGATCCGGGATCACACCGATCACATAGTGATCGTGTACACGAGCCCGATCATGAGCTTTCCTGAGAAGCTCGTGTTACAGATTGGGTCAAGATCGGGTCCAGGGACTGAAAAAAGCACATTATTAAAAAACATTATGATCATACTTACAGGTCCCACGATGCGTCCTGCAGACTCTGCCTCCTGACGCTTCTGCTTCCGCGTCTGTCTGATCATTGCTGTGCTGCCCGCTAACCAGCAATGTCTACTAATGAACCTTCAACGACATCATAGCCATATGACCCAGTCATGTGTGAATGCTGTATTACCTCATTGGCTACAGACTGGTCATATGACTATGACGTCTCGAAGATCCTGGTAACTGAACTTTGACTGTCACTGTGCTCGTGTTGCATCAGCATCACCCGGTACGGCGGCACACTCTCCTGACAGGAACGCTCATGTCCGAAGAGTGTCAGTCCATTCAAGGAGATGCCCATGCGAGACTGCATGAGTCACACATAAGTGGAACTCCGACCTCAGTGTCAGCCTGCATCTCACTCTGTATAGCCGCTGCTGTAAATAGTGATGTAGCAGAGTTGACATTGCTCATTGCTCTCTCTGCTTCTCACACTGTATAGACTGTTTGTACAGAGTGATGAAGGAGAGGAGACATTGTTCATTGCTTTCTCTGCTTCTCACACTGTATACATAGGTAAGGATGGTTGACCTCGGGGAGATCAACATCCAACACCGCGAAGACACCATCACGTGTTTCTCAACACAGTGACACTGGAACAAGGCCCCCTGGGAAAATAGGCAACACAAGAATGCCGCGGAGACACCATCACATACTAGCCAGGTGTTACGGGGGGACCGGCAGATTAGGACCAGGGGGTATATATCCTAATCGCCAGTCGGGGCCCACCGTGCTCCAGATGACAATGGAGCTGCTGGCACCTGAGGGTTAGGCGGAGACTATAGAGCTGGATGGCTCTGAGATAACCCAGGAACTCTGGGAACCGGTCACGTGTGTTGGGACACGTCAGACCGGACGACAACCCGATTAGCGTTTTGGTGCACCTAGCGCTACACCAACCACGTGTGCAGGAAACACGTCAGGCCGGGTGGTAACCAGGTAGCGTTGACCGGAAGACCGCCACGAAAGCGCCCTGTCGGCCACGTGTGTAGGACACGTCAGGCCGAGCGGTCCTCCGATTAGCGTTTCTGGCCACCTCTCGACTGGCCACGTCCAATAGCAGAGTGCCATGTCATCAGTGACGTCACATGCGACCTATCCGGAACCGCCACGTCATTGATGACCTCATGGCAGCCACGCCCCAAACACTTCACCAGTCATCGTCTGACGACCAATACTGAGGTGCCAGATCATAGGGGCGGGCCTCTGCGAGCCAGTCCGGAGTTGCCACGTCATCAGGACACCTGACACCCTCTGCCCTATCAGGGCCTGCCACCTCACGGACATGCTCAGTGAGGTCCTTACCGGACCTAGCCTCTGATGCACTAAGTGCCTGAGCATGCTCAGTAGCCTGAGCCACAGGCTTAGAAAGCAGACTATCAGTTTGAGCATGCTCAGTAGGCACATCCCAGAACTTAGACACAGCACGAAGTCCAAGTACCTGTGCAAAGAGGCTGTTAGGGTTAATTGTGGGAGCATGCTCAGTAGCCTGAACTGAGGACTTAGTCTCAGACATAAGACAAACAGGCTGAGCATGCTCACTAGGCAAAACACCGGGCTTAGACTCTGGCTGGGGTAAATCAGCGCACGCATGCGCACTAGCCGCCTCTCCACGTGGTGGAAGGAACAGCCAACTGGACGACCCGAGGCACGGCCAAGAACGGCAGCCGGCGCCTCGGCGCAACAGGAACCGCAGCAGGCTGCTTGCGGCTATGTCGGCGCCGGTTCGTAACAGTACGCCCCCTCTAGCTGCCCTCCCACTCGAATGGTCTATAGTCGCCACAGATACCACTGAGCGACGGGCGGAAGATGGAGACATGCAGTGGGAGCTACAAGACTCGCTCCACCGCGTAATCACCCCAGACGACCAGTCGATATGTGGGGAATGCCGCTTCAACCAAGGAATACCCAGCAGAATATCATCTGCACCCTTAGGGAGAACCAGAAATGAAATGGTCTCCCTATGCCCAGATGACATGGCAAGGGTAATGGGCACTGTCCGCTGGTGAATTACCTTGGGCAACAAGGACCCATCCACCACACGGACTCTCACTGGTCTTGGCATTTGCACCAGCGGGATGGCATGCCACCGGGCAAAAGAGGAGGAGATGAAACTATCCCCAGCACTTGTGTCCACACTTGCCCTTGTGGACCATGTTGACCCCTTAAAGGAAATGGACGCGGGAAACGTCACCCTAATGGATGACGCAGAGTCCAGTCTACCTCCAGCTATGGTCACCAATCGTGGTCGCTTATCCTGACGCTTTGGGCAACGGTTGGCATAATGACCATGCTGCCCACAAGCGAAACAGGAAATGCCCTTGCGACTCGAAGACCTAGCAACACCAACCCTAGAGATGTCCATAGGGACAGAGATGTCCTCTAAGGGAGGTGCAGTAGGAGAGACCACTACAGTGGCTGAACGACCCTCTGACCTGCGCTCCAGCTGACGTTTGGAGGTCCGCAGGTCAATGCGTGTAGCCAGAGTCATGAGGCCCTCAAGGGTAGTTGGTACCTCACGCGACGCTAATGCGTCCTTCACGTGCGAGGCTAATCCCCTCCAGAACAGTGGAATGAGAGTCCTCTCTGACCACCCCAGTTCTGCAGCAAGTGTCCGGAAACTCATAGCATATTGACTTGAGGAGGTACGCCCCTGCTCCAAAGTCAGTAGCTGTAGGGCCGAGTCGTGAGTGACCTGAGGCCCCAGGAACACTTGTCGCAAGGACTCCAAAAACTCCTTAGAGTCCTGTACTACGGGGTCATTCCTCTCCCACAATGGTGTAGCCCACTCCAGTGCTCTATCAGAGAGCAAGGAGATGATAAACCCCACCTTCGACCTCTCTGTAGGAAACCGTGCAGCCAACAGCTCTAGATGGACTGAGCACTGGTTCATGAATCCCCTACATGGCTTGCTGTTCCCAGTAAACTTGTTGGGCAGCGAGAGGTGAGGGAGGGTTGGAGTAGGCTTGGTGACTGACACCATTGCAGCCGCTTGAGCCACCACATCATCAGCAAGAGCAGACTTCTCCAGAGACCTCACTCTGGCATCAAGCTGCAGCATGAACTGACATAGCTGCTCCATCTCCGCCATGCCAGCCAGACCCTGGCGCAGTCTTACTGTTACGAGGGAACCGGCAGATTAGGACCAGGGGGTATATATCCTAATCGCCAGTCGGGGCCCACCATGCTCCAGATGACAATGGAGCTGCTGGCACCTGAGGGTTAGGCGGAGACTATAGAGCTGGATGGCTCTGAGATAACCCAGGAACTCTGGGAACCGGTCACGTGTGTTGGGACACGTCAGACCGGACGACAACCCGATTAGCGTTTTGGTGAACCTAGCGCTACACCAACCACGTGTGCAGGAAACACGTCAGGCCGGGTGGTAACCAGGTAGCGTTGACCGGAAGACCGCCACGAAAGCGCCCTGTCGGCCACGTGTGTAGGACACGTCAGGCCGAGCGGTCCTCCGATTAGCGTTTCTGGCCACCTCTCGACTGGCCACGTGTGTGTAGGACACGTCAGGCCAGATGGGTACACCAGTAGCGTTGACCGGAAAGCCGAGGAAAATAAGGAACACCCTGTTAACTCCACAGGGGTCCTGGAGTACGCTGTCCGTGCGCGTAGGGGGCACAACCGGACAGGTGGCGCAGCAGGTGCGTTGTCCGTGTGCGTAAGGGGCACAATCGGACAGGTGGCGCAGCAGGTGCTTTGTCCGTGTGCGTAAGGGGCACAATCAGACAGGTGGCGCACCAGGTGCGTTGTCCGTGTGCGTAAGGGGCACAATCGGACAGGAAGCACAGCAGCTGCAGCCCAGTTAACGCCACTGGGCTGCTATAGCAAGACTGGAACGGCAGGAGGGAAGCACGGCGCCTGACCCTGATGTGCCGAGCCACGAATCTTGGCGTGACAGGCACCGTTCGCCTAACCCTACCTACCACTTCCCAACATAGGCTTATGCCAATGAGGCTCTAACATGGAGG
Source organism: Anomaloglossus baeobatrachus (assembly GCF_048569485.1). NCBI lineage: Eukaryota > Metazoa > Chordata > Amphibia > Anura > Aromobatidae > Anomaloglossus > Anomaloglossus baeobatrachus. The sequence continues at coordinate 124,374,198 of NC_134364.1, forward strand.
TGTGCTCTGACTGAGCAAAAGTGAAGACTGCGCACCTCCATGTTGTCTCCAGCCCCTTTTATAACCTGGGTCCGCCCCAAACCCAGGGTGGAACCACCAAGGTCCAATAGCAGAGTGCCATGTCATCAGTGATGTCACATGCGACCTATCCGGAACCGCCACGTCATTGATGACCTCATGGCAGCCACGCCCCAAACACTTCACCAGTCATCGTCTGACGACCAATACTGAGGTGCCAGATCATAGGGGCGGGCCTCTGCGAGCCAGTCCGGAGTTGCCACGTCATCAGGACACCTGACACCCTCTGCCCTATCAGGGCCTGCCACCTCACGGACATGCTCAGTGAGGTCCTTACCGGACCTAGCCTCTGATGCACTAAGTGCCTGAGCATGCTCAGTAGCCTGAGCCACAGGCTTAGAAAGCAGACTATCAGTTTGAGCATGCTCAGTAGGCACATCCCAGAACTTAGACACAGCACGAAGTCCAAGTACCTGTGCAAAGAGGCTGTTAGGGTTAATTGTGGGAGCATGCTCAGTAGCCTGAACTGAGGACTTAGTCTCAGACATAACACAAACAGGCTGAGCATGCTCACTAGGCAAAACACCGGGCTTAGACTCTGGCTGGGGTAAATCGGCGCACGCATGCGCACTAGCCGCCTCTCCACACTTAGACGTGGTGGAAGGAACAGCCAACTGGACGACCCGAGGCACGGCCAAGAACGGCAGCCGGCGCCTCGGCGCAACAGGAACCGCAGCAGGCTGCTTGCGGCTATGTCGGCGCCGGTTCGTAACACCAGGTCTGTCACCGGGAAGGAACAACCACAGGAATGGCAGTCTCCAGTCATGGAAACTGCCTATACCAAAACATGGTATCCATCCACAGACAGCTGTTTCGGGGTATTTGCCCCTCATCAGTGTGGAGAAGGAAACTGGCTAGCGGGAGCATTGCCTAGTAGAAGACTACATAGGTAAGGATGGTTGACCTTGGGGAGATCAACATCCAACACCGCGGAGACACCATCACGTGTTTCTCAACGCAGTGACACTAGAACAAGGCCCCCTGGGAAAACATGCAAAACACTGTATATACTGTACAGAGTGATGAAGCAGAGATGACATTGCTGTACCTGTGGACTACAGATTTTTGTATAGTAAAGATGGAGTCTCTAAATGTTTTTTTTGTTTTATTTCTAATAAAAAAAAATTCTCTGTTATATTTTTCTTTTACTGTTTACTAGAAATTCATGGTGGCCATGTGTAATTTGGCATGACACCATGAATTTCAGTACCATCTGAGAATACAAATCTAGTATTAACTGCTTTATTACCCAGCATGCCATTGTCACCAGGGCCGCTGGCCAAGTCGGGTAAAAGCGCCTGGAAATGGCACTAAGAAACAAAGTGCCATTTAAAGGGGCAGCTGTGGGCTGCCGAGAATCCCAGCCCCCAGCTGCTTGATTTACGGTGGGAACCCACGCATTTTTTTTAAATTATTTTTTTAAATAAAAAAAAATTAATGGGCTTCCCTGTATTTTGATTGCCAGCCAAGGTAAAGCCAGGCAGATGAAGTGAGGGTGACAGTCTGTAGCCGTCCGCTTTATCTGTGCTGAGAATCAAAACTACCGCAGAGCGCTACTTCACTTTTTTAAATTATTACAGCTCTGGCCAAAATTAAGAGACCACTGCAAATTTTTCAGTTTTTCTGATTTTTCTCTTTATAGGTATATTTTTGAGTAAAATGTAAATTGCTCTTTTATTCTATAAGGTAGTATTTTCAGAAAACAATTAAAAAATTGCTTGGAAATTTGGAGACGTTGTCAGTGGTTAATAGAATAAAAGAACAATTTACAGTTTACTCAAAAATATAAAGAGAAAAATCAGAAAAACTGAAAATTTTGTAGCCGTCTCTTAATTTTTGCCAGAGTTGTGTATATATATATATATATATATATATATATATATATATATATACAGTTAGGTCCAGAAATATTTGGCCAGTGACACAATTTTCGCGAGTTGGGCTCTGCATGCCACCACATTGGATTTGAAATGAAACCTCTACAACAGAATTCAAGTGCAGATTGTAACGTTTAATTTGAAGGTTTGAACAAAAATATCTGATAGAAATTGTAGGAATTGTACACATTTCTTTACAAACACTCCACATTTTAGGAGGTCAAAAGTAATTGGACAAATAAACCAAACCCCAAAAAAAAAATTTTATTTTCAATATTTTGTTGCGAATCCTTTGGAGACAATCACTGCCTTAAGTCTGGAACCCATGGTCATCACCAAACGCTGGGTTTCCTCCTTCTTAATGCTTTGCCAGGCCTTTACAGCCGCAGACTTCAGGTCTTGCTTGTTTGTGGGTCTTTCCGTCTTAAGTCTGGATTTGAGCAAGTGAAATGCATGCTCAATTGGGTTAAGATCTGGTGATTGATTTCGCCATTGCAGAATGTTCCACTTTTTTGCACTCATGAACTCCTGGGTAGCTTTGGCTGTATGCTTGGGGTCATTGTCCATCTGTACTATGAAGCGCCGTCCGATCAACTTTGCGGCATTTGGCTGAATCTGGGCTGAAAGTATATCCCGGTACACTTCAGAATTCATCCGGCTACTCTTGTCTGCTGTTATGTCATCAATAAACACAAGTGACCCAGTGCCATTGAAAGCCATGCATGCCCATGCCATCACGTTGCCTCCACCATGTTTTACAGAGGATGTGGTGTGCCTTGGATCATGTGCCATTCCCTTTCTTCTCCAAACTTTTTTCTTCCTATCATTCTGGTACAGGTTAATCTTGGTCTCATCTGTCCATAGAATACTTTTCCAGAACTGAGCTGGCTTCATGAGGTGTTTTTCAGCAAATTTAACTCTGGCCTGTCTATTTTTGGAATTGATGAATGGTTTGCATCTAGATGTGAACCCTTTGTATTTACTTTCATGGAGTCTTCTCTTTACTGGTGACTTAGAGACAGATACACCTACTTCACTGAGAGTGTTCTGGACTTCAGTTGATGTTGTGAACGGGTTCTTCTTCACCAAAGAAAGTATGCGGCGATCATCCACCACTGTTGTCATCCGTGGACGCCCAGGCCTTTTTGAGTTCCCAAGCTCACCAGTCAATTCCTTTTTTCTCAGAATGTACCCGACAGTTGATTTTGCTACTCCAAGCATGTCTGCTATCTCTCTGATGGATTTTTTCTTTTTTTTCAGCCTCAGGATGTTCTGCTTCACCTCAATTGAGAGTTCCTTAGACTGCATGTTGTCTGGTCACAGCAACAGCTTCCAAATGCAAAACCACACACCTGTAATCAACCCCAGACCTTTTAACTACTTCATTGATTACAGGTTAACGAGGGAGACGCCTTCAGAGTTAATTGCAGCCCTTAGAGTCCCTTGTCCAATTACTTTTGGTCCCTTGAAAAAGAGGAGGCTATGCATTACAGAGCTATGATTCCTAAACCCTTTCTCCGATTTGGATGTGAAAACTCTCATATTGCAGCTGGGAGTGTGCACTTTCAGCCCATATTATATATATAATTGTATTTCTGAACATGTTTTTGTAAACAGCTAAAATAACAAAACTTGTGTCACTGTCCAAATATTTCTGGACCTAACTGTATACACCAGCTCTGTCCTCACCTATTGTACCATCACCCATTCCCTGTAGACTGTGAGCCCTCGCGGGCAGGGTCCTCTCTCCTCCTATACCAGTCTGTTTTGTACTGTTAATGATTGTTGTACGTATACCCTCTTTCACTTGTAAAGTGCCATGGAATAAATGGCGCTATAATAATAAATAATGATAATATTATATTATTTATATATTTATATTTACCTTGGCTGGCAATCAACATACAGGGAAGCCCATTTTTCATTTTTTTTAGTTATTTAAAAAAATATTGATAGCTAGGGGTAATCCAAGCAGCTACTGGCTGCTAACTCAGACTGCTTGGTGTTACCTTCACTGGCAATGAAAAATCCAAGAAAGCCCTTTTTTTTAAGTTTTTACCAAAAAGCTAAAAAAAAAAATGACGTGAACTTCGCCATATTTTTGTATGCTAGCCATGTACGGGCTGCCCCCAGCCCCCAACTGCCTATTTTTACCCGACTGGGAACTAAAAATATAGGGAAGCCCTTTTTAAATTATTTCATGAATTTCATGAAATAATTAAAAACAAAAACAACGTCGACTTCGCCCAAATTTTGTGTCCTGCTAGGTACAACTAGGCAGCTGGGAATTGGAATCCGCAGTGCAGTGTGGCCCAAGCTTTCTGGACCCCCCACTACGAATTGTAGTCCGCAGCTGCCCCAGAAAATGGCGCTTTCATAGAAGCGCCATCTTCTGGCGCTGTATCCAACTCTACCATCGGCCCTGGTGCCGGGAGGCACGCTGGGTAATAAGGGGTTAATACCAGCTTTGTTTTACCAGCTGGTATTAAGCCCAAGATTCTTAATGTCAGGCCACGTTTGACCTGGCCATTAAGAATCTCCAATAAACGGTTAAAAAAAAGACACCACACAGAGAAAAAATACTTTATTAGAAATAAATACACAGACACACTTAGGGATTCAATCTTTATTATTGCCTCTCACCCCTCCACGATCCTGGTCTTCTGTCTTCTTCAACCGATCTAGCTCTGCTATATCAGAATGCATGGAGAGAAAGAACGCTTCTGCTCCCTATATTGTCTAATCACTCAATGAGTGAACAGAGGCTGCGGGTTGGTAAGTGGAGACGTCACCACTACCACCGTTGCCATAGTAACCTAACGAGTGGTTTACTATAGCAACAGTGATCTCCAATCACCTGATTCCCGGCGCCGATATTCACCGGCTGCATTATAGTGTGTAGCAGCCAATCCCTGCATGTGGACTGACTCTGTAAAGTGCGCCAACATGCAGGGAGAGGGAGCCAAGCATGTGCCCGAGCATCTCGTAAGTACACAATGCTTGCCAAGTATACTGAGAGTACTGAGATGCTTGGGTGAGCATCGAGTACCAGCGAGCATGTTGACACTACAGGACCTTGCATGACATCATAATTATGTGACCAGTCTGTAGCCAATGAGATCATACAGCATTCATACGTGACTGGTCACATGCTATGATATCACGGAAGGTCCTTTGGTTACTGGGCGGCACAGAGATGATCGTACTTGAAAGCAGAAGCGCCGGGGGACAGAGTCTGCAGGACCTGTCGCGGGACCTGTCAGTGTAATGACAATGTTTATTATTAACTGTATTCTTTATTTTACAGCCCGCCCCATCCCATAACTGAAAATTCCAACATCGGTGATCAGAAGCAAGATTGTGTTATCTCGATCCCGATCTTTACAAAATGATCAGGCGAGTCTCCCAATCCCGACCATCAGGGGGATCGCCCATCACTATCAGCAACAGCTAACAGCACTACCGAAAAATATTGCTTGTAATTATAATATTGGGACCTTGAGTTTGTCGGCCTCATGAACCACACCCAGAAAATTAGGAAATTGACATTTATTACACACTACCTGAGCAATGCAGACCCAGTCTTCTGGGCTTGGCTCAGGCGTTACTTGGCTCTTACGTGGGATCCAGATTTGCTGACAGGTATGTTGCACCATGACTGAGATTGTCGATTTTCCAAGTAGGAATTCCAGATGCAGTTCTGCATACGATACACCAAAACATATGTTGCTTGTAAGGGCACTTTTTTATATTTACAAGCCAATCTGCATTGGCATCACAAGGTTGCCCCCAAAAAATGTTATTAACACACCAATGGAAGGATAATAATTAGGGATGATTGAATACCTGAAATATTCAACTTGGCGAATATTTTCTGAATACCTCGCCACTATTCGACTATTCGATGCGCAATGTAAGTCTATGGGAAGCCTGAATAGTACCGAAAAGCTGTTATTCGGGTTTCCCATAGACTTACATTGCGCATCGAATATTCGCGAATAGTTGAATAGCGGCGACCTATTCGGAAAATATTCCCGAAGTCGAATAATCGAAGTATTCGATCATCCCTAATAATAAACCATATTTTCAAGGAAAAAACACAGTTTCCTAATAAGAGCTACAGCAGAAGGCGCAAACACTATCAATATAAATGAGGACCTAAATTGGGAAACTATAAACATTTCAAGACTAGGGATGATCGAATACCACAAATATCCGACTTTGCGAATATCCAATGAATAGGTCGCCGCTATGCGAATATTCGATGCGCAATGTAAGTCTATGGAAAGCCCGAATAATCATTCGGGTTTCCCATAGACTTACAGTGTGTAACGAATATTCACGAAGTCTGATATTTGTGGTATTCAATCACCCCTATTCAAGACCCCAAAGGACAAAAGGAGGAAACTAAATTACCTAAATTTAAAAAGTCTTCAAAATCATTGTTACCCATAAAACAAGGAAAGTGCTAGGGCTGATTGATCGCTTACCCCAGGGTCATTCCGCAGAAATACACCGCCTGAACCAATTGTTCTGAAAAGTCATGAATGGCCGTAGTTTCTCCAAAAGCCGGACGAAGGTGTTGAGAGAAATACGACAATAAACAAATATTTTGTCCTAGTGACAGCATTGCTCCCTGTACAGAGGGGCACAATGTCCTCGAGTTGCATGTTACGTCACCAAAGGATGGACTCAGAATCAACACCTACAAACTGACAGCAATGGGTAACCTGACTGAAATCCACGCAACAACACCAAGGTATACAGGAGCATTTCTGTATGGGCAAGAACAAATTAACTATGACGTCTGTCTCTCTCCAGCAATATGGATGTACTCAGCATGTGGCCTCTGCTAGAGTGTTCTTAAAGAGTTAGCAATGAAAAATCCAATCTCTTACTAACAGGTTGTTCAAATTAGCTTTGTGTTTTTGAAAATGCATTGCACAACTGTATATTCTTGTACATAGGGAGCAGTATTATAGTAGTTATATTCTTGTACATAGGGGCAGTATTATAGTAGTTATATTCTTGTACATAGGGAGCAGTATTATAGTAGTTATATTCTTGTACATAGGGGCAGTATTATAGTGGTTATATTCTTTACATAGGGGCAGTATTATAGTAGTTATATTCTTGTATATAGGGGCAGTATTATAGTAGCTATATTCTTGTACATATGGGCAGTATTGTAGTGGTTATATTCTTTACATAGGGGCAGTATTATAGTAGTTATATTCTTGAACATAGGGGGCAGTATTATAGTAGCTATATTCTTGTACATAGGGGCAGTATTATAGCAGTTATATTCTTTACATAGGGGCAGTATTATAGTAGTTATATTCTTTGCATAGGAGCAGTTGTCGCGGGCGGAGGAGGGGACGCTGCGCTCTCCCACTGCTCGGGTCCGGCTGCTGCTGCTGCTCGGTGGCTCGAGCGATGGGCCGGATCCCGGGGACTCGAGCGGCGCTCCTCGCCTGTGAGTCAAAGGGGGGTTGGTTTGGTTTTAGGGATATTGTCCGTGACACCACCCACGGTTGTGGTGATTTCGTGGACACCACCGCTGCTCTGGACGGGGATCCCGGGAGCGGTGACAGGGAGCAGCTTTGTTGTTAATTCTCCCCTCCGTGGGTAGGGGGTTGGTTATCCCGGGGCCCGGTGATGGGGTAGGGATGGATGACAGGCGGGTTGCGGGGCCTGATGAGGTGCAGGGTCGCGGGGGCAGTGCTGTGCCGCACGGCACGGTAGTACTCACTCAGCCCAATGATGAGGACACAGTTCACGGTAAAACAAGCGGCTGGATGGACGGGTCCCTCGGACGGCTGCGGTGTTGTTGCTCCCGGCAGGTTAGCGGTGACTGTCTTTTCCCTGCACCTATGCTGTCTGTACGGTTCCAATGGGTTCCCACTGGTAACCCGCTCCCCGGCTTGGATATGGGCCGGAGGAGCCCCTTTTGCCCACAGGCGCTGGCCCTGGGAAACGGTTGCCTTGGCGGTGGCGGTGTCTCCCTCACTAGGTTGGACTGTTGCCTTCTGTCGGGACTTGACTGTTTGGAAACCCAGGAGGTCCCCTTCACTAACGGATTCGGCAAATTCACGGCAACTCCTAGCCTTGCCGGGGTCCGAAAAGCCCCTGCCACTGGTGCTGACTTCTCTTTGCGTACCGGTCCGGTACCGCCGGGCCACCACCCGTCCACGGTCCTTACGGTAGACTGCAATCGGCCACTCCTGCAGATGGTCACCACCGTCTGCCAACCTTGCTGTCTCGCCCGGGCCACACACCCGGACGCTGCCAGTCAGTTGCTCTGTTACTGCACTTTCCTCCTTCCTCTGTCACTGTCCAAACTAGACTCTTCCACTTCCTCCACTCAACTGTCTGTTTTCCCACCTCCAGGACTGTGAACTCCTCGGTGGGCGGGACCAACCGCCTGGCCCACCCCCTGATGTGATCATCAGCCCCTGGAGGAGGGCAACAAGGATTTTGTGTCTGACTTCGGTGTGCCTGCTGGGAGTGTGGGGTGTGTGGGTGTTGTGCTCTGTGGCCCCTGGCTTGTCCAGGGCGCCACATTCCCCCTTAGTTAAATGCAGACCGTCCTCGGGCTGCCCGTCCAACACCGGTTTTATTTTCACCTACTGGAAAATATAAAAATAGAAAACGGTGACAGACATACAAGTATAATAACATCTTCCCACATCGGGAGGTACTCTTACTTAAAACGTTACGGTAACGGTTACGGCTTCCGCTCTCATTCACCCAAGCAACCTGGCCCTGATACTGCCCCTAAGCAAACAGGCAGCACCCCTTGACCCCAGTCCGGCACAAGTTGCCCGAGCGGGTTCTGTCCTTTCCAGGGGACCCACGTCCATGAGGAGCCCCTGAAACCCCCAGAGGATTGCCACCGGTTCCGGAGGTGGCTGTGCCCCAGCCTGCTCCACTGCGGGCCCTACCTCCAATCTGCCTCTCCGGAGGCGGTAACGGTGGAAGCTGTAACAACAAACATTATCTACAGGCCACAAGTTTGTGGTTGCCTTGCAAGTTCTCAGGCATGTTCATAGGAATTCTTATGTGAACTTGTAAAGGGGGTCCCAACGGGGACCAATTGCCGGCTACGACCGGTTCCAAATCACGGTAGTAAATCAGATGAATCTTCGGTAATCATTTACTTATCATTCATTTTCAAAAACTTTCAAACTTTTAAACTTTTAACAGTGGTGGTCCCAACGGGGACGGTGACAACGGCATTCCGCTGCCCTTACGGTGCACTTTCGTCCTCCCCACCCGGCTCTGGGTGGAAGAACACGGGCACCAGCCCCTCCAGCGCATAGCAGGCGTGGCGAGGAAGGGCCGCCCGATACCCGTTATTTCCACTCCGGGGGATGTAAGTGGCCTCCATGTCATGCAGAGCGATGACTCCTTCATCTTCTTCCGAAACGGGCTCGGTGTCAGGCCCGGAATCGCTATCGTCCGTCCCTGCGCCAGGCGGGTTGCCGCCAGCTGCCGCAGCTTCCAGGCTCGCCACTCTCTCGGTCACTGTTACGAAGGGGTGTACGCCCGACGGGCCAGACGTAGCGCGGTGCACGGGCAAGGAGGACGGAGGCGGCATGGGGGCCAGGGGCAGACCGGGTCCCTTAGCCGCAACGGCCGGTCCCTCAGGAAAACAGGGGCGTGGGTCACTCACCAGCTCCTCCATCATGGCCTCCATTCCATACACCCATGCGACTGCAGCTACCTCCTCCCCCTCCGCGGTCCACTGCTCCATCAGCCTACAGATCTGGCTCCGGTAGTGTCGGCAGATCCCTGCCGTTCGGGACCTCAGCCATGCCGCTGTCCCGGGCACCGGCTTGGTAGCCTCCGCATAGCTAGGTGGAGCGGACATTCTTTGCAAGGGTCAGCAGATCGTGGGGTCCCGGCGTCCCTATCTGTACAGCCGCGCTCACATGCGACCAGCCGTCATTTCGTCCCCCTTAGTCTTTTTCCGGCTCCTCCTCTATTGGGGCGGGGTTTAGGCCTTCGCGCCTCCACTACTCGAGGAGACGCTCGAGCGGGAACTCTTCGCGCCCAGGATGGCGGCTTTTCAAATTTTCCGGCCGGACACCTCCGGCGGTAACAAGGCGCACCTCTACCAAAAGGCAGAGCGGTAGGAATCCTGCTCATGACGCCAAGTTGTCGCGGGCGGAGGAGGGGACGCTGTGCTCTCCCACTGCTCGGGTCCGGCTGGTGCTGCTGCTCGGTGGCTCGAGCGATGGGCCGGATCCCGGGGACTCGAGCGGCGCTCCTCGCCCGTGAGTGAAAGGGGGGGTTGGTTTGGTTTTAGGGATATTGTCCGTGACGCCACCCACGGTTGTGGTGATTTTGTGGACACCACCACTGCTCTGGACGGGGATCCCGGGAGCGGTGACAGGGAGCAGCTTTGTTGTTAATTTTCCCCTCCGTGGGTAGGGGGTTGGTTGTCTCGGGGCACGGTGATGGGGTAGGGATGGATGACAGGCGGGTTGCGGGGCCTGATGAGGTGCAGGGTCGCGGGGCAGCGCTGTGCCGCATTGCACGGTGGTACTCACTCAGCCCAATGATGAGGACACAGTTCACGGTAAAACAAGCGGCTGGATGGACGGGTCCCTCGGACGGCTGCGGTGTTGTTGCTCCCGGCAGGTTAGCGGTGACTGTCTTTTCCCTGCACCTACGCTGTCTGTACGGTTCCAATGGGTTCCCACTGGTAACTCGCTCCCCGGCTTGGATATGGGACGGAGGAGCCCCTTTGGCCCGCAGGCGCTGGCCCTGGGAAACGGTTGCCTTGGCGGTGGCGGTGTCTCCCTCACTAGGTTGGACTGTTGCCTTCTGTCGGGACTTGACTGTTTGGAAACCCAGGAGGTCCCCTTCACTAACGGATTCGGCAAATTCACGGCAACTCCTAGCCTTGCCGGGGTCCGAAAAGCCCCTGCCACTGGAGCTGGCTTCTCTTTGCGTACCGGTCCGGTACCGCCGGGCCATCACCCGTCCACGGTCCTTCCGGTAGACTCCAATCGGCCACTCCTGCAGACGGTCACCACCGTCTGCCAACCTTGCTGTCTCGCCCAGGCCACACACCCGGACGCTGCAAGTCAGTTGCTCTGTTACTGCACTTTCCTCCTTCCTCTGTCTCTGTCCAAACTAGACTCTTCCACTTCCTCCACTCAACTGTCTGTTTTCCCGCCTCCAGGACTGTGAACTCCTCAGTGGGCGGGACCAACCGCCTGGCCCACCCCCCTGGTGTGATCATCAGCCCCTGGAGGATGGCAACAAGGATTTTGTATCTGACTTCGGTGTGCCTGCTGGGAGTGTGGGGTGTGTGGGTGTTGTGCTCTGTGGCCCCTGGCTTGTCCAGGGCGCCACACAGTATTATAGTAGTTATATTCTTGTACATAAGGGCAGTATTATAGTAGTTATATTCTTGAACAGAGGAGCAGTATTATACTAGTTATATTCTTGTACATAGGGGCAGTATTATAGTAATTATATTCTTGTACATATGGGCAGTATTATAGTAGTTATATTCTTGTACATAGGAGCAGTATTATAGTGGTTATTTTCTTGTACATAGGAGCAGTATTATAGTAGTTATATTCTTGTACATAGGGGCAGTATTATAGTAGTTATATTCTTGTACATAAGGGCAGTATTATAGTAGTTATATTCTTGTACATATGGGCAGTATTATAGTAGTTATATTCTTGTACATAGGAGCAGTATTATAGTAGTTATATTCTTCTACATAGGAGCAGTATTATAGTGGTTATATTCTTGTACATAGGGGCAGTATTGTAGTAGTTATATTCTTGTACATAGGAGCAGTATTATAGTAGTTATATTCTTGTATATAGGGGGCAGTATTATAGTAGTTATATTCTTGTACATAGAGGCAGTATTATAGTAGTTATATTCTTGTACATAGGGGCAGTATTATAGTAGTTATATCCTTGTACATTGGAGCAGTATTATAGTAGTTATATTCTTGTACATAGGTAGCAGTATTAAAGTAGTTATATTCTTCTACATATGAGCAGTATTATAGTAGTTATATTCTTCTACATAGGAGCAGTATTATAGTGGTTATATTCTTGTACATAGGGGCAGTATTATCGTAGTTATATTCTTGTACATAGGAGCAGTATTATAGTAGTTATATTCTTGTATATAGGGGGCAGTATTATAGTAGTTATATTCTTGTACATAGAGGCAGTATTATAGTAGTTATATTCTTGTACATAGGGGCAGTATTATAGTAGTTATATTCTTGTACATAGGGACAATATTATAGTAGTTATATCCTTGTACATTGGAGCAGTATTATAGTAGTTATATTCTTGTACATAGGTAGCAGTATAACAGTAGTTATATTCTTCTACATATGGGCAGTATTATAGTAGTTATATTCTTGTACATAGGAGCAGGATTATAGTAGTTATATTCTTGTACATAAGGGCAGTATTATAGTAGTTATATTCTTCTATATAGGGGGCAGTATTATAGTAGTTATTTTCATGTACATAGCAGCATTATTATAGTAGTTATATTCTTGTATATAGGGGCAGTATTATAGTAGTTATATTATTAACATAGGGGCAGTATTATAGTAGTTATATTATTTACATAGGGGCAGAATTATAGTAGTTATATTCTTTACATAGGAGCAGTATTATAGTAGCTATATTCTTGTACATATGGGCAGTATTATAGTAGTTAAATTCTTTACATAGGAGCAGTATTATAGTAGTTATATTCTTGTACATAGGAGCAGTATTATAGTAGTTATATTCTTGTATATAGGGGGCAGTATTATAATAGTTATATTCTTGTACATAAGGGCAGTATTATAGTAGTTATATTCTTGTACATAGGACCAGTATTATAGTAGTTATATTCTTGTACATAGGGGACAGTATTATAGTAGTTATTTTCTTGTACATAGCAGCAGTATTATAGTAGTTAAATTCTTTACATAGGGGCAGTATTATAGTAGTTATATTCTTGTACATAGGGGCAGTATTATAGTAGTTATATTCTTGTACTTGGGGCAATATTATAGTAGTTATATTCTTTACATAGGGACAGTATTATAGTAGCTATTTTCTTGTACATAGCAGCAGTATTATAGTAGTTATATTCTTGTATATAGGGGCAGTATTATAGTAGTTATATTCTTGTACATAGGGGCAGTATTATAGTAGTTATGTGAAGGTAGCCTAAGCTATAAATTATTCAAATGTAATAAGAATATTTGTGTATGTAAATAATCAAAATGTAGATGTTATTGCATACTTATCTGTATGTCTATATGGCAATCGCACAGACGCCATAATATGATTCTAGGTTGTAGTGATTTTCCTTAATACAAAATGCTAGCTATAGACTCTCTCATCTCGGGAAAAGTTTTGGAACAGCCTATCCCATCAGGCTGATGTCTCCCCGGCCTAGTCTGTTGAGCACTGGCAGTGACACGTGAGTAGAGTTGAGCGTGGTTCGCGGTTCGCGGTTCTCCAGTCCGCGGTTCGAGTGATTTTAGGGGCTGTTCTAGATCGAACTAGAACTCGAGCTTTTTGCTAAAGTTCGATAGTTCGAGTTACGTTCGAGAACGGTTCTAGCAGCAAAAAGCAGGGCTTTTTACAGCTACAGTGTGCAGGGAGCCATCGCTGGCAGCCTGCCAGAAGCTGGTAACCAAGATAAACATCGGGTATCCAAGCAAAGCGCTTTGGTTAGTAACCCGATGTTTATCCTAGTTACGTGTACAGGGAGCCGACACTTCCCCGCTCAGCTCGCTCCGCCCCCTCCTGCATGCAGCATGTACACACACACACACACACACACTCACACTCACTTGTCCCCAGCCATGCTGTTACATCTCGTGGCTCTCCTGAGGCAAGGACTGAGGCAGTTTCCCATTCCTTGCCTGCCACGAGCACTCTGGCTCAGCAGCGCCGAAGGTCTGCCAGACTGCGCAGTGTGCAGGAGATACCTTCTCAGAGAGGCAGCAGAAGGGTGACACCTAGTGGTTCTCCTGTTACAAGGAGTGAAGCGGTCTCCCATTCCTGGCCTGCCGCAGACTCTCCTGCTCAGCGGCCCCGAAGGTCTGCGAGGCTGCGCAATGTGCAGAGGTTTACTGCTCAGGGAAGCAGTGAGATTCCCGTTATCTCTGCACATTGTGAGACCGAGGATCCCGCCTCTATTTCCCAGAGGCAGGAGGGTGAGCATGTGCAATGCGTGGTGGGTCCTGATTCGCTCACTGACGTCACACGGCTTGATGACAAGGCTGGTGACGTGGTGAATCCTGACTGGCCAGGCTGGGACGTCGTGGACCCTGATTGGGTCAAGTCCGTCATCTCCGCCTCGCGCCCACCCTCGGGTGGAGCTGCACCTCCTTAAAAGCTCCCCCTGCCATCATGGCGGCGCGCGACAGTCCTTCTATGTTTGGATGTCTGGCAGCGTGCTGCCACGCCACTGCTCAGGCATTACTGTCTCTTGTGGGCTTGGCCCTTGCTGCTCCGGCAGTACCTCGTTTGCAGGCTGTGTTCCTGCCTTGCTGCTCCGGCAGTACCCCCGTCAACAGGCCGTGTTCCTGTCCCAGGTGAGCTCCTCGAGTCTCCACTGGACTCACCTGGTTATTGAAAGCACACGTGCGTGGGCACCTCTGTGCTACCCTCGTGCCATATTCTCGTGACTTCCACTGGCACACGTGCGTGGGCACCTCTGTGCTTCCCCGTGCAACAGGTACACCGAGCCGTGAGATCTGTGCCATACAACCCTCACGGGTTAGGGCAGATCGGTGTACATAGATCGTCTGTGACATTCCAGACGATCGCTAGCAGCAACCCGCTCACTCTTCACCCACCATAGCGGCGGTCCCTTACACCGCACAGTGGACCTTGACCGGCGGAAGCAGTCCATTTCCCATCTTGGCACGCTTCCCCGGGTCCCCCTCGTAACACATGCAGTCCACGACACTGACGTCCTCAGCGCCACATGACCCCGCTAGGCTTCACCCACTTCGCCCTCCGCCACCCGCACACATGGCCCCGCTAGGCTCCACCCACTTCGCACTCCGCCGCCAGCACACATGGCCCCGCTAGGCTCTGCCCATCTGGCATTCTGCACACATGGTCCCGCTAGGCTCCACCCACCTGACACTCTGCACACATGGTCCTGCTAGGCTCCACCCACCTGGCACTCTGCACACATTACCCCGCTAGGCTCCGCCCACCTGGCACTCTGCACACATGGCACTGCTAGATTGTGAGCCCCAATGGGGACAGTGTTCCCAATGTATGCAAAGCGCTATGGAATTAATAACGCTATATAAATGAATAAATTATTATTATTACTGCAATGCCCTGCTCATGAGGTAAGGAACATAGTTGATCAGGAGAGCTATACTACATTTCCAAATGGAGGTATTTGATTTTATAGTTGCCCTGCTGAACGACTACCAAACATGAGAGTCCGTTATACGCCACAAGAAAACACATCTAAATAGCGAGCTCTGTTGTTAAGTATTCATTCAGCTGGATAACTGGACTTAAAGGGTATTCCATCTCCAAGATCCTATCCCCAATATATAGTAGGTGGAATAGCAATAATATCAGCAAATACCAATATTTGGAAATGTAGAATAGTTCTCCTGATTAGGCATGCCCTTACCTCATGAGCAGGGCATTGCAGCTTTGGTAGCAACCGTTATGACATGGACTCTGCTGCTGTGGACACGGGGAGAGTGAGTGCAGATTCATTGCACCCACACTCCTCACATGAAGGGTCTGCACTCCTAGAAAATGGGGGATACGTTCCCTGAGTGTCTCCCCCCATATTCTAGACAGTCCAGAGTCGTCGTGGGACCCCTTTATTTTTTTTCTTACAATAAATTGGTGAATGAGGGAATGTTTTGGGGACTGTTTTTTCAAATAAATTGTTTTTGTCGATTTTTTTTGTTAGTACTGACAGTTTATGATGTTGGGTATCTAATAGACGCCATGACATCCCAAACTGCTGGGCTTGATGTCAGGTGACTTTACAGCTAGTATCAACCCGATTTATTACCCCGTTTGCCACTGCACCAGGGTAGGGGATGAGCTGGGGTGAAGAACCAGGATTGGCGCATCTAGTGGATGCGCCACGTCTGGGGTGCCTGCGGCCTGCTATTTTTAGGCTGTGAAGGGCCAATAACTATGGACCTTCCCACCCTGACAATACCAGACCACAACTGTCCGCTTTACCTTGGCTGGTGATCCAATTTGGGGGGGACCCTACTTTTTTTTTGTAATTATTAACATTTATAAAATAATTATAAAAAAAGAGCCTGGGGTGACCTCCACATTGGATCCCCAACCACGGTAAAGCTGCCAGCTGTGGTTTTCAGGCTACAGCCGTCTGCTTTACCCTAGCTGGCTATCAAAAATGGGGGAACCCAACGTCATTTTTTTTTTAACTATTTTTTAAATAGAAAAAATTAATGGGCTTCCCTGTATTTTGATTGCCAGCCAAGGTAACGCCAGGCAGATGGGGGTGGCAACCCATAGCTAAGATTTATTTTTACAGGACTGTGATGTCCAGCAATCAAAATACAGGGAAGCCCATTTTGTTTTTAGTTATTTAAATACATAATTAAAAAAGATATATATGGGCTCCCGCTGCATTTTTTGTATTGCTAGCTAAGGGTAATCCAAGCAGCTACTGGCTGCTAACCCCCACTGCTTGGTGTTACCTTCACTGGCAATGGAAGATCCAGGGAAGCATTTTTTATTTTTTTTGCCAAAAAACTACAAAAAAAATTACGTGAGCTTTACCATATTTTTGTATGCTAGCCAGGTACAGCAGGCAGGTACGGGCTGCCCCAAACCCCCAGCTGCCTATTTGTACCCGGCTGGGAACTAAAAATATAGGGAAGCCTTTTTTTTAATTATTAAATGAATTTCATAAAGTAATTAAAAAAAAAAACGATGTATGCTTCGCCCCATTTTTGTGCCCAGCCGGGTACAACTAGGCAGCTGGGGATTGGATCCGCAGCACAGGTTAGCCCAAGCTTTCTGGGCCCCTCTGCTGCGAATTGCAGTCCGCAGCCGCCCCAGAAAATGGCGCTCTCCTAGAAGCGCCATCATTTGGCGCTGTATCCAACTCCTCCAGCTGCCCTGATGCCGGTGGCTCGCTGGGTATTAATGATTTCAGTTGATAATATACAGCTAGCCCTAACCCAATTATTACCCAGTGAACCACCCTTCACCAGGTCAGCTGGAAGAGTTGGATACAGCGCCAGAAGAGGGCGCTTCTATGAAAGTGCCATTTTCTGAGGCGGCTGCAGACTGCAATTCGCAGCAGAGGGTCCCAGAAAGCTCAGACCAACCTGTGCTGCGGATTCCAATCCCCAGCTGCCTAGTTGTACCTGGCTGGACACAAAAATATGGCGAAGCCTACGTCATTTGTCTTCTAATTATGTCATGAAATTCATGAAATAATAAAAAAAAGGGCTTCCCTTTACTTTTGGTTCCCAGCCGGGTACAGATAGGCAGCTGGGGGGTTGGGGCAGCCCATAGCTGACTGCTGTACCTGGCTAGCATACAAAAATATGGCGAAGCCAACATAATTTTTTCAGGGGACAAAAAACTCCTGCATACAGTCCTGGATGGAGTATGCTGAGCCTTGTAGTTCTGCAGCTGCTGTCTGTCTGTATGGAGGAGAGCAGACAGCAGCTGCAGAACGACAAGACTCAGCATGCTCCATTCACTAGTGTATGCAGGAGAGCAGACAGCAGCTGCAGAACTACAAGGCTCAGCATACTCCATCCAGGACTGTATGCAGGAGTTTTTTGCCCACCAAAAAAATGACGTGGGCTTCACCATATTTTTGTATGCTAGCCAGGTACAGCAGGCAGGTACGGCTGCCCCCAACCCCCAGCTGCCTATTTGTACCCGGCTGGAAACCAAAAATATAGGGAAGCCCGTTTTTTTTAATTATTTCCCTTATTTCATGAAATAATTAAAAAACAAATGACGTGGGCTTCGCCCCATTTTTGTGTCCAGCTGGGTAAAACTAGGCAGCTGGGGATTGGAATCCGCAGCACAGGTTAGCCCGAGGTTTCTGGGCGCCTCTGCTGCGAATTGCAGTCCGCAGCCGCCCCAGAAAATGACGCTTTCATAGAAGCGCCATCATCTGGCGCTGTATCCAACTCTTCCAACAGCCCTGAAGCCGGGTGGCTTGCTGGGTAATAATGAGTTAATACTAGCTTTGTTTTACTAGCTAGTATTAAGCCAGAGATTCTTAATGTCAGGCACGTTTGACCCGGCCATTAAGAATCTCCAATAAAGAGTTAAAAAAAAGACACCACAGAGAGAAAAAATACTTTAATAGAAATACACAGACACATTAGAGACTCCATGTTTATTACTCACTGTCAGCCCTCCACGATCTATGGTCTTCTGTCTTTCTCGTTCAACAAATGCAGCTCTGCTCCATCACTGCTGCATGGGGGAAGACGCTGCTTCCCGTGCAGCCTTCACTCTGTGAGTGATCAGTGCTGCTAGCTGTTAGCGGTCACAGAGGTAACGCTGACAGACACGTTACCATAGCAATGGTGCTCCAATTATGCGATTCCCGGAGCCACGGTTAGCGGTGACGTCACCGCTAACTGCTTTGCTATGGCAACGGTGATCCCCATTAATAACCGGCTGTGTCAGCCGGTCCCTAATGGAACAGGGAATCAGAACGGGTAGTCGACCGTGTGCTAGAGCATGTTGCCGGTACACGGCGATACACAAACGTGCACCGTGTACCGGAGAGTGCAATGACAGGACCTAGGACAGGACATGATGTCAAAGCCATGTGACCAGTCTGTAGCCAATGAGATAATAGCCACGTGACGACGTCACGGAAGGTCCTGTCAGTGCTGGTTATTGGGAGGACGCAGCGATCATCGGAAGGAATAGTGACAGGAGACAGAGTGCAGGATGCATCGCGGGCACCGGTAAGGGTTATGGCAATGTTTATTAACTGTATGTTAACATTTATAATGCATTTTTATGTGTTTGAGATTGCCTCCCATTGTTTCCTATTGGTTCGAGTCGTTCGGCGATCCGAACTCGAACGGGACCTCGGTTAGGCGAACCGAGCTCGAGCCGAACCGCGGCTGGCTCGCGCATCTCTACACGTGAGTTAACGTCATATTTCAGAAACCAATGGACACGAAACAACTAAAGCAGAAAGCGGCATATATATATATATATATATATATATATATATATATATATAATATAGATATAGATATATATAGATGTAATTAGAGTCCCAAGCAGAGTAGGTCACAAATAAGCTTCAAATAAAATATATCTAAATGAGGACATTTTTAACATTTAAAGTTGACAACATTCACAGATATCTTATTAAGGGGGGGCCTGTGAAGGTAGCCTAAGCTATAAATTGTTTGTTCAAATGTAATAAGAATATCTGTGTATGTAAATAATCAAAATGTAGATGCCATTGCATACTTATCTGTATGTCTATATGGCAATCGCACAAACACCATAATTTGATTCTAGGTTGTATCTTCAGGAAAGGGTTAACCAAAGATAATGAAGCCAGAATGTTAAACAATGAAAGTCTTCATGATGATGAGCAAAGGCCTTATCAGTAGTTTCACACACAGAAAGAATGTATAATGAACAGAAATGTATTTTATAGCATACTGGGAAAGATTAGGGAGTTGAATACTCCCTAGACTCCCTGTTCTAGGTTCAAGGTCAATGATGCATTCTGTATACTTGAGTCTTTTCCAATACACAAGTTCAGACTCAAGCCTGAGCTCAAACAGAGATGAGTCTCATAATATCTGTACATACAGCTAATACGGCACCGGCCTCTGTATCCTGAACGAAGATACCATTAGCTATCTTCACCTAAATTTCTCCCTTAACAGTTATATTCCTGTACATAGGGGCAGTATTATAGTAGTTATACAGTTAGGTCCAGAAATATTTGGACAGTGACACAATTTTCGCGAGTTGGGCTCTGCATGCCACCACATTGGATTTGAAATGAAACCTCTACAACAGAATTCAAGTGCAGATTGTAACGTTTAATTTGAAGGTTTGAACAAAAATATCTGATAGAAATTGTAGGAATTGTACACATTTCTTTACAAACACTCCACATTTTAGGAGGTCAAAAGTAATTGGACAAATAAACCAAACCCAAACAAAATATTTTTATTTTCAATATTTTGTTGCGAATCCTTTGGAGGCAATCACTGCCTTAAGTCTGGAACCCATGGACATCACCAAACGCTGGGTTTCCTCCTTCTTAATGCTTTGCCAGGCCTTTACAGCCGCAGCCTTCAGGTCTTGCTTGTTTGTGGGTCTTTCCGTCTTAAGTCTGGATTTGAGCAAGTGAAATGCATGCTCAAATGGGTTAAGATCTGGTGATTGACTTGGCCATTGCAGAATGTTCCACTTTTTTGCACTCATGAACTCCTGGGTAGCTTTGGCTGTATGCTTGGGGTCATTGTCCATCTGTACTATGAAGCGCCGTCCGATCAACTTTGCGGCATTTGGCTGAATCTGGGCTGAAAGTATATCCCGGTACACTTCAGAATTCATCCGGCTACTCTTGTCTGCTGTTATGTCATCAATAAACACAAGTGACCCAGTGCCATTGAAAGCCATGCATGCCCATGCCATCACGTTGCCTCCACCATGTTTTACAGAGGATGTGGTGTGCCTTGGATCATGTGCCGTTCCCTTTCTTCTCCACACTTTTTTCTTCCCATCATTCTGGTACAGGTTGATCTTTGTCTCATCTGTCCATAGAATACTTTTCCAGAACTGAGCTGGCTTCATGAGGTGTTTTTCAGCAAATTTAACTCTGGCCTGTCTATTTTTGGAATTGATGAATGGTTTGCATCTAGATGTGAACCCTTTGTATTTACTTTCATGGAGTCTTCTCTTTACTGTTGACTTAGAGACAGATACACCTACTTCACTGAGAGTGTTCTGGACTTCAGTTAATGTTGTGAACGGGTTCTTCTTCACCAAAGAAAGTATGCGGCGATCATCCACCACTGTTGTCATCCGTGGACGCCCAGGCCTTTTTGAGTTCCCAAGCTCACCAGTCAATTCCTTTTTTCTCAGAATGTACCCGACTGTTGATTTTGCTACTCCAAGCATGTCTGCTATCTCTCTGATGGATTTTTTCTTTTTTTTCAGCCTCAGGATGTTCTGCTTCACCTCAATTGAGAGTTCCTTAGACCGCATGTTGTCTGGTCACAGCAACAGCTTCCAAATGCAAAACCCACACCTGTAATCAACCCCAGACCTTTTAACTACTTCATTGATTACAGGTTAACGAGGGAGACGCCTTCAGAGTTAATTGCAGCCCTTAGAGTCCCTTGTCCAATTACTTTTGGTCCCTTGAAAAAGAGGAGGCTATGCATTACAGAGCTATGATTCCTAAACCCTTTCTCCGATTTGGATGTGAAAACTCTCATATTACAGCTGGGAGTGTGCACTTTCAGCCCATATTATATATATAATTGTATTTCTGAACATGTTTTTGTAGACAGCTAAAATAACAAAACTTGTGTCACTGTCCAAATATTTCTGGACCTAACTGTATTCCTGTATATAGAAGCAGTATTATAGTAATTATATTTTTGTACATAGGAGCAGTATTACAGTAGATATATTCTTGTACATAGGAGCAGTATTATAGTAGTTATATTCTTGTACATAGGAGCAGTATTATAGCAGTTATATTCTTGAATATAGGGACAGTATTATAGTAGTTATATTCTTAGAAATACTTTGGCGTAGTGTTGGAGCTCTATTGCATTGATCAATTCAGTAGCTAAATTTCTCTTGATTCATATGTTCATGGCAGTAATGCAGATTCCATTTTTCACATTTTCACTCTTACATATAGCTATTGGATTTTTCAAGTCAGTATTCACACAGCAGTTTCTGCTATTTCATGTATTCCCCTTACATAGTCACTGGTGTGCATACCTTATTTCCCCATAGTGATGTTTTTTTAGGTTTTTGCACCCAGTTCAGACTTAGAATGGTGTTCCAAACGTTATTCCTTATTTTATAGTAGTTATATTCTTGTACATAGGAGCAGTATTATAGTAGTTATATTCTTGGATATAGGGACAGTATTATAGTAGTTATATTCTTGTACATATGGGGCAGTATTATAGTAGTTATATTCTTGTACATAGGAGCAGTCTTACAACAGTTACTGTAAATAGAGTCAGTATTATAGCAGTTAAGCCCTTGCACATAGGGACAGTGTTATTTCAGTTACAGTGTATTGGAGTACTTGCAGGAACATATTTGGAATTAGTCTCTCCTGTAACGTTTCTTTTTAGTTTTCCTAGTAAGCTGGTCCCTCGTATAATTTCCTACTAATGACATTTTATGTTTTATTCATAGATCTCTGAACCAACCAGGTGTCTCCTTACTTTTGTTTGTCCTATTATCTCACAACCTGTAGCTTCACAGTCATAAGGAGAGAACCTGCAGTTGCATCCAAGGAGTTAGCAGAAGCGCAGTCAAGTCACAGGCCGAGGGTCAGAATTCCAGGAGAGTATGTATCAGATTCAGGAAGCATACAGATACGTGGTCAGGTAAAGGTCCGAGGTCAGAAGCCATAAGGTAACGACAAGAACAGGGAGTGTATATAGAGGGGTCAATATGATAGGGTCAGGAAATTTAGATCAGAAAACAAGCACAAACACAAGTCAAGAGCACAACTGCAGAACCAGAGAGTACGACTGGCGAGGTTCAGTAATGAAGTAAAGGAATTACCAGGAGAGTGGAACACCTGAGTAATCAGCACCTCCCAGAACCAGCATGGAATCCTGTACTGTCAAACAACCTGCCAGCTAGTGCTCAGAGAAACACAGCAGAGCTTCTCCAAATATACAAGATGCTCTGCACAAAGGAAACATGTAACTGCCGACTCTGTACTTCAGGAAGGTGCGGCAGAACATAACCTGTGGTCAAGATGCTTTGCGCACAGGAATAATGTCACTGCTGACTCTGTACTTCAGGAAGACACGGCAGACCATAACCTGTGTGCAAGATGCTCTGCACAAAGGAAACATGTAACTGCCGACTCTGTAATCCAGGAAGGCGCGTCAGAACATCACCTGTGTGCAAGATGCTCTGCACAAAGGAAACATGTAACTGCCGACTCTGTACTTCAGGAACGTGCAGCAGAACATAACCTGTGGTCAAGATGCTCTGCGCAGAGGAATAATGTCACTGCTGACTCTGTACTTCAGGAAGACACGGCAGAACATAACCTGTGTGGAAGATGCTCTGCACAAAGGAAACATGTAACTGCCGACTCTGTACTCCAGGAAGGCGTGTCAGAACATCACCTGTATGCAAGATGCTCTGCACAAAGGAAACATGTAACTGCCGACTTCGTACATCAGGAAGGTTCGGCAGAACATAACCTGTGTGCAAGATGCTCTGCGCAGAGGAATAATGTCACTGCCGACTCTGTACTCCAGGAAGGTGCGGCAGAACATTACCTGTGTGCAAGATGCTCTGCACAAAGGAAACATGTAACTGCCGACTTCGTACTTCAGGAAGGTTCGGCAGAACATAACCTGTGTGCAAGATGCTCTGCGCAGAGGAATAATGTCACTGCCGACTCTGTACTCCAGGAAGGTGCGGCAGAACATCACCTGTGTGTGCAAGATGCTCTGCACAAAGGAAACATTTAACTGCCGACTCCGTACTTCAGGAAGACACGGCAGAACATAACCTGTGTGCAAGATGCTCTGCACTAAGGAATAATGTCACTGCCAGCTCTATATTTCAGGAAGGCGCAGTAGAGCATCACCTGTGTGCAAGATGCTCTGCACAAAGGAATAATGTCACTGCCGACTCTGTACTCCAGGAAGGCACGGCAGAGCATAACCTGTGTGCAAGATGCTCTGCACAAAGAAATAATGTCACTGTCGACTCTGTACTTCAGGAAGGCGCGGCAGAACATAATCTGTGTGCAAGATGCTCTGCACAAAGGAAAAATGTCACTGCCAGCTCTGTACTCCAGGAAGCCGCGGCAGAACATAATCTGTGTGCAAGTTGCTCTGCGCAGAGGAATTGTGACAGTTTGGTTGCTATTTACAGCTTTGAATAAGATGGGGATTTTTTTAGGGGGTGATTGAGAAATTCTCTAACAATAATAAAATGCAACAATATGTGCAGCATTAAAGAAAATTCCCAAGACAGCAAAGGCCACCGCCCAATGTCGAAGGGGAACTTACAGCGAAGTAATGGGTTTTCTAACTCAAAGTCAGACAATGCCAAAAATGAATGGAAAATGAAACAAGTTAAGTTTCCAAGTGTAGATGGAAGGTGACAAATCCGGGCTGAATGCTGCTATAGATAGGACTATTTCCTCCAGTTATTGCCATCATTTCAGGAGAAGGATTAACCCTTAGTATTTTTTCCTTTTCTCGTCGACAACTTCTCCTTTGATGTTTCCTTTCGTCACTTCCAATCTCCCACTTGTGTTCCTCAATCTATGACCTTTGATTCTCTTATTGATTCCTATCTCCGTGTCTTTTGTCTTTCTCCGATTTCAGTGTTACATTCATCTTTATATTAGGTGTTGTCTATCACTATAATACTTTCTCCTCATTTCCCATAAAATCACAATGCAGCCATGATGATAAGTCTCTTACTTGGCTGAAATATGGCACAAGAAAAATGATCTACTGTTTTTATGTTAAATATATTTTTTACAAATGATTTGTATTTTTTATATTATTATTTTTTGTATTATGATCTATGTAGGAATAAAATAGAAATCTAACAATGTTTACACTAGCCAATGGTGTCACCATCCTAAGCCTTACAAAAGTCAATGTGCTGCCCCCGTGGGAGCAGCCGAGCTGCTCGGGTCCGGGTTCGCTGTGGCTCGAGGGTCTCCAGACCCGGGGTCCTGCAGCCACTCAAATGAAGGGGGATATGTACAGGGGAATTTAGATATAGTTCGTGATGCCACCCGTGGTGTACGGTAATTTGGGAGTACCACCGCTGCCATTGGGCGTACCCGGGGTGATGAAGTGGGGCAGCAAGGTGTTGTAGCCCTCCACGGGTAGGGGGAATGCCCCGGGACTCGGAGTGGGGGGTGCCGTGGGTTGCAGGGGTCATTCTCGCACTCAGTTCATAAGCAGACTCTGACAACCGGGTAAACCAATTCTCTGAGTACCGCTGCCGCTGAGGGAAGCTCGTCCGGGTCCCATCCCCTATAGTGTTGCCTGATGATCTGTGACCTGCCTCCTGGCAGTAAGTTTAACGTCAACTTGGTGGCCCAGTAGTATGGAACTTGCCGGGCCCAGCTCCCCACTATGGCTAAGCTTGGGATTTTCTGGACCGTTTTGGGTTGGAAAGTCCTATCCCCCTCGTTGCGCTAATGCCCCGATTCTGGAGCGGGTGGGAACAGATCATAAAGGCTCCGTTCTCCTCAGGTGAATTGTTGGGTTGCCTGAAGCTACTCACTGACCTAGGGTCCGTGTACCCTGTCGTGCCTTCGGTCCCGGACCGGTGATAGTGCTTGGCTGCCGGCTGTAATCCTCGACAAGTCCAGGCACCTTGCCACAATCCCCTGCGACCGGGGATCCGACTCCTGTAGGCACAGACCACCGTCAGCAACCTAGATAACTTCTCCAGGAGCCTTTGCTCCCAACTTCCTCTCTCACTCTACTCTCCAACACACTACACTCCTACTGACTACACTCCTCACCTCCTCTCCCTAACCCCCCCTTGTGGGCGACTCTATTCCACTCAAGCCATCCACTGGTGTGCCTGGTGGGTGTGGTGCAGGGTGTATCTAGGATTTGATTTGCTGTTGGAGGCAACACCATTAAGATAGGGACCCAGAACCAAGAGGAAGGTGGATACTGCACAGAAGGGCAGCTTGTGCAGTACCCTGTGACGACCTGATAGTCCAGGGGCGTCACATCAATTGTGAGGAGAGGGCGACAAGAGCCCATTACAAATTAAACCAAGTGGACAGAGGTTAAAAAACTGTAATATAAAATGGCATGAGACTGAGTTTTTCTATAATCTGTATCCATTTTAGAATCCATTCATTGCTTATGGGATTGTATTTAATTCCATTCAGTGCTGAAAGGGTTAAGGTCACTTTTCTATTCTCCTGAGATTGACTTGGAGCTATTAATCTCAGCTGCAGCCATACCCTTCCACTATAAACTCCTCACTCTCTCCTATGCCAGCTATAGCTCATTCTATAACTGACCACTTTGAAAGAGCCAGGGTCTGAAGAAGCTGAGGTGTTGTTTCTGTTGCAGCTAAGAAGCTTCCTGATTGAATAGCTGTGGGAACTATTTGTTGTGTCTTTCCTATGTTTGTCTTACCTTTCTCGTGTTATTTTATTGTACTGGTGAAACTAGCGTCTTGCTAGCCTTCTCATTAATTATGGTGAGTTGGGGGCCAAGGTATGTGATGGTACATGGGGGAAAGACTCATCTACGGATGTTATGAAGTGCAGGGATCAGTGTTAGGAGGTGACCCCGTTCCCATCCCCCTAGTGCCACGACCATCCATTGTATTGTTTCCCTGGTGTACCTTTATGTTGTGTCACTCACCAGGGGTCCTCTCGTCCTCAGCGTGAGAGCATCTGAGGGATGGTCTAAAGCCCCGGTCACACATAGCAAGATCGCTAGCGAGATCGCTGAAACGTCACAGGTTTTTTGACGTATCAGCGACCTTGCCAGCGATATCGCTGTGTGTGACAAGCAGCAGCGAGCGGGCCCCTGCTGCGAGGTCGCTGATCATGACAAAATGATCAGGACCCTTTTTTTGCTCGTTGGTCTGCCACTGTGCAGCACGTTCTGGTGTGTTTGACGGCGGGAGACCAACGAGCGCCGATTTTGAGTGTGCAGGGAGCCGTCGTTACATGCGTCGCTGGTGGCTGATGGCTAGTCACTGGTCGCTGTGGAGATCTGCCTGATTGACAGCTCAACAGCGACCATGTAGCGACATTCCAGCGATCCCTGCCAGGT
The DNA here is from genome assembly GCF_048569485.1 of Anomaloglossus baeobatrachus. NCBI lineage: Eukaryota > Metazoa > Chordata > Amphibia > Anura > Aromobatidae > Anomaloglossus > Anomaloglossus baeobatrachus. The sequence continues at coordinate 124,401,207 of NC_134364.1, forward strand.
CGGATCGCTGGTGGGATCGCTGGTACGTTGCTATGCGTAACGGGACCCTTAGCTAAGAGTCAAACTTTAAAGGCAATCTATCAGTCGGATCAACCCTCCTAAGCTGAATGTATGGGCATATAGATCATAGAAAGTTGATATTTTGACATCTGTGATCCAATATCTTATTTGAGAGTAATCCACATTATATTTAATATGTTTATTATTTGTAAAGATCTATGTCAAGACATACTGTACATCTCCTTGAGAATCTGCCTCCACAGCTTTTTCTGAATGAAAGGGGCATTACCAGAGTGCATCCGTTTTTACATAATCTCTTTGCTTTTCAATACGCTTTGTCCATCTGTCAACAAGTTTTCGTATTCCCTCATTCAAAGACATTTTTGGCTCAGCTATGAGACATGAATACACCCTTATCTCTTAAGTGCCCTTCGTCCCTCGTCTATCTCACACAATCCGCTCACGTGAATGCTCCAATGTTGTTATCGAGGGGTGGACAAGTCATTAATGCAGCCTGTGTAAGAGGGTATCCAGTGTTCTGCTGCCCCTGAAGATGTTATGGTCTTATACCTATGTTTTACAGTAATGTATTTTGATGTATGTATTTTTTCTGTCTAATATTGCCGAACGCCACTAGGTGTTACTGTGTCCCTGGTCCCACAGTGTAAGGGAATGGGAGGGAGTGACAGGCTGGCATGGGTTGAAAGGGGAGGACAGTCCCCATCACAGAAGGAGACAAAGGAAAAGTAGCTTCCTATTTCAGCCATATAGGGAAGGAGTGAGATAAGTGAGGAACAACTTGGTCAGATGTAGCAGAGTAGAGCAGTGTGGTGTGGAGGGTCCAGGTAGAGAAAGGAGACAAGAAAGAAAGGATCAAGTGGACTGAAGCAAAGTGATAACCTCTCAGTTACGGAAGGTAAAGCCAGAGGGAAAAGAGAAGTGCAGTCCCTGTCTTGGCCAGCTCCCATTCTTAGGGGTACTTTGCACACTACGACATCGCAGGTGCGATGTCGGTGGGGTCAAATTGAAAGTGACGCACATCCGGCATCGCAGGCGACATCGTAGTGTGTAAAGCCTAAATGATACGATTAACGAGCGCAAAAGCGTCGTAATCGTATCATCGGTGTAGCGTCGGCGTAATCCATAATTACGCTGACGCGATGGTCCGATGTTGTTCCTCGTTCCTGCGGCAGCACACATCGCTGCGTGTGAAGCCGCAGGAGCGAGGAACATCTCCTACCGGCATCACCGCGGCTCCCGTAGGATATGCGGAAGGGAGAAGGTGGGCGGGATGTTTACATCCCCGCTCATCTCCACCCCTCCGCTCCTATTGGCCGCCTGCCGTGTGACGTTGCAGTGATGCCGTACGACCCGCCCCCTTAATAAGGAGGCGGGTCACCGGCCAGAGCGACGTCCCAGGACAGGTGAGTGCATGTGAAGCTGCCGTAGTGATAATGTTCGCTACGCCAGCTATCACAAGGATATCGCAGCTACGACGGGGGCGGGGACTATCGCGTGCGACATCGCAGCATTGACTTGCGATGTCGCAGCGTGCAAAGTACCCCTTAGTGTGGACAGGAGACAGGGCAAGTGTTGACTGGCGGGGTCCCTGACATGATGGGAACAAGGGTTCTAGGAGTCCTCTCAATTGAACGGAGCCGGAATGTTGGTAAAGACTCGAAGATAAATTGCCAATTCCTTCCCTTTCATGGCAAAAGAGCCGGGTTCTGTTTAGAAAGCAATGCCTGTGAAAGATCGTGTTCTAAAAACTGCCTTTATGAACTGGAAAAGCTGCATTTTAAGAGAATTTACAGTAACGTTTTTACAATTGTGACCAGTGGTGGACTCATTACTGATAGCGCTGCTTGTGATGCTGGTTGGAGTGAACGGGATCCAAAGAAGCTGGATGAAGCCCCAGTTGAGCAGTTTCAAGCAGGTACCACCTCCACACCCACTCCATACACCACTGTACCAGGGTGGGTTGAGGACTACTGCCCTCGCCCATGGCTGCCCTTCCCTGGCACGTTACACTTGCACAGGGGCTTAAGAGGTAAGGGGGCCCATTTGTACCTCCAAGCAGGTTAATTGCCGGGTTGCCTGAAGCTTCTCCCCGACATAGGGTCCGTGTACCCCGCCGTGCCTTCGGTCCTGGACCGGTGATAGGACCAGGCTGCCGACCGCTCACTTAACAGGTCCAGGCACCTTGCCTCAATCCCCTGCGACTGGGGGTCCGACTTCTTTAGGTCTAGACCACCGTTTGCCACCTAGACAGATACTCTGGGGAGCCACCACTCCCTGCTTCCTCCACTTCACTCTCCTTCACTCCACTTCCCTTCACTGACACTCTCCTGACCTCCCTTCCTGACCCCTGGGTGGGCGACCCTATTCCGCTTAAGCCGCCCACTGGTGTGCCTGGTGGGTGTGGTGCAGGGTGTAGCTAGGATTTGATTTGCTGTTGGAGGCAGCACTGTAAGATGGGGACCCAAAACCATGAGGGATTTGAATACCGCACTGAAGAGAAAGGGCGTGCAGTACCCTGTGACGACCTGATAGTCCAGGGGCATCACATAGGTATATACGATTTATTTGGCCATGGGGGTATTTTTGAGATAAATATTATATTTTAGTTTAAATTATAATAAGTGGCAAAATAGCATGAAAAGAATAGAGAAATTAGATTTTTTTTCTTTTGTTTTAATATATTTCAATATATTTGAATAGAAACTTTCATGCATCATAAGCTAAAAACATTATTCCTATTTTCAAATATTTTTGGACCAATGATCTTTTATTATAAATGTAACCAATGTGTTATTAATTGTGATTTTGGAACTGTGAGGATCTGCGGAGCCGGAGAGAATGACAGTCGCGATCCAGAATTACAGTATTGTCGTTCTCAGAAGTTTTCCCCTCGGGGACACATGTAAATGAACTCTCATGAATGGAATCTTGATTTTTGTTAAATGAAACAACTCTTTGTAAATCAAATTACAATTTATAATTAGCAAACTCATTTGTCAAGTAGATACTTCAAGTCGGATGCGAGGAAAAAATGAAATACTGTTCAATCAGTTCCAGGATTTGTACAGAGAAAAGTTTTACTTTTTTGGAAAAATTTCCATTTTTCACAGTCGTGATGATTTTTTTTCTTGCTGTACCTGCTGAACAGACCCCGCTTTGTGGAAGAAGACAATGCAGGACTAATGAGACAATTTCTTTAATCGAACCTCAAAGACAAAAGCTTTACAAATCTTCCACTTGACATAAGGAGTCGTCTACGGTGAAAAATATCTTTTGATGTGTTCAAACCATAAACATATAGAATTTAGCGATACACCGTACTTTTATTAATGCCGTTCCCCAAAAGTCCCCTAGTAAGAATAAATAATGTGTTTGAACTTTTAAAAGAAAAAAATATACATATTATAAATTATTAAATAAAATCAAATTCTCAAAACAATATTCAAAGTTACTGAGTCTAAGTAAAGGGAAACTTATCTCAAGAAATGTTATCATAGAACATCACACTAGCTCTTTATTAAAGGGATCCTGTCAGGTCCACTATGCCCCCAGGACCACGAGCAGTTCTGGGTACATATTGCTAATCCCTGCCTAACTGTCCCTGTATACACTAGCATAAATAAAGGGATCTACAGGAAAAGTATTTTTAAAGATCCTTTATCATATGCTAATGAGCACAGGGACTAGTTGCAAGGGCGTTAGTTCCCTTGGCTAGTCGGCCCCCTTAGCATGTAAGCACACCCTTGTGGGCGTGCTAACTTGCTAATTAATGCACAGCGTCAGAGGATGGTCGCGCTCAGCTCTTTCCTGCCATTGCCTCCAATTCCTGGATTTCTGGTCAGTGCACATGATCCCGGACGTCCTGTCATGCGCACTACCTGGGTTTGAAGTCAGGACTCGTACACCCGGCTTCATAGTGCACATGACCAAATGTCCAGGGTCATGCGCACAGAGCCTAAATCTAGGACTCGGACGTGATGGCAGCAAAGAGGTGAGCGCGACCATCCTCTGATGCTGCGCATTCATTATCATGTTAGCATGCCCACAGGGGCATACTAACTTGCTTAGTGGGCCGACTAGCCAAGGGAACTAATGCCCAGGAGACTAGTCGCTGACCTCATTAGCATATCATATGGGTTCTTTAGAAATACTTTTTCTAAAGATCTCTTTATCTATACTAGTATATACAGGGACGGTTAGGCAGGGATTCGCAATATGCACCTAAAAGTGCTTTTGGTTCTGGGTGCATACAGGACCTGACAGGTTCCCTTTAAAGTGATAACATTTAGTATTAGTTAATAAAATTACTCAACTTATCAAGACAATGTAGAGACATAAGCCTTCATCACTTTGGCGAGAAAACCCCATATGAGTGGAGACCTGCTTCTAAATGTCCCTGATTAAACCTATGGAGGTGCACTCTAATCACAGTGGGCAAAGGGGAACCTCAAAAGAAGACCATGGGAACTTGTTCACTATTCCCATCTTTTCCATGTGGCTCTGACTGACATGCAGGGATGGAACTACAATAGGTGCAGGGTAGAGTTGAGCGCGGTTCGTGGTTCGTGGTTCTCCAGTTCTAGGCTCGAGTGATTTTGGGGCATGTTCTAGATCGAACTAGAACTCGAGCTTTTTGCAAAAGCTCGATAGTTCTAGAAACGTTCGAGAACGGTTCTAGCAGCAAAAAAACAGCTAAATCCTAGCTTGGTTTCTGCTGTAATAGTGTAAGTCACTCTGTGAATCAAACTATTATCACATTTCAGTGTATAGTGTGCGTGAACAGCGCCTTCAGATCACTGCTGTTTCTATAATGGCGATCGCCATTTTTTTTTTTTTTCTTGTCTTCCTTCCCTAAGCGCGCGCGTCTTGTGGGGCGGGCCAGCATGTCAGCCAATCCCAGACACACACACAGCTAAGTGGACTTTGAGCCAGAGAAGCAACGGCATGTGTGATAGGATCTGCATGTCACATGTCCCTGCATTATAAAACCGGACATTTTCTTCCAGGACGCCATTATTTGCCTTCTGCGTCTTTGGTGTCAGACATCACTGGCGCAGCTCCGTCCTCCTGAGTCCTATAGCCGATACAGCTGTATGCGCTGCATACACAGCGTTAGACAGCATAGGGAGAGCACTTTATAGCAGTCCTTTTAAGGGCTCAAACCGGCAGGGTCAGAGAGCCATAGGTGACAGGTCCTGAAAACAGCGCCAGCGTCTGTGCAGCCAAGGTCAGGGATTTCCTCCCTGCATTTCCCCATTAGGAGGGATAGAAATGCAGGCTTCCATTCCTCTACCCAGAGCACCACAATCCTGCCACTGTACCCTCTTGTCCTCTGCACACTCCAACTAATTATAACTAAGCCATTATACTAGCAAACACTCAGTGTACCTAGTGGCATCCTATACGTGGCTATTGGACTTTGCTATAGTCCCACTAGTGCCAAGACATTTGCAGAGCGCATCTGCCTGCGTTGCACACTCCAACTCATTATAACTAAGCCATTATACTAGCAAACACTCAGTGTACCTAGTGGCATCCTATACGTGGCTATTGGACTTTGCTATAGTCCCACTAGTGCCAAGACATTTGCAGCACGTCTGCCTGCGTTGCACACTCCAACTCATTATAACTAAGCCATTATACTAGCAAACACTCAGTGTACCTAGTGGCATCCTATACGTGGCTATTGGACTTTGCTATAGTCCCACTAGTGCCAAGACATTTGCAGAGCGCATCTGCCTGCGTTGCACACTCCAACTAATTATAACTAAGCCATTATACTAGCAAACACTCAGTGTACCTAGTGGCATCCTATACGTGGCTATTGGACTTTGCTATAGTCCCACTAGTGCCAAGACATTTGCAGAGCGCATCTGCCTGTGTTGCACACTCCAACTAATTATAACTAAGCCATTATACTAGCAAACACTCAGTGTACCTAGTGGCATCCTATACGTGGCTATTGGACTTTGCTATAGTCCCACTAGTGCCAAGACATTTGCAGAGCGCATCTGCCTGCGTTGCACACTCCAACTCATTATAACTAAGCCATTATACTAGCAAACACTCAGTGTACCTAGTGGCATCCTATACGTGGCTATTGGACTTTGCTATAGTCCCACTAGTGCCAAGACATTTGCAGAGCGCATCTGCCTGCGTTGCACACTCCAACTAATTATAACTAAGCCATTATACTAGCAAACACTCAGTGTACCTAGTGGCATCCTATACGTGGCTATTGGACTTTGCTATAGTCCCACTAGTGCCAAGACATTTGCAGAGCGCATCTGCCTGCGTTGCACACTCCAACTAATTATAACTAAGCCATTATACTAGCAAACACTCAGTGTACCTAGTGGCATCCTATACGTGGCTATTGGACTTTGCTATAGTCCCACTAGTGCCAAGACATTTGCAGAGCGCATCTGCCTGCGTTGCACACTCCAACTCATTATAACTAAGCCATTATACTAGCAAACACTCAGTGTACCTAGTGGCATCCTATACGTGGCTATTGGACTTTGCTATAGTCCCACTAGTGCCAAGACATTTGCAGAGCGCATCTGCCTGCGTTGCACACTCCAACTCATTATAACTAAGCCATTATACTAGCAAACACTCAGTGTACCTAGTGGCATCCTATACGTGGCTATTGGACTTTGCTATAGTCCCACTAGTGCCAAGACATTTGCAGAGCGCATCTGCCTGCGTTGCACACTCCAACTAATTATAACTAAGCCATTATACTAGCAAACACTCAGTGTACCTAGTGGCATCCTATACGTGGCTATTGGACTTTGCTATAGTCCCACTAGTGCCAAGACATTTGCAGAGTGCATCTGCCTGCGTTGCACACTCCAACTCATTATAACTAAGTTGCATTGTCAGGGATATTTATTCTTTATTATTCTGCTGTTAATAAAGCTAGACCACCACTGCAATCTTCACCACCTCTCAATTTTTACTACCACATTTTCAGTCCACAATCTTGTCGCAATCAACATGAGTGGCAAAATGACAGATGCTGGTGGAAAGGGGAAGAGGCGTGGTGGAAAAGGCAAAAAAGGTTTTGTCCGTGGGAAAGGTGGCAAAGCTCCATTATCATCTGCTGAAGATAGACCATCTACCAGCAAAAGTAAGATGTCTACTACTTACCGTGGACAATCCGATGTGCTCCCTTTTTTACGGACACGAACAACAGGAAGAAAGGTAGATGATGGGCAAAAAAGGAAAATGCTTGAATGGATCTCAAGTGGTCCAACAAGTGCCCTCTCAGCCACTTCAAGTACCGCATCCAAAAAACACCAGTCCTTTGAGTTGTCATCCCAATCACACTTGATTTCTCCCAGCTCTGAAGTCTCCATCAGCCCTGCACAGTATGGTGGAACTGAGATGGCTGAGTCTGCAGAGCTGTTCAGTCACACTATAGCCTGGGAATCAGAGGTCTGCTCCCAAGCTACAGTGAGTACAGAACAGGAAATGGTCTGCAGTGATGCCCAGAACCTTTGTGACTCTGATTCAGGCCGTGAGGACCAAGTTTCTGAGCATAATGTTGACCCTTTGTCACAAACTGTAACACCTGTGGTTATAGACAATGAGGAACATACTGATGAAGATGAGACGCAGATACCAAATTGGGATGACAACTTAAATATTCGGTCAGGGCAAGAAGAGGCTCGGTCTGAGGGGGAGGGGAGTGCAAACACAACAATTGATGATGACGTTCTAGATCCCACCTACTGTCAACCAACAGTCAGGCACTCGAGGAGGTCAACAGAGGCGGTGGAGGAGGATGCAACCGACGACGAAGTTACCTTGCGCCTTCCTGGACAGAGTCGGAGCACTGGTAGCACGTCTACAACTGCATCCTCAGCCACCACTCTGCCTATGAGCATTATTCGGGGTGGATCAACAGGTCGCATGGCCTCTAAGCCTTGCCTAGCCTGGTCCTTTTTTGACATAGAAAAAGATCGCCCAAATCATGTGATATGTAACATTTGTCATGATTCTCTTAGTAGAGGTCAAAACCTCAGCAGTTTGACAACTTCTTCCATGAATTGTCACATGAATAAATATCATAGGTCCCGGTGGGAAGCTCACCGTGCTGCAATGCGGCCTAGCGGAGCGAACCATCCACCGCCCGCCCCTTCCAGTGCATCCGCGCGCTCTTCATCTTCTAGGACTGTGGGGACAGCTGTCACACCTGTTTTTCCACGCAAAACTTCCACCACTGTAACCGCAACAGGCAGTTTGCTTGTAAGGTCGTCAGTTGGTTTGGAAGGGGAAACAAGTGAGTGTGTACAGCTCTCTCAGACATCGATAGCACCAACGTTGGATGAAGGCAACATCATGTCTCCGCCTGCACTTTCCTCACAAACCTGCATTTTTCCAGGGACACCCTACTCAACACCGTCTACACACAGCAGCCAGATCTCTGTCCCTCAGATGTGGTCAAATAAAAGGCCACTTCCTCCGACCCATGACAAAGCTAAGAGGTTGACTCTATCCCTCTGTAAGCTGTTGGCTACCGAAATGCTGCCTTTCCGCCTAGTGGACACACAGGATTTTAGAGACCTTATGTCTGTCGCTGTGCCCCAGTACCAGATGCCTAGTCGCCACTACTTCTCTAAGAAAGGTGTGCCCGCGCTACACCAGCATGTCGCACACAACATCACCGCTTCCTTGAGAAACTCTGTGTGTGAACGGGTGCATTTCACCACCGATACTTGGACCAGTAAGCATGGACAGGGACGTTACATGTCGCTGACTGGGCACTGGGTAACTATGGTGATAGATGGTGAAGGGTCTGCTGCACAAGTCTTGCCGTCCCCACGACTTGTGTGTCAATCCTCTGTCTGTCCAAGTTCCGCCACAGCTTCTGCATCCTCCACCTCATCTGGGTCCTCCACCTCCGCCCCAAGCCTGCCTGGTCAGGCCACCAGCGTTCTCACTGCGCAGAAGGAATTACGCACCCCTCATTACTATGCTGGCAGCAGAGCGCAACGGCATCAGGCGGTCTTTAGCTTGACATGTCTTGGGAATAAGAGTCACACAGCTGAGGAGTTGTGGTCAGCTCTGCGGTCCGAGTTTAATAAATGGTTGTCTCCACTCAACCTGCAGCCTGGTAAGGCCGTGTGCGACAATGCTGCAAACCTGGGTGCGGCACTTCGCCTGGGCAAGGTGACACACGTACCTTGTATGGCTCACGTGTTGAACCTTGTCGTCCAGCAATTTTTAACACACTATCCCGGCCTAGATGGCCTTCTGAACAGGGCACGAAAACTGTCAGCTCACTTCCGCCGTTCAAGCGCCGCAGCAGAGCGACTTGCATCGCTCCAGAAGTCTTTCGGCCTGCCGGTTCATCGCCTGAAATGAGATGTGGCGACACGCTGGAATTCAACTCTCCACATGTTACAGCAACTGTGGCAGCACCGCAGAGCCCTGGTGCAATACGACATGACGTATAGCCTGGGCCAACGAGATGCAGAGGTGGGGCAGATCACCCTGATGGAGTGGTCTCAGATCAAGGACCTATGCACCCTTCTGCACAGTTTCGACATGGCGACGAATATGTTTAGCGCTGACAATGCCATTATCAGCATGACGATTCCAGTCATTTACATGCTGGAGCACACGCTAAACACTATTCGGAGTCAGGGGGTGGGACAACATGAAGGGGAGGAACTACAGGAGGATTCATATGCGCAAGGGACAACAACATCACCAAGGTCCAGACGTTCATCATCACCAACGCAGCAGGCATGGGACCATGGGGGACAGGGATCGACAAGGGCGCATAGTAGCAGGCGAAATGTTGAGCAAGGTGCAGGAGAACATGAAGAAATGGAGGACGAACTGTCCATGGACATGGAAGACTCAGGGGATGAGGGAGACCTTGGTCAAATTTCAGTTGAAAGAGGTTGGGGGGAGATGTCAGAGGAAGAAAGAACGGGTAACACCTCTATGCCACAAACACAGCGTGGACTTGGTCCGCATGGCTGCGCAAGACACATGAGTGCCTTTTTGTTGCACTACCTCCAACATGACAGTCATATTGTCAAAATTAGAAGTGATGATGACTACTGGATTGCCACACTATTAGATCACCGGTACAAGTCCAAATTTTGTGACATAATTCCAGCCATAGAAAGGGACGCACGTATGCAGGAGTATCAGCAGAAGCTGTTACTCGATCTTAGCTCGGCTTTTCCACCAAACAACCGTGCAGGTGCAGGGAGGGAATCTCCCAGTTGTAACTTGACAAACATGGGACGGTCTCGTCATCTTCAACAGTCTACCCGTACCAGTAGGACCGTATCTGGTGCCGGTAACAGCAATTTTATGGAATCTTTTCATAATTTTTTTAGACCCTCTTTTGCAAGCCACCAGAGACAACAAGTCTGACACATAGTCAACGGCTGGAGAGGATGATACAGGAGTATCTCCAAATGAACATCGATGCCATGACTGTGCAACTGGAGCCTTGCTCCTTTTGGGCTTCAAACCTAGAAAAATGGCCAGAGCTCGCAACTTACGCCTTGGAGATTTTGTCGTGTCCAGCTGCCAGCGTTGTCTCTGAACGTGTCTTCAGTGCTGCTGGGTGTGTGCTGACAGATAAGCGCACGCGTCTGTCCAGTGACAATGTGGACAGACTGACGTTCATCAAAATGAACAAGTCATGGATCCAGAAGGAATTTACTACCCCTGTGTCATCCTGGGGAGAGTAAATGCTTGTGGATTTGGAATGTGCTTGATGCAAATCAAAACATCCTGTTTGCAACTAGGGCCCAAGTGCTGCCACTGATGGGGTGGGTGTCTGTGTGGCCCAATTTTTGGAAAAAAGGGAGGCTCCGCTTGGAGTAACCCTTGCTTGCTGTGTTTTTAAAAGAAGCCAAGATGAACAGAGCTGGGATCAGGAAAGACTTTGCTACCTACCCCGGTGTCATCCTGGGGACGGATAAGAATGGCGTATTTTTGAATGTGCTTGATGCAAATGTAGCTGTGAAGTGTACAACTGGGGCACAACTGCTGCCACTGAAGGGGTGGGTGTGTGTGGGCCCCAATTTTTGGAAAAAAGGGAGACTCCGCTTGGAGTAACCCTTGCTTACATTGTTTTTAAAAGAAGCCAAGATGAACAAGTCATGGGTCAGCAAAGACTTTATCTACCTACCCCGGTGTCATCCTGGGGACGGATAAGAATGACGTATTTTTGAATGTGCTTGATGCAAATCAAAACATCCTGTTTGCAACTAGGGCCCAAGTGCAGCCACTGAAGGGGTGGGTGTCTGTGTGGCCCAATTTTTGGAAAAAAGGGAGGCTCCGCTTGGAGTAACCCTTGCTTGCTGTGTTTTTAAAAGAAGCCAAGATGAACAGAGCTGGGATCAGGAAAGACTTTGCTACCTACCCCGGTGTCATCCTGGGGACGGATAAGAATGGCGTATTTTTGAATGTGCTTGATGCAAATCTAGCTGTGAATTGTACAACTGGGGCCCAACTGCTGCCACTGAATGGGTGGGTGTGTGTGGGGCCCAATTTTTGGAAAAAAAGGGAGACTACGCTTGGAGTCACCTTGCGGTGTTTCACATGATTTTAGAATGGCGTGCCATGCCTATATCTGTGTGTCCTCCTCTTTTTCCTTGTCCAGCTGTTTTGTTTTCGCATGAGTATATGTCCTTGTCACTTTCCCATGTGTTTGAGTTGTTTGTCACCTTTTGGACACCTTTGAGGGTGTTTTCTAGGTGTTTTACTGTGTTTGTGATTGCCTGCCATTGTTTCCTATTGGCTCGAGTTCGGTTCGTCGAACGTTCGACGAGCCGAACTCGAACGGGACCTCCGTTCGGCGAACCGACCTCGAGCCGAACCGGGACCGGTTCGCTCATCTCTAGTGCAGGGGTTGCAATCACACCAGGGCTCTGGAGAATGGGCGCCCAAAAAGTCACTTTCACCTAAGTAAAAAGACCAATGCTATTAAAGACTTGCAATAATTGGTGGCCTAATAGGAGATTTGGCATTGAGACCATGAGCTTCAGAATACGCCACTTTTGCACTTTTGACATGTAGATCTCTCCCAGCCAGAGTTTATAACAAAGACACCTTTGACTTTTCACATTTCCAGCACCGTCCTATATTCCTGTTTTGTCCAAACTCCTTCTTCTGCCAATACCCCAATGTTAAGTTGCTGCTTAGAGTGCTCCTCCTTGCGACACACATACATTAGTAATAATGCCCACCACTGTGTTCCTTCCATAGTAAAATGCCTAATTTGTGACCTCTAGATAGTAGAAATTACCCCTAGAATATATTAACGCCCTGTTTGAGTTCCCTAGAAAATAATACCGCGTGTGTTCCCCCTTTGATGGATACAATACTTTCAGTGATCCTATAATGGCTTCTAAGTTCTCATTTAAAGGGAACCTGTCACCGGATGTTCCTAATACTTACCTAACAGTCGGAGCGGATCAGACTGGTCGGATGGGTGTCTCTGTTCTCCAGGTCCCGTACCTCCTCTTTCGGCCATCTTTGTCCTCCTTCTGAAGCTAGTGTTTGAGGCGTTCTACGTCATCCACACTAGCCGACAATGAGGTCCTGCGCAGGCACACTTTGATCTGCCGAGCAGGACAGATCAAAGTATTGTAGTGCGCAGGACCTCACTGTTGGCTAGTGTAGTTGACGTAGAACGTATCAAACACTAGCTTCAGAAGGAGGATAAAGATGGCCGAAAGAGAAGGCGCGAGACCCGAAGAATAGAGATGCCTATCCGACCAGTCTGCTCCACACCGACCGTTAGGTAAGTATTATGAACATTCGGTGACAGGTTCCCTTTAACATTTACTATTGTTCTCTGAGTTCCCCTAAAAAGTAACACCCAAACAAGTCAATCATTGAGGTTCCATAATGCTCGCTACTCGCTTAAGTGTCTTACCAGCTTAAATTGAATAGTAAGCACCCGAGCATTTTAGTGCTCACCTATCACTAGTCATTGGCCTTGAAGCTTGAGTGCAGTCATATTGATGAAGTCTCTCTTCTACGAGGAGATTCAGAAAAAATGACTGCTACAAACTGTTTTATTTTGCTAGGCTGGGTAGTGGTGAAATGAATCAGACTAGTGGGGACAGGAACAACCAAGCTGGAAGTAAAGAAAGTGTGTCTAAGGTTACTCAGTGACAATGAAACATACGAGAAGTTACCATATTTTTCGCTTTATATGACGCACTTTTGTTCCCCCAAATTTTTGGGGAAAGTAGGGGGTGCGTCTTATAATCCGAATATACGGATTATATACTGCAGGGTTCAGGGGAGGTGGGGGCAGCTCTGGAGCGGTGCTGGAGGCTGATGGAGGTTGAGGGAGGCTGGTGAGCTGGTAAAGGCTGCAGCGAGAGATCTCCTGCATCCGCTCATATAATATGCACTGCTGCTGTCCATCACTGTGGTGCTGAAACCACACCGCGGTGACGGGCTGGGGGAGCAGCGCATATTATCTGTGCCTGTGCTCCCCTTTGATGGCACTTGCCTCCCTGTGTTAGATATGGCCCTCATGCTGCTGCCCATAGTAAAATAAAAAACTCTTTCCTTACCTCCTCCAGCATGTCTCCCCAGTGTCTTCCTCCTGCCGCTGTGATCATGCACGCAGAGATGATATCACTCTGCTGTGTCGATCACATGACCGGCACCGAGAACCAGGAAGTGCAGGAGCTCAGCAGCACGGAGGGAGACACGAGGGAGGACAGCCCTGGAGAAGGTAAGGAAAGAGTGTTTTATTATACTATAAGCAGCAGCATGGGGGCCATATCAAACACAGTGTAATGTGTACCATCCACAGAGGGCCATGGGCAGCAATAGGGGCCATGTGCCATCCACAGGGGGCCATGGGCAGCAATAGGGGCTGTGTGCCAGACACAGGGGGCCATGGGCAGCAATAGGGGGCTGTGTGCCAGCCACAGGGGGCCATGGGCAGCAATAGGGGCCATGTGCCAACCGCAATGGGCCATGGGCAGCAATAGGGGCCATGTGCCAGCCACAGGGGGCCATGGGCAGCAATAGGGGCCGTGTGCCAGCCACAGGGGGCCATGGGCAGCAATAGGGGGCTGTGTGCCAGCCACAGGGGGCCATGGGCAGCAATAGGGGCCATGTGCCAACCGCAATGGGCCATGGGCAGCAATAGGGGGCCATGTGCCAGCCACAGGGGGCCATGGGCAGCAATAGGGGCCGTGTGTCAGCCACAGGGGGCCATGGGCAGCAATAAGCCCGTGTGCCAGCCACAGGGGCCCATGGGCAGCAATAGGGGGCCGTGTGCCAGCCACAGGGGGCCATGGGCAGCAATAGGGGCCGTGTGTCAGCCACAGGGGGCCATGGGCAGCAATAGGGGCCGTGTGCCAGCCACAGGGGGCCATGGGCAGCAATTGGGGCCGTGTGTCAGCCACAGGGGGCCATGGGCAGCAATAGGGGCCGTGTGCCAGCCACAGGGGGCCGTGGGCAGCAATAGGGGCCATGTGCCAGCCACAGGGGGCCGTGTGCCAGGCATAGGGGGCCGTGTGCCAGCCATAGGGGACGTGTGCCAGCAATAGGGGACATGTGGCATCACTGGGGGACGTGCGCCAGCACAAAAGGGGGTATATTCAATATAAGGGGGCCATATCCAGATTAAGGGGGCTAATTTTAGGATGGAAGGGCTATGAGGGACATATACCCTATATGATTTGTTAGACGGACACTGGCATTATAAGACGGACATTATTTATTAAAAAAAAAAAAATCTCTTTTCCTTCACCAAATTTGGGGGTGCATCTTATAATCAGGTGCTTCTTATAAAGCGAAAAATACGGTATGTACCCGATATCTTGTGTATCCGCTATCTTGTGTACCTGCTATCTTGTGTACCCGCTATCTTGTGTACCTGCTATCTTGTGTACCACGCTATCTTGTGAGAAGTTGTGTAATCACTATTTTGGTTTTAAAGAGCTAGTGATGTCATCTTGAATGGGTAAACATCTGGTCCTGGACAGCTCTGACACATGCTAATATAATGACAGGTCCCTTAAAAATTGGTTCTTTCTTGCAACTTTTCCAGTGCATATCACAGGCTTTTAGTAGTAGTCTCATGTTTTATGTGGGTCTTCTAAAAACTTCCACTATTAAATTTATAATGACCCTTTTCTTTTTTCTTGCTCCATTCCTTATTACTAGTTTTGATTTTCTGCATTGTAATAACCTTCCACAAGTCATAAATATTTAACTTCTGGAAAATTTCACTTGGGAGTGACAAAGACACAAGCCGCACTGAATAGCTTCTCTGACATTACACTGAAGACTGGAGAAAAAAGATATTCCCCAGCATACTGGGCCAGTTCTTGCCACCAGTTCATACTGTTGACCCAGAAGTAAAAAAAATAAATAAATCTGTACCACACTTTGTGAGGTAGACAGTCATGTTTAAATGTCTGGATTCTGTATTTTTTTACTATCAAAAAAAGATGTCTTGTTCATCTCACAAGCAAGGAAACACATTTTGTGTAACACACAAGCCTTGGTTTCAAGATTTTTAGCTAGTAGTAAAATCAGGACAGAGAAAAAATAAACTGGTTTTCTTGTTTTCAAAATATGAAGAATAAAAAATTGAAGATATTACTTTGCTGTTATGCAGGCTTCACACGAGACGATCTATCGTGCGATTGCACGATCGATCGTATCCGCCGCTGTCGTTGTGCGTCACGGGCAATTAGTTGCCCGTGGCGCACAAAGTCGTTAACCCCCCGTCACACGTACTTACCTCCCGAACGACCTGGCTGTGGGCGGCGAACATCCACTTCCTGAAGGAGGAGGGACGTTCGACGTCACACAGCAGCCAGCCAATAGAAGCGGAGGGGCGGAGATGAGTGGGACGTAAATATCCCGCCGACCTCATTCCTTCCGCATTGCCGGCAGGACGCAGGTGAGCTGTGTTCGTTGTTCCCGGGGTGTCACACAGAGCGACGTGTGCTGCCTCGGGAACGACGAACAACCGGCGCGCAGAAGGAGGAACGATTTTTTGAAACTGAGCGACGTGTCAACGATGAACGAGAAGGTGAGTATTTCTGCTCGTTCACAGTCGCTCGTAGCTGTCACACGCTACGATATGTCAAACGATGACGGATGTGCGTCACTATAGACGTGACCCCGACGACATATCGCCCGATATATCGTACCGTGTGATGACTGCATTACTGTATCAAAGATTGATCAATTTACAGTTACACTGACTATGCAGATCCAGCACTTTCTTTTCACTTGATTCTTTGGCTGTTATTCATAGACTGTAACCCCCTTTTCCATTTTCAATGTGCTTCAGCACTGCAGTAGTACATTACAGTCAGATTTAGGCCTTTTTTTATCACTATGTTTATTGAGCTGTACACTCTGATCACCTATCTCCAGCCCGGAAAATCCTACAATGGAGCTTTGCTGCAAGACATTACAGGGAAAATCATGTTGTAACACCCATGCCGACATCCTCGCAATCTGCTGTCCTCCTGCCCCAGTGAGGATGTCGATTCCCTCACCTGTCCAGGCGTCCTGCAGCGGTGGTAACATCCTCGGTCCAT
This sequence comes from Anomaloglossus baeobatrachus, assembly GCF_048569485.1. Taxonomy (NCBI): domain Eukaryota; kingdom Metazoa; phylum Chordata; class Amphibia; order Anura; family Aromobatidae; genus Anomaloglossus; species Anomaloglossus baeobatrachus. The sequence goes on from NC_134364.1 coordinate 124,417,805, forward strand.
GATGCAGCCTCATAGAGTGTCTGTACTCCTTACAGGTTCCAGGCCTCTGCCCATAGGGCATGCCTTTGGCCATGCCTCCTTTCTCAGAGGGCCTGCTTCCTTCTAACCTGGATGTGCCTCCCAGGTCAGTTGTAAGGCTACAGGTATTTAAGGCAACTCTGCCCTTTGTGAAGTTGACTGGGCAATGAGTTACGTTAGACTCATTGCTGTAGCCAGGTCCCTTGCACTGTGCTGCTGTCTCTGCTGTTACTCTGTGCTAGTCCTGCTGCTGACTATGATTTTTATTCCAATATTCTGCTGCTGTGCTATCAAACCTGCCGCTGCTGTTACAAGCTGCCACGTCAGCCACTATACCCGCTGCCACAAAGCACTCTCTCCAATTGCTGCCACATCCATCAGTCCATTCATCCATCCCTGACATAACCTTTACACCTGCTGCCGCAAAGTATCTTCACCAGCTGTTGCTTCTGCCTCCGTGCATCTATCCATCCTTCCATCCAATCAGGAGGGAGCCTCTACAGCTGGTGCCGCTGTGACCTACCACCTGTGACTGTCACTCCCGTACCCTTGGGACCAGCTGACGCAACACCAGTCTTCCCGAGTGGAACCCAGACCAATACCTGCAACGTAGAACCTCCACCTTTAGGGACTCTCAAAAAGACCAGGCTCAGGTCTGTAGTCAAGCCCCTATGGGTTTTCTGTGTGTTGTGGCCCAATGGGTTCACTAATATCGCTGCTCGTCCGGTGAGCATAACACAGGTGAGACACTGTCTGAATTCATGAACCCGCTCCCTGCCTGCTGACGTCTTCACCACTGTATTACATGTGTGGCGCCCCTGAGGCTTTTGTTGCCACAGTGGTACTGCACCTCAGCCAGAGGTGTTGTATCGAATCCTGAGTAAGATGGGGGTCATCTACCGGTTCACAGACAAAACCTGCACACACCAATTATTAGGTCACACACTGGGCCAGGGTTTAAGGCAGGTACCCCATTAATGCTGAGGAACAGCGACCAGTGTACCTGGTTATGGGACCTTAAGTCCCATTCACTGTCCCAGAGGGGTGGAGCCTTGCAGGGGGGAGTGTAGGAGGAGTCAGAAGGGTAGTTAGGAAAATCGGTTAGTTCAAGTTTGGACCGGGCAGTCTGTCAGAGAAGTGGCAGTTGACAGGAGTCAGTGAGAGGGTCTGTGACAGGAAGTCTGAGAGACAGGAGTGAAGAGAGTTTGGTTTTGTGGTGAAGACACTGGGGCCCTGCTAGGTCCAGGTGACACCGAGGAAAATGGTTCCAGAGTGCCACGGATGTGCGGGAGGCCTCTGTGGACTTGTTCCACCAAGAACACCGGGGTGGAGGAATCTGGTCGCAATAACGGGGATGGTCCCCAGGCTAAAGAAAGAAAAACATTTCCTTTAGCAATCCGACGGCTCGGGAGATTGCTGTAGGCACCTGAGGCCACAACCTGCCACCCATCACCTGCAAGGGAGGGGTAATAAAAGGACCGAGGTCAGCCGCCATTTGGACAGGACTCAGTGGCGAAGGCGCAGGACAGTCCAGTGAAGGTCAGCCCTAGTGAGATGGCCAGGGAAGGCACATTGCGGGGTGCACGTGTGACGCCGTGGCCTATCAGGTCGTCACAGTGTATTGTGCAATCTGCCCTTCTGCACGGTATCACATCCTCCTTGGTTACGGGTCTCTGGCCTTTGGTGTTGCTAAGAACAAGCTAATCAAAATCCTAGAAACACTGCACCACACCCACCAGACACACCAATGGGTAGCCTGAAGGGAATAGGGCCGCCCACATGGGGCGTTGGTTAGGGAGGGTCAGGAATGTCAGGAGAAGACAGTTTAGAGAGGGGTAGCGTTGGAGGAGGTTGGGAGCAGGGCTCCTTGAGAATACTAGGTGGCAGACGTTGGTCTGGGCTTGGTAGGAGCTGGAACCCCGGTTGCAGGGTATCGTGACAAGGGATACAGAACTGCCGATGAGGGCAGCCGGCGGCCTTGTATCATCTCCGGGCAGGGGTCAGGGCACGACGGGGTACATGGACCCTAGGCCAGGAAGTAGCTTCAAGCGTCCTGGTAATTCAACCAAGGAGGACGGAGCCTTCAAGATTCGTTTTCCACCCGCTCCAAAATCGGGGTACTAGCGCAATGAGGGGGATAGGACTTTCCCAATACATAGTCCAGAAAATCCCAAGCGTGAACCCCGAGAGCAAGCTCACTAAGTTAGCCATACGGGTGAGCAGGACCAAACTAGTACTACACTACAGGGGCCAATCAGTAGAAAGGTGCCCAGGAAAAGATCACGGGCTAACAAGCAACACCATTGGGCACGGGATCCAGGCATGCTCCTTCCCTGCTGCAGCGGTGCTCAGAACTTTGGTTTACAAGTTGTTGGTGTCAGCGTTATTGGACTGAATGAGTATGCAGTGACCCTAACCTCCCCAACGGTATCCCTTCGCCACCATCACCGAGTCCCAGGACATTCCCCCTACCCACGGAGGGGTTAAACACCTGGCTGCCATCCCATCGCCACCGGGTGCTCCCAATGGCAGCAGTGGTACTCCACCTTACCACACACCGTGGGTGGCGTCACAAAGTTAACCATACAGTCCCCTCTAAATACTACCCCTCTTTTATTTGGAGTGGCCACACGACCCCCGGGTCCGGAGACCCCTCGAGTCACCGCGGATCCGGATCCGAGCAGTTCCAGCTGCTGACACGGGGGCGGTACACACCGGTACTGACCTTTGACCTGCTCGGGTCCGGAACAGGGAATCCCGGCATACTACGGGTGACCGGTCAGCGCAACTGTGAGACTAAAGCGGGCTTTACACGCTGCGATCTCGCTAGCGAGATCGCAAGTGATCATGCCCGCCCCCGTCGGTTGTGCGACACGGGCAAATCGCTGCTCGTGCCGCACAACCTCGCTTAACCCCATCACACGGACTTACCTGCCCTGTGACGCCGCTCTGGCCGGCGAACCGCCTCCTTTCTAAGGGGGCGGTTCGTGCGGCGTCACAGAGACGTCACACGGCAGGCGTCCAATAGAAGCGGAGGGGCGGAGATGAGTGGGACGTAACATCCCACCCACCTTCTTCCTTCCGCATTGCCGGTGGATGCAGGTAAGGAGATGTTCCTCGCTCCTGCGGTGTTACACACAGTGATGTGTGCTGCTGCAGGAACGACGAACAACATCGCTAATAAGCAGAAAGCGATTTTTTGATTCAGGAAGACCTCTCTGCGGCAAACGATTTTGACCGTTTTTGCGATCGTTTAAGGTCGCACATAAGTATCACACACTGCGATATCGTTAATGAAGCCGGATGTGGGTCACAAACACCGTGACCCCGACAATAATTCATTAACGATATCGTAGCGTGTAAAGCCCGCTTAACAGTGAGTAAAACATCTTGACTGCAAGCCCTGTGTCGTCTGCTTTGTCCTGCACTCTATCAACATCCACCATGGACTTTACAAACACTTGCCCCGGGGTAACTGCTCCACCTGTGGGGAGCAGAAACACCTAGCTGCCACAACACTAGCCCCGGGAGTCCCGCCCAGCAGCCGCGGCTCCAAAGCCGCAATCCACAGGGGGCGTCACGAATCTTATACAAACTGTACTACCATCTCCCCTATAGCGCCATTTTTAATTGACTCCACCAGGGTCATGGGTTCGGGCCCCGCCACCGCTGACTACCCCGGACTAGTCCGGCCCGACACCGAGTCACCTAAGGCCCTGGGGTGGGCGAGTCACATGGCGCTATGAATTTAATGTTTGACTTTTTTTCAAATAGAATCCCTAATTTTTCAAATAGGATAAAACGGGAGAATTTCAGGAAAGTCACGTCTGCAGTGGATCTACCGCTGACTTTAAACCAATACCAACAAGGCAGGGAATTATTTGCTTAATAGTTTTTTATGCTAATAAACAAAGCACAGTGAAGAGGAAAATGAGATTACTCCTCCTGAATATTTTACTTGTTTGCAATTGCAAAATATATTATACTAATTATAGCTCTTAGCAAAAAAAAAAAAGGAAGCGACTGACAGCTGGTGCTCAGTGTTTGTGCATCTCTCTAGGACTAAGCTGGAGTTTGCAATATGTTTAATTACTATTATTTCCTAAATACTGATCATAATTATACCATAAGACTACACAATCCTGCGGGAATCGCTCAGGTCCTGGAGTCTTATTTCTTATGATATCTGGTATCTGCCGTATAGACTATAATCTCTGCATACATGCTTGATTAGGTGTTTTTATTAGATAATTCAGACCACAACCACAATGTTGGTCATTAGGGTCTTGCTTATTCTTGTTAAAAAGATGAGCCATATACCATATTTTTTGTATTATAAGATTCACTTTTCCTCCCAAACATTTGGGAGGAAAGTGAGGGGTGCGTCTTATAATCTGAACGTAGCTTACCGGGGTGGTGGAAAGTGGTCGCAAGAGGCCAGGGGAATGCTGTGGTGGCTGGTGCATGGTCTGCAGCGGGGTCTGCTGCGCATTGTGCTGAGACGGCTGTGCAGTGCCTGCAGCAGCTGTGCGGGGTTTCCGGAGGCTGCAGCTCGGAGACTGTGCTGTGTCTGCAGCGGTTGTTCGAGGTCTCTGGTGGCTGCAGCAGCTGTGCGGTACCTGTAAGGGGTCTCTAGCAGCTGGTACTGGGGCTTCTGTGTGGAGTCTCCAGTGGCTGGACTGGCACTGCGGGTCGGGTGGTGAGAACTTCAAATAATGCCGCCCGGAGTCGGCGTGTGTGCAGATGGAGTTCTCGGCTCAAGCTCTCATCTGTGCAGGCGCTGCCTTGAGTTCACTGATTTACCCCCAGCAGACTTCAGGAAAATGGCGCTCGGAGGTGACGCTTGCGCAGATGAGATCTCGGCTTGTCATTCACTCATCACTCATCACTAGTTACGAGTACTGAGCACCCGAGCATGGTAGTATTCACTCATCACTAGTTAGTTACGAGTACCGAGCACCCGAGCATGGTAGTGCATGCTCATCACTAGTTATGAGTACTGAGCACCCAAACATGGTAGTGCTCACTCAACACTAGTTATGAGTACTGAGCACCCGAGCATGGTAGTGCTCACTCATCACTATTCAAAACCTTTTAAGAAATGAGGATACTTACACAAATAATATAGAATAACAAGACAAAACAATCACTGATTTCAGGGAGACCAGCCAGAGAAAACACTTCCAGCAGCCAGCAAAGGCACTCAACACAGTGAAATCCTAGGTGCATTGCCCTCTGGAAAGTATGCATATCTAAAAAGGTCCCTGGAGCCTCTGTTAGGAGTCTCAACACAGAAAATAGCCAGATATCCCTCCGGGAAGGACCTAGCCAAAGAGTGGCTCTTTTTAGGAGACCACCATAAACACCATATTAAGTGGCCCTTTTAGTCAATATCCAAATCTTTGACAAGTTTAAAGGTATGACAAGGGAAATACCAAGGCCAGGTATCCATTTCACAGGCAGCTGTTTCAGGGTATTGCCCATCATCAGTGTGGAGTAGGATTCTGGCAAGGTGGGAGCAATGCCAAGTAGACCATCAAGACAAAACAATCACTGATCTCAGGGAGACCAGCCAGAGAAATCACTGCCGGCAGCCAACAAGGGCGCTCAACACAGTGAAATCCTAGGTGCATTGCCCTCTGTGAAGTATGCAAATCAAAAAGGTCCGTGAAGCCTCTGTTAGGAGTGTCAACACAGAAAATAGCCAGATTTCCCTCCGGGAAGGACCTAACAAGAGCCACTCCTTGGCTAGGTCCTTCCCGGAGGGATATCTGGCTATTTTCTGTGTTGAGACTCCTAACAGAGGCTCCACAGACATTTTTTTTAAATAATATAGAATATAAATTTAAGGTTTTGAAATTAAACGCAATGTTTTTAGCCCTAAGGTTTCCAACAATAAAGCTGTGAAAACCTCTAGGTTATACACACAGTCTTAAGTCTTCATAATCTTTTTTCCCATATTGATACTTTCCATTAATTGTTCTGAAAGTCCCTGCGCTCGGTGGGATTCTGTGGGAATGATTCTCCGATCAGATGTTGCACTATTTATTCTGTAGACTTTAAATGCTTAAATTATTCCCCAATGTTCTTCTCTCATAAAGTGTTTTATTTATGGCTTCAGATGATAAATGAAAAAGAATGTTTATTATTAAAAATGGAACGTAAAAGCGACATTGCCTTAGGATATTTTACCTCCATAAGGACAATTAGAAGCTTAATTAGAGGAGGCATCTCAAGGAATGAGACATTTTTCCATAGTCAAAGGACCTAATTGGGTCTTAATAAGAGAATGGTGTGAGTTTTTTTTATATTTTTCTCCCTTTGGTATTGCCTTTGCTATTTAGTGTAGCAGAAGAAAGGAATCTGTCAGTAAGATCAACCCAGCTCACCGGCTCACCCAGCAGAGGCAGGAAAAGGGTGAGCTAACGTGGAACAGGGGACCCAAAACGTACGGTGTCGCACCCTCCGTGGTCAGGTAGAATTGAGTCCTGTAGAGTTTTCTAGGGTACCCCTTAGCCCAGTCTCAATTATTCTGGACTTTTTTTCTCCATTACCTATGCTGATTTTTTACTTGTGTTTTAGGTTTTGCACTTGGGTGTGCCTTTTTGATATTTTAGCAAATATTGATAAAGTGATTTTATTGGGGTTTCGGGGTTTTTTTAATTGAAAGATTGCTGCCTCTGTGATATCAGGCATCAGGAGAGTAATTGTTAACTCATTTTCTCGGACTGGCAAAGTTCCCTGGTAAAACACTGACTGCGTAGGATTCGGCTTCTTCCCAGACACTCAAGGTCCATGATACCTGCAGTAGATTGTTGAGGAGGTTGAGTAGGAGCTGCAGGTGTAGGTGACATTAAGTTGGCACAGGCGGGGAATGAGGCAGACAGTGAGACTGAAAATGGCACCCGGGGGAGATGGTAGTGCAGCAAGATGTTAACCCCTCCGTGAGCAGGGATGGTGGCCCCGGGGCCCGTTGGAGATAGCTGGGCGGTGCAGGGCGGTGCGCGGCCGGATGGCACTGTTGTACTCACTGTTATTGACACACAAAAGTCTCTGGTAAACCAAGCTGATGATGGTCGGTGCCCGCAGCCGGCTGCGTCTGGTCCCCACCCGGTTCGGTGGTCTTGGCCTTTCTCCTGCACCGTGTTGTGTATTTGGGCTGCCTGCGCTTCAGCGCCAGGAGTCCGCTCCACGGCTTTGCGAATGTCGGGAGAGCCCTTTTGCCCGCAGACGCTGGCCCGGGGGATCTCTCTGCCTGTGCGGTGGCTTTCTATCCACCTCAGTGGGCTGTTGTCTTCAGTAGGGACTTGAGTGGGAAAGGACCTATAGTCCAGACCACAATCAGTTAATTAATTCAGTCCAGTGGATTCTGGACCTCGTTTCAGGGTCTGAGTACCCCCCTGTGTGCTCCAGTTTCCGAGTCGGTTCCCCGGGTCGGTACCGGCGGGCCACTACCCTGTCCCGGTCCACCACGGTTCCACCGAGCCGTCTTTGCGGCTCCTGCAGGCTAAGGCCACTGTTTGCCTCCTAGCCAAAGGTGCCCGGGCTCCAACCCCAGCACCTGTCAGACTCCTCTACTACTAACAACTCCTCACTCTCAGAACTGAACTGACTGTCTTTTCCTGCCTCAGGTCCTCTGAACTCCTTGGTGGGCGTGGCCAACTGCCTGGCTCCGCCCCCTGGTGTGTCCATCAAGCACTGAGGGAGGTGACTAGGTTTTACTGGTTGGCTGATGACACCTTTTTGGAGGACAGGTGTAGTGCGGGGGTCTATCTATGACTACCTGGCTGGTCCAGGGCATCACACAAACACTACAGGTGCAATAAGAAAGGGCAGCAGCAGCGATTACAGTCTATATGATATGGTGGATCATATGTTTTTTCCTGACAATGCACAAATCTTATGCAGTTCATCGAACAGGGACACATCAGCTGATACGCCAGGTTCAGTTGTATCTAAAATGTGTCTTGTCAGTAATGAAATGTACGAATAATTAATTCAACACAAATCAAATTTTTCAGGGAAACTCGACAAACCCAGGCAATTTGGGATTAAAAAGATCTGCTCTTTTATACGGGGGGCTGCTGATAAGTCTTTGGCTTTCTAATCTTTTTTTGTTTCTACGGTAATGAATGTTACATCACATGAAAGCCTTATGTGTCTAATATAGGTTTTCAAAATTTTGTGTTTGTTGCTTATGGCAACAGTGTTCTACGCACGCGGGAAAACAAAATGGCGGAGTCTAATGCGATATTCACAGCAACTGAGAGCAGAGGAGGATAAAATTCTTGTTTCGGCAAGGAAAGTTCGCGAAGGATATTCATGGCGATATGTCGCAGGCATTGGGGGATCAATGCCCTTCAGAGTGTGTGGAATACATGGAAAGTTTCATCATCCAAGCTTGCTTTTTTCTCATTAAAACCAAAGACTTAGCAGCACCTTGTATAACTAAATAATTTGTGCGAGACACACGTATAGGAGACTTAAAGTATAAAAGTTAAATTTTATTTATGAACAAACATACAGTATTAAAAAATTCATTTTCCATATATTGGGTGCATGAGGTAAGGTGGATTCCATCACACCCACCCACCAGGGAACTATCCAGATTTAACCCATCCCTACTCCATATAGCAAAATAACACAATGAATAGTATAATGTAATGTGTAATGGAGATACACTATAGGATCTATTAGTCACTGTATAAGGAAAAACATTCCAAACTTACCCATAGCGTATAAATGGAGGGCCTACAAATGGTAGTTCAGAGGTGGGTGAGTGAATAACCTTTATCCCGGAACGCACGTGTTGCAAATGCTTCATCAGCGGGGTGCAGGTGAGTGGATGTGCATTCATCAAGCTCCCCATTTTATATCTATATGTAGCGTTACTTGTTAGTGATGTATTCCACGTGTTGCGTCGCTGACGTGGCGGAGCATGCGCGCAGGACGGGAGACCCGGAACTTCAGGTCAGCGCACGGCAGCCCTCAGTCCAGAGGCGCACGTCAGAGAGAATTCCCTCGGTGACGTCACTCGACATGTGCATCGGGATTACTGAGGCCGCTGGGTGACGACACCCAGGAAGTCACATCCTACGCGCAGCAACAGCGATCACCCACGGGAAGGTTGTCATGGAGACCAGCACAAACAAAGCATGAAAATGAGACGTCCGATTCATCTTAAGGCTGCTTTACACCAGACAATCTATCGTGCGATAGATCGTCGGGGTCACGGTTTTTGTGACGCACATCCGGCATCGCTGGCGATGCCGGCCTGTGTGACACCTCCTAGCGACGCAGTATTGCTCACAAATCGTGAGTCGGGTACTGCTCGTTAGGTTCCATAATATCGTTTAATTTGGTTGATCATCGTTTCCGTGGTAGCACACGCCGCTCCGTGTGACACCACGGGAACGATGACCAGCTCACCTGCCTCCCGCGGCCGCCGCCGGCTCTATGTGGAAGGAAGGAGGTGGGCGGGATGTTTACATCCTGCTCATCTCCGCCCCTCCGCTTCTATTGGCCGGCGGCCGTGTGACATCGCTGTGACGCCGAACGTCCCTCCCACTTCAGGAAGTGGACGTTCGCCGCCCACAGCGAGGTCGCACGAGAGGTAAGTATGTGTGACGGGAGTTACTGACTTTGTGCGACACGGGCAGCGATTTGCCCGTGACGCAGAAAGGACGGGGGCGGGTACGATCGATTGTGAAATCGCACAATCGATCGTACCATGTAAAGCAGGCTTTAGTATCAAAGGAGGGAAAAACAAACCACCACTGTGTTCACTACATATGCTGAACATATAAAAGTATATATCAGGGCAAACTAAAGGTGGCTATAGTATCATAGTGTACATTTGTCAACCCTCCAATGTAAATGAGTCACCACTCACATATTGACATATCCAAATTTTTTAGCTTACTAATCACCATATTCATATACACATTCAGGCATATAGAAAGAGGACATATCAGCACATCATAACATTTCTGTAATATCAATAAGTCGAAAGTTTCTATTTCATCTGTTCCTCCGTCCATATTTATCACAGTGTTAAGGACGTGACTCAACCGGTCACTCTTTGGATCTGACTGCTGTTCCAAATTATAATGTCATGAGTGCACGCGAGACTAAATAATGGACAATGAGTCAGTTATATCTATCTCCATGACTGGCACTGAGGCAACTGGTCTTTATTGTTTAAAACTTTTCACAGCTCTCCAGAAGTGAAGGGTGTGGACAAAATACAGTCCAATCAAGTATCGCAGGCTGGACTCAGAACATATAGAAATTAGCATAGTCTCTTCTTGATTGGACAGTCCAGACTTTGGAATTTCTTTGTTCATCAGCTTCTTTGGGTGTAGACAGGATATGGCAGCCATCTTCAAATTACATATACTGATATATACTGTGTTAAGGAACAAAGACATGCATAAATATGTGCGTTAGTTTACATCTACTAAACTATATATCTGAGTCTATGAAATGGCTGAATTAAGTATTTTTGGATACTCAATTCTTATCCTCAACAACAGCTCCCAACATGATGAATGGTGATTCAGCCATTAAATATAGAAAGCAAGGAAATATGCATCTTCTTATGCAACAATCATCACTTTATTGTCGTCACCAGCATGTTCATGGTGTAGATGAGGAGAATTTACATGGAAATTACTATTAAAGCAATAAACAACAAAACAAGCACAATTAAAAAAAGAGTCATAAGACCACATTGCATAAGATATTTCAATATCCCAATTGGACCACAACCATATCCTATCATATAATATTATTTATCCCAACAACCACATCACCGGGAATCTCATCTATAGAACACCCCAATAGCCTTGTATAACTGACTTGTTCCTGCTCCCTAAATAAAGGGATCATTTTTGTATGGCTTGTGAAAAAAAAAAACTATTGATTTAGCAAAGAAAACATTTTTCCCTAAGCAGGGATCATTTTTATACTGCACCAGGTGAGAAAGCCAAGTCTTCGGGGTACTTTGCACACTACGACATCGCAGGTGCGATGTCGGTGGGGTCAAATCGAAAGTGACGCAATTCCGGCCTCGCTGTCAATATCAGAGTGTGTAAATCGTTTTTGATACGATTAACGAGCACAAAAGCGTCGAAATTGTATGATCGGTGTAGAGTCGGTCATTTCCATAATTTTGGAAGGACTGATGTTACGATGTTGTTCCTCGTTCCTGCGGCAGCACACATCGCTATGTGAGAAGCTGGAGGAGCGAGGAACATCTCCTTACACGCGTCCTGCGGCTCACGCTGACTCTGCAGAAGGAAGGAGGTGGGCGAGATGTTTACGTCCCGCTCATCTCCACCCCTCCGCTTCTATTGGCCGCCTGGCGTGTGACATCGCTGTGACGCCGCACGACCCGCCTCCTAGTAAGGAGGCGGATCGCCGGCCAGAGCGACGTCGCAGGGCAGGTAAGTCCATGTGAAGCTGCCGTAGCGATAATGTTCGCTACAGCAGCTATCACAAGATATCGCATGTGCGACGGGGGCGGGGACTATCGTGCTCGGCATCGATACCATCGGCTTGCGATGTCGTAGTGTGCAAAGTACCCCTTCCTCCATTTGAAACACCTATGTATAAACACCAGCAATTCAGGCATCTGCCACAAAGAAAGGATAATTTTTGGACCATTTTTTCAATTTAAGTAACCTAAAAGTAGGTTACTGCAGTGTGTTCTTCATAGGCTATTGGTTACCATCTTTTTACCCCTAGCCAGATAGGTTGAGGTCACATGGGTACTACTAAAGCTGTGTTTGCATTCAAGATTGTTAGCCAGATTTTTAAGTAGGTCAGATCATTTTTTGGGCATATGAATCAGAATTTAATCATATCAAAATGGGCATTTCCACACACCGATTTTGGCTTGATTGGATTAAAATTGGTTAGATATCTGTATGTGTGAATGCATCATAACATATGTTCATATTCAACTTTTTATGTTGAATAATTTATATATATGTCGATAATACAGTCTACCATACACATCAATTTGTTGTAAAATTGGTATTAGGTGACCATGGTTATATTACATATTTGTATATTTGTGTTTTTATGTGCTATTGAATTGATTTGAATAGTAATTATATTACTCTATTCAATAGACATTTCACTAGTAAAAAAAAAACTATTGCTCTATTCTTATTAAACCTTATAATATACATTTCATCATGGCTCACCATGGGATTTATGGAGTAGGCTTAAGGGCCAAGCCTGCTTCACATGCGTCAGAAACCAGCTGTATTACATAGTCCATATCAGCCTGTAACAGCACCGGTTGGAGCGGGCTCTGATTGGTGCTGTTAACCATTTAGATGCTGTTGTCAATCACTGACAATGGCATTGAAATGACATCATTGCTGATGAGCTCACACACTGGCACAATGTGATTATGGAAAACCGATGGTTAAGCCCTTAACGACCGTGGGCAGTTACGGTACGTCCTAAGCCACCAAAGTATAATCACCTGCGGGTGTTGCGGGCATCCGGCGGCGAGCTGCGCACATGTCTGCTGATTTGTACAGCAGACATGTGTGCCTCACAGGCACGGGTGGATCCACGATCCACTTGCGCCTGTTAACTCCTTAAATCGCGCTGTCAAAATGTGACAGCACGATTTACATGACCGTCGCGGTAAATATTCACTCACCCAGCTCCATCGGCGGCGCCGTTATGTGATCACTTTCAGCCAATGGTCGCCATGGTAGAACAGGGGCATGTGATGACTCCTGTAGCTATCACGACTCACTTCCTGTTTCAGCTGGCCGAGTGCTGCTTGTAACAAGAGGTAGGCATTTCTAGTGATCATACCTGTCTAGCTGTGATCAACAGAAATGAATGAGTGATCAGACTGCTGATCCTTATTGTCCCCTAGGAGACTAGTAAAATAGAAAAAAGTAAAAAAAAAGTTTAAAAAAAATAAAAAAACCTAAACGTTCAAATCACATCCCTTTCACCTCATTGGAAATTAAAGGGTAAAAAAAAATATGTATACACACATTTGGTATCGCCGGGTTCAGAAATGCCCGATCTATCAAAATATAAAAATATTAATTTTAAAATTTAAAAAATAAAATTAAATTTAATATAATTTATTGGTGCATTTGCCTGAGGAAGAAGAGGGGATATCTCTTCGAAACACGTATAATAAACCACCCACATTGCTTTTTTACTTTGAATGGTTTTTTGTACAGCAGTGCGGAGTATACCACAATTATCCTGTTTTTGTTTTAAAATATAAAATTGGTTAATCGGATCAGTACACTTCAAAAAAATTCTAAAACACCAAAATTACGTTTTTTGGTCCGCAGTAAATTTTACACAAAATGCAATAACAGACGATCAAAACAGAGCATCTGCACAAAAATGGTACCATTAAAAATATCAGCTCGAGATGCAAAGAATAAACCATCACTGAGCTGCAGATCTCGAAAAATAAGAATGCTATGGGTCGCGGAAAATGACACTAAAAGTGCGCCACTTTTTTGGACAAACTTCTGATTTTTATTAACCCCTTAGATAAAAGTAAACCTATTAATATTTAGTGTCTATAAATTCGTACTGACCTGAGGTATCACACCAACACATCAGTTTTACCATATAGTGAACAATGAATAAAATATCCCAAAAACATTCATGCAACCGCACTTTTTTTGCAATTTTTCCTCACTTGGCATTTTTTTGCTGATTTCCAGTACACCAAATGGTAAAACATATAGTTCAATTTAAAAGCACAACTCATCCTGCAAAAAACAAGCCCTTATATGGCAAGATTTATGGAAAAAATAAAAAAGTTACGGCTCTTGGAAGAAGGGGAGCAAAAAACAAAAAAACAAAAAACGGAAAATCGTTAAACCAGATTCAAATCCTCTAAAGGGACTAAAACTAAAGCAAAAATGAGAATAAAAAAAATTGTTTTTTGGTACTTTATTTCTCTAGCAAAATACAAAAAAAGAATTTTAAAGTTGCTGAAATATAAGAAAAAATTAGTATCTTCGGTATAATTATACAGATCAGCGGAATTCTATTGCCTTTCATTTACACTAAACAAAAAATGCCTTAAAAACAAAGGCTAAATAATAATAGCAGAACTGAAGGTTTTTTTGCCATTTCACTTAGTAAAATATATGATGTCATTCAGAAAAAAAAACTGCAGGTCCTTGAAAAGAGTTAATGTGGAGGCTGTTCTTTTCCATATATTTTTATTACTTATTATTTGGGGTTTTTTGCGCAGCAGTCAGTTTTACCAGTTTTATAGAGGATTGAAAATAGGCAATTTATTTTTTTTTTCAGATTTTAAACCATCTTTCCAATGAAGTGGGAGATAAAAATTAATGGATGTGTGAATATTTCTACATTATTTTAGCGCTAAAAGTCATAAATCAGCGATATCATTTTCTTGGGATGTTGCCATTTCAGCCCAGCTACATTTATTTCTGAATATATTGTCATTCTGCAGTACTTGGGCTGCACATTACAAATCAGAGAAATATGTATATTAAAAGCAACATTTTAGAGAAAAATCAGGGAAAATGCGGACATGCATTCATTATTAGAATAACATTTTTTATATTTTTACAATTGGCAGGTATTGAAGATAACAAGTCCCTCCTCTGTTTGATGCCTCTATTAGGTTTGAATTGTTGTCCTCCTCACTCAGTGCTGACCCCACTGCTGAACGGGAGTAGTGTGACGCCCTGGGCAAGCCAGGGGTCACAGGTCATTGCACCACCACACCCTATACACCCCAGTCAGGCACATCAGCTAACCCAAAAATCCTTGTTGTCTTCCTCCAGGAGCTGGTGTTCACACCAGGGGGTGGGCCAGGCGGTTGGCTCCGCCCACCGAGGAGTTCACAGCTCTGGAGGCGGGAAAAGCCAGGCAGTTGAAGTCTAGCTGAGGGCTAGAGTGCAGTCCAGCTAGGGACGGAAAGGAGTAAACAAGAAGAACAGTTAAGGAAGTGAAAGTAGAAGGAAGTGAAGTAGTAGTGGAGCTAAAGAGAAACAGTTAAGAAAGCCTGAAGTTGGTCCGGTGTGTGCCCCGGGCTGAGAGACAGCAAGGTCAGCAGACGGCGGTGATTGTCCGCAGGGGTGACTGCTCGGAGGTCACTGGAAGGACCGCGGACGGGTGGTGACCCGGCGGTTTGGAGCAGTGTACAAGGAACAGTCAGCACCAGGGCAGGGGCCTTTCGGATCCAGGAGTAGCCATAATTTGCCAAATCCGTCAGTGAAGGGGATGACTGCCTCCAAACAACCAAGTTCCGATTGAATGCAACAGTCCAACCATTAAAGGAGAGACACTGCCACCGCCAGGGCACCAGTTTCTCAAGGCCAGCGCCTGCGGGCAAGGAAGGGCTCCTCCGGCCCATAACCAAGCCGGGGAGAGGGTTACCGGTGGGAACCCATCGCTACCAACACAGAAACATTAGGTGCAGTAAAAGGGACCGTCACCGTCAACTACTGGGGAAAAGCAAGTGCAGCCGTCCATGGGAACCGTCTTTCCAGCCGTGTGTTTTACCGAGAACTGTGTCATCGTCTCAGGCTGAGTGAGTACCACAGTGCCGCAAGGCACAGCGCTGCCCCCGCGTCCCTGCGCCCACCAAGCCCTGCATCTCCCACCACATCACTGGGCCCCGGGATCACCAACCCCTACCCATGGAGGGGCAACACAACAACTTGCTGCTCCACACCATCATTCCCGGGATCCCCATACAGAGCAGCGGTGGTATCAACAAATCACCACAACCGTGGGTGGCGTCACGGACAATAGACTATATCCCAAAACCCAATCCCCTTTCACTCACGGGCGAGGAGCGCCGCTCAAGACCCCCGGGATCCGGCCCACCGCTCGAGCCACCACTGAGCAGCAGCAGCCGGACCCGAGCAGAGGGGTGAGCGCAGTGCTGACACCCTCCTCCCCGCCCGTGACATTAGTTTCCCCAATATCAGAATATTTACAAATGTTAAAAAGCCTAACCAGTGACAATTGTATTATTTCCTCACACACTTAAAGGGAAGCTATCATCACAAAGTGAGTGTGGTGACTGTCACAAGGTGGCGCTAGACACTACTAGTAGTCAGTAAATTGAGAGGTGGTCAGACAGGCCGGGATCATAAACCAAGAGGCACGACAGTACATGGGGGGGGCAGACAGAAACGAGGTCAAGATACAAGATGAAGGTCAGGGTTCCAGGAGAGTACATACAAGATACAGGGAGCAGGCAGGGACATAATCAGGAGGAAGTGACATCAGTGTGACACGTACCAGAGAAAACACGGGTTTTTGAAAGAAAAAGATTTTCTATATTCACCTGTATCCAGCGCTGATTTCTTCAGCTCTGCAGTCTCTTGCTTCCGACCCCCGCTCATTATACTCATTGATTATTTACTGCACCTTGGGCCTGGAAGCTGCAACACTGCCGGAGACAGCATCAGGGACAGGATCGCCGGTGACAGGTGAGTATCCAGCAAACACTGTGTGTGCAGTGATGTCCAGGAGGTCATCGGAGTTTCCAATGAACTCTGATGAACCCTTGAAGTCATCATCGTGACACCCGCTGTAGCGTGGGTGTTGCGGGGTTGTCACCAGGAAGTCTTTCAAAGACGTGTTTTCTCTGGTACATGTCACACTGATGTCACATGTATGAAAACACGGATATCACACGTGTGACACACATGTGAATTACACGTGACACACGTATGACCATACCGATACGTGTGGCTTGTACCCGATTAAACATAGACATCTGAAAGGGGCCTTATTGTTTATGGATCCTGCAGATTGCAGAGTTGGAATCACCCAGTTTCCTTACTTATGAAAAATGGCACAGGAAAAGGAGCAAATACAAAAAGAGATCATAGAGTAAGAATGTTATTAAAGGGGTTATCCTTGGCTATTTTATTATTTTATTATGGGTCTAAGAATGAACAGGCAGATATTTGCTAGCTAACTGCCTGTTTTCCCGGGTGCCAATCTCTTCCAGCACAGAATGGTCAAAAACCTCTCCTGCAGCTCTGGTGGCAGAGCAGCACCTTCTCTTTTGCTCTGCTTTGTGGACAGGGTGTGACTGTCCATGTCATGCTAATTGAAAAATGACTCCCTGTTTAGAGATGAGCGAACCGGTCGCGGTTCGGCTCGAGGTTGGTTCGCCGAACGGACCTCCCGTTTGAGTTCGGTTCGTCGAACGTTCGACGAACCGAACTCGAACTGCATAGGAAACAATGGCAGGCAATCACAAACACAGAAAAACACCTAGAAAACACCCTCAAAGGTGTCCAAAAGGTCACAAACAACTCACAACACATGGGAAAGTGACAAGGACATATACTCATGCGAAAACAAAAGAGCTGGACAAGGAAAAAGAGGAGGACACACAGATATATGAGTATATGCAAGGAAACATGCCATTATTGTGCAACTTGAGCCCTGCTCATTCTTGGCTTCCAATCTTGATAAATTGCCTGAGCTCGCCACGTACGTCTTGGGGATCTTGTCGTGTCCTGCAGCCAGCGTTCTCTCTGAACCTGTCTTCAGTGCTGCTGTGGGTCTGCTGGCAGATAAGCACACGTGTCTGTCCACTGACAATGTGGACATGGCTCTCAGAGGACTTTTCTTCCCCGGGGTCAGCCAGGGGACGGGAAAGGCACGCGTATTTTTGAGAGTGCTTCATGCAAAGCATCTTTTTCTTTTTCAAAAGGGGGCTCAACCGATGCCAGTCAAGTGGGGTGTGTGTGGCCCAGTGAGTGGCAACGAGGGAGACTGTGGTTGGAGTCCCCTCGCTGTGTTTCTAAAAGAACCAAGATGAACAAGTCATGGCTCTCAGAGGACTTTTCTTCCCCGGGGTCAGCCAGGGGACGGGAAAGGCACGCGTATTTTTGAGAGTGCTTCATGCAAAGCATCTTTTTCTTTTTCAAAAGGGGGCTCAACCGATGCCAGTCAAGTGGGGTGTGTGTGGCCCAGTGAGTGGCAACGAGGGAGACTGTGGTTGGAGTCCCCTCGCTGTGTTTCTAAAAGAACCAAGATGAACAAGTCATGGCTCTCAGAGGACTTTTCTTCCCCGGGGTCAGCCAGGGGACGGGAAAGGCACGCGTATTTTTGAGAGTGCTTCATGCAAAGCATCTTTTTCTTTTTCAAAAGGGGGCTCAACCGATGCCAGTCAAGTGGGGTGTGTGTGGCCCAGTGAGTGGCAACGAGGGAGACTGTGGTTGGAGTCCCCTCGCTGTGTTTCTAAAAGAACCAAGATGAACAAGTCATGGCTCTCAGAGGACTTTTCTTCCCCGGGGTCAGCCAGGGGACGGGAAAGGCACGCGTATTTTTGAGAGTGCTTCATGCAAAGCATCTTTTTCTTTTTCAAAAGGGGGCTCAACCGATGCCAGTCAAGTGGGGTGTGTGTGGCCCAGTGAGTGGCAACGAGGGAGACTGTGGTTGGAGTCCCCTCGCTGTGTTTCTAAAAGAACCAAGATGAACAAGTCATGGCTCTCAGAGGACTTTTCTTCCCCGGGGTCAGCCAGGGGACGGGAAAGGCACGCGTATTTTTGAGAGTGCTTCATGCAAAGCATCTTTTTCTTTTTCAAAAGGGGGCTCAACCGATGCCAGTCAAGTGGGGTGTGTGTGGCCCAGTGAGTGGCAACGAGGGAGACTGTGGTTGGAGTCCCCTCGCTGTGTTTCTAAAAGAACCAAGATGAACAAGTCATGGCTCTCAGAGGACTTTTCTTCCCCGGGGTCAGCCAGGGGACGGGAAAGGCACGCGTATTTTTGAGAGTGCTTCATGCAAAGCATCTTTTTCTTTTTCAAAAGGGGGCTCAACCGATGCCAGTCAAGTGGGGTGTGTGTGGCCCAGTGAGTGGCAACGAGGGAGACTGTGGTTGGAGTCCCCTCGCTGTGTTTCTAAAAGAACCAAGATGAACAAGTCATGGCTCTCAGAGGACTTTTCTTCCCCGGGGTCAGCCAGGGGACGGGAAAGGCACGCGTATTTTTGAGAGTGCTTCATGCAAAGCATCTTTTTCTTTTTCAAAAGGGGGCTCAACCGATGCCAGTCAAGTGGGGTGTGTGTGGCCCAGTGAGTGGCAACGAGGGAGACTGTGGTTGGAGTCCCCTCGCTGTGTTTCTAAAAGAACCAAGATGAACAAGTCATGGCTCTCAGAGGACTTTTCTTCCCCGGGGTCAGCCAGGGGACGGGAAAGGCACGCGTATTTTTGAGAGTGCTTCATGCAAAGCATCTTTTTCTTTTTCAAAAGGGGGCTCAACCGATGCCAGTCAAGTGGGGTGTGTGTGGCCCAGTGAGTGGCAACGAGGGAGACTGTGGTTGGAGTCCCCTCGCTGTGTTTCTAAAAGAACCAAGATGAACAAGTCATGGCTCTCAGAGGACTTTTCTTCCCCGGGGTCAGCCAGGGGACGGGAAAGGCACGCGTATTTTTGAGAGTGCTTCATGCAAAGCATCTTTTTCTTTTTCAAAAGGGGGCTCAACCGATGCCAGTCAAGTGGGGTGTGTGTGGCCCAGTGAGTGGCAACGAGGGAGACTGTGGTTGGAGTCCCCTCGCTGTGTTTCTAAAAGAACCAAGATGAACAAGTCATGGCTCTCAGAGGACTTTTCTTCCCCGGGGTCAGCCAGGGGACGGGAAAGGCACGCGTATTTTTGAGAGTGCTTCATGCAAAGCATCTTTTTCTTTTTCAAAAGGGGGCTCAACCGATGCCAGTCAAGTGGGGTGTGTGTGGCCCAGTGAGTGGCAACGAGGGAGACTGTGGTTGGAGTCCCCTCGCTGTGTTTCTAAAAGAACCAAGATGAACAAGTCATGGCTCTCAGAGGACTTTTCTTCCCCGGGGTCAGCCAGGGGACGGGAAAGGCACGCGTATTTTTGAGAGTGCTTCATGCAAAGCATCTTTTTCTTTTTCAAAAGGGGGCTCAACCGATGCCAGTCAAGTGGGGTGTGTGTGGCCCAGTGAGTGGCAACGAGGGAGACTGTGGTTGGAGTCCCCTCGCTGTGTTTCTAAAAGAACCAAGATGAACAAGTCATGGCTCTCAGAGGACTTTTCTTCCCCGGGGTCAGCCAGGGGACGGGAAAGGCACGCGTATTTTTGAGAGTGCTTCATGCAAAGCATCTTTTTCTTTTTCAAAAGGGGGCTCAACCGATGCCAGTCAAGTGGGGTGTGTGTGGCCCAGTGAGTGGCAACGAGGGAGACTGTGGTTGGAGTCCCCTCGCTGTGTTTCTAAAAGAACCAAGATGAACAAGTCATGGCTCTCAGAGGACTTTTCTTCCCCGGGGTCAGCCAGGGGACGGGAAAGGCACGCGTATTTTTGAGAGTGCTTCATGCAAAGCATCTTTTTCTTTTTCAAAAGGGGGCTCAACCGATGCCAGTCAAGTGGGGTGTGTGTGGCCCAGTGAGTGGCAACGAGGGAGACTGTGGTTGGAGTCCCCTCGCTGTGTTTCTAAAAGAACCAAGATGAACAAGTCATGGCTCTCAGAGGACTTTTCTTCCCCGGGGTCAGCCAGGGGACGGGAAAGGCACGCGTATTTTTGAGAGTGCTTCATGCAAAGCATCTTTTTCTTTTTCAAAAGGGGGCTCAACCGATGCCAGTCAAGTGGGGTGTGTGTGGCCCAGTGAGTGGCAACGAGGGAGACTGTGGTTGGAGTCCCCTCGCTGTGTTTCTAAAAGAACCAAGATGAACAAGTCATGGCTCTCAGAGGACTTTTCTTCCCCGGGGTCAGCCAGGGGACGGGAAAGGCACGCGTATTTTTGAGAGTGCTTCATGCAAAGCATCTTTTTCTTTTTCAAAAGGGGGCTCAACCGATGCCAGTCAAGTGGGGTGTGTGTGGCCCAGTGAGTGGCAACGAGGGAGACTGTGGTTGGAGTCCCCTCGCTGTGTTTCTAAAAGAACCAAGATGAACAAGTCATGGCTCTCAGAGGACTTTTCTTCCCCGGGGTCAGCCAGGGTACGGGAAAGGCACGCGTATTTTTGAGAGTGCTTCATGCAAAGCATCTTTTTCTTTTTCAAAAGGGGGCTCAACCGATGCCAGTCAAGTGGGGTGTGTGTGGCCCAGTGAGTGGCAACGAGGGAGACTGTGGTTGGAGTCCCCTCGCTGTGTTTCTAAAAGAACCAAGATGAACAAGTCATGGCTCTCAGAGGACTTTTCTTCCCCGGGGTCAGCCAGGGGACGGGAAAGGCACGCGTATTTTTGAGAGTGCTTCATGCAAAGCATCTTTTTCTTTTTCAAAAGGGGGCTCAACCGATGCCAGTCAAGTGGGGTGTGTGTGGCCCAGTGAGTGGCAACGAGGGAGACTGTGGTTGGAGTCCCCTCGCTGTGTTTCTAAAAGAACCAAGATGAACAAGTCATGGCTCTCAGAGGACTTTTCTTCCCCGGGGTCAGCCAGGGGACGGGAAAGGCACGCGTATTTTTGAGAGTGCTTCATGCAAAGCATCTTTTTCTTTTTCAAAAGGGGGCTCAACCGATGCCAGTCAAGTGGGGTGTGTGTGGCCCAGTGAGTGGCAACGAGGGAGACTGTGGTTGGAGTCCCCTCGCTGTGTTTCTAAAAGAACCAAGATGAACAAGTCATGGCTCTCAGAGGACTTTTCTTCCCCGGGGTCAGCCAGGGGACGGGAAAGGCACGCGTATTTTTGAGAGTGCTTCATGCAAAGCATCTTTTTCTTTTTCAAAAGGGGGCTCAACCGATGCCAGTCAAGTGGGGTGTGTGTGGCCCAGTGAGTGGCAACGAGGGAGACTGTGGTTGGAGTCCCCTCGCTGTGTTTCTAAAAGAACCAAGATGAACAAGTCATGGCTCTCAGAGGACTTTTCTTCCCCGGGGTCAGCCAGGGGACGGGAAAGGCACGCGTATTTTTGAGAGTGCTTCATGCAAAGCATCTTTTTCTTTTTCAAAAGGGGGCTCAACCGATGCCAGTCAAGTGGGGTGTGTGTGGCCCAGTGAGTGGCAACGAGGGAGACTGTGGTTGGAGTCCCCTCGCTGTGTTTCTAAAAGAACCAAGATGAACAAGTCATGGCTCTCAGAGGACTTTTCTTCCCCGGGGTCAGCCAGGGGACGGGAAAGGCACGCGTATTTTTGAGAGTGCTTCATGCAAAGCATCTTTTTCTTTTTCAAAAGGGGGCTCAACCGATGCCAGTCAAGTGGGGTGTGTGTGGCCCAGTGAGTGGCAACGAGGGAGACTGTGGTTGGAGTCCCCTCGCTGTGTTTCTAAAAGAACCAAGATGAACAAGTCATGGCTCTCAGAGGACTTTTCTTCCCCGGGGTCAGCCAGGGGACGGGAAAGGCACGCGTATTTTTGAGAGTGCTTCATGCAAAGCATCTTTTTCTTTTTCAAAAGGGGGCTCAACCGATGCCAGTCAAGTGGGGTGTGTGTGGCCCAGTGAGTGGCAACGAGGGAGACTGTGGTTGGAGTCCCCTCGCTGTGTTTCTAAAAGAACCAAGATGAACAAGTCATGGCTCTCAGAGGACTTTTCTTCCCCGGGGTCAGCCAGGGGACGGGAAAGGCACGCGTATTTTTGAGAGTGCTTCATGCAAAGCATCTTTTTCTTTTTCAAAAGGGGGCTCAACCGATGCCAGTCAAGTAGGGTGTGTGTGGCCCAGTGAGTGGCAACGAGGGAGACTGTGGTTGGAGTCCCCTCGCTGTGTTATACATGCTCTTAGAAGGGCATGACATGGCTTGGAGGTTGACTTTCATAAAATGCAAACTGTTGGCTACCAAAATGCTGCCTTTCCAACAACTGTGGTTATAGGCAATGAGGAACATACTGATGAAGATGAGACGCAGATACCCGATTGGGATGACAACTTAAATATTCGGTCAGGGCAAGAAGAAACTCGGTCTGAGGGGGAGGGGAGTGCAAACACAACAATTGATGATGAAGTTCTAGATCCCACCTACTGTCAACCCACAGTCAGACACTCGAGGAGGTCAATAGAGGCGGTGGAGGAGGATGCAACCGACGTCGAAGTAACCTGGCGCCTTCCTGGACACAGTCGGAGCACTGGTAGCACGTCTACAACTGCATCCTCAGCCACCACTCTGCCTCTGAGCATTATTCGGGGTGGATCAACAGGTCGCATGGCCTCTAAGCCTTGCCTAGCCTGGTCCTTTTTTGACATAAAAAAAGATCGGCCAAATTATGTGATCTGTAACATTTGCCATGGTTATCTTAGTAGAGGTCAAAACCTCAGCAGTTTGACAACTTCTTCCATGAATCGTCACATGAATAAATATCATATGGCCTGGTGGGAAGCTCACCGTGCTGCAATGCGGCCTAGTGGAGCCAACCATCCACCGCCTGCCCCTTCCAGGGCATCCGCGCGCTCGTCATCTTCTAGGACTGTGGGGACAGCTGTCACACCTGTTTTTCCACCCACAACTTCCACCACTGTAACCGCAACAGGCAGTTTGCTTGGTAGGTCGTCAGTTGGTTTGGAAGGGGAAACAAGTGAGTGTGTACAGCTCTCTCAGACATCGATAGCACCAACTTTGGATGAAGGCAACATCATGTCTCCGCCTGCACTTTCCTCCCAAAGCTGCATTTTTCCAGGGACACCCTACTCAACACCGTCTACACACAGCAGCCAGATCTCTGTCCCTCAGATGTGGTCAAATAAAAGGCCACTTCCTTCGACCCATGACAAAGCGAAGAGGTTGACTCTATCCCTCTGTAAGCTGTTGGCTACAGAAATGCTGCCTTTCCGCCTAGTGGACACACAGGATTTTAGAGACCTTATATCTGTCGCTGTGCCCCAGTACCAGATGCCTAGTCGCCACTACTTCTCTAAGAAAGGTGTGCCCGCGCTACACCAGCATGTCGCACACAATATCACCGCTTCCTTGAGAAACTCTGTGTGTGAACGGGTGAATTTCAGCACCGATACTTGGACCAGTAAGCATGGACAGGGACGTTACATGTCGCTGACTGGGCACTGGGTAACTATGGTGATAGATGGTGAAGGGTCTGCTGCACAAGTCTTGCCGTCCCCACGACTTGTGTGTCAATCCTCTGTCTGTCCAAGTTCCGCCACTGCTTCTGCATCCTCCACCTCATCTGGGTCCTCCACCTCCGCCCCAAGCCTGCCTGGTCAGGCCACCAGCGTTCTCACTGCGCAGAAGGAATCACGCACCCCTCATTACTATGCTGGCAGCAGAGCGCAACGGCATCAGGCGGTCTTTAGCTTGACATGTCTTGGGAATAAGAGTCACACAGCTGAGGAGTTGTGGTCAGCTCTGCGGTCCGAGTTTAATAAATGGTTGTCTCCACTCAACCTGCAGCCTGGTAAGGCCGTGTGCGACAATGCTGCAAACCTGGGTGCGGCCCTT
Organism: Anomaloglossus baeobatrachus; assembly: GCF_048569485.1. Lineage (NCBI taxonomy): Eukaryota > Metazoa > Chordata > Amphibia > Anura > Aromobatidae > Anomaloglossus > Anomaloglossus baeobatrachus. The sequence goes on from NC_134364.1 coordinate 124,442,160, forward strand.
CAACTGGGCAAGGTGACACACGTGCCTTGTATGGCTCACGTGTTGAACCTTGTTGTCCAGCAATTTTTAACACACTATCCCGGCCTAGATGGCCTTCTGACCAGGGCACGGAAACTGTCTGCAGTGCTCACTTCCGCCGTTCAAGCGCCGCAGCTGAGCGACTTGCATCGCTCCAGAAGTCTTTCGGCCTGCCGGTTCATCGCCTGAAATGCGATGTGGCGACACGCTGGAATTCAACTCTCCACATGTTACAGCGACTGTGGCAGCACCGCAGAGCCCTGGTGCAATACATCATGACGTATAGCCTGGGCCAACGAGATGCAGAGGTGGGGCAGATCACCCTGATGGAGTGATCTCAGATCACGGACCTATGCACCCTTCTGCACAGTTTCGACATGGCGACGAATATGTTTAGCGCTGACAATGCCATTATCAGCATGACGATTACAGTCATTTACATGCTGGAGCACACGCTAAACACTATTCGGAGTCAGGGGGTGGGACAACAGGAAGGGGAGGAACTACAGGAGGATTCATATGCGCAAGACACAACAACATCACCAAGGTCCAGACGTTCATCATCACCAACGCGGCAGGCATGGGACCATGGGGGACAGGGATCAACAAGGGCGCATGGTAGCAGGCGAGATGTTGAGGAAGGTGCAGGAGGACATGAAGATATGGAGGACGAACTGTCCATGGACATGGAAGACTCAGCTGATGAGGGGGACCTTGGTCAAATTTAAGTTGAAAGAGGTTGGGGGGAGATGACAGAGGAAGAAAGAACGGTTAGCACCTCTATGCCACAAACACAGCGTGGACTTGGTCCGCATGGCTGCGCAAGACACATGAGTGCCTTCTTGTTGCACTACCTCCAACATGACCCTCGTATTGTCAAAATTAGAAGTGATGATGACTACTGGCTTGCCACACTATTAGATCCCCGGGACAAGTCCAAATTTTGTGACATAATTCCACCCATAGAAAGGGACGCACGTATGCAGGAGTATCAGCAGAAGCTGTTACTCGATCTTAGCTCGGCTTTTCCACCAAACAACCGTGCAGGTGAAGGGAGTGATTCTCCCAGTTGTAACTTGACAAACATGGGACGGCCTCGTCATCTTCAACAGTCTACCCGTACCAGTAGGACCGTATCTGGTGCTGGTAACAGCAATTTTATGGAATCTTTTCATAATTTTTTTAGACCCTCCTTTGCAAGGCCACCAGAGACATCAAGTGTGTCACATAGTCAACGGATGGAGAGGATGATACAGGAGTATCTCCAAATGAACATCGATGCAATGACTTTGCAAATGGAGCCTTGCTCCTTTTGTGCTTCAAATCTAGAAAAATGTCAAGAGCTCTCCAGTTACGCCTTGAAGATTTTGTCGTGTCCAGCTGCCAGCGTTGTCTCTGAACGTGTCTTCAGTGCTGCTGGGTGTGTGCTGACAGATAAGCGCACGCGTCTGTCCAGTGACAATGTGGACAGACTGACGTTCATCAAAATGAACAAGTAATGGATCCAGAAGGAATTTACTACCCCTGTGTCATCCTGGGGAGAGTAAATGCTTGTGGATTTGGAATGTGCTTGATGCAAATCAAAACATCCTGTTTGCAACTAGGGCACAAGTCCTGCCACTGATGGGGTGTCTGTGTGCCCAATTTGGGGAAAAAAGGTAGACTCCGCTTGGAGTAACCCTTGCTTGCTGTGTTTTTTAAAAATGATACAAGATGAACAGATCTGAAGGCAAGATGAAGGCAACATCATGTCTCCGCCTGCACTTTTCTCACAAACCTGCATTTTTCCAGGGACACCCTACTCAACACCGTCTTCAGACAGCAGCCAGATCTCTGTCCCTCAGATGTGGTCAAATAAAAGGCCACTTACTGCGACCCATGACAAAGCTAAGTGGTTGACTCTATCCCTCTGTAAGCTGTTGGCTACCGAAATGCTGCCTTTACGCGTAGTGGACACACAGGATTTAACAGACCTTATGTCTGTCGCTGTGCCCCAGTACCAGATGCCCAATCACCACTGCTTCTCCAAGAAAAGCATGCCCGCGCTACACCAGCATGTCGCACACAACTTCACCACTTCCTTGAGAAAATCTGTGTGCGACAGGGTGCATTTCAACACAGATACTTGGACCAGTAAGCATAGACAGGGTCATTACATGTCACTGACTGGGCACTGGCAAACTATGGTGAGAGATGGAGAAGGGTCTGCTGTACAAGTCTTGCCGTCCCCACGAGTTGTTTCAATCCTTGTTCTGTATGTAGAAGTTAATACACTGCTTCTGCCTCTTCAACCTCGTGTGGGTCCTCTACCTTGGCGCAAACCCTGTGTGGTCAGGCCACCCTTCCTTGCAACTGCGCACAAGGACTACCACACACCTCCTTACTATGCTGGCAGCAGAGCTCAATGCCATCAGGCGGTCAAAGTTTTACTTTGAAATGTATGGGAAATGTGAGTCACACCGCTATTACAGAGAATAGTAGTCAGGCAGGGTCAAAACATTAATTGAGGAACAGGAACAGAATGGGACGGCCAGGAAAGAATCAGAAAACAAGCAGAGGTGAAATGCGTATCGGCCAACAAGGTACATAAACAGCAAGCAGGAAAAGTAGTCAGGTAACAAGCACACAAAATCATAAAACTGAACTGGGGGTAAAATTAACCAGAGGTTCATAGCTATGTCTGGCAGTGGTCTGCAGACAGGATGGGCATAAAAAAGGGTGTGGTGTCTTCCCATTGGTTGTAGCTGAATGATGGTATTTCATCTGTGAGATACCCACCAGCTACATTCAGCCAGAGATTCTGCATCTGTCAAGGTAATGCAGCCCAGGGGGTGAGCATAACCTGCGTCCACCTGCGCCGCTGGCATCGACTACTCTCCCATCATCAGCACTATTCATGAAAGGAACACGTTGTCACCTGGCGACCGGAGTACAAATTGACGGAGCGGACTCCGTTGGTGACTTAACAGCCGTGTGCGGCAATGATGCAAACCTGGCTGCGGGCCATCCTCAGGGCAATGTGACACACGTGCCTTGTATGGCTCACGTGTTGAACCGAATTCTCCAGCAATTTTTAAAACACCATCACGGCCTACATGGCCTTGTGCAGTGGGCACGCTCGCTATGTGCTCACTTCCATCGTGCGCACACAGCAGCTCAACAACTTTCATCACTCCGGAAGTCTTAGGGTCTGGCAGTTAAACGCCGTAAATGCGATGTTTCGACATGCAGGAATTGGAATCTGCACATGTTGCAGCGTGTGTGGCAGCACCGCAGAGCCCTGCTGAAATACGGTAAGACATATAGCCTGGGATAACTTGATCCAGAGGTGGTGCAGATCACGCTGCTGGAGTGGTGTCAGATCAAGGACCTATGCACCCTGCTACACAGTTTTGAAATGTCGACGAAGATGTTTAGCACTGGCAATGTCATTCTCAGCGTGACAATTCTGGTCATCTACATGATGGAGCACACTGTAATTATTATTCGGAGTCAGGTGTTGGGACAAGAGGAAGGGGAGGAAGTACAGGAGGAGTCATATGCGGAAGGGATAACAAGATCTACGAGGTCCAGATGGTCAGCGGCACCTATGCGGCAGTCATGGTGAGGGAGAGGGATTAACAAGGGCGCATAGTATCAGCAAAAAGTGTTGATGAAAGTGCAGGAGCCCATGAAGAAATGGAGGACGAACTGGCGATGGGCATGGAAGACTCAGCAGATGAGTGAGAGCTTGCTCACATTTCGGTTGTGCGAGGTTGGGGGGAGAGGGCAGAGGAAGGATGCACGATTCTCACCTCTCTGCCACCAACACACCAAGGACTTGGTCCTCCTGGATGCACAAGACACATGAGCGCCTTCTTGCTGCACTACCTACATGACCCTCGGATTGTATGAATTTGAACTAATCCTGAATACTGGGTTGCCACACTGTTAGATCCTCGGTACAAGACAAAATTTGGCGAACTAATTCCTGCCATAGAAATAGACGCACGTATACAGGAGTATCTGCAGAATGTGGTACGCAATCTTAGATCTGCTTTTCCACTAAACACCAGTGCTGCACAGAGTGAATCTCAACGCTTTGTCATGGATGGGAGGAAATGGTCTTTTACTTGTCCACATCTGAGGGACCGAGGGCTGGCTGCTGTGCTGAGACGGCGTTGAGTACGGTGTCCCTGCACAGTTGCACTTTTGGTCATATCCCAAAATGAGTTGAAAAAGGACAGATGCTGTTGGAAAGGGGAACAGGTGTGTTGGAAAGGGGAAAAAAGTTTTGGTCCGTGGATTTGGTGGTTAAGCAACAGTAACATTTGCTGAAGAAACACCATCTGTTACAGTGGGACTGGCAGATTTGGATAAAGTGGTATATAATCTGTGACCGCTATATAACAAAAATTAATAAGAAAAGAAAGAGAAAGGTATATATCCCCATCAGCAGTCAGTGTCCACCGTGCTCCCAGTTGGAAAAGGAGAGGTTGGCAACTTGAAGGTTTGGTGGAGGATACAGAGCTGTGTGGCTATGAAACTAATAGTATATAATCTTATGGATCAATACGTCCAGGGAATACTACAAGTTATACAAAAATTCACCAGATATTCCCAATATAAACATTTATTATTATATTAAAAATCCACACCACAGTGTAAATAAACAAGTGATCTCTAGATCATGTACATATAAAATGTTCAAAAAAGACAATAAATATGACAAGTTGACAAGGTTCACAGACCACTTAGAGCACAGGACTTAACTTAGGCTGGAATTATATCTTTGTTCAGCACCAGAGATTAATTGGAGCATATCAGTCCATAAGGTCCAAGCATATATGTGCTATTGCTCTTTCTGAAGTCCTTTGAAATGAACAGTCCACTTGGATGTCATACAGATATATTCAATTCCTCCACCTCGACGCGTTTCCCCACACAGCAAGTATGGTTCATCAGGAGGCTATGAGTTTAAATACATTTAATCAGCATCAAAGTATATAGGGATACACAGTTTGAAGACATTATCACAATAGCATGAAGAAAATAGAGAATCAGTAATACATTTAGTACTTGCCTACAGATGAAGGTTAGGTGTACAGGTCCATGGCATCAGAAAGACAGGATCAGCAATGGTACAGACAATGCTGTGTAGATGACCACCACTGTCCAAGTGATCGCCATGGAGCTGAACCACCATAAGGGTATATATATACCACACATAATCCTTAACACCTGAGGGCACAGCAGGGCGGACGCTACCGGATGTCCGGTGTACGCCCCCTAGATGACACGCGCTTCATACACGTGCTAAACGGAGATCAAAACATTTGCCGTCCAGCTATATCCGGCTAGACCCGGCCGCGCATGCCCAGTATCGCGGGAATACTGCGCACGCGCCAGGACGGAAGCCTGCCTGGATCATATTACATGGACGGGAAAACAAACGCTACCGCGCATGCGTGCGGCCTCCGTCGATACAGCTTAAGCGTCCTAAGAGACCGCATCACATTAACCAATAAAGAGATCCCCAGCACGCATGCGCCGTGTCATAAAAGCAGGACTTAGATGATTTTTACAACCGCCGTTGAGAATCACTCAAATAGCGGTGTTAGATTTATTTAATTAGACACCGCATCTATCAAAGCTACCGCCCCAGGCCCTGAGGTATACACAGGGCAATACGACATTAACTAGCTCCAATACAGAAAAAAGAATATGAGTTAAATCACCCCTATGAGTCGTATTTATGTGACGGGAGATGGGTGTATCCCGTTTATTCCGAATATCGGATAAATGCTCCCCCACTCTCCTCCGGAGTTCTCTTCGGGTCTTGCCCACGTAGTCCAAAGGACACGTGCAGCGTGCCCTATAGACAACTCCGGAGGTCCTACAGTTAAACCTAACCCTAGAGGTGGAGACTTTGATAGGCTCCTTCTACAGAAGGAGTCAGCATGGATTTTTAAGCTGGGCTCCCTGACACCAGGAGGGCTAAATGAGCAGCTTTTATTTAGTTGCTTTCTCCCCACATAGCATTGACAGGGCGTATACTGTTTAAAGGTCTTTTTCTTACTGTATTCTGGAAGCCTGCCCACTTATTATAAGGGGTTTCTATATTATTGGTTATCATCAGAATTATCTCTGTATATGCTTGCCTTAGGAATACATAACTAACTAACTGATTGCCTATGCATGTGGTCTTGGCCATATGTATATTTGTGCAATCTGTGTAATTATTCTTTATGTAATGGTTTCTAATGTCGTATTGCCCTGTGTATACCTCAGGGCCTGGGGCGGTAGCTTTGATAGATGCGGTGTCTAATTAAATAAATCTAACACCGCTATTTGAGTGATTCTCAACGGCGGTTGTAAAAATCATCTAAGTCCTGCTTTTATGACACAGCGCATGCGTGCTGGGGATCTCTTTATTGGTTAATGTGATGCGGTCTCTTAGGACGCTTAAGCTGTATCGACGGAGGCCGCACGCATGCGCGGTAGCGTTTGTTTTCCCGTCCATGTAATATGATCCAGGCAGGCTTCCGTCCTGGCGCGTGCGCAGTATTCCCGCGATACTGGGCATGCGCGGCCGGGTCTAGCCGGATATAGCTGGACGGCAAATGTTTTGATCTCCGTTTAGCACGTGTATGAAGCGCGTGTCATCTAGGGGGCGTACACCGGACATCCGGTAGCGTCCGCCCTGCTGTGCCCTCAGGTGTTAAGGATTATGTGTGGTATATATATACCCTTATGGTGGTTCAGCTCCATGGCGATCACTTGGACAGTGGTGGTCATCTACACAGCATTGTCTGTACCATTGCTGATCCTGTCTTTCTGATGCCATGGACCTGTACACCTAACCTTCATCTGTAGGCAAGTACTAAATGTATTACTGATTCTCTATTTTCTTCATGCTATTGTGATAATGTCTTCAAACTGTGTATCCCTATATACTTTGATGCTGATTAAATGTATTTAAACTCATAGCCTCCTGATGAACCATACTTGCTGTGTGGGGAAACGCGTCGAGGTGGAGGAATTGAATATATCTGTATGACATCCAAGTGGACTGTTCATTTCAAAGGACTTCAGAAAGAGCAATAGCACATATATGCTTGGACCTTATGGACTGATATGCTCCAATTAATCTCTGGTGCTGAACAAAGATATAATTCCAGCCTAAGTTAAGTCCTGTGCTCTAAGTGGTCTGTGAACCTTGTCAACTTGTCATATTTATTGTCTTTTTTGAACATTTTATATGTACATGATCTAGAGATCACTTGTTTATTTACACTGTGGTGTGGATTTTTAATATAATAATAAATGTTTATATTGGGAATATCTGGTGAATTTTTATGAAACTAATAGTAGCCTGAACCGAGTTAGACGCCATTCGGATCTGGAGACTGTGAGCCCTGTTAGCGTCACAGGGTCCACATGCCCACCCAGCCCAGGAACTCACTGTTAACAAAACAGGGGCCATTGAGTACGCTGACCGTGTGCGTAGGGGCCACACCTGTGGACAGCAGGCGCATCAGCAGCAGCAGGCCTGTTAATGCCACTGGGCTGCACAAGCAGGACTGTTAGGACAGGAGCTGGTCTTAACCGTTCTGCGTTACCAACTGTGGTGGCGGCCTGCATCCACCACCCGATCCCTGCCTACCTCTGGCCTAAAGCCGCAATGGGTTCAACACATGGAGGTGTGCTCTTTCGGAGCATAATAGAAGACTGCGCACCTCCTTGTTGGCTCCAGCCCCTTTTATAACCTGGGTCCGCCCCAAACCAGGGTGAACCACAATGCACCTCCTGGAGACAAAAGTAGAGTGACACGTCATGAGTGGCATAACTAGCGTCCTATTTGGAAACGCAACTTCAATGATGACCTCAAGGCTGCCATGACCCAAACACCTCACCAGTCATCGTCTGAGCATCAATAATGCGGTGACAAGTCATAGGTGTGGGCCTCTGCAAGCCATTTGGGAGGACACCTGATGCCCTGTGGTCTATATGGGACCCCCACATCAGGGCCAGGGCCAAAGAGTTCATTACCGGACCTAGTCTCTGATGCAGGAAGTGCCTGAGCATGCTCAGTAGCATGAAATACAGTCTCTGAAAAAAGACTATCAGCTTTAGCATGGTGTCTATGCCCAAAACAGGACTTATACCCGGCACGGAATGCAAGCACCTGTGCAAAGAGGCTTTTCACACTTAGTGTGGGAGCATGCGCTGTATCCCGAAATGAAAACTTAGCGTCAGGAATGGCACAGTCAGGCTTAGCATACTCACTAGGCGAAACACTGTAATTATGCTGCAGCTGGGGTACATCGGCACACGCATGCGCACTAGCTGCCTCTCCACACTTAGACGTGGAGGGGAAATTTGTCTTGGAGATGCTGTCTATGAACAGAAGGAAAAGCTAAAGGAAGCCTGACTTTCTATCCCTCCGAATTATCAAATGCAGCAATGAATTCCATGAGTTTGCTATAACATTAGCGTAGCAAAATGTGCATGAGGGTGTGATGTAGAGGTGCTAGAAATAGCTTGTCACCAGTGGGGCACTAATGGAATACAACAGCCAGTTCTATGATGCCACAAAATGGCAGTATTTTGTGCTATCATTATAGCTTATTAAAAACAGAGCATGAGGGTGTCATGCAGAGGTGCTGCACATAGATTTGCAGTAGTGTGAATTGACAAAAGTACAATAGCCACGTTTAGGATACAACTAGGTACAGTGAGTGTTTGCTAGTATAATGGCTGAGTTTAAAAAAGTTTGAGTGTGCAATGCAGGCAGACGTGCTGCAAATAACGTTCCAATACTGTGAATTGACAAAAGTCCAATAGCCACGTTTAGGATGCCACTAGGTACACTGAGTGTTTGCTAGTATAATGGCTTCGTTATAATTAGTTGGAGTGTGCAACGCAGGCAGATGCGCTCTGCAAATGTCTTGGCACTAGTGGGACTATAGCAAAGTCCAATAGCCACGTATAGGATGCCACTAGGTACTCTGAGTGTTTGCTAGTAAAATTGCTTAGTTTAAAAAAGTTGGAGTGTGCAATGCAGGCAGACGTGCTCTGCTAATGTCTTTGCACTAGTGGGACTATAGCAAAGTCCAATAGCCACGTTTAGGATGCCACTAGGTACACTGAGTGTTTGCTAGTATAATGGCTTAGTTATAATGAGTTGGAGTGTGCAGAGGACAGGAGGGTACAGTGCCAGGATTGTGGGGCTCTGGGTAGAGGAATGGAAGCCTGCCTTTCTATTCCCTCCTAATGGTGAAATGCAGGGAGGAAATCCCTGACCTGGGCTACACAGACGCTGTTGCTGTTTGCAGGACCTGTCACCTATGGCTCTCTGACCCTGCCGGTTTGAGCCCTTAAAAGGACTGATGGAAAGTGCTCTCCCTAAGCTGTCCAGCGCTGTGTATGCAGCGCATACAGCTGTATCGGCTATAGGACTCAGGAGGACGGAGCTGCGACACTGATGTCTGACACCAAAGACGCAGAAGGCAGATAATGGCGTTCGTGAAGAAAATGTCCGGTTTTATAATGCAGGGACATGTGACATGCAGATCCTATCACACATGCCGTTGCTTCTCTGGCTCAAAGTCCACTTAGGTGTGTGTGTGTCTGTGATTGGCTGACATGCTGGCCCGCCCCACAAGACGCGCGCGCTTAGGGAAGGAAGACAAGAAAAAAAAAAAAAAAATGGCGATCGCCATTATAGAAACAGCAGTGATCTGAAGGCGCTGTTCACGCACACTATACACTGAAATGTGATAATAGTTTGATTCACAGAGTGACTTACACTATTACAGCGGAAACCAAGCTAGGATTTAGCTGTTTTTTGGCTGCTAGAACCGTTCTCGAACGTTTCTAGAACTATCGAGCTTTTGCAAAAAGCTCGAGTTCTAGTTCGATCTAGAACATGCCCCAAAATCACTCGAGCCGCAAACTGGAGAACCACGAACCACGAACCGCGCTCAACTCTATCCCTGTTGCCTAACTGCGGGGAGTCGACTGTCAATCAGCATGATATTGGCAGCCATGCCCCATCTGCAGAGCAGCTCAGGAAAGCTGCCTTGCTGACGTGAAGCAGCAGAATCACCGAAAGTAGCTGTCCATGATCGCTCTGAGGCCTGAAACACACGTCCTTGAAAACCACACACGTGTAATACGTGCCGTTTTTAAGGTCCGTGATCCGATGTTATGTTCGTTATTAAGGTACGTGTGGTGTCTGTGTATACGGCGTATGCTTACCACGTGTGCGCGTGATTTGTCTGTGTGTGCGTGTGAAACGTAACTGACATGTGTTTGTGTTTGCACGTGTGAAATGTCCGTGTGTGATGTAAAATGTCGTTGATACATGTCGTCTGACAGCAGACAGAGTTGCGCGATGAGCATGAACTCGGGTCAACTTCACCCGACTTCATTGTCATGCCGCGGCTCTGTCTGTGTCGCGTACTGATTAGCGGTCACCTGTGAAGGACTCACCGGTGACCACTAATCCCCTGAGTGACTGAATTGAGCAGCATGATTAGCGCTGCCATCACTCAGGTTACCTGCGGCTAGCTGTATTCCGCCACCCGTGACAGCAACTCACCTGTGACTTCCTCGCTGTCACTCAGGCGACTTGCTGTCAGTGTAGGAGGATCCAGTGGTGGCCGAGAGTAACCTCAGTGACAGGTCAGCTGATCGCGCTTCTCACCTCAGTTGCTGCGTGGAGGTGACAGGAGCAGTCGTGTTCTTTGGCAGCTCCAGTCACCTTCATGCAGCAGTGCAGAGAGCGTCGCGGGAAATCCGTGGATTACGTCGGAAATGGATGGGTTTTTTGGGGACTTAATAAAGTGGTGAAAGAGGGTATTTGGTCATGTTTATAATTTTAATTAAAGGATTTTTAATGTCTGTGTGTTTATTAACTTTACATCACAGGTTAATCATTGGGGGTGTCTCATAGACGCCTGCAATGATTAATCTTGGACTTGGTGTCAGCTATGTGTTGCTGACATTAATTCCTTATTACCCCGTTTGCCAAAGCACCAGGGCAAATCGGGATGAGCCGGGTTGAGTTACAGATCTGTCACATCTACTTGATGCGGCATTTCTGTGCGTCTTTGGGTTGATATTGTTAGACTGGGGGGTCAACATAAAGTTGATCTCCCCATCTTGACAATACCTGCTTTTAGCCATTGAACTACAACCTGGCTGTTGTTAAAAATGGGGACAGGGCCGTGTTGTTTTTTTTTTTAATTTATTTATTTATTGCAAAAAAAAAGGATAGCCACGCCCCCCTCCAACCATTGTTAATATTGTAATTTTTTTGGCTTTAATAAAGTTTTGGGGCGTGTCGCAGGACAAACAACAGTATGCGCATGTTTGTGCAGAACGAAGGAAATGCCTGATAGTATGTTGGGTACCCGGAAATGATCAAATAGTGTCCGCGGATTTATTTTAAAGAACTCCTGAGCTGTCACGCCATGGTTTTCGACTAACGGTGAGTATGTTTGTGTTTGGAAAAAAAATCTACCTACAATTTTAGAAACTGACATGACAGACACAGACTGACAGACCTAAACAGGTATAACTTTAAACCCTATGCTTGAGTTTATCATTCAATGCTTTTAGTAATGTTCAAGCGACATTGTTTGCGTTTTAATAATGGTGAATGTAATCATTTGTTAATTTTATTGAAATATTATTTTTGATGATTGTTAAGAAATATCAATTTTTTTATATTGCGCAGCATATATTGTTGCATTAACATTAAAATAAAAAATGATATTTTTTACGGCTAAGCTTACATCGACTGGTAAACGATGTCGCTAATGATATAGAAGCTATGTGATTTTAAAACACCCACAGCAACATCGTTTGCTACATCGTCATTTCTTTGTCCTGCATGCTGATAATTGATGTCTTAAATTTTTTAACTTTTGAATTTTTATATACACATTAATTTAGTTTCTAAGTATACATGTAAGGGCCCAGATGTTCCCTGCTATCCACCCCCACACAGTATCCACAGCTGATGGACAGTCCACAGACACGGTCTTGGGGATAACAGTTGCTTTAATATAGCAGGAACAAACAAATCAATACGGAATATATGTTTCACAGTCTCTCGTGGGTAGGCCATGGCAAATACAGCTTGGAGTTGAATGCTGAAGTGCAATTAGGGTACTGGAGCTTTAAGTGCACGATTTGTTTCAGAATTAATACTGGTATGCTTTAGGTTCAGAGTCTCTTGAGCTTAGAGGGTAGATATGATAAGATTGTACAGACCTGGAGTCCTGGGGTTAATTTCACTGCTAGTTCAGACACGTGCAGTACTTGTAAGCAAATGAAGACAGTTGCCCAGCGTGCTACGGGGAGCGGACGGCTGGGGCGTGGACAATGGCATGAAAGCCACTAATATTGCAGTGGGGCGGGAGACCCTCAAACTTCCCCAATCTGCGTGCAGTAGGGTCTGGTATATAGTCAGTATGCCCTACTGTCTGAAGAGATGCACAATGTCAGGATAGGAAGCCTTCAGCATATTGGCTTTAAAAATCAGGAAATGATGAAATTCTAGGCCTCGGGCCTAGGAGGAGTCTTGTGGTGAAGAGACTCTCCACATAATGTTTTCCCTCAGAGGAGACTCAGCCAGAACCAGAACATTCCAGTTGTTTCTAGACAGATGCTGGAGAATAGCTCCACTTATTGAGCCATGTGACCAAGAACTAGCCAATAGGATAACACCCAATGAACACTTCAGATTCTTACAGTTTTCACCAGTAGATGGCGCTAGAACACAACAAATGAAAAATGCTTTACTTATAACATATAGCATAATATTACATATAAGTAAATGTACTTAAAGAAACAGACACAATCTGGACCGGGCCACTACATACTCTTTTTTGGTTTGTTTTTTTTTATTAATTTTTTATTTTAAATTAATTAAGACACAATTTTTTTTTTAAAAAAATATATGTGACCGTTATGTCATTCATTTTTGAAAAAACAATATTTTTTAGAAAAATAACCCAAACACAAAATAAATTATGACACATGAAATATTTATTTTAACAAATAGAAATAAACAAAAATAAAAAAAAAAACAAATCTGGTATTAAAAATAAATTTATACATATGTTTTGCATATTTATACATACAAACTAACCATTTTTAACACAAACATTGCCATTTTTAACTCTTACATTACTTTTTTAATTTAACAGCATAACACAAAAAAAAAATTTAAACATTGAAGTCATCTTGACTTAAATTTGATGCCTGAGACAATGGGAGATTTACATCATGATCAGATGTAGATTGACTAGCACAAGTTGATGTTAGAGACTGATTTTCACGAGATAATACTTGCATCAGGACCACATGTTGATGGACAAGCTGGTGTGGTTGATGCATAAATAGCTTGCCTTATCTGATGGCCATACAGAAGTGGATTTTGGCTTTGTGGTGGAATGTTCAATGTGCCTTTAGGTTGTAATTGCTGTTCAGAAAAAAAAAGGATGTGAACTTAATTGACCTAAGTACATTGATTGTGGTAATGATGTTATTTGACTAATTTGATGTCTAGGAGCAATATTACTTTGAGTAAGTAATGTTTGAGCATTTGATGGTTGACTGAATAAATGTGGAAGTATTGTTTGTGCAATGGGTAGTGAGATATGTGGCATAAAGTTGGCTGTTTGGCTGGCAAATAAATTTGACATTGTGGCTTGTGGTAGATTTAATAAATTTTGCCCACCCAAAGAAATCAAATTTTGAGGAATTAGATTTGAAGACATAGTTTCTGATGGCTGGTTTATTATATTTCCAAGATTTATTGGTAAACCAACATCTGTACAAGAAGAGCTATAACTTGTGCGCCATTGTTAATAATACATTGTTAGGGAATGGTGGGGTCTGGCATGCCGAAATAAGTGTCAGACTATCCGCACAAACTCGTTCTTGATGTTCAGGTGCGACTTTGGCTAAACATGCGGATAATGAGCGACAAAATCTTTCAATATCATTTTTTGGGATTAAATTTTGCATCATGGCCATTACACGTATATCAATAAGTTCTGGAAGGGCCCTTATGTCTTCTGCCCGTCTAACTCTGCGACCCCTATATGTTTGTGGGATATATTGTGGAACATTTTGACTTCTGGTTGTGGGGGGCTCATTATGTGTGGTAGCCTTAGTACTAGTTTGTGATTGTGTTGTTGATGTTTCTGCTATAGTCTCTCTAGAAACCTGGTCAGGCGATAGCATTTCTGGGATGACACTTCCAGGTACACTTTGTTCGGGATGTTCAACCTCAGAAGCTGATGTTGCTGTAGCAGATTCGCCTCCTGATGAAGTCTTTGGTGAAACGCGCGTCGAGGCACCGCCCCCACGCCTGGACAAATCCACCATTCCTGCTCTAACATGACGCAAGGTAATATCTCCTAACCGTTATGCCCTTTAGCCACTGGGACTTAGGTGAGATTCTACAGATCTCCTCTGTACACAATTAACTTCACACTGTCCCCATTTGATCTTTTACGGGCTATTACACCTTGTAAATTTTTACTTACATTGCTGCCTGTCATCAGGTTATTGCCATCTGGTGGTTTGTCCTGGTACTGCGGTGGGTTGTTTCTGGCAGGCTTTTTCCATCTAGCCTGCAACTACTGTGCACCCTGTATCACCATTTCATATTTAATAAAACATTTTTGTATTTCACCTTGATTATTTGTGGTCCTTTCTCTTTGTATCCCCCCCTTTATACAACCTATTGGTATTTCGGGGCTACACATTTTAGGTTCTATAGTTTGTGATTGTGTTGTTGATGTTTCTGCTATAGGCTCTCTAGTAACCTGGTCAGGCGATAGCATTTCTGGGATGACACTTCCAGATACACTTTGCTTGGGATGTTCAACCTCAGAAGCTGATGTTGCTGTAGCAGATTGAACAGCAGATTGTTGGTCATCGGATTCTTCTAAATTGTCTTCTGTTCTGAAAAATGATAAAAAGTTTTAATTTTAATAATAATATATTTAATAATATGTGTTCTTTCAAATATGAAAAATTTAAATATTAGCAACACATTATAAATATTAATAAATTGCATAGTTTTTAACATTGTTTTCAAAATATTACGTTACGAATTAAAATAAAAAAAAATATTACGTTACAAATTAAAATAAAAAAAAAAAACAACTTACTTTGTAATCTCCATTATAGGTCGGAGAAAATCTAATTTTTCAAAATAAACATATTTGCGTTTTCTGGGGTTAGCCGATGTAGATAGAATCGGATTAAACTCCTGTCTATACTGGTCTCTTGCAGAGCGCCATCTGCGACGTACCAGATCCACTGTGGAGCAGACATGATTAGGATTTTTTTAATATATTTTTAAAAAGGATAAATCAATACATGGTTTATATTACCATTTAAAAAAAAAAATAAAAAAATAATACAACCATATGTAATGTTTTTACAGGCAAAGCCCTAATTAATATTTTATAAAAAAAACCATAATTTTATTTTTAAAATTATTTTATGTTTGATTATATTTCTTAATTTAAAAATCGCATGTTATTACTGAATGAAGTCCTAAAGAAACATACATTTTGGCAAAGAAATTAACAATGGAAAATGGTTATATAAATTGAACTTTTTCACGCTTGGCCGGGGAACGTCGAGACCAAGCATTATTGGGGTATAATTCCTCAGCCACAGAAAGCCATGATCTCTCTACAGATAAACGATCACGGTAGCCATCAATCCTCGTGTCCCACAAATCTGGGTGCCTTTCAACGACCGATATTATTTTCTCCGTGTTCACTCTAGGAGCCATGATTTCAGCGGAGGAAATAAAAACCTAAATCTTTGATCCTGCAGCCAGTAACAAGTTTCAGGAATGAGGAAAGGCTGCAACAAGATTACAACACCTGAACTACACTTATACTATGCTCCTGATTTTTTATTAAGAAATCATGGGCATCGTTGTCGGAAACACGCACACGGCCAACATGTCTACACACATCCGTGAAAAGTACGTTATTTTAAAACACCCATAGGCTAACATTAGGTCCGTATGTGCGTGATCCGTTCCAAAAACGAACATGCTTCCGTACCAAACGGAGGCAAATACGTGGAACGCACACGCTCACACGGATCATCACAAAACACGCACGTGTAAGCTCAATCACTGAATAACTTATGTGCATGTTTGGCCCTATCTCCGGTATGTACGGATACGGACCAAACACGCACGTTTTCAACGGATGTGTGTTTCGGGCCTGAGCCAGAGCTGGGTAGAACAGGCAGGTAATGAGCAACTACCTACTATCGGGACTATTTTATTTTTTAGTATGGGCTTAAGAACCTGTTAGTTCTTAAGCCCATACTAAAAAATAAAATAGTCCCGATATCCCCTATAACAATGGAAAGTTTCAAGAAGGAGAGGTGCTCACATTTTTTAGTTTTGTTAGGGTAAGAATAACTCCAATGTAAGCATAAGTGGAGGATGGTGTTGCTCTCATAGCATATAATGGGTGCTAAAAAGATATTATAAGATAATTTAGAAATTTTTAGTTAAAAAACTGCTACATTGTGAGGTTCAAAGTTTAAAATTACTATTATAGGATTATACCAAGTAAAGATCTTCTATTTTGTATGTATGTACTTACTTTGCTTTAAAATGGTTTCCTTCTCTAGAAGAAACCATCCCAGCTTTCAGTTAATCATTATCAGTTGAGCTACTGTAACCCCATAGTATTTAGTTTTTAAAAGAAATGTAGTATTACTTTATGTCCTTCATGGCAACACGTGGTTGTCTATTTTGAAATGGTTGAAAACCAGAAATGAACCTTGCACTCCTACAGACAATGGAGGGGGTCCAAGCAGGAAAGTCAGAATACAAAGTCCATATGGGCTTATAATGAATATAGACCTGTTCTATTTCTCTTTTTTTATCATTTATGGGTCAGCTCAGGAGACCTCTGTACATTATGTAACAGTAGGTTAGTGTTTGATATAAGCAAATCAAAAAAGGTCCGTGGTGCCTCTGTTAGGAGTTTCGACACAGAAACTAGCCAAATTTCACTCCGGGAAGGACCTAGCCAAGGAGTGGCTCTTTTTAGGAGACCACCATAACCACCATATTAAGTGGCCCTTTTAGTCAATATGCAATTCTTTGACAAGTGTAAAGATATGACAATGGAAATACCAAGGCCAGGTATCCATCCACAGACAGCTGTTTCGGGGTATTGCCCCTCATTAGTGTGGAGTAGGATTCTGGCCAGGTGGGAGCAATGCCTAGTAGACCAACAAAACAATCACTGATCTCGGGGAGACCAGCCAGAGAAAACACTGCTGGCAGCCAGCGAGGGCGCTCAACACAGTGAAATCCTAGGTGGATTGTCCCCTGGAAAATATGCAAATCAAAAATGTCCGTGGAGCGTCTGTTGACATAAAATATCCTATTGACAATAGATGATACTATTGATCCCCCTAGGGCTAAAGCATTCAAAGGCTAGCCATGCACCTTAGATGGCTCTTTGGCCAAAGGCCATCTTAGCCAACTCATTCGGCCAAGCGATTTTGTATTATCTAAGAGAAATCTGCCAGCTAAAATGTTGGCCAGTGGCTTATTGTTGGTAGAACACTGCTACCGGCAGTTAAAATCACACTGTCATGTACCCACCGGCCTCCACTCCTGCGACTTCTTATTCGGTCACCAGGCGCTGCAATTGTCCCACTGTGGACTGTGCTGGTGATAGGAGAGGAGTCAGTGCCATTGGCTCTGGTGGGCGCAGGCTCCGTCCATCCACTAAGCTGGGTTCCCTGTGACCTGCAGTACCACTGGCTGACTGTAGGTGGTGTGTGCCTTCCATCTGAAGTTTCCACCTTTCAGCTACAGCCAATAGGAAGACACCACATGCTTCTAATTCCCCCTCCTGTCTGCTGGTCTCTGCCAGATATAGTTTTGTATTCCTGCTTGTTTCTGGTTATCGATCTGCTCTGAATATTGATCCCTGTGTTTTGACCTCTGCTTGCTCTCTGACTACTCTCCTGCCTGTTGCTTTTATACTTCACTGCCATCTCCGGTTTTGACCTTAGCCTGATTTCCTGACTATGCTCTTGTCTGCCGATTTTTTCCCTTTGCAGTATTTCCTGGTTGGTCCCTGCCTAACAACTACTCTTCTCAGGACTGCAGCCTTCCACAGGTAGTGATCTCCAGGGCCATGTAGCAATTACCTTTATAGTGGTTAAAGGGTTTCTGGGTTCTCAGGTTCCTGTTCAGTGGACAGCTAACCTCTAGCCTGTCTGTAACAGCCATTCTGAGACTGGTTCTAGGCAGGTTCACGATGGACATCTACCTCGATCCTCATTAGTCTGGTGCCCTCATACACATTTGACAGTGGGATGAACCCATCAATATCAGACGTTCTGGCCAACATTACCCTGTGTATGGGGGGGCCTTTACTTTCTGGGGATTTTGAATATAATCCTTGATGAACTCCATATTATCCTTAGATTGGGCCAAATATCAGTACATACACATGAGAGAGATCCAATGAAATCCACGCTCGCCATATAAATGTCATAGTAGATCATCTGGCTAAACTGTAGCTTAAATTTTTTGTCCTTTATCAATTTTCTTTCTTTTTTTGTCTATGTTAGTTCATCTTTATATGTATTTTTTGTAATTTACCATGCTATTACTTTGACTTTTTACCTGGAAAAATTTGAGGTAAAGTCTCTGAATGTAATTGGAAAGTAAAGTAGATCTAAAATGAAATAAATAACATAAAGATAAAATAATAAAAGCGCAGAAATAGATGACAGCTGTATCCAAGTCACGGAGGCCATTTATTCTATTCAAACACTGTTGAAAAAAAAGTCCCTGGAGAAGATTTAATGTCTCCCATGGAAGCTCCGGGCAATTTTCAGCAGCTGTGGTTTATAAGACATTTCATTTAATGCAAATTCCAAGTTCATTAAGACGACGTAATGGTTTTCTTACAGTTAACATCTGTCCTTTCTACACTCTACATGACAAGTCACTGGTAATGTGGCCGACCTTATTGTAATAGCATAATATCAAGAAGGCATCTTGTCTCCTTACCTCGTATAAAGTCATTTTAATAGACTACAATGAGGATCTTTTTACCTGCGTTATTACCTGCGTGATTATCAGTCACAGCCGTCACCTGTCGATATGTACAGTCATTATTGGATGAGTGTGTTAGGGTCTTAGTACATAAAGGTGAAAATGCATTACATAAATAAAGGAAAGACCTTGGATGTATCTAGGAAGGGCTAGTGGGACCTGTACCCTGGGTATGTGATGCCAAATGAGGGGGCAACACATTTTTCTTAGATATATGATTAAAGCTTTATTAATGGATAGCCATAACTCTGAGCAAGACAATTAGACATTCTCATTACAGTACAGATGTGTCAAAAATTAACTTGACACTGTCACGCTTCCACCACGGGCTGCAAAAGCAGAATGGAGATAGAACTCCAAAGAGCAGTTAGACTAAAGCCCACAAGAGGGCAGACACACACCAGTGAAAGGGTAGTCAGCAAGCCTAAAGGGTGCTTTACACGCTGCGACATCGCTACCGATATATCGTCGGGGTCACGCCGTTAGTGACGCACATCCGGCGCCGGTAGCGACATCGCAGCATGTGACACCAAGGAGCGACGATCGCAAAATCGTTCAAAAACGGTGATCGTTGACACGTCGCTACTTTCCTTAATATCGCTGCTGCCACAGGTACGATGTTGTTCGTCGTTCCTGCGGCAGCACACATCGCTATATGTGACACGACGAACATCTCCTTACCTGCGTCCACCGGCAATGAGGAAGGAAGGAGGTGGGCGGGATGTTACGTCCCGCTCATCTCCGCCCCTCCGCTTCTATTGGCTGGCCGCTTAGTGACGCCACAGTGTAAAAAACATTGAAATTAATACATCAAGTTATCAAATATTTCATAGTAAGACATATACGTTCATAGTTCTGTTTATGTTGGAGGGCATAGGTTATTAATAAAGTTTATAAGGGATAAATATTAAAATGCCCATATTGAATATACTTGAGTGCTGAGCATGGAGGGATATATTTGAATCCTTCCCGAAGCTTCCCGAAGTTTCCAGAAGGTTACGTAATATGGAACTATATTCAACTGTGTTACACTAGAATGCCCTATATGGTCTGAACAGCTGGTATATAATGCACGATGGAGGGGGCTACTGCTCGCTCTCCACATTGCCTGCTGTGAGAAGACTCGAAGCTGCAAAGATGAAGACACGCTAAGAGATGACATCCCCTGCATTGCCGTTCAGGAACCAAAGAAAGATGGGTAAAGACTTCCCATTGATCATTATGAACTAAATGAACTCTTTGCGTAGGCTATCAAAGTATATTATTTTTCTTTTCTGTAACTGAACCCTGGCAACCATTTTTAAATAGATAAAATACATTTATTTTTACATTTTTGAGGTCCTTTCATTCATGCGCCTTTACGTATTTGAAGAAAAATATATTTAAGAGTATATTTTTTAACATTTGGCGAGTCAGCTATTCGTGATTTTTTTACATTTTTTTGTTGTTCCTTCACTTTGCATAAGGGGGGTCGAAGTTATCAAAGTCATAAGTATTTTAAGTATCTCCTGCAAAGGATCAGGAATCGACAATTTATAAAAATCACGCAGAACCTAGGAAATACGTATAAGTCAAGTAGCATGAATGTTTTTTTTTTGTTTAAATGAACTTTAAAGACTTTGTAAAGCCACAGAAGTTAACTTTTGACGTATTTTTGAGCAAGAAAGATAAAGTCAGTCCATAAGAAGTATTGGACGTGTTGAATAAGGTGAATCAAGTCTTAGAGGATCATCCATCAGATCATCTGATCATTTCAGGTAAGAAAATGGATTTTATCTCTTCATATGTTAAGCAAAGTAAACTTCAGTTCACTTATTCAGATATTTCTAATGTAGAGGAGCTTTGGTTACGCTTTTATGAGGAGTGTGAACTTGAGAATTCACGTGTAGAATGTGTAAGGTCTTTTAATAGAGAGAAACAGAAAATCAGAAATGTCTGTCATTTAGTCTATGATTTTCACAAGTTAATCGTAGAAAAGTGTAAAAATGGTGGAAATAGACAACCTGAATTGTCAGGAGAGTCAGTGACAGAGAAATCCAAAGACTGCTTAGAACCTGAAATGTCAGTCAGTGATATTGTGAATTCTGACTGTAATGTTGGCTGTAATTTTGCAAATCAGAATTTTGATAATGGCGGCAGACATGTGCTACGTAATCAAGGTGATTTTCAGGACACTGGGAAAGAAGCAGGAAATGACATAGAGAAGCCAGAAGGGGGAGGAGCCAGAGTGGGACACGTGCAGAAAAGACACGTGGAGAGAGAAAATGGCGACGATCAGTTTCTAAAAATGGAATAGGCTAAGTTAGGGATTAAACTTAGAAAAAATTTAATGGACATATGCAAATTAATTCCCGCATATAATCCTAAAATACATGTTTGCAGAAATTCAGAGATATTTGAAAGTTCCATTGAGAAGTTAAATTTAACCAATAGTGAGACGAATCAGTTATTCCGTATGTGGTTACCTCAGCATTTCTTTAGACAATTGGCATTAAACAAGTCTTCTGACAATGAGACATTTGATTGTTCAAATGATAATGATATCATAAGGCTGAAAAATCTCATCTTCTGTACAAGGAATGAATCTGATCCAAACTATGAGATGTTGAAGGAATTACAAATTGAACAGAATGAGAGTACGTTCTCATTTATGTCCATTTTTGAACGTTTGTATAGGGCGGTTATTCCAAATGTCAGATTGGATGGAATGATACATTTATTCATCAAGAAATTTAATTTCCTTGATAATGCAGCCTGTGCGGTGGCAGTAAATAAAAAGTCCCTATTCGAATGTACGACATTTATTGATTTTGTTAGGAAAAGTCAATTAAAACAGAAATTAATTAATTCTGAAAAACCGACACGAAAAAGGGAGCGTTTTTGTGAAAAACCAACAGTGTCTCCCAGATCCAGATATTTCTGTGACAGGATGTATGAAATTCGCAGGAAATTTCATGTGAATTATAAGTCATACACCCCCCCTCTTTCCTTGACACCTTCAATGAAAGAGAAAATTGTCACAAAATCTGATACCGATTATCTCAGACAAATGATGAGTAATAGCTTTGAAAGACAGAAACAGGTGTCTTGTGGAGATCCTCTCCCTGGGATAGGATTTGATAGCCCGCGACAGCTGGGTGGTCTTTCAGAGAGAGACATTCTCTCTCACTTAAGAGAAAACCTTGAATTACATAAGTTCAGAGATTCCTATAAGTTCAATGTGAATCTAATAAATCGAATCTTTGAAGAAAAAATTAGGTATGGTCTTCAGTTAAATAAAGTGGATTTCTGGGTAAATTAATTTTATTGTTTGATGAGTATGTTTATTCATATACAGTGAATCAATACATATATATATATGTGTATGTGTGTGTGTATATATATATATATATATATTAAAGGTAGTGATAGTAAATCAAGGTCATATTTTCATTTAGTAAAATGATAGTTTAATGTTATAAATAAATAATTTGATCTCTGTATATGAATAATAATATTTAAAATAAAACAATAAGAGAAAGTAACAGATTTCAAGTGTTTCATTTTTATCATAAATATGATAATAATTTTATTCTTTTATTTCCCTCAGAATTTATCAGTAAAGCAGATTGATGAAGTATTAACTTTTTATTTATACATTTGTTCTTGTCCTCAATCAGGTAACATATAAAGCATGATTAATTAATAATTATTATTTTCTCAGGTACCAATTGCCAGAGTATTATTGCTTTAACGTTTCTTTTATGAATATATATATCTTCTATAGAGTTATTAGAAATGTAATCTGAGCTTTGGAGTAGTAAAACTGATTGCTGTTTTGGAATGGTGTTCCTTGCACGTAACCAGAGCATGACTTGGTACTAAAGCTAAAAATAAATGTTTGTTCCATGGTCATATGTACAGTGTGTAATACATTGGAATTTGTTTTTTCGAGAAGTACTTCAAATTAGTAACATAATCTTTGAAATGCGCATAGAATAATTGGGAAAAAAGGGATTTGTGTCTGTCAATGTTTTTATGTGAAAGTATATGTTAAAGAACCGTGACAGTCTTGTGTGCATAGATGTGTCTATGAATGATTGATTGTCTGAGCAGCTGCAAATGTCAATGTTGAGTACTTTGGATCCAGAAAAAAAAAAAAAAAAGGGGAATTTTTATTTTAACTTCGAGGTTATAATATGTATGTATAATATTAGATAATAAGTTATAGTACATAAGTATAAATGAAGGAATTTATACCGGATATATATATCTTATTCTTAGACATTTCTTTAGTATAGAGATATTAGGATTTTTTATTAAGGGTTTATTCTGAAGAGTTACATTCTAGAATAAGGTTATAACGTTTTGATTTTCTTATATCTTTTGTGTTAGTCACTTCTTTTATTGGTACATAGATTGAAAATCATTTTTCTTTTCAAATATGGAAGTGATATTTATAATATGGTCTTGAAGATATGCAACACAAATTTTAATTTAATTTAATCTAAACATATTAATTTTTATAATATCATATTTCATGATATTGAAAGGGGGAGGTTTGGTCTCAATCACACACATTTATATTTGATAAATATATGTGTTTACAGGATACTTTAATAATTAATATTTCAAGTACAAAGGAAGAATTGGGAATAAAAAATATATTTGAAGTATATCATAATGCATTTATATACTAAGAGAAGTGTATTATTTGCAAGGTTACATGACTTAATTATTTTTTTATAGGTTACTGATAGGTATGGTAATCCTATGTATTATTTTTTATTTCAATTTTTTATTTTTATTCCAATTTTCATTTTTTCTTTTATTCCTATTTTTTATATTAATTATTATTTAATATTCACATTTTTAATCAAAATCTTAAATTATACAATTTTTATTTTTTCTTCAGATTTTAAATATCTCAATTGAGAAGACACTTCAATATTTAGTTCAGTAATATCTAACATAAGAATATTACTTTATTAAATATGAATCATATTAAAAGGGAAAAGTTCCATTTTTTGGAAGAAAAGATACTTCCTTCATCAATATATATACAATTGTTTATTTCCTAGTAACACATTATTTTTATATTAGTATGTTAACACAATAAGGATGAAATATTACTTATAGTTACACATTTCCTTGTAGTAGGTTATTTAATAAATAATAGACAAATCAAATAAATTAAATTAGAGTAATAAAGATGGAAGATCAAGGTACATCTAGGTTTACCTTCCTATATTTACAAATAATATATATTATATTTTTAATCAATAATAATTTATAATGGGTATTATTGTGTTTTGATGGTATCATCCAGTCTTTTCTAAAAGGTTATTTGCTTTGATTTATAATTTACAAATGATCTAACTAAAAGCCACATTGTTGCCTTTCATATTTATAATATGATACATGTTATAGGTACACATTATATTATTTCATACTTTATATTATATTTTGGTTACATTCAACACATTGCCACCTATGGGTTTGGAAGGGTAATGCACCAACGACAAAAAGGTCATTACAAGAAAATACTATCGTCTATACCATTATACAGTATTTTATCATTCTGAGTATCAATTATATTAATACTTTTACGATAATAATAATGACATGGTATTATAGTATTAGAGTTATGATACGCTGTGACATTTATTAGTGATAGTTATTGCCATATTTGGTATTTAGATTAGGGAGTGAAATCTTCAACCAAGATTACAAAAGATAAAACAACTTTATATTTTTCCTAAAGTTAAAAGGGATTCTGCAAAAAGGTCCAAAAGGTAACGTCTCAAATAAGACTGTGTAACATACAAATACACTTACCGTGCTTGCATCTCAGAAACATAGTGCTCTTTTGGTTCAAGGATGGACAATGACACATGGTCTGTGCATTAAGACCTCCCTAAAGTTACTAAGAAGAGCAATGACGTGTTAAAGTTAACCCCTGTCGTGCTGACCAAGAATGTCTTAACATCTGTCCAAAAGGATTTGACAACAGGCAGCATGGAGGATAAAAGGTGACTAATGTAAATTGCACTGCACAGACATCAAAGACTTTTGCTATTCTTCTACATTCATGAACTGTGGTTTATCAACATTGGCTATGGGCTTTGTAATAAAGAATAAAGTTTATGGACTTTGATCTAACGATGATAAACGCAATACGGGACTGTATTAAATTGGTAACCATTCATTTTTATCAAAGGATTTATTTCTAAGAGACTGTGTTTATGCCGGATTACATCGGAGATAAGAAGACATCAACTCAGAGGACATCATATGGTGACCGGATTTGGTTTTTGCATTTCTTTTTAGGTCTAGCGAAGTATAGTTTTATACATTTTTATATGATTGATCAGTCACAGCCTGTCATAACAGGAATCAACATTATTATATTATTGAACTTACGACATGAATAATGCAAATTAATTATTATTCATCATTATTATTGATATTAATCCGTTATTGCCAAATAAGGAAAGAAGATTTGTTATTTTATTGATGTATTAATTAATTTTCGGGGTTATTTCACCCGCTTCAAGGGGGAATTGTAAAAAACATTGAAATTAATACATCAAGTTATCAAATATTTCATAGTAAGACATATACGTTCATAGTTCTGTTTATGTTGGAGGGCATAGGTTATTAATAAAGTTTATAAGGGATAAATATTAAAATGCCCATATTGAATATACTTGAGTGCTGAGCATGGAGGGATATATTTGAATCCTTCCTGAAGCTTCCCGAAGTTTCCAGAAGGTTACGTAATATGGAACTATATTCAACTGTGTTACACTAGAATGCCCTATATGGTCTGAACAGCTGGTATATAATGCACGATGGAGGGGGCTACTGCTCGCTCCCCACATTGCCTGCTGTGAGAAGACTCGAAGCTGCAAAGATGAAGACACGCTAAGAGATGACATCCCCTGCATTGCCGTTCAGGAACCAAAGAAAGATGGGTAAAGACTTCCCATTGATCATTATGGACTAAATGAACTCTTTGCGTAGGCTATCAAAGTATATTATTTTTCCTTTCTGTAACTGAACCCTGGCAACCATTTTTAAATAGATAAAATACATTTATTTTTACATTTTTGAGGTCTTTTCATTCATGCGCCTTTACGTATTTGAAGAAAAATATATTTAAGAGTATATTTTTTAACACACAGTGACATTGCTATGACGCCGAACGCACTTCCACCTTGAGGGAGGGATTGTTCGGCGGTCACAGCGACCTCACTGACAAGGTATGTGCGTGTGACCCTGCCGTACAGATAATGTTCGCTACGGCAGCGAGCACCAAATGTCGCACAAACAACGGGGGCAGGTGCTCTCACGCTCGACATCGCTAGCAATCGCTAGCGATGTCGCAGTGTGTAAAGCACCCTTAAGTCTAAACCAGGAAGTCACATCTGAACAGCGGAGTGAGCAAGCCATAAACAGGTGGAAGCACGAAGGTCAGGCACCAAGAGGTCACGTCAGAAGACAAAAGCGGAAGCAGAGTCGTGGTCAGGAAACGTTACCAAGGTCAGTGGCTGGGAGAGCAAATAAGTACAAAAGAGGGGGAGGAGAATGAGACACAGAATGGGACTGGGGTAAGGTAGACAGGCCAGACAAACAGTACACATAAGGAAACGAAGGTCAGGGAGAGGTAAGCTAGGTAGCAGGACGGATCAGGGATAACTCACAGGAACCAGTTGTGCACGCTGCAGAGCAGGAACTATTACTTGCGGTGTTCCAGAGGTCTCCACACCGTGAGTCCCGGAACGATCCACAACAGAACAGACTCCTGCCATCTGACTTAACCCCATCAGAGTCAAGCTACAGTCATGACAGACACTTCACAAATTAGGATGGAGCATATCTTAAAGTGAATCTGTCAGTAAAATCAACTTATCGTATCTTATATACCGGCGTGCAGGTCTTTGGAAACTAAATCCATTGACACCTTTATATCTTTTATCTGTTGCTGTATTCCCAAGGAAACAACATTTTAAATTATCTGTAAAAATGAGGACTTAAGTGGTTTGGGCATGGAAGAGCACTTAAAAAGGTTGGCTATTTCTTTACTGATGGCTTATCCTTAGGAACAATAGTGTTGCATTCCCATCACCCCCGCTAATCAGCTGTTGCCTCGGAGGTCGGAAGTTCTTGGATGCTGCCGGAATGCAGCAGCTTCACCAAAATTATAGTGGTCACGGCTAGGTACTACAAATACAGCCCCTATTCATTTGATTTCTTGTGATGCTTTGGATTTTGTTAGCACTTTCTCTCCACAGACCTACTTTTTCATGGGAACCAATTTGTCTTGTTTAGTGCCCTTTCCTACAGATAACAATATGACTATCTAAAGGATAAGGGATAACTCTGATCACTTGGGGTCCAACCACTGCGACACCCAATGATCCCAAGAAGTAAGAGCAGCACACTGACTCTTTACTCCAGGTGTGGGGAACCTCCGGCCCGCAGGCCACATGCGGTCCACGATGACCTTTTATGCGGCCCCCGGACAGATTCCCGGGGTCTGCAGTGCTGGTTCCACCGACCCTTTAAATCACTACATGCGCTGCTTGTGCGAACCAATGGGCTCTCCCGCTGTCCAGTGTCAGCGTACTCACCAGTGTGTGCAGCAGTGTGTGACCACACCTCTGCCCTCCGGAATGGTATGCCCACCCCTCTGCCCTCCGGAGCGGTGTGCTTGCCCTTCTGCCTCCAAGTGGTGTGCCTACCCCTCTGCCCTCCGAGCGGTGTGCTCGCCCCTCTGCTCTCCGAACGGTGTGCTCACCTCTCTGCCCTCCGAGTGGTGTGCCCGCCCCTCTGCCCGCCGAGCGGTGTGCCCGCCCCTCTGCCCGTTGAGCAGTGTGCCCGCCCCTCCGCCCTCCAAGCGGTGTGCCCCCCCCTCTGCCCTCCAGAGTGGTGTGCCCACCCCTCTGCCCTCTGGAGCAGTGTGCCCACCCCTATGCCTTCCGGCGCGAGTGTCTGGCGCCTGCTCTCCACGGCTGTGTGTCCGGCGCCTGACCTCTGTGCGCTCTGTGGTCCGTTAAGTGCTTTGTGGCCTTACAGGTCTGTGTACCACCCCCCAGAGTTGTGTGCAATGCTCATTGCTGTGTACCCCCAACCCATGCTGTGTATCACCCCAGGTTTATGTCCCCCTAGTGATGTCAGGGCTCTGCAAGTGCTATGTGCAGCCCCCTGTGCTTTGTGCCCTCCCAATGCTGTTTATCACCCCCAGTGTTGTGTTCCCCCAGTGAAGTACATGCCCCTAGTAGTGATGTCTGTGCTCTGAAAGTGCTGTTCATGCCCCCAGTCCTCCCAGTGATCTCTGTGCCTCCCCAGTGATGTCTGTGCCCCCCAGTGATGTCTGTGCCCCAGCCCCTCTTGTGATTTCTGTGCCGCCTGTGATGTTTGTACCCCAGCCCCTCTTGTGTTGTCTGTGCCCCTAGCCCCTTTTGTGATGTCTGTGTCCCCAGCGCCTCTTGCGATGTCTGTGCCACCAGCCCATCTTGTAATGTCTGTGCCCCCAGCCCCTCTTGTGATCTCTATGCCCCCAGCCCCTCTTGTGATGTCTGTGCCCCCAGCCCCTCTTGCGTTGTGTATTCCCCCCAGCCCCTCTTATGTCTGTGCCCCCAGTGATGTCTGTGCCCTCAACCCCTCTTGTGATGTCTGTGCCCCCAGCCCCTCTTGCGTTATGTATGCCCTCCTAGCCCCTCTTGCGTTGTGTATGCCCCAGCGTCTACTGTGACTTATACATCACATTGGAGATGCTGGGGCATATACATCACAGGAGACAATGGGGTCATACACAACACAGGGGGGCTGGGAGAATTTGCATCACAGGAGGGGCTGTGGGCATTTACATCACAGGAGGGGCTGGAGGCATATATATGTCCCTAGCCTTATGTGATGTATGTGCCCCCAGTGTCTGCTGTGATGTATATACAGCAGTCCCAGCATCTCCTATCTGATGTATGTCAGTCCCAGTGTCTCTTATGTAATGTATATGCCCCCAGCCCCTCCAGTGATGTATGTGCCTTCAGTGTCTCCTGTGATGTATATACAACAGTCCCAGTGTTTCCTATGTGATGTGTGTGCCTTCAGCATCTCCTGGGATGTATATACAGCATCTGTTATGTGATGTATGTGATTTACCAATCTTATTATCACAAGGAGTTGACTGTGCTTCAGACCGAAACAAACCTGAAAAAGCAAAGAGAAGCAGCTCCGGCCACCACAGTAGGGGCAGTTAATTAATTGTTTGACCTAATATAGCAGGGTCATTTTCACATTGATAGTTTGTGCGGGCAACGAAGATTGGTAGAAATTTCCAAATGGCCCTTGGCAGAAAAAAGGTTCCCAACCCCTGCTTTACTCCTATATTGACTTCAATGTTGTGTTTAGCTCAGATAATTACCCAATTTACTATTACATTGCATTGACAGATTGTAGGAAAACAAGTCAGATTTTTAGTCTCTGAATGTGAACAAGAATATTCCAGTCATCAAGCAGACATCTTGAATAGAGATAAGACAATCTTAGGCTCGAGGCACGGGGTTTGGGCTAGAAAATGACGTGAAAATCCCTGTGGTGAGTATTGTGCTGTGCGTCTGTCTGTCTGATGCCCCACTTTGTTCGCGCTGAGGGATGTGTTTTTTTGTCTCAAATTTGACTTGCAGTCAGTGTTCTAAACTACATTGTTCAGGGAGAATAAGAAAAAAAAAACAAACACCGCCCACCGACCTCCGGAAGTGTTTTGCTTTTGGCCCGGAGGTGAGTAGACTATGTTTAAGTTTTTTTTTAATTCTCTGTGAACAATACAGCTTAGAGCGCAGAATGTAAGTCAAATTTGAGACAAACAAACACAGCGCGGACAAAGCGGGAAATCAGACAGACAGAAGCACAGCGCGATACTCACCACAGGGATTTTCCTGTCATTTTCCAAGCCCGAACTCCGAGCCTTGAGCCTGAGGTTTTTTCATCTCTAAGCTTGAAAAGGATGACAAGTCAAAACAAGAAAAGTTATTTAAAGGGGTCATCGGGGAATATTTTGTTTTTTCACTATTGGGCCTAAGAACTAACAGGCATGTAGTGCTAACTATATGCTTGTTCTTCAGAGTGGTGGCTCAGAGCGGTCACTGACCTCTCCTGCTGAGCAGCTGTTCCTCTTTAGGCTGCTCAGTGGGGTGCCAGCTGTCAATCAGCATAACATTGGCAGTTACACCCCACCAACAAGGCAGAACGGAAGAGACATGACATCAACGGAACCTGCAGAATTGTCGGCAGTAGCTGTCTGTGACTTCTCTGTGCCAGCAAAGATTTGCATCGGGACAGGCAAGTAGTTAGCAACTGCCTGTCTGTTAGTGCTTAGACCCATAGTTAGGAAAAAATAGTCCTAGACAACCCCTTTAAAGTATACGTATGTGGAATTTCCTTATAACTACACCTCTATGGGTGACAAAACCATTTGCTGAATACATGAACTGTTAAATACGTCACACCAGTCATCATTATTCCAACCGCAAATGAGCCTGCATTTTCCGCTTGGCTCTCTCTATGGTCCTTGGTGTCCTATTTCATGTCATGTTCACTTATTTTCCTATTCAAAGGAAACTGATAATATCTGAAAGTAAAATCCATTGTGCGGCCAATGTCCACCGCTCCTGAATGTACTTCAATGCATTAATGCTTGGGAATAAAGAGCGTACTTCTTAGAAAATGAGACCCAGTGAAGTTATATCACAACGTATCACGGTAAACCTTCCCAGAACAATCATACCATATTCATCTTTCTGACAGTAATTTTCTTGGCAATGCTGCCGCTATTCAATATTTGATAATGTGTAACCCATTGTAACTACAATGAACATCATAGAAATGATTTTCTGTATAGTGCGAGAACTAAATGTCTCTATGAACATTCTCACCTCTCCTCTCATTCCAATAATGGCTATTTATTTCTTCTAAGAAAAACCCTGCAAACATTCTTCATATTTATCTGGAACGCAATAGCTTGTAAAAAGGTAAACTAACAGAGAATTCACTGTTCTTCAGGATTGCACCTGATCTGTGCTATATGCAAGATAATACACTATGAAGAGAATCCCAGGGGCCAAAGAGCACAGTTTTCCTTAAAAAGAAACTGTCTTAACTGGGCAGGATGTTATAGACTAGGAAGAGATGATCACATTGTTTTATATCGTATTTTGATCTGGGGTTTTTTTTTGTGCTGGGAAATGCATTATTTGTGGATAAATTTGGTGTATACTTGTCAGCATTAAATCTGCATCTCTTAGCAAAAAATAACCCCACGGTTTTCTGCCAGAAGATGCAAATCTGTTGAACTCAATGAGTTCACCTGAGGTGAGGTCACTGAGTACAACGAGTCCACCTCAAGTGTTTACCTACAGTCACAAGTGGGGTACCATGAGAACCTCCTGATGTGACGGCAGGTAAACTTAGTGACATCATCGCTCACAGCTACAACTCAGTCAGTGTTTGTTGGGTTAAAAAATTGGAGAAAGAGGGTGTTTGTTTGGGATTTTTTTAAAAGTTTTTTTGTGTGTGTTTGTGTGCATTTCCTTTTACTTACAGGGTTAGTAATGGGTGGCCTCATAGACTATTACCCATTACTAATTCAGGGTTTAGTGGCGGCTGTAATTTTTGACAAATCACAGCAATCATTACCCCTTTATATTACCCTAACTGCAACCGCACTAGGGCAATCGGGATGAGCCAGGTAAAGTGCCAGAATTGTCCCATCTAATGGATGCAACAATTTTGGGTGGCTGCTACCTGCTATTTTTAGGCTGGAGGGCCCAATAACCATGGGTCTCCCCAGCCTGAGAATACCATCCCCCAGTTGTTCACTATATATTGGCTGAGTATCAAAATTGAGGAGACCATGCACTTGTTTAAAAAAAATTATTCATTTAAATAATTTTAAAAAAGTAACATGGTATCCCTCTTATTTTGATGCACAGCCAAGATAATGTGCACAGTTGGGGTCTGAAGACTGTAGCTATCTGTTTTATCGGTGCTGGATATCAATATACAGTGAACCCAAATCATTTTTTTTTTTGTTTATTTATTTTTACACTCTACTAGGGGAGCCAGACAGCCTCTCTAAGGCCAACCAATCAGAGACGCCGGCACACCAGCCGTCTGACTGCAGCCAATCACAGATGCTGTCACAAATGGTGGGTGTGAAGAAGCAGTGAATATGCATGAGATGTAATAAGCAGACCCGGAAGCAGTGTGACAGCAATGCTGGAGACTCGGTAAGTGTAATTTTCCTGCTTTAATCTCTATTTGCCTTTTCCAACTTTTATTTTAAATTTGTTATCTGGGTGGCATAACCTGAACAGTATCACGGACTTCCCTGAGAAGTCCGTATTCAGGGTCCATGCACAGACATGACGTATTCAGTACAGACCCCAAACTTTACAGTTCGGGTTTACCCATCACTAGTCATTGGGCATTTTTTAAATAAAATTATCTACAAATTTATATCTCTTTGACCTTACTCGGAGGTGTAGATTTTGGTTTGTGCACGGGCAACAGTTGCACCTGGTGGATGAGAGTTGACATCTTTTCTGCCATGTTAGGGGCACTTTGCACGCTGCGACATCGCAGGCCGATGCTGCGATGCCGAGCGCGATAGTGCCCGCCCCCGTCGCAACTGCGATATCCTTGTGATAGCTGCCGTAGCGAACATTATCGCTACGGCAGCTTCACATGGACTCACCTGTCCTGCGACCGTCGCTCTGGCCGGCGACCCGCCTCCTTATTAAGGGGGCGGGTCGTGCGGCGTCACAGCGACGTCACACGGCAGGCGGCCAATAGGAGCGGAGGGGCGGAGATGAGCGGGATGTAAACATCCCGCCCACCTCCTTCCTTCCGCATATCCTACGGAAGCCGCAGTGACGCCGGTAGGAGATGTTCCTCGCTCCTGCGGCTTCACAGATAGCGATGTGTGCTGCCGCAGGAGCGAGGAACGACATCGGACTGTCGCGTCAGCGTAATCATGGATTACGCCGACGCTGCACCGATGATACGATTACGACGCTTTTGCGCTCGTTAATCGTATCATCGAGCCTTTACACACTACGATGTCGCATGCGATGCCGGAAGTGCGTCATTTTCAATTTGACCCCACCGACATCGCACCTGCGATGTCGTAGTGTGCAAAGCCCGCCTTAGAGTGGTGGACAATGCTTATCGCGTTTCTGTCCCTGGAGACACCAATTGCATTTTTGTCTTGTTGTGGACTGTAGTGGGAATAATGTCTTTCATTCTTTCTAAATATTGTGTTATATGAATTGAAATGTAATGTGTTCTTGTAGAGTGTATGTTGTGATAGAGTATTATACAGTCTAGGATGTGACGATAAGGTAAAATGCCTGGATCCCATTGGTTTCAAACAAACCCGAGTGCCGGACCCAGGCTTGGAAATCTCAGGAAACTCCAGGTAATGATCTGGATCCGGCAGCTCAGAAAATAAAAAAATTAAGGAAAAATAAAGTAAGAATGAAGCAAGGGCTTCATACTAACCGAGTCTCCAATGCGTCTGTAACTGCTTCAGGGTCGCTCATTCTTCTTCCGGGGCTGCTCATTATTGCTCATCCATATTCACTGCTTCCCCCACCCACCGGCAGTCCTGGCATCTGTTATTAGTTGTGTGACGCCCCAGGGATGCCGATCCTGTTCAGGGACGCCACAGGGCTTATTCAATATGGCGAACAGGTAATGTCAGTTTTTATGTGTCGTGACGCCACTCACGGCTTGCGGTCAGGGATGTAATGACCGCCTCTGCAGGTTTTACGAGTGTCTGGGGCTGATGGGGTCTGCAGCCAGATGATGTAGCCTCCCGTGAGTGAGGCAGGCTCCAGGGGCTCGGGTGAGCAGAGTAGCGGGTTCCGGAATAACACAGACTGAGTCCAAAAGTCTTTTAACTGGTTTTTACTCCCTCTTGATTTTGCGATGAGCTGACCCGTGCGTTGCTGTGATGAACCAGGTAGGACCAGGGCTCCTTCGGGCCAGTCTGAGGGTAACAGGTTAGCTCGCCTTCCTAGCACTCTGTGTTCGGATAACCCCCTGACGTGGAGTACAATGGGTGTCTATCCAGGGAGTCGCTGCTGCCTTTTCTCCCCTGTGTTTGCCCGTTTGCCGACAGTGTAGACCAAGTGAGATGGCTTCAAGCTCTGCCTCCTTATGGGTCCCTGCGTTGCTGCTGAGGCTCGGACTCTGTGAGGTTGGTGAGGTATATGTAGTTCTCCTCACCGGCAGGTTTAGCAGGTACTTAAACTGGAGTCTGCTCTAGGGACCTGTACCCCGTGTATGCCTAGCCACCAGGAACACCGTATCTGTTTCTCCAGGTGACCGTTCTCCCCCGCTAACGGTTACTACACTGGGCAGTGTCTGGGCCGGTGTAAGCGTGTGGGTCTGCCGTACGACCGCCGCTCCGCACCCCCCAGATGCAACCTACTCCATTTCTGCCTGACAGCCTACTTCCCTTCTAGCTCCCAGCTCCTCCGCTCCACCCCTTGACAAGATTTGAAGGCCAGCCCCCTCCGGAGACTGCCCAAGGGTCCCATCTACTGGTGTGGGAGACCTGGTTGTTTTGTGTCTGTGCGTACACACCTCGTTCTGGCCCTTAGGATTACCTGGAAGTACTGTCCCAGCATGGGTGCAGTACTCAGTGGCGCCTGACCGGGTCAGGGGCGCCACAGTTGCAGTCAGACACCCCCCCTTGCCTGTGAGACTGCATCTGACTGGTTGTGATCACAGATCCTGTCTTCGGGTCTATATCGTGGTATAAAAATAAATAAATAAAAAATTGGCACTAAGAGTTTTTGTAGAATCAATGGTAAGAAAAGGTTCAATTCTAGAGATGTTTTTGAGGGGTAAGGGGACATGAACGAGCCAGTAATCGGATGTAGGGCGATATGGAGAGATTGGAGCCAAACATGACCCCAAGATAGCGGGTGTACTGCTGCGGAGTATTGGTCGAAGCACACACAAATATGCTAATAGTGGGTTTAGGAATTTTAGAACAGGTAGGAAACAGGAGATGTTCAGGTTTAGATAGAAGGAGGTCATAAATTTGGAGACAGCAGACAAGCAATCAATAGTATTTTCGGTGTGTATAATTGGATGTCATCAGCATACAGATAATACTGAAAACTGAACCTACTGATGGTTTGCCAATAGGGGCAATGTATAAAGAGAAGAGAAGGGGGCCTAGGTCTGAGCCCTGAGGAACCACAAAAGTCAGGATAAAAGGAGTGGAAGCGATACAGTGAATGAGCGGTCAGAGAGGTAGGAGGAGAATCAGGAGAGAGCGGTGTCTTTGAGCCCGATAGAGCACAGCATGGTGAGGAGGAGCTCGTGATCCACAGCATCAAAGGCAGGAGAGAGATCCAGGAGAATCAGCCGGGAGTAGTGACCATCATCTTTAACTGCTACTAGATCACTAGAGATTTTTGTAAGAGCAGATTCCGTAGTGTAAAGAGAGGAACCCGGATTGTAAAGGATCAAGAAGAAACTTATATGAAAGATAGCGGATTAGATCAAGTGTCGCGGGCGGGGAGGAGGGTGCCGGCACCACGCTCACCCCTCTGCTCGGGTCCGGCTGCTGCTGCTCAGTGGTGGCTCGAGCGGTGGGCCGGATCCCGGGGGTTTCTCGAGCGGCACTCCTCGCCCGTGAGTGAAAAGGGAAAATTTGTTGGGGAGATTGTCCGTGACGCCACCCACGGTTGTGGTGATTTGTAGCACCACCGCTGCTCAATATGGGGATCCCGGGAGTGGTGATGCGGAGCAGCCAGGTGTTGTGTTGCCCCTCCGTGGGTAGGGGTTGGTGATCCCGGGGCCCAGTGATGGTGAGGGAGGTGCAGGGCCTGGTGGGCGCGGGGACGCGGGGGCAGCGCTGTGCCTTGCGGCACTGTGGTACTCACTCAGCCTGAGACGTTGACACAGTTTTATGGTAAACCACACGGCTGGGAAGACGGTTCACACGGACGGCTGCACTTGCTCTCCCAGTAGGTAACGGTGATGTCCCTCTGACCTGCACCTGATGTTTCTAAGTTGGTAGCGATGGGTTCCCATCGGTAACCCGCTCCCCGGCTTGGATATGGGCCGGAGGAGCCCTACTTTGCCCGCAGACGCTGGTCCTGAGGAGCTGGTGCCCTGGTGGTGGCGGTGTTCCTCACTAATGGTTGGACGGTTGTCTTCAATCGGGACTTGGCTGTTGGGGGATCGACGTCCCCTTCACTGATGGATTCGGCAAATTATGGCGACTCCTAGCCTTGCTGGGGTCCGAGAGGCCCCTGCCCTGGTGCTGACTGTCCTTCGTATACTGCTCCAGACCGCCGGGCCACTACCCATACGCGGTCCTTCCAGCAACCTCCGAGTAGTCCCCCTCCAGACAATCACCGCTGTTGCTGACCTTGCTGACACTGTCCTGCACTTAGCTGGACTAACTTCAGGTCTTTCTGCGCTCACTTTTACTCCTTTTCTTCTTTGCTCCACTACCACTTCACTTGGCTTCTTTACTACACACTGTTTACTCCTTCTTTACTCTAGCTCGTCCCTGAGCTCACTCCTCTTTCCACTTCTCCCTCCAAACTCTAACTCTGTGGTTCTCCCGCCTCCAGGGCTGTGTACTCCTTGGTGGGTGGAGCCAACCGCCTGGCCCACCCCCTGGTGTGAACATCAGCCCCTGGAGGAAGGCAACAAGGATTTGGATAGCTTTGGTGTTCCTAACTGGGATGTAGGGTGTGGTGGTGTGATGACCTGTGACCCCTGGCTTGCCCAGGGCGTCACACAAGCGTTCCAGAACTTTATAGATGAAGGGGAGATTAGAGACAGGTCCTTGATTAGCAGTGTAGCTTTGGTCGACGGTGGGATTTTTTTAGTAATTGGTGTATGCTGGCATGTTTGAAGGAGGAAGAAAAGACACCAGATGAGAGAGAGGTAAAATATTTTAGTTAGGTGAGTGGTGACAGCCGGGGAAAAGGACTGAAGGAGATATGAGAATAGGGCACTGGTGCAGGTAGTAGGGCGAGAAGATACGAGGAACCTGGTAACTTCTTCTGTCACCGGTTGCAAAACAGAAAATGAGGTAAAAGAATTGCAAGACGGAAAAAAATATATGATATTAGGAGGCTGGGAAAAAATTTGCGGTTGTACATGGTCAATTTGTTTTTCAAAATAATTGGCTAGATCATCCGCGCTAAGGTTGGTGGTTCGGGCCTGCACTACTGCACCAAGGAGGGAATGAAAAGTGTCACAGTCATTTAGGATTGTTGGCTAGAGAGGTGATGATGGTTTTGACGTAAGCTTATTTGGAGAGGTGAAGTATAGAATTGTTTGTTTTGAGCATAAACTTATAATGGATGAAATCTTCGGCCACACTGGATTTCCTCCACAGACGTTCACCGCACCTGGAGCACCGCTGGAGAAAGCGTGTTGTAGCGTGCGCCAGGGCTGCTGCCGTCTGTGCAGAGTTACTCTGTGTGTAAGAGCGGCAGCTTCATCCTGGTTATTTTGCAGTGTTTCATTATAATGTTTCAGCGCAGAGTCAGGACAGGAGAGAGGAGATAGCGGGTCACGGACTTTCCTCTGTTGCGGAATTCTGTGACATATTTTGGGTCAGAATCTCACTTTGTATTGTGAGACTTTATAGATTCAATGGATTCCCTTTCCTTTGAGGAGGAGAAGGTTAAAGGGAACCTGTCACCAGTTTTTTTCCCTATTAAACTAAAAGTGTCCCCTTCTGCAGCTC
Source organism: Anomaloglossus baeobatrachus (assembly GCF_048569485.1). NCBI lineage: Eukaryota > Metazoa > Chordata > Amphibia > Anura > Aromobatidae > Anomaloglossus > Anomaloglossus baeobatrachus. The sequence goes on from NC_134364.1 coordinate 124,480,088, forward strand.
CTGGGCTGCATTCTATGAAGGTGCACCTTGTGCCCTGACTCCCCTTCTAGACCCCAAAAATAACTTTATAAAACATGACCGTTACGTATGCTAATGACCTGTGTGGCTTAGATGGGCGTGCTCTTTTTCGGCTCCTGTCCCCCTCCTGCCGCTGTTTGCCGTCCTCCTTCCTTGATTGACGTGATGACGCCTCCGTCATCATCCACGTTGCTCTTTCAAATCTCGCGCCTATGCCGTCATGTCCGCTTGAGCAGGCGCAGATCGGTCTGCCATATCACGGGCACAGAAGAAAACATAGCTGCCCTCGCACTCGTCGGTGAGCTATTTGCGCAGGCGTGAGATTATGGTCGGCGCTGTGCATGGCGTCACTGCGTCATCCTCGTACCCGACCTAATCCTTGTGCCTGCGCATTTAGCTCACCAACGTGCGCGAAGACAGCTATTTTTTCTGCTCTGCCTGTGATATGGCAAAGCGAACTGTGCCTGCGCAAGCAGACATGACGGCACAGGTGCGAGATTTGAAAGTGCAACATGGATGATGACGGAGGCGTCATCATGTCAATCAAGAAAGGAGGACGGCGAACAGCGGCAGGAGAGGGGACAGGAGCCGAAAAAGAGGACGTCCATCTGGCCAACACAGGTGATTAGGAAACGTGGGAGTCATGTTTTATAAAGTTATTTTTGGGGTCTAGAAGGGGAGTCAGAGTGCACCTTCATAGAATGCAGCCAAAGAGCTGCAGAAGGGGAGACTTTTAGTTTAAGAGTGAAAAAACTGGGGGCGTGTCCTGGACATGGCGGCGTGAGGACGCTGGATTACTGAGCTCCCGCGCCCGCAGACAATCAACGGCTAATACCGCGGACCCCACTCACCCAGGATGGCCCCAAAAAAGAAACCGGGTGCAGGACCCGCTCTTACCTCCCCGGCGGCAAGCCTGAGGCCACAGGGAAGCCTCACGAAGTTCCTGGCGGCGGCGGGACCCGAGACCTCAATGTCGGCCCGGAGCAAGATGGTGCCGGCGGGCCCGCGGCGTCCTCCGTCGGGGGATCCCCCAGGGGCTGCTCGGCTCTCCCACTCAGCTCGCGACGCAACATCCAAGAACAGTACGGGTGAGCAGGGGGAGACAGAGTCGGCGGTGAGTCCGGAGAGAGTGGACCCAGACATGGAGAGCAGGAGGGGAGGGGGAGCGGCTCAATCTGCCTCACAGCGTGCAGCTGTAGATGGAGCAGGGACCCAGAGCATGGAGGGAGCAGTGGACCTGGGGATGCCTGCCACACTTTGCACGCAGAGCACCCATCCACCCTCGGGGCACACAGAATCCTGGTCCCTATCACACAGCTTGCCCTCTGGCCCTCCGCAGGAGGACATGCAAGCCCTGAGGAGGCTCATCCTGGCCCTCCCCAGCAAAAAAGATCTGGAGGATGTGGTAGCCAGAATTGAATCTTCCCAGCAGATGGCGCTATCCACTCTGAGGGAGGAAATGGTTGTGCTGGAGGACAGAATTGAGGCTACGGAACAGGCTCAGGAGTCTTTGGAGAGTAGAATGGAGAGGATTGAAAGAGACTGTGAGTCTTCTTATGCCCGTGTTAGAGACCTTGCCCTTTTATTAGATGATCAAGAGAACAGAAGCAGAAGAAACAACATCAGGCTGAAGGGTATCCCTGAGGACTGGTCCCAAGATCTCCTGCGCACTAATGTTCTAGCCATCTTCAACCGGGTTACCGACCGACCCCCGGAGGCTACCTATCTCTTTGATAGAATTCACAGAGTCGCAAGGCCGGGCCCCAGATCCGCCTCCTCCTCTAGAGACGTGTTGTGTCACTTGCACTATTACGGAGACAGAGAGAGGATCCTACAGGGGGCTTGGTCGCATGGCCCGGTGGAGCTGGATGGGGTCATGGTGAAGCTTTTTCCAGATGTCTCTGGCCGTACGTTATACATGCGACGTCTACTTCACCCTCTCTTGCTCAGCATCAAAGAATCACAGGCCTCCTACAGATGGGGCCACCCCTTTCACTTGATTGTACGCAAGGGGGACTCCATGTTCCTGTTAAGGAGGCACTCGGAGCTTCCGGATCTCTATGCCTTCCTGGGGATACCAGACCGCCCGATTCCGGATTGGCTGGAGTGGGAACCCCAGGCACCAGTGGGGCGGCGGAGGAGGAGGAGTGCGGCCCGCCACACCCAGGGAGAGGAGACTTGAGGAGCAAGGCATACAGCGGGATTTAAAGGGCTGGTGACGAGCGCCGGAGGAGGTGTTGGTGGGGTGAGTCGGAGCTGAGGAGACGGGAGTTGGGGGGGATCGCCCACACCTCCTCGTCCCCAATGCAAGTGTTCCAATCTTGAAACCAGGTTGTCCGGTTACAGTTTGTTATTGACTCATACACATGAACTCAGCGTATTGCCTTAACTAAATGGAAAACTTCATTTTCATGAAAATGTCTTGGGGGGGTGGGGGGGATGTTCCCTATTATTTTGGTCGTTCTGGGTGGGGGGGGGTTGGGGGAGGATAGTTGGATGACCCTCCCTGGTTGGTGGGGCATGGGGTTACTTAATACCAATACGCGGGGCGCGGGCCAGCGCTCTGGTCGCGTGTCAGTTCTTGTCCCTATATTTTCTTGAGCAGTACCTGGGCTGGTTCCCGGTACTGCGTGCAGCAGCCTTGCTGCTATTCCACTTTCTTGCGCTCTTTTCTGATCTTTTTTTTTTTTTTTTTTTCTCTCTCTCACCTTCTCCTTTTAAAGGGTCCCCACTTCTTCCTCTTTCCTTAGCATTCCTTCTCCCCTCTTCCCTTACCCTCCGACCTCCCCCCCTTTCCCCCAATCTCGCCTCTTCTCTCCCACCCCCTGATTGTTTCTCTGGGGTTTCGTGACTGAGAATGGCGGGGCAGAGGCAGGCTACATTACGGGTGGGCTCCCTAAATGTTAAGGGCCTGCATAGTCCGGAGAAGCGGTCAATCCTGTTGAACTTACTGTGGAAAAATCGAGTACAGGTCGCTTTCCTTCAGCAAACACACTACTGTGAAGCCAAACCCTATAAACTTTTGGACAGAAGGTACTCTGTAGTGCATCACTCACCCTCTCCTGATTCCAGATCTCGGGGCACGAGCATCATACTATCTAGCATGCTCCCTTGGGAATTGTTAGATTCTCGGTCAGACGATCAGGGAAGGCTTCTGATGCTCAAGGGTCGTATCGCAACTCAGACATTCACATTTGCGGCAGTCTACCTACCTAATGCAGGTCAATGCCCCACCTTGCTGCAATACCTTGAGCAGATAGAGGAATTCGCTGAGGGCACCTTGGTTCTCGGGGGGGACTTTAATGTTGCGCTGGAGCCGGCGAGAGACAGTTCAAAAGGGGTGTCCAGCCTGCCGCACTCGACGTTGCAGCGGATGAGACGGGGACTACATGACCACCAACTGGTGGACACCTGGCGGCTGATGCATCCATCAGACAAAGACTTCTCCTTTTATTCTGCTGTCCATAACTGTTACTCCAGGTTGGACCTCTTCTTCCTCAAGCATGGGGACTTACATTCTCTGGTGGATGCTTCGATCGAGTGCATATCATTTGTGGCGCCCCTGACCTGGTCAGGCACCACTGAGTACTGCACCCATGCTGGGGACAGTACAATACAGGTAATCCAGAAGGCTGACAGGGGTGTGGTACACAGGCGCATAGTAATCAGCTCTCACACATGTACCCATGAGAGGACCCCTGGGGATCCCAGGAGGGGGAAAAGCCTTGACCTTCACTGGAATAGTGGAGGGGGCCAAAAGCCTCCATCTCCTCTCAAGGGGTGTGGTAAGAGAGTCTGGTTGCTAGGTGGCGTAGGCAAGAACAGGAGAGGGGGGGCAGTGAGTCAGTTAGAGCAGAACTCCAGAGGGCTCAGTGAGGAGCAGACCTGTGGGGCTGTTGCTGTCTAACAGCGCCCGCGCAGTGGCTACTGACGGGGGAGAACGGTCAACTAGGAGTGCTGCCTGAAAGCCAGCTTCAGCTAGAGAGAAAGCACGGAGTGGGAAGTAAGGAGACTGCTAGAGAGCACCAGGCCCAACCGGGCGGCAGATCCCGAAGCGAAGATAGATCCAGCTTTCTTCTGCTAAACCTGCCGGTGTGGGGCTCTCAAAGCCCACACCACAACACCACAAAAGCCGCAGCCACGTAACCGCAGTGAGGGCCCATAGGTCACAGGAGGCAAGCAGCTGGAGTGGCCTGGTCCGGGGAACAAGCAAACGGCAAACAAAAGGGGGAGAGAGGCTGCAGCATCTTCCCTGGGTGACCCCCATAGGGACTCAAAGTCGGGGTCACCCCAAACCACCAAGGGCTAAGGAAGGCGAGTCGGTAGTCACCCTCATAAAGTCAGCCTGAAGGATACCTGGTTCCCACCTGGTTCATCTCAGCTACGCCCGGGCTACTCACCCTGCCATCAAATGTGAGTAAAGCCCTTGAAAGACAGTTCTGCCTGTGTGAGTCATTCTGCGACTTGTAGTACTACGCATCTACACCGGGCCCTGGGGCTTGCCTCACTCTCAGGAGGCTATTCCAACTAACTGCACACACCATCAGCCCCAGGCGACCCTCAACCTGCAGTGGCGGTCCCTACTGGCCGCAATACTGAGAGTGGCGTCACGACAAGAAGAAGATCTCCTACCTGTGACCAGATCCAGCTACGTGGAGTCCCTGAAGGTATGCACCGACACAACACCTGTGGGGCTTCACATCTGGCGTCACGAACAGGATAAGGACTAGACCTGTTCAGACAGGTGACCATGTGCCTGGGCGGTCCGCTTGAAAAGTTGGAAGCGCCAACAGGATAAGGACTAGACCTGTTCAGACAGGTGACCATGTGCCTGGGCGGTCCGCTTGAAAAATTGGAAGCGCCGCCATATTGCCACCATGAAAAGCGCGCTGAAAAACAACAGCAGCCCGCGCTGGAAGAAGTTACCGCCCACGAAGAGGTGTGGCTACCCAGAGATCCCCTGCAGAGTTCTGAGCTTGCCAGCAAAGAGAGCGGAAGCGTCCGGAGACGGCGGAGCAGAAGAGAAGCCAGCAGCTTGCTAGAGAAAATGGCGTCTGAGTGCAGAGACCCAGAGCCAGGCTCCGCTGCCTGGTGGTGTCGGGAGCTTGCCGAGTTCTGCGATCAACTAGAAGCCAGGGTCGGAAGGCTGATCAGAGAGGGACGCGAGGAGTTCCTATGGATGACCGCGGCGGTTCGGGCCTACGAGGAGAGAGCCGCGCACCGAGTGCCAGATCGGGCGGTGACAACTCAGACCCCGATGCTGCCAACGAGGGGTGAGTCGAGTGATGCCCCGGCTAGCGCAAGTGCCCCGACCCCTACTGCCACGCCCGCGGTCCCTGAAGAGGCGCCCGGTGCGGCGACGCTGAACCAGGCCGCAGCCACGCCAGGTGCGGCCCGCCAAGCCCCGGCCGCCGCAACGATGCCCTGCTCGGCCCGCCAAGCCCAGGCCGCCGCAGCGATGCCCTGCTCGGCCCACCAAGACCCGGTCCCTGCAGCGACGCCCAGCCCAGCCTGCACGGATCCCATCGCAGCTGCGACGCCGATCCAGGCCGCCGCCATACAGGGCGCGGCCCGCCAAGACCAGGCCGCCGCCATGCCAGGCGCGGCCCGCCAAGACCAGGCCGCCGCCATGCCAGGCGCGGCCCGCCAAGACAAGGCTGACGTACCATTTACCCCGGCCTGCAAGGCCAGAGCAGACAAGGCTCCCCAGGTTCAGGAAGTCCCTGCTAGGCAATCCCTGGTAGGTGAGGACTCCGCATACTGGCAGCTAAAAGCCGACCTGGAAGCTAAGTTCCCACGGGAGATGGTGGAGCGGTACATGCTCCCTCCGCACACCCCAAAGAGTATCCCGACAGCTCCCGCAGCAACCACGGCAAAGAGTTCCCCACCTGGGCCTGCAGAAAGAAGTCCATCCCCAGCACTGCTACCCAAGGAGTGCCAGGAAGAACTAAGGGGGGGAGGAGGCCAAGAGGTTGAGGGGCTGACTCCAGAGCAATACTCAGAGCCGGAGATGCTGCCATATTCCCGCTGGGATGAGGAAGACTTGACACCGTCTGCTGATGAAGACCAGCCCAGAAACCTCACCTGGGGCCCTGCAGGCATTGAAGTACCAGCCCGGCAAAACCCAGCCCGCAGGACAAGGCGTCGCAACAGAACAACGCTGTCCCCTGCACCACAATCTCCAGAGCAGAGAGAAGTCACCGCCAGAGACCTGCAAGAAAAACGAGCCCTGAGAAGGTCCAAAGCCCAGGCCAGAGGACCCCTTTTCAGAGGAGTAGTGGAGGATTTTAATCTGAGAAGTGGATATGGATTCATCGTAGCACCTGGTATCAAGGAAGGGATATTTGTCAACAGAAGAGATGTGAGAGCTCATCTGCCTAGAGGACACCCTGGCAGAAATCTAAAGATGGGAGATTCAGTCCAGTTTACTATGCATCAAGGTGAAAGAGGATTGTATGCCCTGGACGTAACACAAAGTCCTAAAGAAAGAGAAGGAAGACAAAGCAGAGAAAAAGAACCTACGGATGAGACGACCACAGACGACGATAAAGAGCAGGAAAGCAGCAGGTGCCACCGCCATACAGGCTCAAGCCCTGGTAAAGAGGAGTAAAAGTAAAGTAAAGAAAGAAGTTACCAGTTAAAGTTTTGAAAAGTTTGTTTTGCAACGTTCTCAAGTTCAAGTAATGTGCCCACAAAAACTATTGTGAGAAAACCATAAACCTTAAGGCTATGAACTGGCTATAGCCACAAACTCTCGCAGTGTAAATAGTTACACCAGAGGGCACCACCGCCACCAGAGTCAGCCTGTTTAGGGGCTTGGCTCGTCTGCAACCAGGAGGAGCCCGTCCGTATATAGGGCCTTGGCTCACCTGCAACCAGAGAGCATGCCTGTTTATGGGGCCTGGTTCACCACCACAAAGAGGGTACCTGGTCAGCACCAACTGTGGAGGCCGCCTCTGCATCCTGCCAGAAGAGGCTGAAGGCGCGGATCCACCAGGCCAGGTATACCCTGAAACCACCAGCCCATGAAAGCCGCCTCTACATCCTGCCAGAAGTGGCTGAAGCCGCGGCCAACGTGAAAGGGTTTTGGGTGGGTTAACGGACTTGTGGGTGGAGGGTGGTGATGTATGGTACCTGGTGCTTTTAAAAATGTTTTACATGTTTTACTGTTTTATGCATTTTAAAATGTTGTCTTGCAGCCCGAGGACGTGCTGGTGATAACTAAGGGGGAATGTGGCGCCCCTGACCTGGTCAGGCACCACTGAGTACTGCACCCATGCTGGGGACAGTACAATACAGGTAATCCAGAAGGCTGACAGGGGTGTGGTACACAGGCGCATAGTAATCAGCTCTCACACATGTACCCATGAGAGGACCCCTGGGGATCCCAGGAGGGGGAAAAGCCTTGACCTTCACTGGAATAGTGGAGGGGGCCAAAAGCCTCCATCTCCTCTCAAGGGGTGTGGTAAGAGAGTCTGGTTGCTAGGTGGCGTAGGCAAGAACAGGAGAGGGGGGGCAGTGAGTCAGTTAGAGCAGAACTCCAGAGGGCTCAGTGAGGAGCAGACCTGTGGGGCTGTTGCTGTCTAACAGCGCCCGCGCAGTGGCTACTGACGGGGGAGAACGGTCAACTAGGAGTGCTGCCTGAAAGCCAGCTTCAGCTAGAGAGAAAGCACGGAGTGGGAAGTAAGGAGACTGCTAGAGAGCACCAGGCCCAACCGGGCGGCAGATCCCGAAGCGAAGATAGATCCAGCTTTCTTCTGCTAAACCTGCCGGTGTGGGGCTCTCAAAGCCCACACCACAACACCACAAAAGCCGCAGCCACGTAACCGCAGTGAGGGCCCATAGGTCACAGGAGGCAAGCAGCTGGAGTGGCCTGGTCCGGGGAACAAGCAAACGGCAAACAAAAGGGGGAGAGAGGCTGCAGCATCTTCCCTGGGTGACCCCCATAGGGACTCAAAGTCGGGGTCACCCCAAACCACCAAGGGCTAAGGAAGGCGAGTCGGTAGTCACCCTCATAAAGTCAGCCTGAAGGATACCTGGTTCCCACCTGGTTCATCTCAGCTACGCCCGGGCTACTCACCCTGCCATCAAATGTGAGTAAAGCCCTTGAAAGACAGTTCTGCCTGTGTGAGTCATTCTGCGACTTGTAGTACTACGCATCTACACCGGGCCCTGGGGCTTGCCTCACTCTCAGGAGGCTATTCCAACTAACTGCACACACCATCAGCCCCAGGCGACCCTCAACCTGCAGTGGCGGTCCCTACTGGCCGCAATACTGAGAGTGGCGTCACGACAAGAAGAAGATCTCCTACCTGTGACCAGATCCAGCTACGTGGAGTCCCTGAAGGTATGCACCGACACAACACCTGTGGGGCTTCACATCTGGCGTCACGAACAGGATAAGGACTAGACCTGTTCAGACAGGTGACCATGTGCCTGGGCGGTCCGCTTGAAAAGTTGGAAGCGCCAACAGGATAAGGACTAGACCTGTTCAGACAGGTGACCATGTGCCTGGGCGGTCCGCTTGAAAAATTGGAAGCGCCGCCATATTGCCACCATGAAAAGCGCGCTGAAAAACAACAGCAGCCCGCGCTGGAAGAAGTTACCGCCCACGAAGAGGTGTGGCTACCCAGAGATCCCCTGCAGAGTTCTGAGCTTGCCAGCAAAGAGAGCGGAAGCGTCCGGAGACGGCGGAGCAGAAGAGAAGCCAGCAGCTTGCTAGAGAAAATGGCGTCTGAGTGCAGAGACCCAGAGCCAGGCTCCGCTGCCTGGTGGTGTCGGGAGCTTGCCGAGTTCTGCGATCAACTAGAAGCCAGGGTCGGAAGGCTGATCAGAGAGGGACGCGAGGAGTTCCTATGGATGACCGCGGCGGTTCGGGCCTACGAGGAGAGAGCCGCGCACCGAGTGCCAGATCGGGCGGTGACAACTCAGACCCCGATGCTGCCAACGAGGGGTGAGTCGAGTGATGCCCCGGCTAGCGCAAGTGCCCCGACCCCTACTGCCACGCCCGCGGTCCCTGAAGAGGCGCCCGGTGCGGCGACGCTGAACCAGGCCGCAGCCACGCCAGGTGCGGCCCGCCAAGCCCCGGCCGCCGCAACGATGCCCTGCTCGGCCCGCCAAGCCCAGGCCGCCGCAGCGATGCCCTGCTCGGCCCACCAAGACCCGGTCCCTGCAGCGACGCCCAGCCCAGCCTGCACGGATCCCATCGCAGCTGCGACGCCGATCCAGGCCGCCGCCATACAGGGCGCGGCCCGCCAAGACCAGGCCGCCGCCATGCCAGGCGCGGCCCGCCAAGACCAGGCCGCCGCCATGCCAGGCGCGGCCCGCCAAGACAAGGCTGACGTACCATTTACCCCGGCCTGCAAGGCCAGAGCAGACAAGGCTCCCCAGGTTCAGGAAGTCCCTGCTAGGCAATCCCTGGTAGGTGAGGACTCCGCATACTGGCAGCTAAAAGCCGACCTGGAAGCTAAGTTCCCACGGGAGATGGTGGAGCGGTACATGCTCCCTCCGCACACCCCAAAGAGTATCCCGACAGCTCCCGCAGCAACCACGGCAAAGAGTTCCCCACCTGGGCCGGCAGAAAGAAGTCCATCCCCAGCACTGCTACCCAAGGAGTGCCAGGAAGAACTAAGGGGGGGAGGAGGCCAGGAGGTTGAGGGGCTGACTCCAGAGCAATACTCAGAGCCGGAGATGCTGCCATATTCCCGCTGGGATGAGGAAGACTTGACACCGTCTGCTGATGAAGACCAGCCCAGAAACCTCACCTGGGGCCCTGCAGGCATTGAAGTACCAGCCCGGCAAAACCCAGCCCGCAGGACAAGGCGTCGCAACAGAACAACGCTGTCCCCTGCACCACAATCTCCAGAGCAGAGAGAAGTCACCGCCAGAGACCTGCAAGAAAAACGAGCCCTGAGAAGGTCCAAAGCCCAGGCCAGAGGACCCCTTTTCAGAGGAGTAGTGGAGGATTTTAATCTGAGAAGTGGATATGGATTCATCGTAGCACCTGGTATCAAGGAAGGGATATTTGTCAACAGAAGAGATGTGAGAGCTCATCTGCCTAGAGGACACCCTGGCAGAAATCTAAAGATGGGAGATTCAGTCCAGTTTACTATGCATCAAGGTGAAAGAGGATTGTATGCCCTGGACGTAACACAAAGTCCTAAAGAAAGAGAAGGAAGACAAAGCAGAGAAAAAGAACCTACGGATGAGACGACCACAGACGACGATAAAGAGCAGGAAAGCAGCAGGTGCCACCGCCATACAGGCTCAAGCCCTGGTAAAGAGGAGTAAAAGTAAAGTAAAGAAAGAAGTTACCAGTTAAAGTTTTGAAAAGTTTGTTTTGCAACGTTCTCAAGTTCAAGTAATGTGCCCACAAAAACTATTGTGAGAAAACCATAAACCTTAAGGCTATGAACTGGCTATAGCCACAAACTCTCGCAGTGTAAATAGTTACACCAGAGGGCACCACCGCCACCAGAGTCAGCCTGTTTAGGGGCTTGGCTCGTCTGCAACCAGGAGGAGCCCGTCCGTATATAGGGCCTTGGCTCACCTGCAACCAGAGAGCATGCCTGTTTATGGGGCCTGGCTCACCACCACAAAGAGGGTACCTGGTCAGCACCAACTGTGGAGGCCGCCTCTGCATCCTGCCAGAAGAGGCTGAAGGCGCGGATCCACCAGGCCAGGTATACCCTGAAACCACCAGCCCATGAAAGCCGCCTCTACATCCTGCCAGAAGTGGCTGAAGCCGCGGCCAACGTGAAAGGGTTTTGGGTGGGTTAACGGACTTGTGGGTGGAGGGTGGTGATGTATGGTACCTGGTGCTTTTAAAAATGTTTTACATGTTTTACTGTTTTATGCATTTTAAAATGTTGTCTTGCAGCCCAAGGACGTGCTGGTGATAACTAGGGGGGGAATGTGGCGCCCCTGACCTGGTCAGGCACCACTGAGTACTGCACCCATGCTGGGGACAGTACAATACAGGTAATCCAGAAGGCTGACAGGGGTGTGGTACACAGGCGCATAGTAATCAGCTCTCACACATGTACCCATGAGAGGACCCCTGGGGATCCCAGGAGGGGGAAAAGCCTTGACCTTCACTGGAATAGTGGAGGGGGCCAAAAGCCTCCATCTCCTCTCAAGGGGTGTGGTAAGAGAGTCTGGTTGCTAGGTGGCGTAGGCAAGAACAGGAGAGGGGGGGCAGTGAGTCAGTTAGAGCAGAACTCCAGAGGGCTCAGTGAGGAGCAGACCTGTGGGGCTGTTGCTGTCTAACAGCGCCCGCGCAGTGGCTACTGACGGGGGAGAATGGTCAACTAGGAGTGCTGCCTGAAAGCCAGCTTCAGCTAGAGAGAAAGCACGGAGTGGGAAGTAAGGAGACTGCTAGAGAGCACCAGGCCCAACCGGGCGGCAGATCCCGAAGCGAAGATAGATCCAGCTTTCTTCTGCTAAACCTGCCGGTGTGGGGCTCTCAAAGCCCACACCACAACACCACAAAAGCCGCAGCCACGTAACCGCAGTGAGGGCCCATAGGTCACAGGAGGCAAGCAGCTGGAGTGGCCTGGTCCGGGGAACAAGCAAACGGCAAACAAAAGGGGGAGAGAGGCTGCAGCATCTTCCCTGGGTGACCCCCATAGGGACTCAAAGTCGGGGTCACCCCAAACCACCAAGGGCTAAGGAAGGCGAGTCGGTAGTCACCCTCATAAAGTCAGCCTGAAGGATACCTGGTTCCCACCTGGTTCATCTCAGCTACGCCCGGGCTACTCACCCTGCCATCAAATGTGAGTAAAGCCCTTGAAAGACAGTTCTGCCTGTGTGAGTCATTCTGCGACTTGTAGTACTACGCATCTACACCGGGCCCTGGGGCTTGCCTCACTCTCAGGAGGCTATTCCAACTAACTGCACACACCATCAGCCCCAGGCGACCCTCAACCTGCAGTGGCGGTCCCTACTGGCCGCAATACTGAGAGTGGCGTCACGACAAGAAGAAGATCTCCTACCTGTGACCAGATCCAGCTACGTGGAGTCCCTGAAGGTATGCACCGACACAACACCTGTGGGGCTTCACACATTCTCTGATCACGCCCTAATTACAATCACTCTGTCTCTCGGCGGCCCCATCGAGAAGAAGGGTCAGTGGATCTTGAACACCTCACTACTTAATGATCCCGTGACAATGCAGGAAGTGAGGGAGGCTGCAACTGAATACTTTGCCCAGAATGAGGGGGAGGAGATGTCTCCCAACATTGTGTGGGAAGCTCATAAATGCGTAGTGAGGGGACTGTTCATCAAACATGGGGCCCGGTTGAAAAGAGAACGGGAGGCAGCGGCTACATCTCTCCTGGCAGACATAAGAGAGTTGGAAGCGGTACATAAGGGGTCTTTGGACGGGGAAGTGGGGGCCAACCTGGCTAGGAAGAAGGAGGAACTGCGGTCTCTATTATATCATAAGGCTAAGGGAGCACTGGCTAAGTGAAGGAGACACTTTTACGAATTTGGCAATAAAAGTGGCAGGACCCTGGCTAGAGCCTTGCGGGCACAACGAGCGAGGGGCTATGTCCCCAGAGTACAAACCTCAGGGGATAGGTGGGCCACCTTACCGAAGGATATCGCCTCCGCTTTTAAAGATTTCTACTCCTCCCTCTACTCAATAGATGAGGGACGGCTTGAGAGGGCCAGGACGGAATTGCGTCAACAGATTCAGAAGTATATCTCGGAGTCGGGCTTGAAACATCTCAAACCCGAGGACGCGGCCGCCTTGGAAAGACCTATCTCGGAGGAGGAGTACTGGGCAGCGATTAAAAACTCCCCCTTGAGTAAGGCCCCCGGCCCAGATGGGTTCCCCTTGCTATATTACAAAAAGATGAACTCCTTACTGCTCTCCCCATTTCTCTCAGCCTTTAATAATATCCCACTTTCCGGAAAGTCTCCCTTGCCGAGGGATTCTCTGGCTGCTAACATAGTTGTTATCCCCAAAGAGGGCAAAGACCCTACTGCCTGTTCCAGCTACCGACCCATTTCCCTTCTTAACACAGATTTGAAGCTCTTTACCAAAATTCTCTCAGACAGACTCTCTCCTTTGCTGGGGGGGATCGTTCACCCTGACCAAGCTGGGTTCATGTTGGGAAGGGAAGCGAGAGACAACACCACTAAGGCGTTGAACTTAATACACAAGGCCAAATCTGAAGGGTTACCTTTGATGCTCCTGTCGACCGACGCAGAAAAAGCGTTCGACAGAGTCAATTGGGTATTTATGGAAGAGGTTCTGCGGGCGGTGGGACTGGGGAAGATGATGCTACAATGGATATGCTCATTGTACAGTAATCCCTCGGCCGCGGTTAGGGTGAACGGTCTTTTCTCAGATAGTTTCCCCATTCTCAATGGTACCAGGCAGGGCTGCCCTCTCTCGCCCTTGATCTTCATTCTGACTCTGGAACCTTTGCTTAGTCGAATTAGAGGTAACATTAACATCTCTGGCCCCAAAGCCGCTGATTCCACCTACAAAATTGCGGCGTACGCTGATGACTTACTTTTCTTCCTAATTAACCCTCGGGTCTCCCTCCCCAATCTTCTGAGAGAACTAGAAACATATTCCCTCCTTTCTAATTTTAAAATTAACATGTCAAAATCGGAGGCTCTGAACGTATCGCTTCCCCAGGAGCAGGTTATCTCGTTGCAATCTGCGTTTGGGTTTAGGTGGGCTTGTCAATCTTTTTGAAGTACCTAGGGGTCCAGCTGGCCGCGGACAACAGTCAATTATACAAGCTGAACTATCTCCCCCTCCTGCAGTCCATTAGAACAGACTGCGCAAATTGGGGTAGGGGCCTCTTCACTTGGTTTGGGAGATGTGCAATATTGAAGATGAACATATTGCCACGTCTCCTATACCTTTTTCAGTCCCTGCCGATCAAGATTCCGAGCTCCTTCTTCAAGGAACTGGCTTCATTACATACCAGATTCATCTGGGCGAATAAGCCGGCGAGACTTTCCCGTTCTCTTTTGTGCAGACCCAAGAGCAGGGGGGGCCTGGGGATGCCAGACATGAAAAAGTATTACTGGGCTACACACATGGTCAGGGTCTTGGATTGGTGTCGACATGCTAGGCTAAAGCCGTGGGTCGCCCTAGAACAGAGCTTCTCGGACATTCCTCTTCCAGCCGCTCCTTGGCTCCCGAGTTCGCCCCCGCCCTCTCTGAGATCTCATCCAACTATTGGCGCTACTTTGGAATGCTGCTCGAGAGGTGAGGTCCGTCGCCTCCTCCTGCCGGTGCCTTCCCCCATGTCACCCATAATAGGCGATCCGGATTTCCGTCCTGGCCTCTCGGACACTGTCTTTTGGAACTGGGTCCTGGAGGGGAGATTCAGAGCCTGTCACTTGGGGGGAGAGGGAGGTTGGCCTTCTCTGTCAGCTATTAGTGGTCTCCTGCCTTCTGATCTGTTGGGGAGATGGAGGGCTATGCAGTTAAGGCACTTCATATGTTCCTTTCCTTCCTTCACTCGGTACGCCGGGCCGCTTACGAGTTTCGAGAAGTTGTGTCTGGGGGAGGGGGCCGTCCGGCATTCACTCTCCCTGACGTACGACTGGATATCGGATGCTGGGAACTTGCCCCCACCGGCCTACCTACTGCAGTGGGAAAGGGACCTAGGGATCGCGATATCTGACTCGCAAAGAAAGAACATTTTAATGCTGGCGCATAAAACTTCAATCAGTTCCAGACAGCTGGAGGCCAATTTCAAATTACTGACTAGATGGTACAGAGTACCGACTAGACTCCATAGGATGTTCCCCTCCGCTGACCCCAGCTGCTGGAGATGTGGCTCAGGTGAGGGTGACTATGTGCATATCTTCTGGTCCTGTCCTTCTCTACAGCGGTTCTGGTCGGAGGTGGGGGATGTCATTAGACTGGTGATCGGCACGAATGTTACATTGGGCCCGGAATTGTTTCTTCTACAGCTATCAGAACTTCCGGCCTCTAAGTGCAAGCGTTCTTTGCTGAGATTTCTGGTCATGGCTGCCAGGTCTTGTATACCGCTTGGCTGGAAGTCCACTACCCCCCCCCACATTGACACAGTGGGTCTCTAAAGTGACCGATCTCATGTACATGGAGGACCTGACGTCCTCTATCAATGACCGTCAGGACGAGTTCCATAGGACTTGGTTCCCTTGGTTAGAGTTCACCTACTCGGCGGATTACACTAGACTGCTTTCCGTTCCGCGGCAGTTGTGAGTCCTCGGAGAAACACACACCCCCTCTCCCGTCCCCCTTCCCCGCCTTCCTTCCCTCTCCGCAACCCCTTTTTCCCCACCCCCTCCTTTTTTTTTTTTTCTTCTTCTTCTTCTTCTCTTCTTCTCTCTTTTTCTTGCTTCAAGCTTTTTACTGGCTCAGCTATCTTTTTTCAGCTGTGTATTCTCTCTTCTTTTGGTTTGGTCGGTTTATAAAATGTTTAAATTGGGTCAGACTCGAGCAGGTACGGGGCCAAGGGCGGTATCGGGGCAAAGACAGATACTATGCATGTCATTGTTAATGTTAATACTTGCCATTATGATTATTTGCTGTCCTGTGTGGAGCAGGAGATTCCCTGTACTGTTATGAGTTTGGCTTTCAAAATAAAGAATTTAAAAAAAAAAGAGTGAAAAAACTGGTGACAGGTTCCCTTTAATGCCAAGTTTACTTTCAGTAGCTTCTGACTCATGGTCAGGTGTTTCTGGTTCTGACCACGCCCAGGTCCTGTATATACCCTCAACTTCCACCAGAGGGTGCAGGTTATTTCCTATGATTTGGAAGCTTGGCCAGGAGGTGGAAGGAGCTGTTGAACTCTCCCTACCATTAAGGGTACCTCTGGATGTTATGGTGAGCACAGGGGCCACAGCCTTAGGGCCAGTATAGGCTTCCCTGTGCTAACCACCGCACCCGTGACCAGAGGGCAATGATAACTGCAAATTCTTCAGAAGTTTTTGGATGGTTGGTCCAGCTAGAGTTAGTAAGTTGTGAAATGTGAGAGGAGGTTACAGATAAAAGATGAGCGGCAGACAGAAGGAATATTACTGAGATTTGTGGGGTTTCTGAATGTAGCAGGGAAGGAGAAGATGATCTTGTGTCATGTTTAAACCTTAAAATGATTCATCTGAGTGGCACACACAGTGACATAGCGCCCCGCTTAGCCCCTTATGCACAATAATAGTGCTTCTGTGGCGCCCTGGACAAGCCAGGGGCCACAGGTAACAACACACACACACACCCACCCCCAGCAGTTCACAGCAGACATCCCCAGTGAGACCTGATTTCCTCCCTCGGGTTCAGACAGACACACCAGGTGGGCGGAGTCAGGCAGATGGACACGCCCACCGAGGAGTCTAGCTGGTATGAGGCAGGAAACAATGCAGTGAAGTCCAGGCAGAGGAAGAGAGAGGAGGTCTGCAGAGAGGCAGACGCAGACTGGGGCCTAGGTTGGAGCTTAGGGCCCTCGTGTAGCCAGTGAGGCAGACGGTGGTGGCCGTCTGCGGGAGCCGGGAAGACAGTCTTGGTGGAACCGTAGGTAGCCGGGGTTGGGCGGTGGCCCACCGGTACCGAACCGGGGAGCCAGCTGGAAACCGGAGCGCAGGAGGAGCGTACACGAAGGGGCAGGAAAAACTTACACTACCAACCTGGGGTCAGGGGAAAAACACTGCAGCCGTCTGTGGGACCCGTCCATCCAGCTGTTTGTTTTACCAGAGACTTTGTATTCATCATTGGCTGAGTGAGTACCACCATGCCGTACGGCACCGCGCTGCCCCCGCGACCCTGCACCTCACCAGGCCCCGTAACCCGCTTGCCATCCCTCCCTCACCGGGCCCCGGGACAACCAACCCCCCTACCCACGGTGGGGGAGAAAACAACATCCAAGCTGCTCCCCGTCATCGCTCCCGGGATCCCCGTCCAGAGCAGCGGTGGTGTCAGTCACAACCTCACCACAACCGTGGGTGGCGTCATGGACAATATCCCTAAACCAAACCACCCCCTTTCACTCACAGGCGAGGAACGCCGCTCGAGTCCCCGGGATCCGGCCCACTGCTCGAGCCACCACCGAGCAGCAGCAGAGCAGCCGGACCCGAGCAGTGGGTGAGCGCAGCGTCCCCTCCTCCACCCGCGACAACTTGGCGTCACAAACAGGATCTTACCGCTCTGCCATCTGGTAGAGGTGCGCCTTGTGACCGCCGGAGGTGTCCGGCCGAAAATTTGAGAAGCCGCCATTTTGGGCGCGAAAAGTCCCCGCTCGAGCGTCTTCCCGAGTAGTGGAGGCGCGAAAGCTGAAACCCCGCCCCTGTAGAGGAGGAGCCGGAAAAAGACTAAGGGGGACGGATGGCGTCTAGCCGCATGTGAACCGTGGCTGTGGAAGCAGGGACGCCAGGACTCAGCAAGTATTTGGTTCCTGGAGCACCGCTGCACGAGATGTCCCGTCCGTCCAGCACCCCTGAAACCTCAGTGCCCGTGCCTGCGGCCAACGCCCCAACCGACCCGTTACCCCTGTCACCGGTAGCGGAGCTCGCAGCGTCTGTGAGGGAGGGCCCAGACCTGGGGTCCCCAGACCTTTCCTTCGTCACCGCCCTGCCACCGGTCCCGGCTTCCATCCCGGCCACACCGCTGATGACGACGACCCTGGCATTTCGCCCGGCCGCGACGGAGATGACGACGGCTCCGGCAGTCCGCCCAGCCGCAACGGCAGCGAAGTACCCGCCCGGGCAGCCTGATGATGGACTGGGGCAAGGGGTGCTGCCCATTTGCTTAGGGGCAGCATCAGGGCCAGATTGTTTGGGTGGGTGTCACGCTCCCCGGGTCCCCTGTGCTGCCCTCCGGCTCACCTGTCATGCTCCCCGGGTCCCCCGTCTCGCTTCCCGGTTCCTTGGTCCGGTCACCGCCGCTCCCCGCTCTCCAACACCCCTTGCCAGCGCGTCCCCAGCGTCCTGGTCCCCGCACCCGGCGTCCGTCGGCTTCACAGCCCCATCCTGGCCCTGCTGCTTCCTCCTCGCAGCTTCCTGCTCTGGCTTCTGGCACTCGGGCCGCGCGCATGCGCATTAGGGCGCGCGCGCGGTCATTGACCCTTTCTTAAAGGGCCAGCGTCCATTAACAGGAAATGATGCAAAACAGGTACAGGGTATAAAGGGGGTTTATGTCCAAGGGGGCGGGGCCTGATCTTCGTGTTTCTTAAGCTAGGAGTCAGGTCTCCTGGTGTATATGTGTATATACTCACCTATCTCTCTTGTAGAGCCGTGCCTGCCTCGCCATCCGGTCCAGACCGAATCCCGAACCCCGAACGCAGTCCATCTGCCATCCTGACAGTCCGTAACCATCTCGGATCCCTGCGGTGACCTGTCATCTCGCTCCAAAGGTTCCGGACCCCGCCTGACATCTTCTCGGCTTCCGAACCTGAGCTGCGTCACCCGGACTACCACCAGTGACTCCGTAGTCCCAGGGACTTCTCCGTTATACTCCTGTGCACGGACTGTTCTGCTGCCTATAGTGCTCCAGCTACCGGACCCCTTACCACCATCTAGGAGTTCGGCCCAGTGGATCCACCTCCTGGGTCTGCCCGTCCACCTGGCCCTGACAGTGGGTGACTGAAGGACCCGTTCCGTTGTTATTATTAAAAAAATGTTTTATTGTTGTTGCAACGGTTGAGGTGATATGCCTCCCGTAAGGGAAGTTGTAAAAAAAAAAAAAAATGCATGTGTGAAAATGTTTAAAAAAAAATGTGTTATTCTTTTTCAGTTTGTGAAAATAAAACGGGTGATGGACGGGCAGCCCGCGGACGGTCTGCATTTTACTAAGGGGGAATGTGGTGCCCTGGACAAGCCAGGGGCCACAGGTAACAACACACACACACCCCCACCCCCAGCAGTTCACAGCAGACATCCCCAGTGAGACCTGATTTCCTCCCTCGGGTTCAGACAGACACACCAGGTGGGCGGAGTCAGGCAGATTGACACAACCACCGAGGAGTCTGGCTGGTCTGAGACAGGAAACAAGGCAGTGAAGTCCAGGCAGAGGAAGAGAGAGGAGGTCTGCAGAGAGGCAGACGCAGACTGGGGCCTAGGTTGGAGCCTAGGGCCCTCGTGTAGCCAGTGAGGCAGATGGTGGTGGCCGTCTGCGGGAGCCGGGAAGAACCGTCCCTGTCATCGCTCCCGGGATCCCCGTCCAGAGCAGCGGTGGTGTCACAACCTCACCACAACCGTGGGTGGCGTCACGGACAATATCCCTAAACTAAACCACGCCCTTTCACTCACGGGCGAGGAACGCTGCTCGAGTCCCCGGGATCTGGCCCACCGCTCGAGCCACCACTGAGCAGCAGCAGAGCAGCCGGACCCGAGCAGTGGGTGAGCGCAGCGTCCCCTCCTCCGCCCGCGACACTTCTTTTAACACATCACTTTTTTGCCCAATTTACTTTAACATAGAGAGACCGTTCAGTCAGGTGGAGTGTCGCCCCTAGCAAAAAATAGGGATTTCACAGGCAGCGATAGACAAGTGGGCTCTGCAGTGACCTGCCATGCCTTTCACTTCAGCTCTTCTTCCAGGAAAGGATCTCACAGAATAGACTAAATCCATCTCCACAGAACGGCTCCGAAAAGCTCATTCCAATTCATCAAACAGCTGCGACCGGCAGAAGATTATATGTGGAAAGTAATAGCGAAAACTTACACACTTCAAAGAGAAAATGTGCTAAACAGAAAAAGTAAGGAACAATGCAACGTTACGTGCTATATCTAGAAAACGGCTAATAGATTGGATGGGTGGATTACTATACTGTGCTTTTGTAGAAAAATCCAACTGCTACAATACTGCTTCCCTGTCCAAGAATACAACTACTATAATACTGCCCCTATGTACAAGAATATAACTACTATAATACTGCCCCTATGTACAAGAATATAACTACCATAATACTGCCCCTATGTACAAGAATATAACTACTATAATACTGCCCCTATGTACAAGAATATAACTACTATAATACTGCCCCTATGTACAAGAATATAACTATTATAATACTGCCCCTATGTACAAGACAATAGCTACTATAATACTGCCCCCTATGTACAAGAATATAACTACTATAATACTGCCCCTATGCACAAGAATATAACTACTATAATACAGCTCCTATGTACAGGAATATAACTACTATAATACTGCTCCTATGTACAAGAATATAAGTACTATAATACTGCCCCCTATGTACAAGAATATAACTACTATAATACTGACCCTATGTACAAGAATATAACTACTATAATACAGCTCATATGTACAGGAATATAACTACTATAATACCGCCCCTATGTACAAGACTATAACTACTATAATACTGACCCTATGTACAAGAATATAACTACTATAATACTGACCCTATGTACAAGAATATAACTACTATAATACTGCCTCCTATGTACAAAATATAACTACTATAATACAGCTCCTATGTACAGGAATATAACTACTATAATACTGCCCCTATGTACAAGACTATAACTACTATAATACTGACCCTATGTACAAGAATATAACTACTATAATACTGACCCTATGTACAAGAATATAACTACTATAATACTGCCCCCGATGTACAAGAATATAACTACTATAATACTGCCCCTATGTACAAGAATATATCTACTATAATACTGCTCCTATGTACAGGAATATAACTACTATAATACTGACCCTATGTACCAGAATATAACTACTATAATACTGCCCCTATGTACAAGAATATAACTACTATAATACTGCCCCTATGTACAAGAATATAACTATTATAATACTGCCCCTATGTACAAGACAATAACTACTATAATACTGCCCCCTATGTACAAGAATATAACTACTATAATACTGCCCCTATGTACAGGAATATAACTACTATAATACTGCTCCTATGTACAAGAATATAAGTACTATAATACTGCCCCCTATGTACAAGAATATAACTACTATAATACTGCCCCTATGTACAAGAATATAACTACTATAATATAGCTCCTATGTACAGGAATATAACTACTATAATACTGCCCCTATGTACAAAAATATAACTACTATAATACTGACCCTACGTACAAGAATATAACTACTATAATACTGCCCCTATGTACAAGAATATAACTACTATAATACAGCTCCTATGTACAGGAATATAACTACTATAATACTGCCCCTATGTACAAGAATATAACTACTATAATACTGACCCTATGTACAAGAATATAACTACTATAATACTGACCCTATGTACAAGAATATAACTACTATAATACTGCCCCCTATGTACAAGAATATAACTACTATAATACTGCCCCCTATGTACAAGAATATAACTACTATAATACTGCCCCCTATGTACAGGAATATAACTACTATAATACTGCCCCCTATGTACAAGAATATAACTACTATAATACTGCCCCCTGTGTACAGGAATATAACTACTATAATACTGCCCCTATGTACAAGAATATAACTACTATAATATTGCCCCTATGTACAAGAATATATCTACTATAATACTGCTCCTATGTACAGGAATATAACTACTATAATACTGACCCTATGTACCAGAATATAACTACTATAATACTGCCCCTATGTACCAGAATATAACTACTATAATACTGCCCCTATGTACAAGAATATAACTGCTATAATACTGCCCCTATGTACCAGAATATAACTGCTATAATACTGACCCTATGTACAAGAATATAACTACTATAATACTGCCCCTATGTACAAGAATATAACTACTATAATACTGCCCCTATGTACAAGAATATAACTACTATAATACTGCCTCCTATGTACAAGAATATAACTACTATAATACTGCCCCTATGTACAAAAATATAACTACTATAATACTGCCCCTATGTACAAGAATATAGCTACTATAATACTGCCCCTATGTACAAGAATCTAACTACTATAATACTGCTCCTATGTACAAGAATATAACTACTATAATACTGACCCTATGTACAAGAATATAACTACTATAATACTGCCCCTATGTACAAGAATATAACTACTATAATACTGCCCCTATGTACAAGAATATAACTACTATAATACTGGTCCTATGTACAAGAATATAACTACTATAATACTGACCCTATGTACAAGAATATAACTACTATAATACTGCCCCTATGTACAAGAATATAGCTACTATAATACTGCCCCTATGTACAAGAATAAAACTGCTATAATACTGCTCCCTATGTACAAGAATATAACTACTATAATACTGCTCCTATATACAAGAATATAACTACTATAATACTGCTCCTATGTACAAGAATATAACTACTATAATACTGCTCCTATGTACAAGAATATAACTACTATAATACTGCCCCCTATGTACAAGAATATATCTACTATAATACTGCCCCTATGTACAAGAACATAACTACTATAATACTGCCATCTGTGTAAAAGAATATAACTACAATTATACGCCTCATGTATAAAAATAAAACTTTTATAATATGGCCTGTAATGTATGAGATTTGCAATTGATTGGGCGTTTTATGCCTCAATGTGTAAAGCTTCTGAAGTTGATATCACCTTTCCTCTTAATCACAGAACTTTCTCTTCAGTAATAATAATATGGCGTGAAGCCGCGATCACTTCGAAATGATCCAGACATGGCGATAAGTAGAGGAGCATTCATCATCATGGTGACAGCGCTCTGGTTTCATCTGACGCATATTGCAGTAATGTTCTTGGAGGAGATGTGGAGACATTCGCACATCTTTTTCTTGTCATGTCTACAGAGAAATCTCAAACATCTTAACCATTTCAGTTCCGTTGAAAATAAAAACAGCTTGTATTGGATCCAGGGATCACATAATCACTGGGCTTTTTACAGGAACACTCGATCTGCTGGATCTTTATAGACCAGGATCAATTCTGATAATGACTTTTACCTTCATAGGGGGCTATTTTACCTATAAGGCCACACACGGCATCAAAATCGGAGCGAGTGGAATGCGATAAAACATTGCATTCCACTTGGACCAATATTACCCTATATGCCCACTCCCATGAGCAATTATTTTCTCAGGCGTAATCAGACCGAGAAAACAATCGCAACATGTTGTGGGTGTGACGCCCTGGACTAGCCAGGTAGTCACAGACAGGCCCTTGCACAAACACCCATCCCCCTAAAAAGGTAACAGCAGCCAACCTAAAAAACCTTGGTCACCCCTCTCGGGT
The DNA here is from genome assembly GCF_048569485.1 of Anomaloglossus baeobatrachus. Taxonomy (NCBI): domain Eukaryota; kingdom Metazoa; phylum Chordata; class Amphibia; order Anura; family Aromobatidae; genus Anomaloglossus; species Anomaloglossus baeobatrachus. Next base: position 124,503,348 of record NC_134364.1, read on the forward strand.
ATTGACGCTCACACCAGGGGGAGAAGCCAGGTGGTTGGCCACGCCCACCGAGGAGTTCGGATAGCCTGAGGCAGGAAAAACAGGGGAGATGAGTTTTGGAGGTGAAAAAGTGAGGAGTTGAGAGGAATAAACGTCTGACAGGGGTCTGGGTCGTAGCCTGGACACCCTTTGGCCAAGAGGCAGACGGTGGTCGCCGCCTGCAGGAGCCGGGAAGACGGCCTGGTGGAACCGTAAGGGACCGGGACAGGGTAGTGGCCCGCCGGTACCGAACCAGGGGGAACCGACTGGAAACCAGAGCACATAGGGGGGTACTCAGACCCTGAACCGAGGTCCCGAATCTACCGGACTAAGTTAATTCACTGATTGAGGTCTGGACTTTAGGTCCTTTTCCAACCAAGTCCCGACTGAAGACAACAGCCCAACGAGGGGGATAGAAAGCCACCGCTCAGGCAGAGAGATCCCACGGGCCAGCATCTGCGGGCAAACGGGCTCTCCCGACACACACACAGCCGGGGAGCGGACTCCCGTCGCTGAAGCGCAGGCAGCCCACAGCTACAAAACAAGGTGCAGGAGAAAGACGGGGACCACCAAACCGGGTGGGGGAACAGACGCAGCCGGCTGCGGGCATCTTTGTGGTTTACTAGAGACTCCGGTGTATCTGTCAGAGTGAGTACAACTGTGCCCCCGGGCCGCGCACCGCCCCGCACCACACCAATCTGTCCACAACTTCACAACCGGGCCCCGGGACCATCAACCCCCTACCCACGGAGGGGTCAACACCTGGCTGTGTGACGCCCTGGGCAAGCCAGGGGTCACAGGTCATAACACCACCACACCCTACACCCCAGTTAGGAACACCAAGGCTACCAAAATCCTTGTTGCCTGCCTCCAGGGGCTGATGTTCACACCAGGGGGTGGGCCAGGCGGTTGGCTCCGCCCACCGAGGAGTTCACAGCCCTGGAGGCGGGAAGAACCAGGCAGAACAACTAGGGAAGTGAAGGGTAAACAGTGAGAGTAGAGACAGAAAAGTGACAGTAGTAAAGCCTGAAGTTGTTCCGGGTGTGTGCCCCGGACAGTGACAGCAAGGTCAGCAGACGGCGGTGACAGTCTGCAGGGGGACAGCTCGGAGGTTGCTGGAAGGACCGCGGACGGGTGGTGACCCGGCGGTCTGGAGCAGTATACGAAGAACAGTCAGCACCAGGGCAGGGGCCTTTCGGATCCCGGCAAGGCTAGGAGTCGCCATAATTTGCCAAATCCGTCAGTGAAGGGGACGTCTGTCTCCCAACAACTAAGTCCCGATTGAAGGCAACAGTCCAACCGCAACGGAGAGACACCGCCACCCGCCAGGGCACCAGTTTCTCAGGGGCCAGCGCCTGCGGGCAAAGTAGGGCTCCTCCGGCCCATAACCAAACCGGGGAGCGGGTTACCGGTGGGAACCCATCGCAACCATTATCATCATAGGTGCAGGACAGAGGGACCGTCACCGTCACCTACTGGGGAAAGCAAGTGCAGCCGTCCGTGGGAACCGTCTTTCCAGCCGTGTGTTTTACCGAGAACTGTGTCATCGTCTCAGGCTGAGTGAGTACCACAGTGCCGCAAGGCACAGCGCTGCCCCCGCGTCCCTGCGCCCACCAAGCCCTGCATCACCCACCTCATCACTGGGCCCCGGGATCACCAACCCCTACCCACGGAGGGGCAACACAACAACTGGCTGCTCCATACCATCCCTCCCGGGATCCCCATACAGAGCAGCGGTGGTGTCAACAAATCACCACAACCATGGGTGGCGTCACGGACAATAAACAATCCCCACACCCAAAAACCCCCTTTCACTCACGGGCGAGGAGCGCCGCTCGAGTCCCCGGGATCCGGCCCATCGCTCGAGCCACTGAGCAGCGGCAGGCCGCAGCAGCCGCGGCAGCCGGACCCGAGCAGTGGGAGAGCGTGGCGTCCCCTCCTCCGCCCGCGACAACTTGGTGTCACGAACAGGATCTTACCGCTCTGCCGTTGGGTAGAGGTGCGCCTTGTGACCGCCGGAGGTATCCGGCTGAAAAATTTCGGAAGTCGCCATCTTTGGCGCGAAAAGTTCCCGCTTGAGCGTCTTCTCGAGTAGCAGAGGCGCGAAGGCCAAAACCCCGCCGCAATAGAGGAGGGGCCGGAAAGAAGCTAAGGGGGACGCGATGGCGGCTGGCTGCATGTGAACGCAGCTATAAAAGCAGGGACGCCAGGATTCTGCAGTCACCCTGTTCCTGGAAGAAGTCACCAGCAGAATGTGGATGCCGTCCCGAAGCACCGTAGCCCCCGCACCGGGAGCCGCGGCGTGGGTGGAGATCCGGACCGCGCAGCTCTATCAAAGGCTGCAGGTCAAAATGCAGCTCCTCATGGAGGAGTGGGAGGCCGACATGGCGGACGTGATAGCGACCGTGCGGAGACGCGAGGAGGAAGCCAAGGAAGGGAGGGTGAGTGACCCACGCCCCGATGCCCTTGAAGGGCCGGTCATCGCGGCTGCGGGACCTGGTCCAAGCCCTCTCGCTCTGTTGCCTCCCTCGCCACCCGTCTCGGAAGCTGTGACCCCCGCCACTAGGCCCGCTGCCACCGCAACCGGTAGCGATACCCAGCATGCCCGCCCCGGCGGGCCGACCTGTAGCCGGAGCCCGTAGCAAGTCGGAGGTGCTGCCATGGAAGGCCCCGAAGTCTGCACTGGAGGCAGCCCCTGAGAAGTCCCCCGAGCCGGAGCTGATGACCCGTTCCGAGCCGAAGGCCCAGCCGCAGAAAGCCCCTGTGCCCATCCCCCACACCTCGGCTGAGGTGGCGCCGGGTTGTCGCTGCAAGGCAGCGCCCAAGGCCAAGACACCGCGGGACCTGCCGCCCAGATCCCTGACAGTGGGCAACGTCCAGAATGTCCCGCGGGGCCCAATCCGTGCGCCGGAGCTCGCAGCAGCACCGTATTGGGACAGGGAGCCGGTACCGCTGGGTCCGGAGATCGGTGAAAGAGAAAAGAAGAAAGCGGAATTGGTGGCCCGTGCAATCCGGGAGAAGGAGAACCTCCGCCAGGCGACGTTCCGTGTCCGGGGACCACTGTATGAAGGACAGGTGAGGCGGTTTGATGTCCGCCGGGGCTATGGGTTTATCTATGAACCGGGCCTGGAGGCCGAAGTGTTTATAGCCCGGCGGGATGTGAATGCCCACCTGCCCGAGGAGCACCCCGGCCGTAATCTGATGCCGGGTGACATTGTACAGTATTCCCGGCACTGTGGAGAGAGGGGGTGGTTCGCCCTAGATGCAAAACTGAGGGGCAGCCAGTTGAGCCGAGTGTGTTCTGCACCCCCTCCCTCAGATGAAGCCGACGACTTGGACTAGGGCAGCGGAGCACCGTTGTCCAGTCCCCGTTGGGACCACCAGTGTGTTTGTTTAAAGTTCTACAGCTGATGATAAGAAATGATTACCGAAGCTTCATCTGATTCTCCTGTGATTGAAACCGGCCGTTGCCGGCACCGTTGTCCCCGTGGGGACCGTTTAAAAAGTTTTGCATGGAGAACTTTCCATGGACAAGCCCGTGAACTTGCAGGGCAACCACAGACGTTAGTGGCTTGTAAATAAGTTGTTTTACCATTACCGTTTCCGCATCACCGCCTCCGGAGAGGCAGGTTGGAGGGAGGGCCCACAGCGGAGCAGGCTGGGGCCCAGCCACCACAGGAACCGGTGGCTACCCTCTGGAGGGAAAGGACAGATCCCGCTCGGGTGACTTGGTGCAGGACTGGGGTAAAGGGGTGCTGCCTGGGCTTTAGGGGCAGCATCAGAGCCAGGTTGCTTGGGTGGGAGAGAGCGGAGACCGTAACCGTAAACCGTTTGCAACGTTTAAGAAATGTGCCTCCCGATGTGGGATGATGTCATGAATTGTTATGTTACAGTTTTACCTTTTTATATATTTTTCAGAAAATAAAACCGGTGTTGGACGGGCAGCCCGCGGACGGTCTGCATTTTGCTAAGGGGGAATGTGACGCCCTGGGCAAGCCAGGGGTCACAGGTCACAACACCACCACACCCTACACCCCAGTTAGGAACACCAAGGCTGCCAAAATCCTTGTTGCCTTCCTCCAGGGGGCTGATGTTCACACCAGGGGGTGGGCCAGGTGGTTGGCTCCGCCCACCGAGGAGTTCACAGCCCTGGAGGCGGGAAGAACCAGGCAGAACAGCTAGGGAAGTGAAGGGTAAACAGTGAGAGTAGAGACAGAAAAGTGACAGTAGTAAAGCCTGAAGTTGTTCCGGGTGTGTGCCCCGGACAGTGACAGCAAGGTCAGCAGATGGCGGTGACAGTCTGCAGGGGGACTGCTCGGAGGTTGCTGGAAGGACCGCGGACGGGTGGTGACCCGGCGGTCTGGAGCAGTATACGAAGAACAGTCAGCACCAGGGCAGGGCCTTTCGGATCCCGGCAAGGCTAGGAGTCGCCATAATTTGCCAAATCCGTCAGTGAAGGGGACGTCTGTCTCCCAACAACTAAGTCCCGATTGAAGGCAACAGTCCAACCGCAACGGAGAGACACCGCCACCCGCCAGGGCACCAGTTTCTCAGGGCCAGCGCCTGCGGGCAAAGTAGGGCTCCTCCGGCCCATAACCAAGCCGGGGAGCGGGTTACCGGTGGGAACCCATCGCAACCATTATCATCATAGGTGCAGGACAGAGGGACCGTCACCATCACCTACTGGGGAAAGCAAGTGCAGCCGTCCGTGAGAACCGTCTTTCCAGCCGTGTGTTTTACCGAGAACTGTGTCATCGTCTCAGGCTGAGTGAGTACCACAGTGCCGCAAGGCACAGCGCTGCCCCCGCGTCCCTGCGCCCACCAAGCCTGCATCACCCACCTCATCACTGGGCCCCGGGATCACCAACCCCTACCCACGGAGGGGCAACACAACAAACTGGCTGCTCCATACCATCCCTCCCGGGATCCCCATACAGAGCAGCGGTGGAGTCAACAAATCACCACAACCGTGGGTGGCGTCACGGACAATAAACAATCCCCACACCCAAAAACCCCCTTTCACTCACGGGCGAGGAGCGCCGCTCGAGTCCCCGGGATCCGGCCCATCGCTCGAGCCACCGAGCAGCGGCAGGCCGCAGCAGCCGCGGCAGCCGGACCCGAGCAGTGGGAGAGCGCGGCATCCCCTCCGTCCACAACCTCACAACCGGGCCCCGGGACACCTGGCTGCGCAACACCATCCCCGGGGCCCTAGTAAACAGCAGCGGTGGTGTCTACATTCACCACAACCCGTGGGTGGCGTCACGAACTTAACCCAAACCACTACCCCGGCCGTAAACCTACCTACCAACCCCCTACGTAGCGCCAGCTTCCTTTCAGAGTGACGTGACCCCGGGTCCAGAGGCACTCGAGCCACCCACCAATGAGCCCGGATCCGAGCGGCTCGGCTGCAGCCGAGGGCGGGGCGGTACACGGGTGCACTAAGAGTTCTTTTTATCTCACACCCATTCAAGTCTATGGGGCGAGAGAAAAATCGTACTGCACTTGCGGTACACTGGTGTAATGAGAGTGCAGGGTGAGAATGTTAATAGCCTGCAACGGAGGAGAGAGGGAGATAAATCCCTCCCTCCCCTTCGCAGCACCGGCCCGCCCCTCCTCAGTGCCAGCTCTCCCCTCCTCAGAGCTGGCCCTCCCCTCCGCAGCGCCAGCCCGTACCGCCTCAGTGCTGGCCCACCCCTCTTCAGTGTCGGCCCTCCCCTCCTCAGCACCGGCTCTCCCCTCCGCAGCTCCGGCCTTCCCCTCCGCAGCGCCGGTGCGCCCCTCCGCAGAGTCGGCATGACCCTCCGCAGCGTCGGCCCGCCCCTCTTCAGTGCCGGCCCTCCCCTTCTCAGCGCCGACCCGAGCCTCCTCAGCACCGGCCTGACCCTCTTCAGCACCGACCCACCCCTCCTCAGTGCTGGCTGCCACTCCTTAGTGCCAGCCCTCCCCTCCTCAGCACCGGCCCACCCCTTCTCAGTGCCGGCCCGCCCCCCGCAGCTGAGGTCCGCTCACCGCAGGGACACTAGCATGACACTCGGCTCCAGCTGTGCTGCCAGGGTGAGCAGAGTCTAATGTGAGGCTCGCAGTAGTCCCTGTGTGGCCCCGGCCTAACTTAGACTCCTTTCTATGACCTAGATAAAGGGACAACTAAACAATAGAAATAATCCATTGTCCCCCATGGGTCAATTAAGGCCTCTCAAGAGTCACATTTCAGTGAGTGTAAAAGTGTAAAAGTGTACCCCTGTTTAAATTCCACATTTTAGTTATGTTAAAAAAAAGTCATACCAAGAAAAAAAAAAAATCAGAACATTTAACCCCTTCACCTCCGGACGACTTTCCATTTTTCATTTTTGTTTTTTGCTCCCCTTCTTCCGAGAGCCGTAACTTATTTATTTTTCCATCAAACTTGTCATATGAGGGTTTGTTTTTTGCAGGACAAGTTGTACTTTTCAATGAAACCATAATTTTTACCATATAGTGTGCTTAAAAATAGCAAAAAAAATCCAAGTGCAGAAAAATTGCAAAAAATAGTGCGATTGCACAATTGTTTTTAGGGGTATTTTATTGACCGTGTTCACTATATGGTAAAACTGATGTGTCGGTATGATGCCTCAGGTTGGTACAAGTTTGTAGATACTAAACATGTATAGGTTTACTTTTATCTATGGGGTTAAAAAAATTCAGAAGCGTGTCCAAAGAAAATAGCTCACTTTATGCGCCATTTTCCGAGACTTATACCATTCTCATTTTTTGGGATCTGGGGCTCAGTGATAGCTTTTTGTGTCTTGAGCTGACGTTTTTAACAGTACCATTGCTGTACAGATGCTACATTTTTATCGCATTTTATTGTATTTTGCACAAAATTTGTGGCAACCAAAAAACATATTTTTGGAATTTTTTTGCTGCTGCACTGTTTACCGATCAGGTTAATTGATGTTATGTTTTGATAGATCGGGCATTTCTGAAATCGACAATACCAAATATGTGTATATTTTTTCTTTTTTTAATCATTTAATTTTCAATGAGGCGAATGGTGGGTGATTTGAACTTTTAGGGGGTTTTTATTGTTTTTCAATTTTTTTAAACTTTTTTTTACATTTTTTATTTATTTTACTACTCCCCCTAGGGGGCTATAAATATCAGCAGTCTGATTGCTAATTCATTTCTGTTGATCAGAGCTGCATAGCTCTGATCAGCAAAAATGTTGCGCTCCTGTTAGAGCCGCTGCTCTTTCGGCTCTAACAGGAACTATGTCATGAGAGCAAAAGGAGTCATCACATAACCCGTTGCTACAATAGCAACCATCAGCTCCCCGTGATCAAGTCAAGGGGCTCTCCGATGGTGACAGGGAAAGGCAGTTTCCCCACGTGGCAATTAAAATCGTGCTGTCCCATTTTGACAGCGCGATCTAGGAGGTTAACAGGAGTGGGTTGATCGTGGATCCACCCAGGCCTGTTAGCTGCACATGTCTGCTGTTCAAATCAGCAGATATGTGCAGGGATCAGCAGCGGCTCACCGCAGCAGCCGGGAGGGTTTACGCCTTCATGATTTAGGACGTACCAGTACGTCCTCGGTCGCGAAGGGTTAATGTCTCACCTGTCCAAATGCACTGAAAAACAAACAGAAATCATTTTCAGGGGAAAAATAACAATAACAAAACTAACAATGTGGTTGCATAAGTGTGAACAACATCTTATAGTTGGCAATGTGATTGTGTTTAGAATTACCTAATGACATTTAATCTGATGTTAAATAGTAGTCTGCACTTGAGTGCTAAAATTGACAGTGATTCTGATTAACCCCATATAAAATAAAGTTTACCAGTAGGATTTATCTGACATTTTCTTAGTTGCACTTTACAGAAATAGCCATAATCCGGAAACAGCTGCCAACACAGCAAAGGGATCTTATTTTTTGAATGTTATCAGTCAGGAGAAGGGCACAAAAGCATTTCCAAGGCATTAAATTTACTATGGAAAAATGAAGACTGTCATCAAGAAAAGTATTAAATTTGTCACAACATTGATATTACCTGGAACTGTAAGTCCCTCAAAAATTGATTAGAAAATAATAAAAAAAATTGGTCCAGGAGTCTGCCCTGAAGCCTATGGCAACATAATTGCTTCATGAATTTCTGGCTAGTCTTGGTTGTGTACTGTATGTGCAATAATATCATGTATGTCTCATATATCTGGCCTGTGAGGTAGGGTGGGAAGATGGAAGCCTTTATATACAAGGAAACACATCCAAGCCCAGCTATATTTTCCCAAATCCTACATCAAGTCTGCCAAAAGTATGTAACGCCTGCCTGGATATACAGACTCAGATGGGATGTAACGGGGAGGCTAAAGGGAAGCCACTCACCAAGTAGGACCCCCAGAACCCTGAAACCCTTTAACCCCTATACAGGGATTTGGAATTACACAGGACCCTGGAGATCACTACCTGTGGAAGGCTGCAGTCCGATGAGAGTAGTAATCAGGCAGGGTCAAACCAGGAATTGCGGAACAGGGACAGAATCGGCAGGCAGTGACGTAGTCAGCAAACGTAGCAGAGGTCAGATCCGGGTCAGGCAGCAAGGTACAAAAACAGTAGGCAGAAGGGTAGTCAAAAACACGCAGAAGTCAACACAGGAATCACCAACAGAATAGGACGTAACAGGAGCCAGTAAAATCAGAACTATATCTGGCAGTAATCATGTGGCAGGAGGGGAAATATGAAGGGTGTGGAGTCTTCCCATTGGCTGTAGCTGAACGCTGGCAACTTCAGCTGGAAGACACATGCCACCCACACTCAGCCAGCGGTACTGCAGATCCCAAGCTAACCCAGCCCAGTGGATGATCGGAGCCTGCGCCCACTGGTACCGCTGGCATCGACTTCTCTCCCATCACCAGCACCATCCACAGCAGGAACACTGTGTCGCCTGGCGATCGGAGCAGAAGTCGCTGGAGCAGACTCCGGCGGTGACGTAACAGTACCCCCCCCTCCACGAGGGGTCTCCGGACCCTCAAAACCCGGCTTCCCAGGAAATTGGAGGTGAAACTGTTGGACCAGACCCCTAGCATGAACATCGCTCGCAGGGACCCATGACCTCTCCTCGGGGCCGTAACCCCTCCAATGCACCAAATACTGTACCGCCCCTCTGACAATACGGGAATCAAGTATTCTCTGTACCTCATACTCCAAGTTACCTTCCACCAAAACAGGAGGAGGAGGGTCACTGACTGGGTGAATGGGGACACGATATAACTTGAGGAGGGACTTATGGAACACATTCGATATCTTGAAGGATGGGGGGAGTTGCAGGCGGAAAGCTGTGGAATTAATGACCTCGATTATCTCGTAAGGTCCAATAAATCTCGGACCCAGCTTAGCAGAAGGGACCTTGAGTTTAATATTTTGTGTGGATAACCATACCTTGTCCCCAACTCCAAGGCTAGGGCACTTGGAACGTCTCTTATTAGCAGAGGAGGCTTGACCAACCTTTGCCTTCTTCAGGTTCTCTTTCACCTCAGACCAGATAGCCTTTAATTTGTCCACAGTTGAGTCAGCCTCAGGAGTATCCACCACAGCGGAAGAAAAAGAACCAAAACGTGGATGCAACCCTAAATTGCAGAAAAAGGGGGTAGTCTTGATGGATTCCTGATACTGATTATTGATAGAAAACTCAGCTAGCGGCAGATATTCCACCCAGTCAGACTGACGGTCAGACACATAACACCGGAGATATTGTTCAAGGATTTGATTGGAACGTTCGGTCTGACCATTGGTCTCTGGGTGGTAGCCAGATGAAAAAGATAGCTCTATATTGATCTTTTTACAAAACGCCCCCCAGAATTTTGAGACGAACTGCGTTCCTTGGTCAGAAACAATATTTTCCGGAACCCCGTGTAACCGCACAATATGCCTAATAAAACAACTTGCTAAGAGTTTCAGAATTGGGTAATCCGGACAGAGGAACAAAATGACACTGTTTGCTGAATCTATCCACTACTATCCAGATACAAGTCTTCCCTTCTGAGGGTAGAAGGTCAGTGATGAAGTCCATGGAGAGATGTGTCCAAGGGCTTACTGGAGTAGGTAGGGACTGGAGAAATCCGGCAGGGCGGGTACAGGGTGTCTTGGCTCGAGCACAAGTTTCACAAGCCAGTACATATTCCTTACAATCTTTCGCTATGGTTGGCCACCAAAAATTCCTGGTTACTAATCGGAGGGTATTGCCAATACCAGGGTGACCTGCCAGCACAGAATTGTGGGATTCCTGGAGTACCTATAGGCGCAGTGAGGGGGCGACAAACAGTTTATGGACAGGGGTGGTTTCAGGAGCATGGTCTTGGGTATTATGGACCTCTTTTATCAAATCTAAGGAAACCGATGACATAATAATGCCTTTAGCTAAAATATGCACTGGTTCAGAGTCTTCGGACTGAGAGGGACAGAAGCTACGGGAAAGTGCATCAGCTCTGGTGTTCTTGGTACCGGGCCAGAATGTTACTACAAAATCAAATCTGGAGAAGAACAATGCCCACCTAGCTTGCCTAGGATTGAGTCTCTTAGCAGATTCCAGATAAGTGAGGTTCTTATGGTCTGTGATGACTGTGACCTTATGTTTGGCGCCTTCGAGGAAGTGGTGCCATTCCTCAAAGGCCCATTTAATTGCCAACAGCTCTTGATTACCAATGTCATAATTTCTCTCTGTGGGAGAAAACTTGCGGGAAAAGAAGGCACAAGGACGAAGCTGAGTGAGAGATGGAGTACCTTGTGATAGCGCCGCTCCCACTCCAACCTCGGATGCATCGACTTCTACTATAAACGGACGCATAAGGTCAGGCTGAACCAGAATCGGGTCTGAGGAGAAACATCTTTTTAATTTTGAGAAGGCATGGATCGCCTCTGGCTTCCAATTAACCACATCAGCCCCCTTTTTAGTCAAATTGGTGAGGGGGTTTGCCAATTTTGGAAAAATCTCTAATATATTTGCGATAATAATTAGCATACCCAAGGAAACGCTGTAGGGCTTTCAGAGACTTGGGTTGCACCCACTCCTTAATCGGTTGAAGCTTAGAGGGATCCATGCGGAAGCCTTCTGCAGACAATATATAACCCAGGAAATTAACCTCTGCCTCAAAAAAAACACATTTCTCATATTTAGCAAATAGGGAGTTCTCCCTGAGTCTCTGGAGTACAGTGCAGACATGTTGGACATGTGACGTAGCATCAGGAGAATAAATCAGAATGTCATCCAGATAGACCACCACATATTGACCACAAATATCTCTGAAAATGTCATTTACAAAGTTCTAAAACACCGCCGGCGCATTACTTAATCCAAAAGGCATTACCAGGTACTCATAATGTCCCTCTGGAGTATTAAATGCAGTTTTCCACTCATCTCCTTCTCTGATGCAGATTAGGTTATATGCTCCCATGAGATCCAGCTTGGTGAACCACCGGGCTCCTATGAGCTGGTTAAAGAGATCGGGGATGAGTGGCAGAGGGTACTGATTCTTTACAGTAATAGCATTCAGTTCACGGTAGTCAATACAAGGTCTGAGGCCACCATCTTTCTTATCAACAAAAAAGAATCCAGCGCCGACTGGTGACCTGGATGGTCTGATGAACCCTCTCTGCAGACTGTCTGCTATATAATCTTTAATAGCCTGACTCTCCAGACCAGAAAGATTATACATTTTACCCTTGGGGAGTCGGGAATTTGGGACCAAATCTATGGGGCAGTCATAATCTCTGTGCAGAGGTAATTTTTCAGATTCAGATACAGAAAACACATCAGCAAATTCCCTGAATACATGAGGTATGAAGATAGGTTCAGCTCTAGTCAGGTTCACAGATAAAGACATGCACGTCTCCTGACACTCAGGGTTCCAGCGCACAATCTCACCCTGATGCCAGTCTATGATGGGGTTATGTTTACGCAGCCATGGCATGCCCAATACCACTGCTGACATCAGATTCTCAAGAACAAAAAAATGACACAGTTTCTACATGCAGAGCACCAACAAGCATGGAGATCTCTGGAGTTACAAAAGTAACCACACCCTGAGTGAGAGGTGTACTATCGATAGCAGATATTCTAATAGGTGCATTTAACCTTAGCAAAGTCAAACCCAGCTCTTTTGCTACAATAGTGTCTATAAAATTAGCAGCAGAGCCACAATCAACAAAGGCCTGCAGCCGTACAGATTTTCCCTGGTGAGACAATGAGACAGGTAACATTAAGCTCATAGGGTCTGCAGGAAGTACCTGGGCACCTGAGCGGGTATCCTGGGGTCTGCTCAGGTGGTGCTGCTGCCTTAGAAGCGATTGCCTCTCTGATCCAGGCACTCCACCACGTGATCTGCTCCCTTGCAGTCGACGGGACTCTGGACATGCTGAGGTAGGTACTGCAGCGGGGGCTTGGACCTGAGCAGACCTGAGGTCCTGCACTTGCTGTGTCAGTCCATGTACAAGCCCAGAAAGGGTGTGCACCTGATTTAGCACACCATTTTTATTTTTCTCTCCTGGTTAGAGGGCCAGAGATAATGTAACGCCTGCCTGGATCCACAGACTCAGATGGGCTGTAAAGGGGAGGCTAGAGGGAAGCCACTCACCAAGTAGGACCCCCAGAACCCTGAAACCCTTTGACCCCTATACAGGGATTTGGAATTACACAGGACCCTGGAGATCACTACCTGTGGAAGGCTGCAGTCCGATGAGAGTAGTCGTCAGGCAGGGTCAAACCAGGAATAGCAGAACAGGGACAGAATCGGCGGGCAGTGACGTAATCAGCAAACGTAGCAGAGGTCAGATCCGGGTCGGGCAGCAAGGTACAAACCAGTAGGCAGAAGGGTAGTCAAAAACACGCAGAAGTCAACACAGGAATCACCAACAGAATAGGACATAACAGGAGCCAGTAAAATCAGAACTATATCTGGCAGTAATTATGTGACAGGAGGGGAAATAAGAAGGGTGTGGTGTCTTCCCATTGGCTGTAGCTAAACGCTGGCAACTTCACCTGGAAGACACATGCCACCCACAGTCAGCCAGCGGTACTGCAGATCCCAAGCTAACCCAGCCCAGTGGATGATCGGAGCCTGCACCCACTGGTGCCGCTGGCATCGACTTCTCTCCCATCACCAGCACCATCCACGGCAGAAACACGGCGTCGCCTGGCGATCGGAGCAGAAGTCGCTGGAGCAGACTCCGGCGGTGACGTAACAAAGCATTAGAGAAAATGTGTTATGGTCTGATTGGATCAAGATTAACTTTTTGGCTTAAATTACAAGAGGTAGGTTTGGCGCTAAGCCAACACTGCAAATAATCAAAAGTATACCATACCCCCAATAAAGCATGATGGAGGCAGCATTTTGCTTTGGAGCTGTTTGTCAGCAGTTGGAGTCAAGGTGTAGGAATTTACAAACAGTTGCAAATTCTATTCCATTTTACATCCAAACCCCTCGGCCACTGCTTAAAAGCTGAAAATGAAGAAGAATTTTACTTTTCAGCATGCCAGTGAGCCTACGTACACAATGTCCAAATACCTTGAGGATAAAGGTCCTGGGTTTAGCCAGCGCAGCAGCGCTGTGGCTGGTGATATGGTGTATCCTCCGCTGCTGCGCTGTCTAAACCCAGGACCTTTATCCTCAAGGTATTCTCTACCAAACGCTATTAACCCACTCAAATTTCCAAATCCCAGGCACCCATCTTGAAGCGACTCTTGACTAAGACCCAGGCGGGGTCGAAACGTCGGAATGACTTCACAGTCGCCTCAATAAATTTGAAAACTTTTTTGCATCACAATCTATGAGTGCAGTGAATTTATTTATTATCTTGGATTGGACCCATTTTTCACTTGCACCACCATCCACTAGTCAGAGTGCAGACCAATTTTTTTGATCTACATGCCACTTAGCACAGGAACTCACAAATAAAAACTCATTATTCATTGCTGTTTGTAGCCAGAAATGTTGTACTCAACATCCATTTCATTGCAGCCTCTCGAGGCGACTCCTATTGGAAATGTAATTTTTTTTGTTCTATTGAGACTATAATTTATTGAATATTTAACAGTTTTGGGATACAGCACAGTAAAAAAGTGATGTTTGTAAAGGGGTTTTACATATTAAAGTATGACAATATGTTATATTTGGGGTTTTGTATAGGATTGTAGGATATTCCTCATGCTTCATTGAACATTTGGGACCAAAAGCAAAATCTTCACCTTCTGACTCTAGGGGTACTAAGGTTGGAATGACTATTAGTCCAAATTTTTGTTTAGAAAGACTGACCAGTACTGAATGACCCTTAATTAAGGATCCTGCAAAAAGTTAAAGTAAAATCCCTATGTGTGAAAGAAAAACGGTACTGTTCTGACAGGTTGCTGTGATAAAATACTAGAAAGCTACTGGATCTTCTCCCTGTCACGCTGCTCAAGTGGAAAAACTGATGCAAGGTGCAGTAAGCAGAATATCCACTAGAGGGTGCAAAAACAATAGAGAAGTCAGCAAGCCGAGTCAATTACCAGGCTGTCAATTGGAGACCAGAGGGAGATGCAAAACATAGTCAGATACAAACCGAAGGTCAGAACCAGGAAGTAACGCCAAAGTCAGGAGGGAAAAGCAGGGCCGAAGATGGATACAAACAATGCAAGGTCAGAGGCCAGGAGATAAGAGAAACGCAAAGAGACGTAGCTGGGAGGTCAGGAGAGGCTAGGTGAACAAATCGTCAGGAAGATATAAGACAGGAGAGACACAGGACAGGACTGGTAAATCAAGGAAGGTCAGAGGCAGACAGGCAGAATGGGAAGGGCTCAGGTCAGGACAGTAGCTGGATGATGGGACGGATCAGGGAACACTCAAAGAAACTGCAGAGCAAAACTATTACTGGCGATGTTCCGGAAGAGCAGCGCCAGGATATAGCGGTCTGTCCTCCGGAACGAGGCAGAAAGAGATTAACCCCTCCCATGACCAGAAACCCTGGAATGGGAAAAAAGCAAAGGCTCAGCAGCTGTAATAATAATAATAATAATAATAATATTTATTCATTTATATAGCGCTATTGATTCCACAGCGCTTTACATACAATGGAAACACTGTTCCCATTGGAGCTCACAATCTAAGGTTCCCATCTGTATGTTTTTGGAGTGTGGGAGGAAACTGGAGAACCTGGAGGAAACCCACGCAAACACGGGGAGAACATACAAACTCCTTGCAGATGCTGTCCTTGGTGGGATTTGAACCCAGGACCCAAGCGCTGCAAGACTGCAGTGCTAACCACTGAGCCACCCTGACGCCCTAATATATAATTGCTGATACAAATTGATCTCCTGATCTAACTTTAAATTTTAATTTGCTGCTCTATCTCTATAATTTCGAGACCTGATTCCTATCAATTATCAGAAATTTTGAAAAGCTGAAAATAATCTGAATCTTGGTTCAATACTATTTTATTGGGGAGGAGAAGAAAATTACCCCATCTAGTGATGATTTAAAGAGATAAATCAACATTTTTGGATGAAAAAAACTACAAAACTGGGATGTGTTGCAAAAAAAAATATATTAGTTTTATAATGATTTCAAATATTATGCCTATCATTTATTATAACAGTATTTGTCAGATACTGATTTTGTAGTAATTGTAAAAAAAAAATTCTAGGTAATGCCCTGCCAGAACCTTCTTCCTCCATTACAGCACCATAAAATTACAATTTACTGATATCTTTGGGGTATACTCTCATATTATGGTAATACACTGCATGTGTACATAGGAACGCTGGTCGTAACAAAACTTGAAGATGTCAAAGCCACACTTAACTTTCCTTAATTTGTGAAGGGTGCATGAATATTCCCTGTATTATTGTACAACTCCAAAGGAGGGGAGAATGGTTATCACCCATCTTTTCTAGAAAGCGATACAACTAGTAGAAATGCTCAATTAAATGGGAATTTAATTTGATTAAAAATTTTTTTTCAGGTACTGGAAAATATAAACATATTATGATTTGATTCACACGACTCGTCAAAAAAATGCAGAAGATTACATCAGTCTTAGAAGACTAATAGAACTTCAAGTATGATGACTTAGGCTTCTCCATAGTGTCTTGCAGCTATCACATCACATAATATAGCACATCCAATCAGGAGTCACTTTCATAGCCTGTATAAAAGCTAATGCAGGGAATGAATCAGAAATTTGGTAGGTTACTTTATTATAGGGAGAATTTGGCAGAGACAAGAAGCTGAAGCTCTAAAACATTAGAAAAAAAACTCCTGTCATGCTTTACCAAGGGCTGGTAAAACGCAGTACAGCGTATTCCCCACTAGGTGGCAGCAGAGTAGTGAAAGACAGTCAAAGTTATACTGTAACAGAAAGGAGGTTGAAGTAACTGAAGTAACTGAAGCAGAGTAACTTCAGCAGGCCGTTCTCAGGCAAACCACCAGGGGGCAATAGTGGTAGTAGTAGTAGGAGTAGTCAAACAGTCAGGGTCTAGCCAGGAGAGTCAAGTCACATGAAAGCGAGGATCAAAATCAAGTAAAAAAAACAGAACGGAGTCGGAAGCCGGGAGATCAGGTATATAGAGGGAAACACAAACAACAGACAGGAGCGGGAAGTCAGGGACCGGGACAGACAGACGAACGGGCTAGGGTACAGGTCAGGGCACGGTAACTAGGAGTCAGATCAAACAGGAAATTCTCACCAGAGCCAGTCACAGGCTGCAGAGCAAATCTATAACCAGCACAGGAATGCCAGTGCAGAGACCAGATATAGTGTCTCCTGAAAACAAAACAAGGCTGATGGGAGTTAACCCCTGACATGACCAGGCCGGGACTGGGAAACTCTGAAGCGGAGAATCCCGGTCCTGGATCATGACACTCTAGATTATAATGTGTTATACATAATAGTAGCATAATAGTAGCATAATAGTAGCAGTGAAGAAAAAGACAGTAGCAGAGATTCAATTGATGGAGAGGATACAAATAGTAGAGGTGCCAACAGTAGTGCCAGGCTCAGAATAATTGATCAGTGATATATTGTAACTGGGATCTGTCATTCTACATTTGAATTCCGAGTAGACATTTTTTTCTCCATCCTTAATGCACTAGAAAGCAGCAGTATGAAAGCACAATATTTTAAAAAAAAATAATAAATAAATAAACTCAGAGTCAGACGGTGTGTTTGCTTGTCAAAAGCAACTGTACTGGGTTATTACATTTCATATACAATTGTTTTTTATAAGAATACAAAAGCAAAAGCCTTAAATTCAAGGCATTTAGCTGTAACAGTCTATGTCACAAAATGTGCATGTCACAAGCAATTTATTTTATTGTGCGTATCTGTTTTACTAGTCAAATTTTGCATCCATACATGCCACATCAATACTTCACAATGTTGCAGGTCCTAGCTTTTTAGTTGTGTACCTACCTAATATTTCTTATTATGTCCTTTTTGGCAAGGATTGAATAATTAAGGTTTAACAGATTGTCAAAAGTTAATTATAGCGAATGTGTTAGCTGCTAGAAACTGCAGAACTACCCTAATATTGGTAACAATTGTCAATAGTACTAGCAAAACACAGGGTACAATTGGCTTCCTTTCCTTCAGACAAGCACATTAGTGAGGAGGAAGGGGAGGAATACATTATGGACTATATGGCACATCACGTATCTCAGTGAAAGAAGTGACATGCCTGTGGAGACACGGGGCTCAGAGGGTCCACTAAAACCCGCCGCCTTTAGAAAGACAGCGTGGCTCAGGGCTCATCCCAACTGAACGCCGGCCTCCTTAACCGTGGGCGTAACACTACTCAGACAACACAGGGTGAGGGAACCACAATAATTAGACTTTATTGGATTCCCAAACAATTAACGGCACATAACACATAACCAGCAAAACACACAAATGTAACAGGCAACAGAGTCTCACCCTTCCGCTGGCTCACCAGGGATTTAGAATGTCCGTGCCTCAGAGGTTCCAGGGCCGCTTACTCCAGTCCAGCAGCACCCCGCTTTTGGCGGGCACCCACCGAGAAAGGAATAACGCCAGATTTAGGAAGCTGTGTGAGGTCTGCAAAGTCTGTAACAGGTGACTGAACTGACCCAACCTGAGTGTCCTCCTTAGGTAGTCCTTGTATGATGTTACAATCCTGGCAGCCGGAGTCGAAATCCCTAGGCTGTGGGTATGGTCTCCAACCGGATCCGGAGTCCCTAGATTGAAGCCATAAGATATCCTGATCCTCTAGTCAGCTCCAAAGAGCTTAGACTGGATCCATCAGCATCCATCAACCTTCATTCACCCTGGTGGCTTAAAGAAGTCCCTTTTATAGCCATAACCTTCCCTTAGGATACACTGCGTCCTCATCGATTGGTTGGACAAGATTGCTTCTCCCATTGGATGAATTTCAAGCTGGATGGATAATGTTCATTTAAATGATGTGCATAGAAAGACTCAGTATATCTACATGGAGTCGGCAAGTCACCGACTAGACAATGGCTACTAAGGTAATTACATTATCAATACACAACTACAATACAATGGTTACTGGAAATGTCTGGAGAACAATACGTCTGGCTTTCAGTGGCCAACACAATTACATTGAGTCAACAAGAGTCTTGTAAAAACAATGAGGGACTTCTCCCCCGTCTATAGACAATCTATCGTGCTGTCTGGCTGGATTTTAAGAAACTTTAACCCATGAGAGTCCATGTCGTCACATACCTCCCCCTTCTTAATATTAGCCAGACATGATAGGCTTCCGATCATCCTTCTCCTCTTGACTAGAGATGAGCGAACCGGTCCCGGTTCGGCTCGAGGCGGTTCGCCGAACGGGGGGTCTGGCTCGAGTTCGGCTCGTCGAACGTTCGACGAACCGAACTCGAGCCCATAGGAAACAATGGCAGGCAATCACAAACACAGTAAAACACCTAGAAAACACCCTCAAAGGTGTCCAAAAGGTGACAAACAACTCACAACACAACACAAACACATGGGAAAGTGACAAGGACATGTACTCATGCGAAAACAAAACAGCTGGACAAGGAAAAAGAGGAGGACACACAGATATAGGCATGGCACGCCCTTCTAAAGTCATGTAAAACACCGCAAGGTGACTCCAAGCGGAGTCTCCCTTTTTTCCAAAAATTGGGCCCCACACACCCACCCCTTCAGTGGCAGCAGTTGTGCCCCAGTTGTACACTTCACAGCTAGATTTGCATCAAGCACATTCAAAAATACGCCATTCTTATCCGTCCCCAGGATGACACCGGGGTAGGTAGCAAAGTCTTTCCTGATCCCAGCTCTGTTCATCTTGGCTTCTTTTAAAAACACAGCAAGCAAGGGTTACTCCAAGCGGAGTCTCCCTTTTTTCCAAAAATTGGGCCCCACACACACCCACCCCTTCAGTGGCAGCACTTGGGCCCCAGTTGTACACTTCACAGCTAGATTTGCATCAAGCACATTCAAAAATACGCTATTCTTAACCGTCCCCAGGATGACACCGGGGTAGGTAGCAAAGTCTTTCCTGATCCCAGCTCTGTTCATCTTGGCTTCTTTTAAAAACACAGCAAGCAAGGGTTACTCCAAGCGGAGTCTCCCTTTTTTCCAAAAATTGGGCCACACAGACACCCACCCCATCAGTGGCAGCACTTGGGCCCTAGTTGCAAACAGGATGTTTTGATTTGCATCAAGCACATTCAAAAATACGCTATTCTTAGCCGTCCACAGGATGACACCGGGGTAGGTAGCAAAGTCTTTCCTGATCCCAGCTCTGTTCATCTTGGCTTCTTTTAAAAACACAGCAAGCAAGGGTTACTCCAAGCGGAGTCTCCCTTTTTTCCAAAAATTGGGCCACACAGACACCCACCCCATCAGTGGCAGCACTTGGGCCCTAGTTGCAAACAGGATGTTTTGATTTGCATCAAGCACATTCAAAAATACGCTATTCTTAGCCGTCCCCAGGATGACACTGGGGTAGGTAGCAAAGTCTTTGCTGACCCATGACTTGTTCATCTTGGCTTCTTTTAAAAACAATGTAAGCAAGGGTTACTCCAAGCGGAGTCTCCCTTTTTTCCAAAAATTGGGCCACACAGACACCCACCCCATCAGTGGCAGCACTTGGGCCCTAGTTGCAAACAGGATGTTTTGATTTGCATCAAGCACATTCAAAAATACGCTATTCTTAGCCGTCCCCAGGATGACACCGGGGTAGGTAGCAAAGTCTTTGCTGACCCATGACTTGTTCATCTTGGCTTCTTTTAAAAACAATGTAAGCAAGGGTTACTCCAAGCGGAGTCTCCCTTTTTTCCAAAAATTGGGCCACACAGACACCCACCCCATCAGTGGCAGCACTTGGGCCCTAGTTGCAAACAGGATGTTTTGATTTGCATCAAGCACATTCAAAAATACGCTATTCTTAGCCGTCCACAGGATGACACCGGGGTAGGTAGCAAAGTCTTTCCTGATCCCAGCTCTGTTCATCTTGGCTTCTTTTAAAAACACAGCAAGCAAGGGTTACTCCAAGCGGAGTCTCCCTTTTTTCCAAAAATTGGGCCACACAGACACCCACCCCATCAGTGGCAGCACTTGGGCCCTAGTTGCAAACAGGATGTTTTGATTTGCATCAAGCACATTCAAAAATACGCTATTCTTAGCCGTCCCCAGGATGACACCGGGGTAGGTAGCAAAGTCTTTGCTGACCCATGACTTGTTCATCTTGGCTTCTTTTAAAAACAATGTAAGCAAGGGTTACTCCAAGCGGAGTCTCCCTTTTTTCCAAAAATTGGGCCACACAGACACCCACCCCATCAGTGGCAGCACTTGGGCCCTAGTTGCAAACAGGATGTTTTGATTTGCATCAAGCACATTCAAAAATACGCTATTCTTAGCCGTCCACAGGATGACACCGGGGTAGGTAGCAAAGTCTTTCCTGATCCCAGCTCTGTTCATCTTGGCTTCTTTTAAAAACACAGCAAGCAAGGGTTACTCCAAGCGGAGTCTCCCTTTTTTCCAAAAATTGGGCCACACAGACACCCACCCCATCAGTGGCAGCACTTGGGCCCTAGTTGCAAACAGGATGTTTTGATTTGCATCAAGCACATTCAAAAATACGCTATTCTTAGCCGTCCCCAGGATGACACTGGGGTAGGTAGCAAAGTCTTTGCTGACCCATGACTTGTTCATCTTGGCTTCTTTTAAAAACAATGTAAGCAAGGGTTACTCCAAGCGGAGTCTCCCTTTTTTCCAAAAATTGGGCCACACAGACACCCACCCCATCAGTGGCAGCACTTGGGCCCTAGTTGCAAACAGGATGTTTTGATTTGCATCAAGCACATTCAAAAATACGCTATTCTTAGCCGTCCACAGGATGACACCGGGGTAGGTAGCAAAGTCTTTCCTGATCCCAGCTCTGTTCATCTTGGCTTCTTTTAAAAACACAGCAAGCAAGGGTTACTCCAAGCGGAGTCTCCCTTTTTTCCAAAAATTGGGCCACACAGACACCCACCCCATCAGTGGCAGCACTTGGGCCCTAGTTGCAAACAGGATGTTTTGATTTGCATCAAGCACATTCAAAAATACGCTATTCTTAGCCGTCCCCAGGATGACACCGGGGTAGGTAGCAAAGTCTTTGCTGACCCATGACTTGTTCATCTTGGCTTCTTTTAAAAACAATGTAAGCAAGGGTTACTCCAAGCGGAGTCTCCCTTTTTTCCAAAAATTGGGCCACACAGACACCCACCCCATCAGTGGCAGCACTTGGGCCCTAGTTGCAAACAGGATGTTTTGATTTGCATCAAGCACATTCAAAAATACGCTATTCTTAGCCGTCCACAGGATGACACCGGGGTAGGTAGCAAAGTCTTTCCTGATCCCAGCTCTGTTCATCTTGGCTTCTTTTAAAAACACAGCAAGCAAGGGTTACTCCAAGCGGAGTCTCCCTTTTTTCCAAAAATTGGGCCACACAGACACCCACCCCATCAGTGGCAGCACTTGGGCCCTAGTTGCAAACAGGATGTTTTGATTTGCATCAAGCACATTCAAAAATACGCTATTCTTAGCCGTCCCCAGGATGACACCGGGGTAGGTAGCAAAGTCTTTGCTGACCCATGACTTGTTCATCTTGGCTTCTTTTAAAAACAATGTAAGCAAGGGTTACTCCAAGCGGAGTCTCCCTTTTTTCCAAAAATTGGGCCACACAGACACCCACCCCATCAGTGGCAGCACTTGGGCCCTAGTTGCAAACAGGATGTTTTGATTTGCATCAAGCACATTCAAAAATACGCTATTCTTAGCCGTCCACAGGATGACACCGGGGTAGGTAGCACAGTCTTTCCTGATCCCAGCTCTGTTCATCTTGGCTTCTTTTAAAAACACAGCAAGCAAGGGTTACTCCAAGCGGAGTCTCCCTTTTTTCCAAAAATTGGGCCACACAGACACCCACCCCATCAGTGGCAGCACTTGGGCCCTAGTTGCAAACAGGATGTTTTGATTTGCATCAAGCACATTCAAAAATACGCTATTCTTAGCCGTCCCCAGGATGACACCGGGGTAGGTAGCAAAGTCTTTGCTGACCCATGACTTGTTCATCTTGGCTTCTTTTAAAAACAATGTAAGCAAGGGTTACTCCAAGCGGAGTCTCCCTTTTTTCCAAAAATTGGGCCACACAGACACCCACCCCATCAGTGGCAGCACTTGGGCCCTAGTTGCAAACAGGATGTTTTGATTTGCATCAAGCACATTCAAAAATACG
Organism: Anomaloglossus baeobatrachus; assembly: GCF_048569485.1. NCBI lineage: Eukaryota > Metazoa > Chordata > Amphibia > Anura > Aromobatidae > Anomaloglossus > Anomaloglossus baeobatrachus. Next base: position 124,526,101 of record NC_134364.1, read on the forward strand.
CTATTCTTAGCCGTCCCCAGGATGACACTGGGGTAGGTAGCAAAGTCTTTGCTGACCCATGACTTGTTCATCTTGGCTTCTTTTAAAAACAATGTAAGCAAGGGTTACTCCAAGCGGAGTCTCCCTTTTTTCCAAAAATTGGGCCACACAGACACCCACCCCATCAGTGGCAGCACTTGGGCCCTAGTTGCAAACAGGATGTTTTGATTTGCATCAAGCACATTCAAAAATACGCTATTCTTAGCCGTCCCCAGGATGACACCGGGGTAGGTAGCAAAGTCTTTGCTGACCCATGACTTGTTCATCTTGGCTTCTTTTAAAAACAATGTAAGCAAGGGTTACTCCAAGCGGAGTCTCCCTTTTTTCCAAAAATTGGGCCACACAGACACCCACCCCATCAGTGGCAGCACTTGGGCCCTAGTTGCAAACAGGATGTTTTGATTTGCATCAAGCACATTCAAAAATACGCTATTCTTAGCCGTCCACAGGATGACACCGGGGTAGGTAGCACAGTCTTTCCTGATCCCAGCTCTGTTCATCTTGGCTTCTTTTAAAAACACAGCAAGCAAGGGTTACTCCAAGCGGAGTCTCCCTTTTTTCCAAAAATTGGGCCACACAGACACCCACCCCATCAGTGGCAGCACTTGGGCCCTAGTTGCAAACAGGATGTTTTGATTTGCATCAAGCACATTCAAAAATACGCTATTCTTAGCCGTCCCCAGGATGACACCGGGGTAGGTAGCAAAGTCTTTCCTGATCCCAGCTCTGTTCATCTTGGCTTCTTTTAAAAACACAGCAAGCAAGGGTTACTCCAAGCGGAGTCTCCCTTTTTTCCAAAAATTGGGCCACACAGACACCCACCCCATCAGTGGCAGCACTTGGGCCCTAGTTGCAAACAGGATGTTTTGATTTGCATCAAGCACATTCAAAAATACGCTATTCTTAGCCGTCCACAGGATGACACCGGGGTAGGTAGCAAAGTCTTTCCTGATCCCAGCTCTGTTCATCTTGGCTTCTTTTAAAAACACAGCAAGCAAGGGTTACTCCAAGCGGAGTCTCCCTTTTTTCCAAAAATTGGGCCACACAGACACCCACCCCATCAGTGGCAGCACTTGGGCCCTAGTTGCAAACAGGATGTTTTGATTTGCATCAAGCACATTCAAAAATACGCTATTCTTAGCCGTCCCCAGGATGACACCGGGGTAGGTAGCAAAGTCTTTGCTGACCCATGACTTGTTCATCTTGGCTTCTTTTAAAAACAATGTAAGCAAGGGTTACTCCAAGCGGAGTCTCCCTTTTTTCCAAAAATTGGGCCACACAGACACCCACCCCATCAGTGGCAGCACTTGGGCCCTAGTTGCAAACAGGATGTTTTGATTTGCATCAAGCACATTCAAAAATACGCTATTCTTAGCCGTCCCCAGGATGACACCGGGGTAGGTAGCAAAGTCTTTCCTGATCCCAGCTCTGTTCATCTTGGCTTCTTTTAAAAACACAGCAAGCAAGGGTTACTCCAAGCGGAGTCTCCCTTTTTTCCAAAAATTGGGCCACACAGACACCCACCCCATCAGTGGCAGCACTTGGGCCCTAGTTGCAAACAGGATGTTTTGATTTGCATCAAGCACATTCCAAATCCACAAGCATTTACTCTCCCCAGGATGACACAGGGGTAGTAAATTCCTTCTGGATCCATGACTTGTTCATTTTGATGAACGTCAGTCTGTCCACATTGTCACTGGACAGACGCGTGCGCTTATCTGTCAGCACACACCCAGCAGCACTGAATACACGTTCAGAGACAACGCTGGCAGCTGGACACGACAAAATCTCCAAGGCGTAAGTTGCGAGCTCTGGCCATTTTTGTAGGTTTGAAGCCCAAAAGGAGCAAGGCTCCAGTTGCACAGTCATGGCATCGATGTTCATTTGGAGATACTCCTGTATCATCCTCTCCAGCCGTTGACTATGTGTCAGACTTGTTGTCTCTGGTGGCCTTGCAAAAGAGGGTCTAAAAAAATTATGAAAAGATTCCATAAAATTGCTGTTACCGGCACCAGAAAAGGTCCTACTGGTACGGGTAGACTGTTGAAGATGACGAGACCGTCCCATGTTTGTCAAGTTACAACTGGGAGATTCACTCCCTGCACCTGCACGGTTGTTTGGTGGAAAAGCCGAGCTAAGATCTAGTAACAGCTTCTGCTGATACTCCTGCATACGTGCGTCCCTTTCTATGGCTGGAATTATGTCACAAAATTTGGACTTGTACCGGGGATCTAATAGTGTGGCAATCCAGTAGTCATCATCACTTCTAATTTTGACAATACGACTGTCATGTTGGAGGTAGTGCAACAAAAAGGCACTCATGTGTCTTGCGCAGCCATGCGGACCAAGTCCATGCTGTGTTTGTGGCATAGAGGTGCTACCCGTTCTTTCTTCCTCTGACATCTGACCCCAACCTCTTTCAACTGAAATTTGACCAAGGTCTCCCTCATCCGCTGAGTCTTCCATGTCCATGGACAGTTCGTCCTCCATTTCTTCATGTTCTCCTGCACCTTGCTCAACATTTCGCCTGCTACTATGCGCCCTTGTCGATCCCTGTCCCCCATGGTCCCATGCCTGCTGCGTTGGTGATGATGAACGTCTGGACCTTCGTGATGTTGTTGTCCCTTGCGCATATGAATCCTCCTGTAGTTCCTCCCCTTCATGTTGTCCCACCCCCTGACTCCGAATAGTGTTTAGCGTGTGCTCCAGCATGTAAATGACTGGAATCGTCATGCTGATAATGGCATTGTCAGAGCTAAACATATTCGTCGCCATGTCGAAACTGTGCAGAAGGGTGCATAGGTCCTTGATCTGAGACCACTCCATCAGGGTGATCTGCCCCACCTCTGCATCTCGTTGGCCCAGGCTATACGTCATGACGTATTGCACCAGGGCTCTGCGGTGCTGCCACAGTCGCTGTAACATGTGGAGAGTTGAATTCCAGCGTGTCGCCACATCGCATTTCAGGCGATGAACCGGCAGGCCGAAAGACTTCTGGAGCGATGCAAGTCGCTCTGCTGCGGCGCTTGAACGGCGGAAGTGAGCTGACAGTTTTCGTGCCCTGTTCAGAAGGCCATCTAGGCCGGGATAGTGTGTTAAAAATTGCTGCACGACAAGGTTCAACACGTGAGCCATACAAGGTACGTGTGTCACCTTGCCCAGGCGAAGTGCCGCACCCAGGTTTGCAGCATTGTCGCACACGGCCTTACCAGGCTGCAGTTTGAGTGGAGACAACCATTTATTAAACTCGGACCGCAAAGCTGACCACAACTCCTCAGCTGTGTGACTCTTATTACCAAGACATGTCAAGCTAAAGACCGCCTGATGCCGTTGCGCTCTGCTGCCAGCATAGTAATGAGGGGTGCGTGATTCCTTCTGCGCAGTGAGAACGCTGGTGGCCTGACCAGGCAGGCTTGGGGCGGAGGTGGAGGACCCAGATGAGGTGGAGGATGCAGAAGCAGTGGCGGAACTTGGACAGACAGAGGATTGACACACAAGTCGTGGGGACGGCAAGACTTGTGCAGCAGACCCTTCACCATCTATCACCATAGTTACCCAGTGCCCAGTCAGCGACATGTAACGTCCCTGTCCATGCTTACTGGTCCAAGTATCGGTGGTGAAATGCACCCGTTCACACACAGAGTTTCTCAAGGAAGCGGTGATGTTGTGTGCGACATGCTGGTGTAGCGCGGGCACACCTTTCTTAGAGAAGTAGTGGCGACTAGGCATCTGGTACTGGGGCACAGCGACAGACATAAGGTCTCTAAAATCCTGTGTGTCCACTAGGCGGAAAGGCAGCATTTCGGTAGCCAACAGCTTACAGAGGGATAGAGTCAACCTCTTAGCTTTGTCATGGGTCGGAGGAAGTGGCCTTTTATTTGACCACATCTGAGGGACAGAGATCTGGCTGCTGTGTGTAGACGGTGTTGAGTAGGGTGTCCCTGGAAAAATGCAGGTTTGTGAGGAAAGTGCAGGCGGAGACATGATGTTGCCTTCATCCAACGTTGGTGCTATCGATGTCTGAGAGAGCTGTACACACTCACTTGTTTCCCCTTCCAAACCAACTGACGACCTTACAAGCAAACTGCCTGTTGCGGTTACAGTGGTGGAAGTTTTGCGTGGAAAAACAGGTGTGGCAGCTGTCCCCACAGTCCTAGAAGATGAAGAGCGCGCGGATGCAGTGGAAGGGGCGGGCGGTGGATGGTTCGCTCCGCTAGGCCGCATTGCAGCACGGTGAGCTTCCCACCGGGACTTATGATATTTATTCATGTGACGATTCATGGAAGAAGTTGTCAAACTGCTGAGCTTTTGACCTCTACTAAGAGAATCATGACAAATGTTACATATCACATGAGTTGGGCGATCTTTTTCGATGTGAAAAAAGGACCAGGCTAGGCAAGGCTTAGAGGCCATGCGACCTGTTGATCCACCCCGAATAATGCTCATAGGCAGAGTGGTGGCTGAGGATGCAGTTGTAGACGTGCTACCAGTGCTCCGACTCTGTCCAGGAAGGCGCAAGGTAACTTCGTCGTCGGTTGCATCCTCCTCCACCGCCTCTGTTGACCTCCTCGAGTGCCTGACTGGGGGTTGACAGTAGGTGGGATCTAGAACGTCATCATCAATTGTTGTGTTTGCACTCCCCTCCCCCTCAGACCGAGCCTCTTCTTGCCCTGACGGAATATTTAAGTTGTCATCCCAATCGGGTATCTGCGTCTCATCTTCATCAGTATGTTCCTCATTGTCTATAACCACAGGTGTTACAGTTTGTGACAAAGGGTCAACATTATGCTCAGAAACTTGGTCCTCACGGCCTGAATCTGAGTCACAAAGGTTCTGGGCATCACTGCAGACCATTTCCTGTTCTGTACTCACTGTAGCTTGGGAGCAGACCTCTGATTCCCAGGCTATAGTGTGACTGAACAGCTCTGCAGACTCAGCCATCTCAGTTCCACCATACTGTGCAGGGCTGATGGAGACTTCAGAGCTGGGAGAAATCAAGTGTGATTGGGATGACAACTCAGAGGACTGGTGTTTTTTGGATGCGGTACTTGAAGTGGCTGAGAGGGCACTTGTTGGACCACTTGAGATCCATTCAAGCATTTTCCTTTTTTGCCCATCATCTACCTTTCTTCCTGTTGTTCGTGTCCGTAAAAAAGGGAGCACATCGGATTGTCCACGGTAAGTAGTAGACATCTTACTTTTGCTGGTAGATGGTCTATCTTCAGCAGATGATAATGGAGCTTTGCCACCTTCCCCACGGACAAAACCTTTTTTGCCTTTTCCACCACGCCTCTTCCCCTTTCCACCAGCATCTGTCATTTTGCCACTCATGTTGATTGCGACAAGATTGTGGACTGAAAATGTGGTAGTAAAAATTGAGAGGTGGTGAAGATTGCAGTGGTGGTCTAGCTTTATTAACAGCAGAATAATAAAGAATAAATATCCCTGACAATGCAACTTAGTTATAATTAGTTGGAGTGTGCAACGCAGGCAGACGTGCTGCAAATGTCTTTGCACTAGTGGGACTATAGCAAAGTCCAATAGCCACGTATAGGATGCCACTAGGTACACTGAGTGTTTGCTAGTATAATGGCTTGGTTAGAATGAGTTGTAGTGTGCAACGCAGGCAGACGCGCTCTGCAAATGTCTTTGCACTAGTGGGACTATAGCAAAGTCCAATAGCCACGTATAGGATGCCACTAGGTACACTGAGTGTTTGCTAGTATAATGGCTTGGTTAGAATGAGTTGTAGTGTGCAACGCAGGCAGACGCGCTCTGCAAATGTCTTTGCACTAGTGGGACTATAGCAAAGTCCAATAGCCACGTATAGGATGCCACTAGGTACACTGAGTGTTTGCTAGTATAATGGCTTGGTTAGAATGAGTTGTAGTGTGCAACGCAGGCAGACGCGCTCTGCAAATGTCTTTGCACTAGTGGGACTATAGCAAAGTCCAATAGCCACGTATAGGATGCCACTAGGTACACTGAGTGTTTGCTAGTATAATGGCTTGGTTAGAATGAGTTGTAGTGTGCAACGCAGGCAGACGCGCTCTGCAAATGTCTTTGCACTAGTGGGACTATAGCAAAGTCCAATAGCCACGTATAGGATGCCACTAGGTACACTGAGTGTTTGCTAGTATAATGGCTTGGTTAGAATGAGTTGTAGTGTGCAACGCAGGCAGACGCGCTCTGCAAATGTCTTTGCACTAGTGGGACTATAGCAAAGTCCAATAGCCACGTATAGGATGCCACTAGGTACACTGAGTGTTTGCTAGTATAATGGCTTGGTTAGAATGAGTTGTAGTGTGCAACGCAGGCAGACGCGCTCTGCAAATGTCTTTGCACTAGTGGGACTATAGCAAAGTCCAATAGCCACGTATAGGATGCCACTAGGTACACTGAGTGTTTGCTAGTATAATGGCTTGGTTAGAATGAGTTGTAGTGTGCAACGCAGGCAGACGCGCTCTGCAAATGTCTTTGCACTAGTGGGACTATAGCAAAGTCCAATAGCCACGTATAGGATGCCACTAGGTACACTGAGTGTTTGCTAGTATAATGGCTTGGTTAGAATGAGTTGTAGTGTGCAACGCAGGCAGACGCGCTCTGCAAATGTCTTTGCACTAGTGGGACTATAGCAAAGTCCAATAGCCACGTATAGGATGCCACTAGGTACACTGAGTGTTTGCTAGTATAATGGCTTGGTTAGAATGAGTTGTAGTGTGCAACGCAGGCAGACGCGCTCTGCAAATGTCTTTGCACTAGTGGGACTATAGCAAAGTCCAATAGCCACGTATAGGATGCCACTAGGTACACTGAGTGTTTGCTAGTATAATGGCTTGGTTAGAATGAGTTGTAGTGTGCAACGCAGGCAGACGCGCTCTGCAAATGTCTTTGCACTAGTGGGACTATAGCAAAGTCCAATAGCCACGTATAGGATGCCACTAGGTACACTGAGTGTTTGCTAGTATAATGGCTTGGTTAGAATGAGTTGTAGTGTGCAACGCAGGCAGACGCGCTCTGCAAATGTCTTTGCACTAGTGGGACTATAGCAAAGTCCAATAGCCACGTATAGGATGCCACTAGGTACACTGAGTGTTTGCTAGTATAATGGCTTGGTTAGAATGAGTTGTAGTGTGCAACGCAGGCAGACGCGCTCTGCAAATGTCTTTGCACTAGTGGGACTATAGCAAAGTCCAATAGCCACGTATAGGATGCCACTAGGTACACTGAGTGTTTGCTAGTATAATGGCTTGGTTAGAATGAGTTGTAGTGTGCAACGCAGGCAGACGCGCTCTGCAAATGTCTTTGCACTAGTGGGACTATAGCAAAGTCCAATAGCCACGTATAGGATGCCACTAGGTACACTGAGTGTTTGCTAGTATAATGGCTTGGTTAGAATGAGTTGTAGTGTGCAACGCAGGCAGACGCGCTCTGCAAATGTCTTTGCACTAGTGGGACTATAGCAAAGTCCAATAGCCACGTATAGGATGCCACTAGGTACACTGAGTGTTTGCTAGTATAATGGCTTGGTTAGAATGAGTTGTAGTGTGCAACGCAGGCAGACGCGCTCTGCAAATGTCTTTGCACTAGTGGGACTATAGCAAAGTCCAATAGCCACGTATAGGATGCCACTAGGTACACTGAGTGTTTGCTAGTATAATGGCTTGGTTAGAATGAGTTGTAGTGTGCAACGCAGGCAGACGCGCTCTGCAAATGTCTTTGCACTAGTGGGACTATAGCAAAGTCCAATAGCCACGTATAGGATGCCACTAGGTACACTGAGTGTTTGCTAGTATAATGGCTTGGTTAGAATGAGTTGTAGTGTGCAACGCAGGCAGACGCGCTCTGCAAATGTCTTTGCACTAGTGGGACTATAGCAAAGTCCAATAGCCACGTATAGGATGCCACTAGGTACACTGAGTGTTTGCTAGTATAATGGCTTGGTTAGAATGAGTTGTAGTGTGCAACGCAGGCAGACGCGCTCTGCAAATGTCTTTGCACTAGTGGGACTATAGCAAAGTCCAATAGCCACGTATAGGATGCCACTAGGTACACTGAGTGTTTGCTAGTATAATGGCTTGGTTAGAATGAGTTGTAGTGTGCAACGCAGGCAGACGCGCTCTGCAAATGTCTTTGCACTAGTGGGACTATAGCAAAGTCCAATAGCCACGTATAGGATGCCACTAGGTACACTGAGTGTTTGCTAGTATAATGGCTTGGTTAGAATGAGTTGTAGTGTGCAACGCAGGCAGACGCGCTCTGCAAATGTCTTTGCACTAGTGGGACTATAGCAAAGTCCAATAGCCACGTATAGGATGCCACTAGGTACACTGAGTGTTTGCTAGTATAATGGCTTGGTTAGAATGAGTTGTAGTGTGCAACGCAGGCAGACGCGCTCTGCAAATGTCTTTGCACTAGTGGGACTATAGCAAAGTCCAATAGCCACGTATAGGATGCCACTAGGTACACTGAGTGTTTGCTAGTATAATGGCTTGGTTAGAATGAGTTGTAGTGTGCAACGCAGGCAGACGCGCTCTGCAAATGTCTTTGCACTAGTGGGACTATAGCAAAGTCCAATAGCCACGTATAGGATGCCACTAGGTACACTGAGTGTTTGCTAGTATAATGGCTTGGTTAGAATGAGTTGTAGTGTGCAACGCAGGCAGACGCGCTCTGCAAATGTCTTTGCACTAGTGGGACTATAGCAAAGTCCAATAGCCACGTATAGGATGCCACTAGGTACACTGAGTGTTTGCTAGTATAATGGCTTGGTTAGAATGAGTTGTAGTGTGCAACGCAGGCAGACGTGCTCTGCAAATGTCTTTGCACTAGTGGGACTATAGCAAAGTCCAATAGCCACGTATAGGATGCCACTAGGTACACTGAGTGTTTGCTAGTATAATGGCTTGGTTAGAATGAGTTGTAGTGTGCAACGCAGGCAGACGCGCTCTGCAAATGTCTTTGCACTAGTGGGACTATAGCAAAGTCCAATAGCCACGTATAGGATGCCACTAGGTACACTGAGTGTTTGCTAGTATAATGGCTTGGTTAGAATGAGTTGTAGTGTGCAACGCAGGCAGACGCGCTCTGCAAATGTCTTTGCACTAGTGGGACTATAGCAAAGTCCAATAGCCACGTATAGGATGCCACTAGGTACACTGAGTGTTTGCTAGTATAATGGCTTGGTTAGAATGAGTTGTAGTGTGCAACGCAGGCAGACGCGCTCTGCAAATGTCTTTGCACTAGTGGGACTATAGCAAAGTCCAATAGCCACGTATAGGATGCCACTAGGTACACTGAGTGTTTGCTAGTATAATGGCTTGGTTAGAATGAGTTGTAGTGTGCAACGCAGGCAGACGCGCTCTGCAAATGTCTTTGCACTAGTGGGACTATAGCAAAGTCCAATAGCCACGTATAGGATGCCACTAGGTACACTGAGTGTTTGCTAGTATAATGGCTTGGTTAGAATGAGTTGTAGTGTGCAATGCAGGCAGACGCGCTCTGCAAATGTCTTTGCACTAGTGGGACTATAGCAAAGTCCAATAGCCACGTATAGGATGCCACTAGGTACACTGAGTGTTTGCTAGTATAATGGCTTAGTTATCAGTTGGAGTGTGCAGAGGACAAGAGGGTACAGTGGCAGGATTGTGGTGCTCTGGGTAGAGGAATGGAAGCCTGCCTTTCTATTCCCTCCTAATGGTGAAATGCAGGTAGGAAATCCCTGACCTGGGCTACACAGACGCTGTTGCTGTTTGCAGGACCTGTCACCTATGGCTCTCTGACCCTGCCGGTTGGAGCCCTTAAAAGGACTGCTATAAAGTGCTCTCCCTAAGCTGTCTAACGCTGTGTATGCAGCGCATACAGCTGTATCGGCTATAGGACTCAGGAAGACGGAGCTGCGACAGTGATGTCTGACACCAAAGACGCAGAAGGCAGATAATGGCGTCCGTGAAGAAAATGTCCGGTTTTATAATGCAGGGACATGTGACATGCAGATCCTATCACACATGCCGTTGCTTCTCTGGCTCAAAGTCCACTTAGCTGTGTGTGTGTCTGGGATTGGCTGACATGCTGGCCCGCCCCACAAGACGCGCGCGCTTAGGGAAGGAAGACAAGAAAAAAAAAAAAAAAAAATGGCGATCGCCATTATAGAAACAGCAGTGATCTGAAGGCGCTGTTCACGCACACTATACACTGAAATGTGATAATAGTTTGATTCACAGAGTGACTTACACTATTACAGCAGAAACCAAGCTATGATTTAGCTGTTTTTTGGCTGCTAGAACCGTTCTCGAACGTTTCTAGAACTACCGAGCTTTTGCAAAAAGCTCGAGTTCTAGTTCGATCTAGAACATGCCCCAAAATCACTCGAGCCGCGAACTGGAGAACCACGAACCACGAACCGCGCTCAACTCTACTCTTGACGGCATTGTCCTTTTTAATGGTGAGGTCAGCAACAGAGGCTTGCATCTATACACCTCCCCCTGATTACCTCCCCCAAGTTGAGCAGCCATATTGTGGACAAGCACTAAGGTGGGGTCCATGAGTTGGGCCTGCACAAATCTCCCACTATCAATCCTCCCCCAGTCAATAGCCATAGTGTGGTTAGGCTTACTCACGGTTCTTGGCTCAGAAGTGGATGATGGAGACCGGGAATGCAAACCATCCCTGGAAAAGATGTTATAAAGATCCACATCAGGGTCCTGCTTGGCTTGGAGGTGGGTGATGGCTGCTTCAAACTGACTGGATAGTCCTTGTCCTAGGTCATTCTCCAAAATGACTGGTGTGAGCAGGTAATTCACGAGCCCCACTTTCACTTCCCTTTGAGTGGTATCCGAAACAACAGGCTTGGTGGGGCCATCTATGAACCCCACTTCAACTTCCTCCTGGCTAGACCCCGAAACAACAGGTGTGGGGAGGCTGTCCATAAACTCCATATGGACCTCTTCCTGGTCAGACCCCAAAGTAACTGGTGTGGGGATGGTGTCCATAAGCTCCACATCAGCCTTACTCTGATTAGTCTCCACAATGACAGGTGTGGGGAGGCTGTTCACAAGTCTCACATCAACCTCTCCCTGGTCCTTTCCCGAAATAACTGGTGTGGGGACGGTGTCCATAAGCTCCACATCAGCCTTGCTCTGGTTAGTCTCCACAATGACAGGTGTGAGGAGGCTGTTCACAAGTCTCACATCAACCTCTCCCTGGTCCTTTCCCGAAATAACTGGTGTGGGGACGGTGTCCATAAGCTCCACATCAGCCTTGCTCTGGTCAGTCTCCACAATGACAGGTATGGGGAGGCTGTTCACAATCCCCACATCCACAATCACTTCCTGGTTGGTCCCCAAAATACCAGGTGTGGGGAGGCTGTCCTCAAGCTCCACCTCGACCTCTCCCTGGTCGGTCCTTAGGTCCAACTGCACACATGCCAGAGGAATGTCTGAGCGCTGGCCCTCAGCCAGGGAGATGGATAATTGGGAATCTGGTAAAGGGTCTTCTGGGGAAACAATAACTGGGCTTACCAGAGTGATGGAAGATCCAATGTCTCGAAGTCCCTGAGCCTGTATATCACCGACCTTGACCGTCTGGATGTGGGGATGGAGGTTGGCTGGTGTACGGTGTCTGGCCTGCCGTAGGGTGTGGACTGGATAAACCACTTCCTCAGCTATTGGTGTTTCTTGGGAGTAGCATTCCTCAGGTCTCGTTAATTCATCTCGGCATATGTTGACTGGTTGGAGTGTCAGACGGGCTCCAAGCATGCGGCCTCGGTTTTGGAGACAATCTTTATCTATATGTCCATTGCGCCCACATGTATAACAGCGCCATAGATTGGGCGAGTTTGTAGTCCTTTGTTTTGGCGCAGCTTCTGCTGGGTAGCGGGACCATCCTCCTCGATCGGCTGGTGTTAGCAGTACTGCAGCTGGAATCCCATAAACATATTCCAGAACATAAGCCCTCTCTTCTCTTGAGGATCTAGGCCCCAATGCATCCAACAACGTTGTGGCTTGGGCCATTTTGGACAAAGTTGATTCCCGATTGTCACTAGATCCATGATATGGCACATATTGTAAATCCTCTGGGTCAATATCGGCGGGATCCTCATCGTCCTCTGCATCATTCTGGGCATCCCAACGGACTAATTTCCGGATCAAGTCCGACCGAGTCTCAGCGTTCCAGTAGATAATCTTTCGCCTCTGGCACAGATCCTGTAGCATCCAGTTACTGCAGCGGTCGTTACTCCTCTCTTGTCCTTGTCCCATGGCTGAGCTGGTGGGGTTGGACATGGCAGCGTCCGAAACCTGAATGCCTCCCCTATAGCCTGCTGGGTATGCTTATGTGCCTCCCTGGTTGTTGAGCCCTGGACGGTGTCCAAAAACACCAGTCCGCTGCAGCTCCCCTGGGTAAACCAGGCTGAGTAGTATCCCACTGCGGCCACCAATTGTGGAGACACGGGGCTCAGTGGGTGCTCTCGTCCACTAAAGCCCGCCACCTTTAGAAAGACAGCGTGGCTCAGGGCTCATCCCAACTGAACGCCGGCCTCCTTAACCGTGGGCGTAACACTACTCAGACAACACAGGGTGAGGGAACCACAATAATTAGACTTTATTGGATTCCCAAACAATTAACGGCACATAACACATAACCAGCAAAACACACAAATGTAACAGGCAACAGAGTCTCACCCTTCCGCTGGCTCACCAGGGATTTAGAATGTCCATGCCTCAGAGCTTCCAGGGCTGCTTACTCCAGTCCAGCAGCACCCCGCTTTTGGCGGGCACCCACCGAGAAAGGAATAACGCCAGATTTAGGAAGCTGTGTGAGGTCTGCAAAGTCTGTAACAGGTGACTGAACTGACCCAACCTGAGTGTCCTCCTTAGGTAGTCCTGGTATGATGTTACAATCCTGGCAGCCGGAGTCGAAATCCCTAGGCTGTGGATATGGTCTCCAACCGGATCCGGAGTCCCTAGATTGAAGCCATAAGATATCCTGATCCTCTAGTCAGCTCCAAAGAGCTTAGACTGGATCCATCAGCATCCATCAACCTTCATTCACCCTGGTGGCTTAAAGAAGTCCCTTTGATAGCCATAACCTTCCCTTAGGATACACTGCGTCCTCATCAATTGGTTGGACAAGATTGCTTCTCCCATTGGATGAATTTCAAGCTGCATGGATAATGTTCATTTAAATGATGTGCATAGAAAGACTCAGTATATCTACATGGAGTCGGCAAGTCACCGACTAGACAATGGCTACTAAGGTAATTACATTATCAATACACAACTACAATACAATGGTTACTGGAAATGTCTGGAGAACAATACGTCTGGCTTTCAGTGGCCACCACAATTACATTGAGTCAACAAGAGTCTTGTAAAAACAATGAGGGACTTCTCCCCCGTCTATAGACAATCTATTGTGCTGTCTGGCTGGATTTTAAGAAACTTTAACCCATGAGAGTCCATGTCGTCACAATGCCCACCAGGGCCGTGGGGCTACTCGTTACCGGGCCGGCTACATTTCTGGGATGTCATGGCGGCAGGGCCCGGCTCCATGACTGTGGTGGTGTCATTTAAATGAGTAGCGTAGGAGATATTTACATGGGATGAGTCGTGAGTCGTGTGGCAACATGGATGCCGCCGCTGCTCTTCAGTTTCCCCTGGGGGGTCGATGGTGAAGCAGCTGAGTTGGTGTAGCTCTCCACAGGTAGAGCTGTGCCCCAGGGCTGAAGATGGTGTTGTGGAGCAATGGTGGAGTGCAGGGCCTGAGGCGCTGATAATAACTGGGCAACACAGGAATGCAGTCACAAGGTCTTTACTCACAATTAGCAGTTCCAGATCAACACGACCGGTCAGATGCTACCCCCAGAGTGCTGAATTCTGCTGTGATGGGCCCCAGTCGATCCCCGAATAGTTCGGAGGCACAACCCGCTGCACCCTTCTGTGTTCCTTCCCTAGTCGTCTTCATGCGCTGGCCTCTCCCGGCTGTCCCGCGCCTCACACACAGTGCCCTGAGCCAGTGTCCACGGATCCTTTGATGGGTGGCTTTTCTGCCCTGTCCCTTGGTCTTATGTGGTCACTTTTTCAGTGGTTTAACTGCGGATGTGGCTTTGGTACTTGCAGTAGCTTTAGCCTCCGGTTTGCTAGCTGAGCTTTGTAGTTCTCCATTAGTTGAGGGGCTGGTTCCCTATGTGGCCAAATCCCTCCACACCGGTATACTGGCTGTGGAATGAGTCCGCGGGTGAATAGCGCATTTCCCGTGGGTCTCTAGGACCCATTCTTTCCCACGATCCTGGGATGAGCTGATCCAGCCCCCGTCCCCAGGACCGCTCTCCTCCACGTTCTCTTCCTAACTGACTAACGTTTTACATTCTGCTCCCACTAAGGCTGCTTTCACACATCCGGTTTTTGCAGTGCGGCTCAATCCGGCTCAAAAACCTATACAACGGATGCGGCGAAAAAATGGATCCACTGCATTCGTTTTTCCATGCGGCCCGTCCGTTTTTTGACGGATGCGGCTTGATACTGAGCATGTGCAGTGCAAAAACCGCATCCAGCTGCTGGATGCGGTTTTTGCCGCAGGACTCTGCATCCGGCGTCCATAGGCTTGTATTGTAAATCGCGGATCTGACGCGATGCAGTTTTTTCGCCGCACAAAAAAACGTGCCAGGCAACATTCCATCCGGCCGGATCCGGTAAAAAATGAACGCAACGCAAGGCCATGCGGCACTATACGGCACTAGTGCAAGTCTATGCGGAAAAAACGCAACCGGTGGAAGAAAAAATCGGCAAATTTTTCTGCAAAGCGCCGTATTGTGCCTCTCAGCAAAAACCGGATGTGTGAAAGCAGCCTAACTCGACTCCACCCCCAAGCTGGCTTCGGACTGTGCATTCCTATATACAGTTAAGGTGCAACTTGCCCTAACCATGGTCTAATGGAGTGTTGCTAAATTAAGAGTGTCTGTGTTTGTGTGTAATGACCTGTGACCCCCTCCTTACCCGAGAATGGGATACCATACCTCTCGCTTAGGTGCAGTACCTCTGTACTGCCTCTGAGCCACTCAGGGCACTACAAGGAACTGCATCCTCTAGGGGATGCAGGATCTACCCTCTGGGACCTGGAGTACCAGTGCCGATTCCACCAAAGCACAACCAAAATCCTAGTTCTCCACACCACACCGGGCATAGAGGGTTAACCATGTAAGGGGATGGTCGCCATGGAAAGGAACGAGTCCCTGTAATTAGACAGCCTAGTGGGAGGGGTCAGCAGTAGAGATGAGCGAACCGGCCGTGGTTCGGCTCGAGTTCGGTTCGCCGAACGGAGGTCTCGTTCGATTTTGGTTCGGCGAACCGGTTCGGCGAACCACTCGAACTGCATAGGAAACAATGGCAGGCATTCACAAACACATAAAAACACATAGAAAACACCCTCAAAGGTGTCCAAAAGGTGACAAACAACTCACAACACAACACAAACACATGGGAAAGTGACAAGGACATATACTCATGCAAAAACAAAAGAGCTCGACAAGGAAAAAGAGGGGGAGACACAGATATAGGCATGGCACGCCCTTCTAAAATCATGTAAAACACCGCAAGGTTACTCCAAGCGGAGTCTCTCTTTTTTTCCAAAAATTGGGCCCCACACACACCCACCCCTTCAGTGGCAGCACTTGTGCCCCAGTTGTACACTTCACAGCTAGATTTGCATCAAGCACATTCAAAAATACGCCATAATTAACCGTCCCCAGGATGACACCGGGGTAGGTAGCAAAGTCTTTGCTGAACCATGACTTGTTCATCTTGGCTCCTTTTTAAAAACACAGCAAGCAAGGGTTACTCCAAGCGGAGTCTCCCTTTTTTCCAAAAATTAGGCCCCACACACACCCATCCATTCAGTGGCAGCAGTTGTGCCCTAGTTGTACACTTCACAGCTAGATTTGCATCAAGCACATTCCAAATCCACGAGCATTTACTCTCCCCAGGATGACACAGGGGTAGTAAATTCCTTGTGGATCCATGACTTGTTCATTTTGATGAACGTTAGTCTGTCCACATTGTCACTGGACAGACGCGTGCGCTTATCTGTCAGCACACACCCAGCAGCACTGAAGACTCGTTCAGAGACAACGCTGGCAGCTGGACACGACAAAATCTCCAAGGCGTAACTGGAGAGCTCTGGCCATTTTTCAAGATTTCAAGCCCAAAATGAGCAAGGCTCCATTTGCAAAGTCATGGCATCGATGTTCATTTGGAGATACTCCTGTATCATCCTCTCCAGCCGTTGACTATGTGTCAGACTTGTTGTCTCTGGTGGCCTTGCAAAGGATGTTCAAAAAAAAATTATGAAAAGATTCCATAAAATTGCTGTTACCAGCACCAGATACGGTGCTACTGGTACGGGTAGACTGCTGAAGATGACGAGACCGTCCCATTTTTGTCAAGTTACAACTGGGAGATTCACTCCCTGCACCTGCACGGTTGTTTGGTGGAAAAGCGGATCTAAGATCGAGTAACAGCTTCTGCTGATACTCCTGCATACGTGCGTCCCTTTCTATGGCTGGAATTATGTCACAAAATTTGGACTTGTACCGGGGATCTAATAGTGTGGCAAGCCAGTAGTGATCATCACTTCTAATTTTGACAATACGAGGGTCATTTTGGAGGTAGTGCAGCAAGAAGGCACTCATGTGTCTTGCGCAGCCATGCGGACCAAGTCCACGCTGTGTTTGTGGCATAGAGGTGCTAACCGTTCTTTCTTCCTCTGACATCTCCCCCCAACCTCTTTCAACTGAAATTTGACCAAGGTCTCCCTCATCCGCTGAGTCTTCCATGTCCATGGACAGTTCGTCCTCCATTTCTTCATGTTCTCCTGCACCTTCCTCAACATTTTGCCTGCTACCATGCGCCCTTGTTGATCCCTGTCCCCCATGGTCCCATGCCTGCCGCGTTGGTGATGATGAACGTCTGGACCTTGGTGATGTTGTTGTCTCTTGCGCATATGAATCCTCCTGTAGTTCCTCCCCTTCCTGTTGTCCCACCCCCTGACTCCGAATAGTGTTTAGCATGTGCTCCAGCATGTAAATGACTGGAATTGTCATGCTGATAATGGCATTGTCAGCGCTAAACATATTCGTCGCCATGTCGAAACTGTGCAGAAGGGTGCATAGGTCCTTCATCTGAGACCACTCCATCAGGGTGATCTGCCCCACCTCGACATCTCGTTGGCCCATGCTATACGTCATGAAGTATTGCACCAGGGCTCAACGGTGCTGCCACAGTCGCTGTAACATGTGGAGAGTCGAATTCCAGCGTGTCGGCACATCGCATTTCAGGCGATGCAAGTCGCTGAGCAGCGGTGGTTGAATGGTGGAAGTGAGCAGACAGTTTTCGTGCCCTGTTCAGAAGGCCATCTAGGCCGGGATAGTGTGTTAAAAATTGCTGGACAACAAGGTTCAACACGTGAGCCATACAAGGCACGTGTGTCATCTTGCCCAGGCGAAGGGCCGCACCCAGGTTTGCAGCATTGTCGCACACGGCCTTACCAGGCTGCAGGTTGAGTGGAGACAACCATTTATTAAACTCAGTCTCCAGAGCTGCCCACAACTCAGCCGCTGTGTGACTCCTATTTCCAAGACATTTCAAGCTAAAAACCGCCTGATGCCGTTGCGCTCTGCTGCCAGCATAGTAATGAGGGGTGCGTGATTCCTTCTGCGCAGTTAGAACGCTGGTGGCCTAACCAGGCAGGCTTGGGGCGGAGGTGGAGGACCCAGACGAGGTGGAGGAGGCAGAAGCAGTGGCGTAACTTGGACAGACAGAGGATTGACACACAAGTCGTGGGGATGGCAAGACTTGTGCAGCAGACCCTTCACCATCTATCACCATAGTTACCCAGTGCCCAGTCAGCGACATGTAACGTCCCTGTCCATGCTTACTGGTCCAAGTATCGGTGGTGAAATGCACCCGTTGACACACAGAGTTTCTCAAGGAAGCGGTGATGTTGTGTGCTACATGCTGGTGTAGCGCAGGCACACCTTTCTTAGAGAAGTAGTGGCGACTGGGCATCTGGTACTGGGGCACAGCGACAGACATAAAGTCTCTAAAATCCTATGTGTCCACCAGGCGGAAAGGCAGCATTTCGATAGCCAAGAGCTTACAGAGGGATAAAGTCAACCTCTTAGCTTTGTCATGGGTCGCAGGAAATGGCCTTTTATTTGTCCACATCTGAAGGACAAAGATCTGGCTGCTGTGTGTAGACGGTGTTGAGTAGGGTGTCCCTGGAAAAATGCAGGTTTGTGAGGAAAGTGCAGGCGTAGATATGATGTTGCCTTCATCCAACGTTGGTGCTATCGATGTCTGAGAGAGCTGTACACACGCACTTGTTTCCCCTTCCAAACCAACTGACGACCTACCAAGCAAACTGCCAGTTGCGGTTACAGTGGTGGAAGTTGTGCGTGGAAAACCAGGTGTGACAGCTGTCCCCACAGTCCTAGAAGATGAAGAGCGCGCGGATGCACTGGAAGGGGCAGGCGGTGGATGGTTCGCTCCGCTAGGCCGCATTGCAGCACGGTGAGCTTCCCACTGGGACATATGAATTTTTATTCATGTGATGATTCATGGAAGAAGTTGTCAAACTGCTGAGGTTTTGCCCTCTACTAACAGAATCACGACAAATTTTACATATTTTACATATCACATAATTTGGGCGATCTTTTGCTATGTCAAAAAAGGACCAGGCTAGGCAAGGCTTAGAGGGCATGCGACCTGCTGATCCACCCCGACTAGTGCTCAGAGGCAGAGTGGTGGCTGAGGATGCAGTTGTAGATATGCTACCAGTGCTCCGACTCTGTCCAGGAAGGCGCAATGTAACTTCGTCGTCAGTTGCATCCTCCTCCACCGCCTCTGTTGACCTCCTCGAGTGCCTGACTGTGGGTTGACAGTAGGTGGGATCTAGAACTTCCTCATCAATTGTTGTGTTTGCACTCCCCTCACCCTCAGACTGAGCCTCTTCTTGCCCTGACCGAATATTTAAGTTGTCATCCCAATCTGGTATCTGCGTCTCATCGTCATCAGTATGTTCCTCATTGTCTAAAACCACAGGTGTTACAGTTTGTGAAAAAGGGTCAACATTATGCTCAGAAACTTGGTCCTCATGGCCTTAATCAGAGTCACAAAGGTTCTGGGCATCACTGCAGACCATTTCCTGGTCTGTACTCACTGTAGCTTGGGAGCAGACCTCCGATTCCCAGGCTATAGTGTGACTGAACAGCTCTGCAGACTCAGCAATCTCAGTTCCATCATACTGTGCAGGGCGGATGGAGACTTCAGAGCTGGGAGAAAGCAAGTTTGATTGGGCTGACAACTCAGAGGACTGGTGTTTTTTGGATGCGGTAGTTGAGGTGGCTGAGAGGGCACTTGTTGGACCACTTGAGATACATTCAAGCATTTTCCTTTTTTGGCCATCATCTACCTTTGTTCCAGTTGTTCGTGTCCGTAAAAAAAGGAGCACATCGGATTGTCCACGGTAAGTAGTAGACATCTTACTTTTGCTGGAAGATGGTCTATCTTCAGCAGATGATAATGGAGCTTTGCCACCTTCCCCACGGACAAACCCTTTTTTTCCTTTTCCAACACCCCACTTCCCCTTTCCACCAGCATCTGTCATTTTGCCACTCATTTTGATTGCGACAAGATTGTGCACTTAAAATGTGGTAGTAAAAATTGAGAGGTGGTGTAGATTGCAGCGGTGGTCTACCTTTATTGACAGCAGAATAAACAACAATAATTATCCCTGACAATGAAACAATGGCCCTTAAAATGGCAGCACAGTTTGCTAGTATAATGGATTAGTAACAATGAGTTTGAGTGTGCAATGCAGAGGTGCTGCACATAGATTTGCACCAGTGGGACACTAATGGAAGTCCAACTGCCACTTTTAGGATGCCACTAAGTTTACTCAGTGTTTGCTAGTATAATGGCTTAGTAACAATGAGTTTGAGTGTGCAATGCAGAGGTGCTGCAAATAGATTTGCACCAGTGGGACAATAATGGAAGTCCAACTGCCACTTTTAGGATGCCAGTAAGTTTCCTCAGTGTTTGCTAGTATAATGGCTTAGTAACAATGAGCTTGAGTGTGCAAAGGGCAGTAGGGTACAGTGGCAGGGTTGTGGGTCTGGGTAGAGGAAAGGAAGCCTCACTTTCTATCCCTCCTAATGGGGAAATGCAGCGAGGAAATCCCTGACCTTAGCTACACAGACGCTGTCATCTTGTGTAGCTGTTAAAATCTGTTTCCACGGACCTGACTGTCACCTATGGCTCTGAGCCTGCTGTAATTAGCCCTTACAAGAGCTGAAAGAAACTGCTATCCCTATTCCGTATAGCGCTGTGGGTAGAGCGTACACAGCAGTATCGGAGACAGGAGCTACGCCAGCGGTGACTGACACCCAGACGCAGAAGGCAGATAATGGCGTCCAGATGGGCAGATGCCCGTATTTATAATGCAGGGACATGTGACATGGACATCCTATCACACATGCCGTTGCTTCTCTGGCTAAAAGTCCACTTAGCTGTGTGTGTGTCTGGGATTGGCTGACATGCTGGCCCGCCCCACTACACGCGCGCGCTTAGGAAAGGAAGACAAGGGGAAAAAAAAAAAATGGCGATCGCCATTATCCCAGCAGCAGTGATCTGAATGCGCAGCCCCCGCACACTATACGCTGAAATTTCATAATAGTGTGAGTCACAGAGTGACTTACACTATTACAGCGGAAAGCCAGCTAGTAATTAGCTTGGCTTTTTGCTGCTAGAACCGTTCTCGAACGTAACTAGAACTATCGAGCTTTAGCAAAAAGCTCGAGTTCTAGTTCGATCTAGAACAGCCCCCAAAATCACTCGAACCGCGAACTGGAGAACCACGAACCGCGCTCAACTCTAGTCAGCAGTCAGCAGACAGTCTACAGAAGTGTGGCACACAGGAGAGTTGTGCGGATGTGCCTGAGCTGGGTCTGTGCAACGGTGACCTGGGGGCACAGGAGAGAGGTCACCAGGACGGGTACCGGAGATACCTCTCGACCGGAGCACACATGGGGCACAGGGCCCTAGATCAGGTGCAAGTTCTACACGGCTTGATAAATACCTGCCCAGTGAGGACACCTTCACGGACTTCAACAAACCAAATAATCCGGGGGCATCAGCAGTAAGCTAGGATCGGGGTTCGGACACTTACCTCCCCGCAGGGCCCGTACTACTTGCCGTATGGAGAAGGAGACTGTACCCCAAAAGGGACAGTCGGGCCCCAAACGCTCCATGCTACGGGGACTCAACCAACAGAGAGTGTCGGGGACAGAGCAACCTGGGTCACTACATTGGCACTGATACTCCAAGGGACCTGAACCAGCAACCCCTGGGTCCAAGTGAGTAGAGACTGTTAAAGACAACCTGATGTGGTCTCCGTTATTATCCCTCATCATCTCCCAGACACAGACCTACCTGCGGAGGGCCTAACACCATTGCTGCAATCACCACTAGCTCTGGAAGTACCCACATTTAGCAGCAGCGGTTCTCTATCCTTAACCGCAGCCTGCAGGGGGCGTCACATGACATTAACTCTTATCTCCCCTGTAAGTATTTACAAAAGAAGCCCCAGGGCACGGGATCGGGCAACGGCCACCAGAGTGACATCCCCGTTTGCAACCACCCAGGACCGAGTACCCCCTTCCCTGGGCGCGACACCTCTGTGGCGACTGGAGACTCAGGAGCACCATGGAAGGATGATGTTACCTCTGACAGTGACACTATGAGTACAAGTCAGTGTTCTCCACAGATGGTATGCCTGATCACAAATTACTAAAAGAGAAAATATTTGGACAATTTTATTTTTTATTTTAAAACACATTAAAAATTAGTTAATGCACTGAGTTATTAAATGGGCGGTTGGTTACTTCCAATTTGTTTCAATAGTGAAGTCACTTTACATTCACCAAGACTTTGTGAAAAAGTATTTGAAAGGATGGATCCAGTGCTAGGAGACCTCAGTGCTATGCATATGTGGCCCTGGTAATTGGCGGACTTGTGATTGCCGGCAAAATTATTTGAGAATAATTTTTTGAACCTGAGATTTTAAACTTCAAAAGATTAGATTATCATAAACAACTCGGAAACAGCTGAAATAATTTACAGTAATTTTACAGATCAGAACAAATGAAAGGCATGAATATTTTTCTCCATAATTTTACTTTAATGACAATTCTCTATGTATCATTTTTTAAAATGACGAATCCCGTAACTTCTTCTCTTATAGTTGTTCTCCACCTTGGCAGAAAAGGTCAAAGCAGCGAGTTTTTCTTGCCGTGGAAGCTTTTTGAAGTAATGTAGAACACAAAGACAAATTTCAACATGCTCCAGACATCAGAATCATGTAGCACATAGAACAGCTGTATGCGGCGCTCAATACAGCCCTTTAAATCAGATAAATAAAGCCCTTTAATTGAGAAAGTCTTTACAACGGGACCACCCAGGGCTTCCGCCTGCTGCATGACCCATCTGCCAGAGATACAGTGTGTTCCTGAATATGAATGAAGAATTTGTCTCCCGTGTGCTCTTCACTTTGGTTTTATCTCTTGCATTTGGAAAACAGAGATTTTGCTGTTGGCTTAAATCAAAATACTGTACCATGTTTTTCGGATTATAAGAAGCACTTTTCCTCCTGAAAATTTGAGAGGAAAGTGAGTGTTGCTCCCTATAATCTGAATATAGCTTACCGGGGTAATGGAGAGGGGTTGCAAGAGGCCATGGGAATGCTACAGCGGCTGCGGTGGCTGAGTTAGTGCTGCGGTGCCTGTGCAGGGTCTGCAGTGGCTAGTGCTGGGGCGGCTGTGCGAGGTCTCCAGCGGCTGGACTTGTGCAGGGGGGCAGATGGTGAGGACTTCGTATAATGCCGCCCGGAGTCGTTGCATGCACAGATGGAGCTCTCAGCTCAAGCTCTCATCTGCGCATGCGCCGCCTCTGGTCCATTGATCGCCCAGCAGCGGACTTAAGGAAAACGGCACCCGGCGGTGACGCTTCCACAGATGAGATCTCGTTATGCCATTAAGCCAAAAGCTCAATCTGCACTAATTGAGTGCCATTTCTTTAAAGCCCTCACTGCCCACAGCTGCTGCCGCGGCAGCCCGAGTCCCAACACAACTGCTCCAGCACCAGCACGGCTGCCCCAGCACCAGTACGGCTGCCCCAACACCAGTACGGCTGCCCCAGCACCGGCACAGCTGACCCAGCAATAGCACAGCTGCCCCAGCACCAGCACGGCTGCCTCAGCACCAGCACGACTGCCTCAGCACCAGCACAGCTGCCCCTGCACCAGCACGGCTGCTCAGCACCAGCACAGCTGCCCCAGCACCAGCACGGCTGACCCAGCACCAGCACAGCTGCCCTAGCACCTGCACAGCTGACCCAGAACCAGCACAGCTGCCCCAGCACCAGCACGGCTGCCCCAGCACAAGCACGGCTGACCCAGCACCAGCACGGCTGCCCCAGCACAAGCACCGCTGACCCAGCACCAGCACGGCTGCCCCAGCACCAGCACGGCTGACCCAGCACCAGCACAGCTGCCCCAGCACCAGCACAGCTGACCCAGCACCAGCACAGCTGCCCCAGCACAAGCACAGCTGACCCAGCACCAACACGGCTGCCCCAGCACCAGCACGGCTGCCCCAGCACCAGGACAGCTGACCCAGCACGAACACGGCTGCCCCAGCACAGCTGCCCCAGCACCAGCACGGTTGCCCCAGCACAAGCACAGCTGACCCAGCACCAGCACGGCTGCCCCAGCACCAGCACAGCTGACCCAGCACCAGCACAGCTGCCCCAGCACCAGAACGGCTGCCCCAGCACAAGCACAGCTGCCTCAGCACCAGCATGGCTGCCCCAGCACAAGCACAACTGACCCAGCACCAACACGGCTGCCCCAGCACCAGCACAGCTGCCCCAGCACCAGCACAGATGACCCAGCACCAACACGGCTGCCCCAGCACCAGCACAGCTGCCCCAGCACCAGCACGGCTGCCCCAGCACAAGCACAGCTGCTGACCCAGCACCAGCACGGCTGCCCCAGCACCAGCACAGCTGACCCAGCACCAGCACAGCTGCCCCAGCACCAGCACGGCTGCCCCAGCACAAGCACAGCTGCCCCAGCACCAGCATGGCTGCGCCAGCACAAGCACAACTGACCCAGCACCAACACGGCTGCCCCAGCACCAGCACAGCTGCCCCAGCACCAGCACGGCTGCCCCAGCACAAGCACAGCTGACCCAGCACCAGCATGGCTGCCCCAGCACCAGCACAGCTGACCCAGCACCAGCACAGCTGCCCCAGCACCAGCTTGGCTGCCCCAGCACAAGCACAGCTGACCCAGCACGGCTGCCCCAGCACCAGCACAGCTGACCCAGCACCAGCACAGCTGCCCAGCACCAGCACAGCTGCCCCAGCCGCTGAAGCCCAAGCCCCAGCACCAGCACAGCTGCCCAGCACCAGCACAGCTGCCCCAGCCGCTGAAGCCCAAGCCCCAGCACAGCTGCACAAGCCTCCACAACCCAAGCCCCAGCACAGCTACATCAGCACAGACAACAGCTTCTGGGACACCCACCGCCCCTGCTTCCTGTAACCCCACTCCACCACCACTACTGTCTCCCTCCAGTACGACACCACTGGATTATTAGATGGACCCCATTTTTTTTTTCACTTTTTTTTGCTCTGAATTTGGAGTTCGTCTTATAATCCGGTGCGTCTTATAAACTGAAAAATACGGTATATTATTCTTGAGTTGTTAAAGTTTTAATTAAATGAAGAATAATCTTTGTAGAATGAAAAATTTTGTAACTTTCTATTTTAGATAATGTATCATTTCGTTACCCTTTCAGCTTATTGTCAATGAATAGGAATGTTCTTGTGTCGCGGGCGGAGGAGGGGACGCTGCGCTCTCCCACTGCTCGGGTCCGGCCGCGGCTGCTGCTGCTGCTCGGTGGTGGCTCGAGCGGTGGGCCGGATCCCGGGGACTCGAGCGGCGCTCCTCGCCCGTGAGTGAAAAGGGGCTGGGGATTGGATTGTGGGGATTTGGTTATTGTCCGTGACGCCACCAACGGTTGTGGTGAAGTTGGTGACACCACCGCTGCTCTGGACGGGGGTCCCGGGAGCGGTGACAGGGAGCAGCTTTGATGTTAGTTCTCCCCTCCGTGGGTAGGGGGTTGGTTGTCCCGGGGCCCGGTGAGAGGGTAGGGATGGATGGCAGGCGGGTTACGGGGCCTGGTGAGGTGCAGGGTCGCGGGGGCAGCACTGTGCCGCACGGCACGGTGGTACTCACTCAGCCAATGATGAGGACACAGTTCTCGGTAAAACACACGGCTGGATGGACGGGTCCCACAGACGGCTGCGGTGTTGTTTCTCCCGGCAGGTTGATGGTGACTGCCTTTCCCTGCACCTATGTACGGTAAATGGTTCCAATGGGTTCCCACCGGTAACCCGCTCCCCAGCTTGGATATGGGCCGGAGGAGCCCCTTTTGCCCGCAGGCTCTGGCCCTGGGAACGGTAGCCTTGGCAGTGGCTGTGTTTCCCTCTCACGGTTGGACTGTTGCCTTCTGTTGGGACTTGGCTGCTGGGAAACCCAGGAGGTTCCCTTCGCTGACGGATTTGGCAAATTCACGGCGACTCCTAGCCTTGCCGGGGTCCGTAAGCCCCTGCCAGATGGTGCTGACTTCTCTTTGTGTACCGGTCCGGTACCGCCGGGCCACCGCCCATCCACGGTCCTTACGGTAGACTCCGATAGGCCACTCCTGCAGACGGTCACCACCGTCTACCAACCTTGCTGTACCGCCCGGGCCACACACCCGGACGCTGTCAGATAGTTGCTCCACTACTACTTTCCTTCCTTCCACTTTCACCTCCAAAACTAATCTGTCTCCTTTTCCCGCCTCCAGGACTGTGAACTCCTCGGTGGGCGGGGCCAACCGCCTGGCCCACCCCCTGGTGTGGACATCAGCCCCTGGAGGAAGGCAACAAGGGTTTGTGTCTGACTTCGGTGTGCCTGACCGGGAGTGTGGGGTGTGTGGGTGTTGTTCTCTGTGGCCCCTGGCTTGTCCAGGGTGCCACATTCCCCCTTAGTAAAATGCAGACCGTCCGCGGGCTGCCCGTCCATCACCGGTTTTATTTTCACAACTGAAAAAGATAAAACGGTAAAACAGATTACAATTAAAATAACGTCTTCCCACATTGGGAGGTACTCTTACTTTAAACGTTGCGTAACAGTATGGCTTCCGCTCTCTCCCACCCAAGCAACCTGGCCCTGATGCTGCCCCTAAGCAAACAGGCAGCACCCCTTGACCCCAGTCCAGCACAAGTTGCCCGAGCGGGTTCTGTCCTTTTCAGGGGACCCACGTCCATGGGGAACCCCTGAAACCCCCAGAGGATCGCCACCGGTTCCGGTGGTGGCTGGGCCCCAGCCTGCTCCACTGCGGGCCCTTCCTCCAATCTGCCTCTCCGGAGGCGGTAACGGTGAAAGCCACAAAACAACATTTTTATTTACAAGCCACAAGTTTGTGGTTGCCCTGCTAGTTCTCGGGCCTGTCCGTAGTAGTTTCTACGCATAATTTGAAAAGGGGGGTCCCAACGGGGACCAGTTGCCGGCAACGACTGGTTCTAATTAGGCAGCAAATCAGATGAATCTTCTCGGTAATCATTCACTTATCATTCATTTCCCAAAACTTTAAACGGTACTTTCAACACACACACAATTTTTCCACGTTAAAGAACAGTTTCCCTGTACCTAAGTGGGGTCTACCTAGGTTGGGACTGGTGGACCTCCGGGGCCCGGTGTCAGTGGTGGCAGGCAGTGGGGCAGAGGGAACAATCAGTTCCTCTGCCCTGCTATCGTGTGGGGCAGGTGGAGGCATAGGGGAGCTGGGTACAGGTTCATCCCTGGGCACTGGCTCATGGTTGACCACTTCCATTACTTCCTCATCCACAGGTTGTGGGAATAGTATCACTGGAGGAATCACCGCGCCATTCTGTGTAGGCCAGTCTGCTGGAAAGTCACCCATCACGGTGTGGATTACCTCTTTTGCCTTCTCCGCCGGTCTAGGAACCGGAGCTTCAGCTGCTGCCCTCAATGCCGGTGGGCACCTCTTTAGATGGTCCCGGGAAACCGTGGCCAAAGTGCCCCCTTGGTCATGACTGATCTGGTAGGCCTTCCCATCTTCCCATCCTGTGGGCTGTATGACATATGGGGTCTGCTCCCATTGATCATCCAGCTTGTGGGTCCTCCTCTTTCGCTTCAGCACTACATCTCCAGGCTGGAAAGGGCCAGCAGACGCCTTCTGGTTAAAGCGCTGCTCTTGCTGTTCCCAACTCCGACTCAAGTTCTTCTCAACATACTCCTGAATTTGTCGATACTGTACCCTCCGCCGAGTGTCCCATTCAGCTGTCGAAGGGAGTGCTTCTGGGGCTTCCAATCCCATGTCCAGATCCACCGGTAGCCAGCCGGGGCGTGCCCTCATCAGGTATGCTGGGGTGCATTTCGTTGAGCTGGAAGGGATATTGTTGTACATATCGACCAAGCCAGGTAGCTTCTCCGGCCACAGGTTCCGCTCTTCTAGCGGCAACGTCTTGAGGAGGCCCAGGGCCAGGTGGTTCATCTTTTCACACATGCCGTTGGTTTGGGCATGGTAAGGCGTGGTCCGGATTTTCTTGCAGCCGTACAACCGGCAAAATTCATGGAATACCTCCGCTTCAAAGGCCGGGCCTTGGTCAGTAAGCACCTTCTCCGGGTATCCATGTGGTCGGCAGAAATAGGCCTGGAACGCTCTAGCGGCGGTACGGCCAGTTAGGTCTTTGACTGGGACAACCACCATGAACCTTGAATAGTGGTCTACAATGGTTAGAGCGTAGGTGTACCCACTTCGGCTGGGGGCGAGCTTTACATGGTCCAGGGCAACCAGCTCCAGCGGTTGATGTGTAACGATCGGGTGTAGGGGCGCCTTCTGGCTGGCCTCATCCTTCCTTCTCAGCGTGCAAGGGCCACACTCTCGGCACCAGGCCTCTACAGATTCCCGCATTCCACTCCAATAGAACCGCTCTCTCAACAGCATTTCTAGTTTCTTCCATCCGAAGTGTCCAGCACCATCATGGTATGCTTTCAGGACGGTGGGCACGTTAGCTTGGGGAATCACCAACTGGCGGATCTTCTCATGGGTCTTCGGGCTAATCAACTCACGGTACAACTTCCCCTGGTGCAGATACAGCCGGGTCCATTCCCGCCACAGGCGTTAGGCTTCATCTGGGGCGGCAGGGTCTATCCCAGCAGCACCCTGTTCCACCAAGATCTTGACTAAGCGGACAGCGGGTGCCTGGTCCTGAGCTTCTTGCCACTCCTGGCTGGGCAGCGGGTCCAGGTTTACCCGTTGTTGATGGACATGCACCTTCTCAGTTGGTGGTTGATGAAATGCGGGCAGCTCAATCTCTTCGAGGTCGTCATCCTCAGGCCCGTCTTCCAACAAGTGGGGCATCCGAGAGAGTGCATCAACATTAACGTTGACACGGCCGGCCCTGTACTTGATGGTGAAATCGTAGTTGGCTAGCCTAGCCACCCATCGCTGTTCCAACGCGCCCAGCTTGGCGGTGTCCAGGTGGGTCAGCGGGTCATTATCCGTGAAAGCGGTGAACTTAGCCGCTGCCAGGTAATGGCGGAACCGCTCGGTGATAGCCCACACCAATGCCAGGAGTTCAAGCTTGAAAGAGCTGTAGTTCTCGGGGTTCCTCTCACCGGTGGGGATATGGTGTTGGACCCCTTTTATCTGCCCAAAGTCTAGGGGATGTTTGCTAAAAACCTGCTCATACTCCCGTACCACCCGGTATACCCCTTCTTTACATCTACCACCCCTCGGGCGGCCATTACTGTGGGCCAGTATTCAGAGGGTATGGGCTCTATCATGGCGGGGTAGTCACGCCCCTGGGGCCCTACCGCTGCCCTACACCAAATCATCATCTCGCTCCTGGGAGGCACAATCAAAGGGGCGACATCCATCATTCTCACCCCACCAATCTCTCCTCCTGTCAAGTTCATATGTTGGCGGTACATCAAGGCTCGGATCTCACGCTGCACAGCTCTCTGTCGGCTCCCCGCCGCCGTGGCGGCCAGCTGCTGCAGTAGGGTCAGCACGTCACTCATACAGTGCTCCATCACGTTGGTCCCTAGCACTACCTTCGGGTTATGATCACTGGGTTCATTCATTATCACAATCATACCCTGGTGTTGCAGTTCAGCTGGCCCCCCAGTCATGGCCAGTTGTTTGTATCCCACTTGGGTCAGTCAATGGGAGTCCATCAGCAGCAATCAGTGTCATACTGGCATCTGGGGGAGCCAGCTCGTCTTTTCCCCAATACCGTTGATACAATGTGTATGGTATGGTGGTTACCTGTGATCCAGTGTCCAGGAGAGCCATCACCGGTATGCCATCCACAGCCACAATGATGATGGGCCGGGCCCCGATGTACCGGTCCCGCCAGTCTTGGGGGCCATGAGGTTCTACTCCTGAGGATTGGCCCGTGGCCCCAGGGGTTGCTCGTTTAACGGACACCGTCGGAAGTAGTGGCTGGGTTTGCTGCACCTGTAACAGATTGGGGGTCCATTCCGTGAGTCATTGGCCCTTCTCCGCTGCATCCAGGGGACGTCCTCAGGGCTGTCGGCGAGCTGCACCTTCACCGGGGCCTGGGATCTGGTCGGAGGCTGGAGTGCGGCAAAGATCTTAGCGAGGTCCCCATCCATGCGGCGAACTTGAGCAGCGAGCTCTTCCATCGCTCCGCTTGGAGCTGCAGGCACTGGAGGTTCTGATGGGGTAGGGGCCACCACGACGGGAGCAGTCTCGACCGGCAACGGGGCTGGCTCAGGAGTTTCAAATGCGGGGGGTTGCAGAGCTTTGATGGCCCGTTCCATTAATACGGCAAAGTCCACATCAGGGTGTTCTAGGGCCCACAGCCGAAGCTGTTTGCGGTCCTCCGAGGACCTCATCCCCTGCACAAACTGCTCACTTAACATTTTGTTACTGTCCACACTGTTGATGGTGTCCACCCACTTCAGTGCGCGGAGTGCGGTTTGCAGATGCAGAGCATAGTCCCGAATGCTATCTGCGGGCCGTTGCCGGCATTGATAGAACTGCATCCGCAACTCGGCCTTGGTACGGGTCTCAAATGCAGTCTGCAGCTTTTCAAATATGGTGGCTACAGAGGACCGGTCCCCCTTGGCCCAGGTCTCCGCCTCTTGCTCTGCCGCGCCGGTGGGCTGCCCCAGCACTAGCGCTGCACGTTGCTTATCAGTCAGGGGGTACAGTTCTAGTAGCTGACTAAGTTTTTTTCGGAAAACCTGCAAGGCATCAGGTTTCCCATAGTACTGCGGTAGCCAGGCAGCTCCGGGCACATATGGCAAAGAGAACGGCATCACCTGAGCGAGAGCTGGGGCCGCGGCGCCCCCCCGCCAGCGCGGCCGGGGCCTGGGCAGGCCCATTCCCATCTACAGGTGCTCCCGCGGCTGCGTCTGCCGCTCTTCCAGCGGCTCCGTCGGGCGCAGACATCTTGTTTCCGTCCCCCTTAGTCTCTTTCCGGCTCCTCCTCTACAGGGGCGGGGTTTTGGCCTTCGCGCCTCCACTACTCGAGGAGACGCTCGAGCGGGAATTCTTCGCGCCCAAGATGGCGGCTTCACAAATTTTTCAGCCGGACACCTCCGGCGGTCACACAAGGCGCACTTCCACCAGTTGGTAGAACGGTAGGATCCTGTTCGTGACGCCAAGTTGTCGTGGGCGGAGGAGGGGACGCTGCACTCTCCCACTGCTCGGGTCCGGCCGCAGCTGCTGCTGCTGCGGCTGCTCGGTGGTGGCTCGAGTGGTGGGCCAGATCCCGGGGACTCGAGCGGTGCTCCTCGCCCATGAGTGAAAAGGGGCTGGGGATTGGATTGTGGGGATTTGGTTATTGTCCGTGACGCCACCCACGGTTGTGGTGAAGTTGGTGACACCACCGCTGCTCTGGACGGGGATCCCGGGAGCGGTGACAGGGAGCAGCTTTGATGTTAGTTCTCCCCTCCGTGGGTAGGGGGTTGGTTGTCCCGGGGCCCGGTGAGGGGGTAGGGATGGATGTCAGGCGGGTTACGGGGCCTGGTGAGGTGCAGGGTCGCGGGGGCAGTGCTGTGCCGCACGGCACGGTGGTACTCACTCAGCCAATGATGAGGACACAGTTCTCGGTAAAACACACGGCTGGATGGACGGGTCCCACAGTTGGCTGCGGTGTTGTTTCTCCCGGCAGGTTGATGGTGACTGCCTTTCCCTGCACCTATGTACGGTAAATGGTTCCAATGGGTTGCCACCGGTAACCCGCTCCCCAGCTTGGATATGGGCCGGAGGAGCCCCTTTTGCCCGCAGGCTCTGGCCCTGGGAACGGTAGCCTTGGCGGTGGCTGTGTTTCCCTCTCACGGTTGGACTGTTGCCTTCTGTTGGGACTTGGCTGCTGGGAAACCCAGGAGGTTCCCTTCGCTGACGGATTTGGCAAATTCACGGCGACTCCTAGCCTTGCCAGGGTCCGTAAGCCCCTGCCAGATGGTGCTGACTTCCCTTTGTGTACCGGTCCGGTACCGCCGAGCCACCGCCCATCCACGGTCCTTACGGTAGACTCCGATAGGCCACTCCTGCAGACGGTCACCACCGTCTGCCAACCTTGCTGTACCGCCCGGGCCACACACCCGGACGCTGTCAGATAGTTGCTCCACTACTACTTTCCTTCCTTCCACTTTCACCTCCAAAACTAATCTGTCTCCTTTTCCCGCCTCCAGGACTGTGAACTCCTCGGTGGGCGGGGCCAACCGCCTGGCCCACCCCCTGGTGTGGACATCAGCCCCTGGAGGAAGGCATCAAGGGTTTGTGTCTGACTTCGGTGTGCCTGACCGGGAGTGTGGGGTGTGTGGGTGTTGTTCTCTGTGGCCCCTGGCTTGTCCAGGGCGCCACACTTGCTTTTAGGTTGGTTTCAAAAGTCCAAGAAGGAAGTTAGCACAGGTTAGAAAACCCAACCATGCGAAACCGACCATATTCAGGGGCTGAGACTTCTACAGACCCAATCATTATAGTTTATCACCAGTCTAAGGTCCTCGTATTCCCACAAAGGTCAAAGCATTTCACCAAGTCGGTTAGTTGTAATATTGTAGGTCCAACATGTCCTAACTGACGTATAAAGTTCCTGAGCACCTGAATCTCCATAATTTACTTAAAGTGATTATGTTAAAAGAATGTTATCCATTTCACATCTTTCCCTTTTTCGTCTTCCATGAATACATTTTTGGTGCAGTTTCATCATTGCTTTGACTCCCGTTTTATGCGTTTTGTGCCATTTTGAAGAATTTGGCACCAATAGAGGTCAATTAATACTACAACACAAAAAAGTAAAGTGGCTTAAACCCCCCCAAAAAAGTGTAAACTCTGAGTCTTTATTATTTTATCTCCATCATGAATAGGATCAGAGAAGACCCTTTGTACGGATCCTTCGCAGCTTGATATTATTTGTCTTACTGCTTTTTTTTTCTCATGAAATGCCGAAAGGTGTTCATATTCATTTTTAATAGTTAAAGCCTCCTCTATTGTTTTTGTAGGCACCAAAATGTGGACAGATTTTCCCTACTTTCATCCCTCATTATCTTAGATCCGATTCCTGACATTATAAAACCAATGTTGCTGCACATCCCGCACCTCATATTGCCTGGAAGGAAAAAACAAAAAAGTGCAAACGAGGGGCCTGATACATTCTCATTGAAGTCTCAATTTACAAAAGTTGGGCACTTATCTTACGTAGATAGAACAATGGAGAAAATACATTGCCTTAAGCTCAACTTGTGGAATTATTTGATTGTCTTAAATCAAAGGAAATGATTGAATCATAAGTCAGTTGTAACTTCCTTTGTATTGATATGGAAAATAGAAAAAATGGCTTAACCCCCTTCACGCTGGGACGATTTTCCGTTTTTCGGGGGGGGGGGGTTTGCTCTCCTCCCAAGAGCCGTAACTTTTTTATTTTTCCATCAATCTTGCCATATAAAGACTTGTTTTTCATGGGACAAGTTGTACTTTTAAATTAAACTATAAGTTATACCATATAGTGTAATGGAAAACGGCAGAAAAATTCCAAATGTGGAAAAATTGTAAAAACAAATGTGATTGCATGATTGTTTTTGATATATTTTTTTCACCGTGTTCACCATATGGCAAAACTGATGTGCCAGTGTGATGCCTCGGGTTGCTACAAGTTCATAGACACCAAACATGTATAGGTTTACTTTTATCTAAGGGGTTAAAAAATTAATGTCCAAAAAAGTAGTGCACTTTTTGCGCTATTTTCTGCGACCCGTAACATTTTCATTTTTCGGGATCTATGGCGCCATGATGGCATATTTTTTGCATCTCAAGCTGACATTTTTAATGGTACCATTTTTGCGCAGATGCTACATTTTGATCCCCTGTTATTGCATTTTGCGCAAAATTTTTGGAGAACAAAAAACGTAATTTTTTTGCCGTTACTCTGTTTACAAATTTGATTAATTAATTTTATAATTTGATAGATCGGGCGTTTCTGAACACAGTGATACCAAATGTGTGTATATTTTTTATTTTTTTAACCCTTTAATTTTCAATAGGGCGAAAAAGGGGTGATTTCAACTTTTAGGTTTATTTTTTTTTTTAATTTTTTAAAACTTTTTTTTATTTTACTACTCCCCCTTAGGGGACTATAAAAATCAGCAGTCTGATCGCGCATTCATTTCTGGTGATCATAGCTGCACAGCTGTGATCACCAGAAATATTCACCTTTTGTCACTAGCAGCACTCCGCCAAGTGAAACAGGAAGTGAGTCATGATAGCTATAGGAGTCATCATATGACCCTGTGCAACCATGGTAACCAATGGCTCACAGTGATCACGTCACAGCGCCGCCGATGGGGCCGGGTAAGTGAAGATTTACTGTTGTGGGGATTTAAAATATTTTGACAGTGCGATTTAAGGGGTTAACAGGCGCGAGTGGATCGCGTATCCTCCCGTGCCTAAGAGGCACACATGTAAGCTGTTTAAATCAGCTGACATGTGCAGGAATCGCTGCCGGCTACCCGCAGCAGCCGCCGGTGATTACAAGTATATGACTTAGGATGTACTATTACGGCCCGCAGTCATTAAGGAGTTAAGAGGGTATCCGGGACAATTCTGTTTTTTTCCCCAAGGGCTTAAGAACTTACAGACAGGTCGTTGTTAACAATCGGCCTTTTCTACCCAGAGCAGATCTTTGCTGGCACAGAGTAGTCACAGACCACTCCTGCCGGATATTCTGCAGTGTCCTTCAACAGAGAAGCTGCTTTTCTTCCACTCTGCTCTGTTGATTGGGCATCACTGCTAATGGCATTCTGATTGACAGCTGGCTCCTTGCTGCCTAACTTCGGGGAGATGTCTGTCAGTCAGCATGATGTTGGCAGTCAAGCTTCATCACGGAAGAGCTGCTTTGTTAATATGAGGTCAAATGAACAAGCAAAATCGCTGGCAGTAGCATTCCATGGATGCTCTGAGTTGACACTGGCAGAACAGGCAGGTAGTTAGCAATTACCTTCCTGTCAGTTCTTAGGCACATGAGAAAAAAAATAGTCTGGAATAATCTTGTTAAGTCCTTGAATAAAATGGCATTGGGAACATACATGTTTGAATTATATAAACAGGATATGAGTAAAGATTCAGTAAAAGTAGTACATAGCTCAAGTGGTCTTCATAGAGTTGAGGTCAAAAACCATAGCTTGGAGGACTACTCACCTTGTTAGGTTACCCCAGGATTCCAGTATGCACAAGTGACAGACGCATAAATGTCTGTTGCTCTGGGCACTGATACAACACCAACAGGTTTAGGACAAGTAATATTCAGTAAGTTCCTTATTTCCCCTAGTGATTGCTGCTAAAAGATCAAATTTTGCTCTATGCAAAATAATTGGAAGGCTGTATGTCTTTTTATACATGAATTGAGCTCCCATCTTGTTTTATACTGGATTATAGGAACTTTATGTAGCGCCCGTTCCAGGTCCCAGTTGGGCATCCCCTCACGCCCCCACTCCAAAGCTCCGGTGGTGGCTCCCTCCCTCTCACCTGCCCGGTCTCAGGGCGGTATCCCCGCACGCTGCTGTTCCCAGGCTCTGGCAGGGATGTCCTTCCTCTCACTTGTCTGGCGGTTTCATTCACTCCTCTCCTGCCCTGGGGGCCGCCACGGCCTCTTCCTGCTTCCAGGCCGCACACAGTGATTCTGAGAGTGCCTGTAGTAGCGTGTGCATGCGGCCATGCCCCTTTATTAAAGGACCAGCGTTCCATTACCCAGAAACTATCCCGAAGATCACCTGTTACCCTAAAGGTATTTAAGACTGCCTCCCCCTACAGGAGGTGCCTGAGCAACATTGCCTACTAGTTAGTGCATTGCTACTTCTCAGGTCCGTTTGTGCTACTGTGTCTAGTTCTGCTAATTGTGTCCAGTTTCGTGTTCCTAACCTGTGTCTCATCCTAGAGCCTGCATTCAACCACCACCTCTGTGCTGCCACGTCTGAGCCACCACCTCTGAGCTGCCCAATATGAGCAACCACCTCCGTGCTGCCACATCTGAGTCTTCACCTCTGTGCTGCAACGTCTGAGCCATCGTCTCCATGCTGCCACGTCTGAGCCACCACCTCCATGCTGCCACGTCTGAGCCACCACCTTCGTGCTGCCAAGTCCAAGTTACCATCGCCGTGCTGCCACATCCAAGCATGCCAGTACTGGACATTAAGAGACTTCATCTGTCCGTAAGAGCCAATCATCACTGGTTCCTGGCAGTCGTGCATTTAGGCCCCTTGTTGCTGCACCAGACAGTCCTGTATAGGGGTGTGCTACTGGTTGCTCCTTCATGAGAGTCCAGTGTACAACCCAGTGGGTCCACTCCAGGACACTCGCCACCCCTTGGCAACCGTAACACTTTACTTTGACAATAACAATATTGCATGATGTCTATATTATATTAAAGTCTTTAAAAGAGGTGGTAGCTCCATTTATCTTGCATACACACTTCCATTTTTTTGCATAGACAGAGAAAATTTTGATCATGTACCAGCTACCACTAGGGGGAGCTCAGGAACTTTCTGAAGATAGATTACCTATTCTGTATACACCTTCATCAGATGAGCTCCCCCCAGTGGTGACTGTAGGAAAAAGAATTTTCTCCACCTATGAAAAAACAATTGAGCTTCAACCTGGAAAAAGAGAACATTTTAACTGATTCTGGCCAGATTTCAACATCTATTTTCTTTTTATAAATGACACAAGAGTTGTTCTGTACACACACCGGGCGACTGTTACACTAATCCTCGCCTCTGCAGCAGGCACAAATACTTGTCAATCTAAGTATCTCCAGCATAAGTTTACTTTGGATCGCTGTACACAGATAGAAATGTATTTTATCACTGTTGTAATTCAGGGTTTATTGCATTTTATTTTATTTTTTCATTTGCATAAAAATTCATCTTCTCTGTAAATGGCGGTGGCAGAAAAATGGCTAAAAATACAAAATCTTCTGTATTTCTTCTGCCTCAATCACTATTAAATAAATCCTGTTTACTTGCTGGGTAAACATAACTGAAGTAGGAAATGACTATTTTTATGATCTATTATTTTACCTTCATTGTGTTTTGAATATTTTACCCCGGATTTATCATTATTCCGCCAGATTTACGGCTGAACCTCAAGCATTTAGCAGCTGGAAATGTGCACAACCTGCATTGTTGTAGATAAATGTCTCTCCATATATAAATGTACTTGCTCTGTATAAAGCTTCATATTTATTACTATTCATTGGTGCTGAAGGTAATTTCCATGTGTATTTATTTCTGCATTTATTTTCCAGTTTGCCAAACAGTAAAACACCAGAAGTTTCTGTCTCTCAGTTGTTCGTGAAGCAAAAACTTAAAACAGAGGATAGGGGTAAAGGATTTGACCGTCCGCCCATAGAAAACTAGCAGCCTGGTGATGTGTCATGACTCTTAAGCGGGCTTTACACGCTGCGACATCGCTACCGATATATCGTCGGGGTCACGTCGGTAGTGACGCACATCCGGCGCTGGTAGCGACATCGCAACGTGTGACGCAAATGAGCGATGATCAACGAGCGCAAATACGTGCGATATCGTAGCTTGTTGTCACGTCGCTCATTTCCATAATATCGCTGCAGCGACGGTACGATGTTGTTTGTCGCTCCAGCGGCATCACACATCGCTGTGTGTGTCGCCGCTGGAACGACAAACATTTCCTTACCTGCCTCCACCGGAAAAGGAGAAAGGAAGGGGGTGGCCGGGAGGTTCCGGCCGCTCATCTCCTCCCTTTTCTATTGGGCGGCGGTTCAGTGATGCTGCTGTGACATCACTGTGACGCTGAACGAACCGCTCCCTTAGAAAGGAGGTGGATCACCGGTCACAGCGACGTCGCAGGGCAGGTAAGTAGTGTGACGCTGCCGTAGCGATAATGTTCGCTACGGCAGCGATCACCACATATCGGCCGTACGACGGGGGCGGGTGCTATCACGCTCGGCATCGCTAGCATCGGCTAGCGCTGTCGCAGCATGTAAAACCTGCTTAAGCCAGGGGTCGGGAACCTATGGCTCGCAAGCCAGATGTGGCTCTTTTAATGACTCGCAGAAAAATCTTTAATAAAAAAACGTATTTTCCGGTTTGTAAGACACACTTTTTTTCCTCCAAAATTGGGGGAAAAATGGAGGTGCATCTTACAAACTGCATATGGCTTACCGGGTGGCGCAGAGTCGGCGATACTGTGGGCTCGTGGGGTGTCGTGGTGGTGGGCGCTATTGATTTGCCAGCGGACTGCGGGCTGCTTTGAATCTCCCACAGTTAACGAGATCGACTTCAAGAAATTGGCAGCACATGTGCAGATAAGGCTGCTTTACATGCTGAGACATCGCTAGCGATAGCACCCGCCCATGTCATTCGTGCGACATTTGTTGATCGCTGCCGTAGAAACATTATCGCTACGGCAGCATCACACGCACACTCCTTTACAGCGACGTCTCTGTGACCGCCGAACAATCCCTCCTTCAAGGGGGAGATGCATTCGGCATCATAGCGACATCATTGTGGCGTCACTAAGCGGCCGCCCAATAGCAGAGGAGGTGCGGAGATGAGCGGCCGGAACATGCCGCCCTCCTCCTTCCTTCCTCATTGCCGGTGGACGCAGGTAAGGAGATGTTCGTCGTTATTGCAGCGTCACACATAGCGATGTGTGACGCCGCAGGAACGCCGAACAACCAGCAGCATGCACCACCAACGATATTATGAAAAGAAGCGACGTGTCAACGATCAACGATTTTTGACGTTTTTGCGATTGTTGATCGTCGCTCCTAGGTGTCACACGCTGCGATGTCGCTAACGGCGCCGGATGTGCATCACTAATGACGTGACCCCAACGATATATATCGTTAGCGATGTCGCAGCGTGTAAAGCACCCTATAGGACTCTGAGGCCATTTTCTTGAACTCCATCGCGTCAAGCTGCACATGCGCCACGGCCATTTTCTTGAAGTCCATCTTGTCAATTGCGAGATATTCAAAGCAGACCGACAGCAGATCAATGGTCCTCACATTAGCAACACCCCATGTGTCATGACACGCCTCCTCCAAGCCCGCCGGCGGATCAATGGCACCGCCGCCATCATGACACCCCATGAGCCTGCAGCAGTATCACTAACCCTCCGCCCCCTGACCTTCTTGAGCTGCGACAACTCTTCCTCCGTGCCCACAGCATCACCTACCCTGCGTCCTGCGACCTTCTGTGCCGCTCCACCACCGGAGCTCCCCTCTTGTGAGTTAATATAAGAGGCACATTAATGGTAATCAGTACTTTTTTCATCATTGCTTAGCAACAGCACAACAATGTTATGTACTTTAAAAGTGTTGGTCTTACATAAAATGCACACATTTACTTGTATTTAGTTTTAAACAAATTGTATGGCTCTCACAGAATTACATTTTAAAATATGTGGCGTTCATGGCTCTCTCAGCCAAAAAGGATCCAGGCCCCTGGTCAAAGACATGGACTCCTGATAGAGCCTCTAAAGGTTCTTACTAGCCATGGGGAAAGGATAAGAGGCCAACCTTAGTATGGTTCCCACCTTTAAGAAACCCTTTATAATTAAATGGAGCTTGGTCTAAGTTGAAATATTTCTTAATAGGAGGAAATTGACCTTCCATAAGGTTTCACAGCTAGTGAAACACTGTCAAGGAAGGAATTTTGGGTAAAGATAGCTAATGGTATCTTCGTTTGGGATATCAGAGGCCGGTGCCGTATTAGCTATATATCAGAGCTGATGTTAATGAATCAGACAATGACCACACAAGACATGTTCTCTGATTGAGCTCAGGCTTGCGTCTGAAACCCGTATATTCTATAGTTCAGATTTTAGTATTACATTTCAACCTTCAGACATGTACAAAAAGTATCAATCTGTCTTGTCTCACGCATCAAAGCTGCATAGGGAGGATTGGGGAGTGTAGGTACCCACATTTCATCCCATAGATGGCACATTCCTTCTTTGTGTGGAACTACTGATAAGCATAAATACTTTCTTTGTTTATTGTTTGTATATCTGTTCACTTATCCTTGGTAACCCGTTCATGACTATACAGCTTAGAATTATATTATGAGTCTATGTGATTGCTACATAGACACACAGATAATTATGCAACTACATCTACATTTTGATTATTTACATACACAGATATTCTTATTATGTTTGAATAAACAAGCTATAGCTCAGGCCACCTCCACAACACTAGTGAAAAAGACACATGTGATTTTGTATAGGGTTTCACCTTGATATTAATTCTTCATTGGTGGCTGTTTTTTGGACCATTATAAAAACTTTGGTGCCTGCCACACTTGAAGGAAAAGTAGGGATGAGCGAACCCAAGGGTTCTTACCGGACACCAAAGGCTCGAATTTGAACACAAACTTTAAACAAAAAAAGTCTGTGTCCTAGTTCAGACTTCAGGTGCTGTTCATACGCTAATAAAACCTGTTGAAAGATTGTAGAGCAACCAATCAACAACCTTTATTGCATGGGGAAGATTCCTGTATGCTGCTGTGAGCAAAACAAATAAAATAAAATGACATGAGGTCCCTGCTATTTTTAATAACCAGCCAAGGTAAAGCAGACAACTGGGGTCTGGAAGGGCTTGTAGTTGTTAGTCCCTCCCTAGCCTAAAATTTGCAGCCCGCAGCTGCCCCAGAAGTGGCGCATTCATTAGATGCGCCAAATCTGGCTCTTTCCCAGGCTCTTCCTGATTGCCCGGGTGTGGTAAATCTTTTGGGGTTGGTGTCATCTGTGAATTGTCAGCTAGCATCAAGCCCAAGCGTGAGTAATGGATAGGTATCTATCAGACACCCCAATTACTAACCCAGCAAGTGTACAGTTAAAATACACACACAGGAAAAAATTGTTTATTTGAATAAAGGCTACCCCACAATCCCTCTCTTACCAATTTATTAATTAAAAATAAATTCTCAAAGTTCTGACGTAATTCAAAGAGTAATGTCCCACAGCATCTATCTATTCCCATGGAGCTTCATTGTGAGAATATTCTGAGAACGAGACTTCATAGGTCACTGGCGGTCAGCGGCAGGTACTCAATATCACACATTTCTGAAATATATTTGGAATTGGCGTCACATACAATATCTGCTCTCAGATAAGATAGCAAGAACCTGCTGACATTGCTCTTTAGGACACTCGGACATCTCCACTACTGTCTTCTTGAACCCATCTGACATCTTCTGACACCAATTTCCTTTCCAGCCAAAACTTCAACAATGCAGCAACAGCGATTATTGTTCCCTTTTTTCATAACCAGCTAAACATAGAAATCCACTTATAACTTAGAGGACTGGTCACTAAATCCAATGTGGCCAGATTTTGCACTTATTTTATGGCTTACCTCCACCGTACAGTTCTGGAGATTTGGGGCCTCTTTAGTCAGTAATACATTTTATGGTCTTTAAGAAGGGGACATTGATCACAGTGTAATTGTACAGAGCAGCCTATAGACACGTCCTCTCAGTAACGACCATAAAAATTGCCACCAAATAAAAAACCCCGTATCTCTAGAACTGTTTAATAATTTTAAAAAAATTACAAAAAAAATCCCAAAACCCACAGAATATTTAAGAACGTCAATATATTTTACCTGCAAACTAACAAAATATAAAAAGAGGAAACATATTTATGCCAATAATCCAGACAGGATATGATGACAAGAACCTCTTAGGGTACTTTCACACTTGCGTTATTTACCTTCAGTCGCATTCCGCCCTTTTGGAAAACAGCAGAATCCGTTAACGGATTCCACTGTTTCCCATAGACTTGTATGGATGACGGATTGTGCCAAAAGTACCTGCGTTGCTTCCAATGGCCGACGCTGCGTTGCGTCCGCCAGGCGGAAGGAACGCAGTATATAACGTTTTTTTGAGCGGCGGAATCCTTTATTTTTCACTGCGCATGCTAATTTATTTATTTTTTTTAATCACAGAAACTTTATTTCGTCTCTCGGTGGCCGAACGATCAGCTGAGCGGCCGGCAGCCGGCATGTGAGAGCTCTCAGCAGAGCGCCCGGCCGCCGGCATGTGAGAGCTCTCAGCTGAGCGCCCGGCCGCCGGCATGTGAGAGCTCTCAGCTGAGTGCCCAGCCGCCGGCATGTGAGAGCTCTCAGCTGAGTGCCCAGCCGCTGGCATGTGAGAGCTCTCAGCTGAGCGCCCAGCCGCCGGCATGTGAGAGCTCTCAGCAGAGCGCCCAGCGTCCGGCTTCTGTGAACGATCAGCTGATCGCCTGGCAGCCGGCTTTTGAGAGCGATCAGCTGATCGCCCGGCAGCCGGATTTTGAAAGCGATCAGCCGAGCGCCCGGCCACCGGCATGTGAGAGCGCTCAGCTGAGCACCCGCCACCGGCATGTGAGAGCGCTCAGCTGAGCGCCCGGCCACCGGGTGATCAGCTGATCGTTCGCAATAGTCTGCCACTGGTAAAACTGTAAAGAAGAAAAAAAATAGAAAAAAAAAAGCTTTCCGTTGTTATGTACGATCCGTTGCATCCGCTGTGCCATTACATGCAACGCATCCGTTGCATCCGTCACACAACGCAATGCAACAAATGCCGTTCAACGCAAGTGTGAAACTAGCCTTACATGTGGAAGATTTTAGCCATGACT
Source organism: Anomaloglossus baeobatrachus (assembly GCF_048569485.1). Lineage (NCBI taxonomy): Eukaryota > Metazoa > Chordata > Amphibia > Anura > Aromobatidae > Anomaloglossus > Anomaloglossus baeobatrachus. Next base: position 124,568,453 of record NC_134364.1, read on the forward strand.
ACTGACATCAAGTGGAGATCATGATACAGTATATTTGAAAGATTCGGAACATTTCAAGATAAAATAATTATGTATTAAAATCATTAAGAATGAAAAAAAATTGCAAATAAACTTCTTTTAACCCCTTCACGACCAACGATGTATATCTACATCCTTGACCGTGTCTGTTCCTTCTAAATGTGGGCTCACATGGCATTATTCCTCGCAGATGTCGTCTGGTCTGATCAGCAGACATGCAGCTAACAGGCACCGGTGGGTCTCTGATCAGACAGTGCAGGGATAACACTAAAGGATAACTGAAGTGAGCACCAATATGTATACAGAGTGCAAGCCAAAAAATACATAATCAATAAAGATGAAGGCTGCACATCCAATAATATGATAATGGTATAATGCTACAATTCGCTGACAATTATAATGAAAAATGCAATTTGCTAACTGGAAAGTGAACATGTGAATCATGAAATGCATACCTGTTAAGACTATTAGGAAAAAAGAGATATTTAGCAATCGCATTGATCAATGTAACCGAGCCCCAATACCTCGCCAAGGCATATCTCTATATTGGGGTCCCGAGCTCTATGACCCTAACTGTGTGTCATCTCATTGCAGTTAAAAACTGCTGTGTGTGGAGAGGGGTAACCAATGACTTTCTTATATAGGAGATGGAAAAAACATGGCCGAAAGGGGCGGAGGTGTGTTCACATTCAGAAAAAAACTTCATAATACTAAATAGGATAACTGAAGTGAGCATCTATATGTATCTATGTATACTGAGTTCTAGGGACCCCAATATAGAGATATACCTTGGCGAGATGACACAGAGTTAGGGTCACAGAGCTAGGGACCGCAATATAGAGATATACCTTGGCGAGGTTTTGGGGCTCGGTTACATTAATCAATGCGATTGCTAAATATCTCTTTTTTCTTAATAGTCTTGGCAGGTATGCATTTCATGATTCACATGTTCACTTTCCAGTTAGCAAATTGCATTTTTCATTATCATTATGCTTGTAGCATTATACCATTATCATATTATTGGAAGTGCAGGGATAACGTCCACTACAGGGACTAGTAAAATCAAGAAAAAATGTTAAAAAAGTTTAAATAAAAAAAAAAACAACAAAAACTTAAAAGTTCAGTTCACCCCCCCCCCCTTTTGCCCAATTCAAAATAAAACAAAAAAATACACATTTTTGGTTTTGCCGGGCTCAGAAATGTCTGATCTAGCAAAATATAAAATAAATTAATCCAATCAGTCCACAGCAAAGCAAAAAAAAAATAAAAACACCAAAATTATTTATTTTTTGGTCACCACAACATCACATTAAAATGAAATAACGAGTGATCAAAACATTGTATGTACCCCGAAATTAAAAATTACAGCTTATGGCGCAAAAAATAAGCTGTAACCAAACCCCAAATTCCGAAAAATGACAATTCTACGGGTCTCGGAAAATGGCGGCAAACTCTAATTTTTTTTTTTTTTTCCCTTTTACAAACTTCAGTTTTTCCACCATTTAGATAAAAGTAAAACTATACATGTTGGGTATTTGCAATCTCCTCTTCACCCGGGGAATCATACCGCCAGGTCAGCTTTACCGAATAGCTAGCTTGGTAATTAAAAAACTTGTTTTGCATTTTCACCGCACTTGGATTTTTTTTCCCCTGTTTTCCAGTACAATATGGAGCTGAATGAAAAAAAAAGTCATTGAAAAGTACAACTCGTTCTGCAAAAACCAAGTCCTCATATTGTAATATTGATAGAAAAATAGAATAGTTATGACTTTTGGAGGAAGGGGAGGAAAAAACGAAAAACGGAAAATCTTCCGGGGGTGAACGGGTTCAAGTGTCATTCATATGTCATCAGAGTCATGCATGAATCTGTAGCGCCCCTGAAGCCATCAGGAGCTACAGAGAACTGCATCCTAGCCAGGATGATGGGCCTACCCCCAGGGACCCAGAAGACCAGTGCCGGTAACACCAACCAACTTCTAGTGTTATGTGGCCTACCTTCTTTCGGCGCCTAACAACTTCATCTATCCCCTGGGGTCTGACCCTACTTGCGGAGGGCCCAACATCCAGCACCAGCCCCAGTGGACATAAACTGTGCAGCGGCGGCTCCACTTAAATAGCCGCAAACCGCAAGTCACAACAAAAACTTTCTCTTTATTCCCCTGTAAATATACCCCTTTTTAAAGCGACCCCCAGGGTCACGGAACCGGGCACCAGCCAGCACACCCGTGACACTTCCCCAGTGACTATGTGCCGCCCACGTGCCAGCAGCCGCCGCTGCTCGGATCCGGACCCGCTGTGTGTGTGTTGCTCGAGGGATCCTCCGGACCTGGGGGTCACGCGGACACGCCGAATGAAAAGGGGGAGAACGTAGTTGTACTGACTTGGCCGTATTCAGTTCGTGACGCCACCCACAGTGTTTGGTGAAGTGGGACACCACCGCTGCTGTTGTGGGACACCCGAGGGAGATGTAGTGGCAGCTGGATGTTAACCCTTCCGTGGGTAGGAATGGTTGCCCCAGGACACAGTGTCTCTGTGCAGGGTATGGCAATGGCAGGGGCCTGCACACCCGGATGTGCAAGGGGATGTTTGGTTACTCACAGTCACAAGTAAATGAATCACATGAGTCTTTTGGTAAACCAAGGTGCCAGTGGCTGGCCGCCGCGGCCAGTTGTATTCTGGTCCCCCACCCAGGCTGGTGGTCACTGTCCTTTCCTCTGCACTGTTCTTGTGTATTCTGGACTGTCTGGTCTGGAACTCAGGAGTCCGCTCCCGGCTTGTTGTGTGCCTGAGGAGCCGTGCCCGCTGACGCTGACGCGTGGGATCTATGGGCCCTGGCGGTTGCCCTATCCCTCTCTGTGGGTGGTTATCTGCTTTTGGGACTTTGGTTGGGACAGGACCTATAATCCTGCCCTCAATCGGTTGATTAGCTAGGCCGTTGGTTCCGGTCCTGGCTTCAGGGTCCGAGTACCTCTCTGTGCACGGTTTCCTGGTCAGTTTTCCGATGTCGGTACCAGCGGGCTCCAACCCTATCCCCATCCACCTCGGATCTGCTGAGCTGTATTCCCGTCTCCTGCTGACGGAGACCACCATCTGCCACCTAGCCATGGTACCAGGGCTCCGACCCTGGCACCATTCAACTTGAGCTTCTCCTTCTGTAGGAGCTACACCTAGCCCCAGCCTCCACTCCTCTCAACTTGAACTCTAGACTTGTCCTAAAGCATAACTCAAACTCAACTGTTTTCCCGGCCCTGAGCTGTCTAGACCCCTAGGTGGGCGTTTCCTAACCGCCTGGTCCCGCCCACTGGTTTGTCTATCTTTCCCTAAGGGGGGGGGTGACTAGGCTTTCAGGTCGGCTGGGTGTAACCCTGTGAGGGAAGGCGTTATGCGGGGGCCTATGTGTGTCTACCTGGTTTTGCCAGGGCGTCACAACTATACCGCCCGGGACCGAGTACCCCATAGCCCTGGGGCAGTACAAATCACACACACACCCTGCTTTATTGCAGCCATTGTTTTACATTGTGGCATTTTAGAAACAGTACAGGTTAGGGAGGACAACACGGACTGAAATCAATGTCATAACAGATAGGACTTGCTAGTTGACACATGAAATGCTGGGAAGAAAAGCAGATCAGGATTGTCGCGGGCGGAGGAGGGGACGCTGCGCTCACCCACTGCTCGGGTCCGGCTGCTGCTGCTGCTGCTCGGTGGCTCGAGCGGTGGGCCATATCCCGGGGACTCGAGCCGCGCCCCTCGCCCGTGAGTGAAAAGGAGAATGGTTTTGGGGATTCATTGTCCGTGACGCCACCCATGGTTATGGTTGTGGTGAGGTTGTGACACCACCGCTGCTCTGGACGGGGATCCCGGGAGCGATGACAGGGAGCAGCGCAGTTATTGTTTTCCCCTCCGTGGGTAGAGGGGTTGGTTGTCCCGGGGCCCGGTGAGGGGTAGGGATGGATGACAGGCGGGTTACGGGGCCTGGTGAGGTACAGGGTCATGGGGGGCAGTGCAGTGCCGCACGGCACGGTGGTACTCACTCAGCCAATGACGAAAGCAAAGTCCTTGGTAAAACACACGGCTGGATGGACGGGGCCCACTGACGGCTGCGGTGGTTTCTGCTCCCGGTAGGTTGATGGTGACTGTCTTTCCCTTCACCTTTGGTTTGTTTGTGGTACTGATGGCTTCCCACCGGTAACCCGCTCCCCAGCTTGGATGGATGCTGAGGGAGCCCCTTTTGCCCGCAGGCTCTGGCCCTCGGAACTGTAGCCTTGGCGGTGACTGTGTTTCCCTTTACGGTGTGAGCTGTTGCCTTCAATCGGGTCTTGACTGCTGGGAAACCCCGGAGGTTCCCTTTGCTAACGGATTTGACCAGTTTTACGGCGACTCCTAGCCTGGTCGGGGTCCGTAAGCCCTGCTGAATGGTGCTGGCTTCTCTTTGCTCCCCGATCCGGTACCGTCGGGCTACCGCCCGTCCCCGGTCCTTACGGTTCGCTCCAATTAGCCTCTCCTGCAGACGGTCACCACCGTCTGCCAACTTTGCTGTATGTGCCCGGGCCACGCACCCGGACACAGTCTGTCTCCTCCACTGCCACTTCCCTCCTCTCCACTCAAAACTAAACTTCAACTGCCTTTCCCCGCCTCCAGGACTGTGAACTCCTCGGTGGGCGGGGCCAACCGCCTGGCCCACCCCCTGGTGTGGACATCAGCCCCTGGAGGGAGGCAACAAGGATTTGTGTTTGACTTCGGTGTGCCTAGCCGGGGTGTGGGGTGTGTTGTTGTAGTACCTGTGATGACCTGGCTTGTCCAGGGCGCCACAGGATCATAAAAAGACACAGTGCTTGGAGAGACACACATAAGTCAGTTAAAGACTTGCCGTAGTAGTTAGTAGTTAGTATGTGGGTAGCTCTAGAAAACAGTTAATCATGCTTACAAGAGATGGAACATTAATCAGAAAACAAATGCAGTGGTGAACTGGCAAACTTGTTTGTAGAAACAATACACTGTGTTGCAACAACATTGTAGTGTGGACAGTTGCAGAGATCTGATTGCTATGCTTACAGCAGATGAAGGATTAACTGCAGGTCTCATCCAGGAAGTAGATGCATATTGAAGAACTAAGGCCTCTTTCACACATGAGGTTTCCCCCCCCCCCCCCATCAGTCACAATCCATTTTGTGACTGATGCGATGGATCTGTCACAGATTGTGGTACAACTGATGCGACGGATCCTGCAAAAAACGGATCCGTCGTACCAGCCTAACAGTGGTTTTACCCGTTCTGGGCCGTTCTGGGCATGCTCAGTTACAAAAAACGGAGTCCGTCGCCGGAATCCGTTATTTGACGGATTGCGATGGATCCTGTGCACATAGGTTTCCATTCTAAAAAAAGACGGATTGCGCCAGATCCTGCGCACATAGGCTTCCATTCTACCAAACAACAGATGGCAACGGATCCATCGCTGTCCATTTTCGACGTTCACAAAAAACTTTGCTTTGGATGTTGCTTCCATCGGTTGCACAGACAATTTTTGACGGATCCGTCGTACGACGGATGAAACGTGAGGTCATCGCAAGCCGTCGCTAATACAAGTCAATGACAAAAAGACGGATCCAGCGTTGGATCCGTCTTTTTCACATTTCGACGGATTGTGACTAATGCAAAAAAAAAACTGATGTGGGAAAGGTGCCTAAGGGACAAACTCCAAAGCATTTGGTAACTGAACACAAAGTTACTTGGAATTGAGATACAGATAAGTGTCCAAGCTGGCCTTAAAAAGCCTTGGGTGATGACGTCACTGGACTTTCAACTTTTCAAACTTGACATGGAGCAAAGCAGCCGCGACAATTGCGTAACATCTGGCTGAAATCGTGCAGTTGTTCGGGTGACATGGATCTGTTAACCTGACATTCAATTATTTAATTATTTGGGTCATCACTGGGCTACATTTTCACAAGATGCCACTGGAACTGAGCAATCTTCATTTACAGGAACCTAACCTTTCTCCATTTCTTGCTTGAGCTCATACATTGAAAATCATCATGACTTTATTATCTCATGAAAAAGTTTTGTAGTTTCTTTTTTGCAGAATTATTGATATTCTCTCATCCTGCATTTCTTGTCATATATTTCTCATGGCTGTAATCTTTCTATTTTATCTTCAAGTGAAATCTCCACTATTGGTATAGATTTTCTGCCTGGTGGATCTCTGGCTTATTCTATGAGGAAAGGGCTCATCTCCGTGTTAAGCTGTTTCCAGCCAGCCAAGCAGATTTCACGTATAGGATATGAAGTATGAAACCGGAGCCACAGAGTACCAGTTGTAAAACCTTGGTGGGATTTATTTCTGATGAGAAACCATCACAGCAGAGAGATCTTGTGTATGATCCCTTGACCAGAACTGTGCCACCTGCCGAATGAGGATGTAAAACCGTCCGCGCTCTCATCTACACTGAAATAGAATCGGGCGACATATAAGAAGAGATGTAATTCAATTTTTTCTATTTCGACTTCAGTCAGTTGTCATAATCCTAAACACCAATTTCTGCAGAGGAGGTCCTCTTCTTTATGGTGGGAAAAAACATTACAATTTGCCCTATGGAATTCAAGACCATGTAGGAGACATAGTCGAGGAAAGAGTAACGCCCCACACCTTTCATTTGAGGCTGGGTCATCTGCTCCACCTCTCTAATTTCATTCCTACCAGATCGTAGATGCTTCTCTGATAGAGAAATCTATCTCTTGGCTCATCAATCTGTACACTTCTGAAAAGGTTGAGTGTTGTGACTTCCATGGGGAAAGACGCCATGAACTATCTATAGAGCCAATCCGATGACTTAAAGCGCACCAATCACCAGGATTTTCCGATATAACCTAAATCCAGTGCTATACTGGCACTATCAGGCTGATTCTACACATACAGTGCTATGCTGGCACTATCAGGCTGAGTCTATACATACAGTGCTATACTGGCACTATCAGGCTGATTCTATACATACAGTGCTATACTGGCACTATCAGGCTGATTCTACACATACAGTGCTATACTGGCACTATCAGGCTGATTCTATACATACAGTGCTATACTGGCACTATCAGGCTGATTCTATACATACAGTGCTATACTGGCACTATCAGGCTGATTCTATACATACAGTGCTATACTGGCACTATCAGGCTGAGTCTATACATACAGTGCTATACTGGCACTATCAGCCTGATTCTATACATACAGTGCTATACTGGCACTATCAGGCTGAGTCTATACATACAGTGCTATACTGGCGCTATCAGGCTGATTCTATACATACAGTGCTATACTGGCACTATCAGGCTGATTCTATACATACAGTGCTATACTAGCACTATCAGGCTGAGTCTATACATACAGTGCTATACTGGCACTATCAGGCTGATTCTATACATACAGTGCTATACTGGCACTATCAGGCTGATTCTACACATACAGTGCTATACTGGCACTATCAGGCTGATTCTATACATACAGTGCTATACTGGCACTATCAGGCTGATTCTACACATACAGTGCTATACTGGCCCTATCAGGCTGATTCTACACATACAGTGCTATACTGGCACTATCAGGCTGATTCCATACATACAGTGCTATACTGGCGCTATCAGGCTGATTCTATACATACAGTGCTATACTGGCGCTATCAGGCTGAGTCTATACATACAGTGCTATACTGGCGCTATCAGGCTGAGTCTATACATACAGTGCTATACTGGCACTATCAGGCTGATTCTATACATACAGTGCTATACTGGCGCTATCAGGCTGATTCTATACATACAGTGCTATACTGGCACTATCAGGCTGATTCTATACATACAGTGCTATACTGGCACTATCAGGCTGAGTCTATACATACAGTGCTATACTGCCACTATCAGGCTGATTCTACACATACAGTGCTATACTGGCACTATCAGGCTGATTCTATACATACAGTGCTATACTGGCACTATCAGGCTGATTCTACACATACAGTGCTATACTGGCACTATCAGGCTGAGTCTATACATACAGTGCTATACTGGCATTATCAGGCTGATTCTATACATACAGTGCTATACTGGCACTATCAGGCTGAGTCTATACATACAGTGCTATACTGGCACTATCAGGCTGAGTCTATACATACAGTGCTATACTGGCACTATCAGGCTGATTCTATACATACAGTGCTATACTGGCACTATCAGGCTGATTCTATACATACAGGGCTATACTGGCGCTATCAGGCTGATTCTATACATACAGTGCTATACTGGCACTATCAGGCTGATTCTATACATACAGAGCTATACTGGCACTATCAGGCTGATTCTATACATACAGTGCTATACTGGCACTATCAGGCTGATTCTATACATACAGTGCTATACTGGCGCTATCAGGCTGATTCTATACATACAGTGCTATACTGGCACTATCAGGCTGAGTCTATACATACAGTGCTATACTGGCACTATCAGGCTGATTCTATACATACAGTGCTATACTGGCACTATCAGGCTGATTCTATACATACAGGGCTATACTGGCGCTATCAGGCTGATTCTATACATACAGTGCTATACTGGCGCGATCAGGCTGATTCTATACAAACAGTGCTATACTGGCACTATCAGGCTGATTCTATACATACAGTGCTATACTGGCACTATCAGGCTGATTCTATACATACAGTGCTATACTGGCACTATCAGGCTGATTCTACACATACAGTGCTATACTGGCACTATAAGGCTGAGTCTATACATACAGTGCTATACTGGCACTATCAGGCTGATTCTATACATACAGTGCTATACTGGCACTATCAGGCTGAGTCTATACATACAGTGCTATACTGGCACTATCAGGCTGATTCTATACATACAGTGCTATACTGGCGCTATCAGGCTGATTCTATACATACAGTGCTATACTGGCACTATCAGGCTGATTCTATACATACAGTGCTATACTGGCACTATCAGGCTGAGTCTATACATACAGTGCTATACTGCCACTATCAGGCTGATTCTACACATACAGTGCTATACTGGCACTATCAGGCTGATTCTATACATACAGTGCTATACTGGCACTATCAGGCTGATTCTACACATACAGTGCTATACTGGCACTATCAGGCTGAGTCTATACATACAGTGCTATACTGGCATTATCAGGCTGATTCTATACATACAGTGCTATACTGGCACTATCAGGCTGAGTCTATACATACAGTGCTATACTGGCACTATCAGGCTGAGTCTATACATACAGTGCTATACTGGCACTATCAGGCTGATTCTATACATACAGTGCTATACTGGCACTATCAGGCTGATTCTACACATACAGTGCTATACTGGCACTATCAGGCTGTCTATACATACAGTGCTATACTGGCATTATCAGGCTGATTCTATACATACAGTGCTATACTGGCACTATCAGGCTGAGTCTATACATACAGTGCTATACTGGCACTATCAGGCTGAGTCTATACATACAGTGCTATACTGGCACTATCAGGCTGATTCTATACATACAGTGCTATACTGGCACTATCAGGCTGATTCTATACATACAGAGCTATACTGGCACTATCAGGCTGATTCTATACATACAGTGCTATACTGGCACTATCAGGCTGATTCTATACATACAGTGCTATACTGGCGCTATCAGGCTGATTCTATACATACAGTGCTATACTGGCACTATCAGGCTGAGTCTATACATACAGTGCTATACTGGCACTATCAGGCTGTTTCTATACATACAGTGCTATACTGGCACTATCAGGCTGATTCTATACATACAGGGCTATACTGGCGCTATCAGGCTGATTCTATACATACAGTGCTATACTGGCGCTATCAGGCTGATTCTATACATACAGTGCTATACTGGCACTATCAGGCTGATTCTATACATACAGTGCTATACTGGCACTATCAGGCTGATTCTATACATACAGTGCTATACTGGCACTATCAGGCTGATTCTACACATACAGTGCTATACTGGCACTATAAGGCTGAGTGTATACATACAGTGCTATACTGGCACTATCAGGCTGATTCTATACATACAGTGCTATACTGGCACTATCAGGCTGAGTCTATACATACAGTGCTATACTGGCACTATCAGGCTGATTCTATACATACAGTGCTATACTGGCGCTATCAGGCTGATTCTATACATACAGTGCTATACTGGCACTATCAGGCTGATTCTATACATACAGTGCTATACTGGCACTATCAGGCTGAGTCTATACATACAGTGCTATACTGCCACTATCAGGCTGATTCTACACATACAGTGCTATACTGGCACTATCAGGCTGATTCTATACATACAGTGCTATACTGGCACTATCAGGCTGATTCTACACATACAGTGCTATACTGGCACTATCAGGCTGAGTCTATACATACAGTGCTATACTGGCATTATCAGGCTGATTCTATACATACAGTGCTATACTGGCACTATCAGGCTGAGTCTATACATACAGTGCTATACTGGCACTATCAGGCTGAGTCTATACATACAGTGCTATACTGGCACTATCAGGCTGATTCTATACATACAGTGCTATACTGGCACTATCAGGCTGATTCTATACATACAGAGCTATACTGGCACTATCAGGCTGATTCTATACATACAGTGCTATACTGGCACTATCAGGCTGATTCTATACATACAGTGCTATACTGGCGCTATCAGGCTGATTCTATACATACAGTGCTATACTGGCACTATCAGGCTGAGTCTATACATACAGTGCTATACTGGCACTATCAGGCTGAGTCTATACATACAGTGCTATACTGGCACTATCAGGCTGATTCTATACATACAGTGCTATACTGGCACTATCAGGCTGATTCTATACATACATTTTTTACCATAGGATTTGAGCTTTTCCTTGCCCTAAAGGCATATGCTGTATTTGTTCTGGACTACCTGCTTGCTGTGTGATGGTTATCACGCTGCAGCGGGTTTCCCATAACTGCATGGTTAGTCGAGGGAGTCTTTCTCTGAGTCCTGGCACCTTTTACCCATTTGGGAAAGATGGGGTTAAATTAATTTGGTTTGTGCGAGGAGCGGACGCTCTCATTGCGACCGCGCAGGCGCAATGGTATGCGTTCCACCATGCTGTGTGGTGACGCGCACGCGTCATCGGGTGATGTACGCAACTTCCGGTCACATGACCGATAGACGGAAGTGACGTCACACGCCATGGCGGCGGCGGCTTTAAATACCCGCTATTAAGCGTACTGGATATGGCTGTGTAGGTCGGTACACGGGAGAGGCCATAACCGCGGTAAGTAGGCTATAGGGGAACACCGCTAGCCCATTGATTTTACAGAATGTTTGAAAAACTGATTGACTTTTTTCTTGATAGCATGTGTCCATTGTTGTGAGGACACTTTCTGTATCCATATACGCCGCTCTCCTGATGAGAAGGGAAACGCGTTGAGAGTGGAGCGCTTTATGAGTCAGAGGTGGTTAAAAACTGGATCCTATGAAGTACCTGGACAAAACCGGGGGACCCAGGAATGACCCACTTACCTGATGTTCAAACAGTGACCATAGTAGGAGGATGTTTTGACTCCATGATAACAACACCAACACCGTGGTGAGATTGTTCCTTTTTTCATATCTGGGCGTCCCTGACGGTGGGTGGTTGACAGTGATTGATCATTGCTGTATACTATATGAGTCATTGTTTTTTGTGTAGGCTGTGGATATACTTAGAAAGGGTAAAACTGTGATTTAGGGGTGTGTTTATGTATCCTGATTCATCAGTTTCCCTGGAGTGAGATGTTGTGCATTGCACACGGATGGTATATCTAAAAAACAGCTGTGTGTATGGGACATTGAGTGAGGGAGAACCTTGGATTTTTTCCTTGTACTATCCTCCCGTCTTACCATACGGTGGCATGTGCTAGTTGTTTGGATTTTACTATGCACTATCACGTTTTTAAACATTTCTTATTAAAAGGTATATTTTAGGCGTATTTTGTTCAGTTAGTGGTATATCGCTAATTTGTCTAATATCTCTAATACCACGTCCAGCTTGCTATTCATTTTTGAATTCTGGGATATGGCTGGCTTCTTGGCAACCGGAATTGACACGAGTGTTTGGGTTTCGGAGGCAAGGGAAGTCTTTTCCGAAGGAAATTTTGTACAAAAGAAATATACACCCTCAATCAATGGGGCATTCAGAGAATTGACAAAAATATATAAAAACAGAGTAACCTCCTGGTGGGAGATTCAATCTCTGGAATGCTATTTGAAAGATAAAATTGTCCCGAGAAATTTAAGGATATCACTGGCTCCCAATTTCAGGTATAAAAACTCCGATTTAATTACCAGCTGGCAAAGGGAGGTGACGGAGTGCTCTCTTAAATTAATGACCTTATTATTGGAGGAGGAAAAAAAGAACTTGAGTAATTTAGATGCCCTGCTGAAAGAGCAAACAGAAATCACGAGAAAATTTAGTGGGGAGACAGAGTTTGCTACAAAGGAAATCACATTACAGAACGTCATTGAAAAACACCAGTATCATTTAAAAGAAAAAAAACACAAATTTTATATAAGAGACGTTCAAGATTTCAGAGAAAACAAGGCCTATAGCTTTCCAGTACAGAGATTTAGTAAACCTAGTGAGACTGAAGGTACCTCAACAGATACAGATTTTTCAGATACTGAGGGAGTTGGCAGAAATCGTAAAAATAAATTTAAGGGGAGAGGTAGGTACCAAAATAGGGGTGCATATAACCCTGGCCATTTTTTAGAACAAGGACATTTTTTACGGAGCAAAAAGAACCAGGGAGGAGGGGGATTCCCCCAGGTGGAGCCGCTCAGATCATAAACCTTTCTAAAAAAGTACTGTCAGCCCCCGAAATGACGGTACTGAGTAAAGGGTTATCTTTTGTACCAACCTCAGATTTCAATCTTTTTGAGGCCATTAAGGATCTGAATCTCTTTGTGAGAAAGCTAAGGTGGAAAAAATTATTTTGTAATGAAAATAAAAAAATCTGTAAAGAACAGGGCATCCCCTTAGAGATATTAGATGATGTGAGGTTATTATTCAGTCTAGAAGATCCCAATCCGAATGTTGAGGGAAAAGGCCCTTTTACGGACCTTAAATTAAAGAGCAATAAGATGCCACCTGTTTCGAATGAAACAACATCGATTGACGTCTTTTGTAACTTGGTGACTAGAGATCTGGAATCACTAATAATTACACACAAGAAGAGATATAATTTGACCAAGGTCGAGATGGATTGCTTGTTGGGTTTGGAAAGGGATAATGAGATCGTGGTTAAACAATCAGATAAAGGGGGCAACATTGTTATAATGGATGTTAGCCAGTATGAAGAGATGTGTCTGAAGATTCTAAGTGACGAGAATGGCTATGAGAGAGTCAGGGAAAATCCTACAGGTGAATACCTTGTACGGCTGAAGGATATTCTCTCTAGAGCCATAATTGATAATCTGATTGATAAAACCGAATTTGACTTCATGCTTCCGTCCTTCCCAATTATCCCCACGTTTTACTGTCTACCTAAGATTCACAAGGGTCTTGAACCCCTGAAAGGGAGACCCATTGTGTCGGGGATAGGTAGTATTACTCAGAACTCAGGTCTCTATATTGACAAAATCTTGAGACCCTTTGTGTTGGCCCTGGACTCATATCTAAGAGACACCACTGATCTTTTAAGAAAACTGGAAGACGTGACGATTGATGAGAACACCCTACTAGTTAGTATAGATGTTGAATCCCTATACTCCTCTATTGAACATAATGTAGGGTTAAGGGCAATTGACTACTTCCTCAAGAAAAGGGGTAGGCAGTTTATACGCCATAACCAATTCGTGTTGGAATTATTGGACTATGGCCTGAAATGCAATACATTTTTGTTTGGGGGATCCTTCTTCCACCAGCTCAGGGGGACTGCGATGGGGAGTCCCAGTGCCCCATCGTATGCTAATTTAACCCTGGGCTGGTGGGAGGAGACTGTTGTGTTCGGAGAGGAGTCTGTGATTGATAGGGACAAAATTCTCTTATGGTGTCGTTTTATCGACGACGTTTTCATGCTGTGGAGAGGGACAGAGACTGAACTCTCGGAGATGGTATCGATACTTAATGATAACAACTTGGGCCTTAGGTTCACTTTTGAGGTGAATAGAAAAAAACTGCCGTTTTTGGATGTATTGATAGAAAAAAACGAAGGTGGCGAGATCGTCACTAGCACATACCGAAAACCCACCGCGACAAACTCCTTATTGAGATGGGAGAGTGGGCATCCCACAAGCCTTAAAAAAGGCATCCCAAAGGGGCAGTTTTTAAGATTGAAGAGGAATTGCTCGGAGGAGGGACTTTTTCTTAAACAGTCAATAGATCTGAATGATCGCTTAAAAGATAGAGGATACCCCAGTAAAGTCATTAATCAGGCATTCTCAGAAGCAAGTTGTAGGGATAGAACCAAGATCCTGAGTACTCCATTAGTAGAGGTTAAAAAAGAGGAACCCATTAGGTTCATCACAACTTACAACAATGGCGCAGATGAGATACGTAACATACCTAAAAAACATTGGTCCATTCTGAAAATGGATGGGGATATTGCCCCACTTCTAACAGACTATCCATCGGTTACCTATAAGAAAGCGCGCTCGCTAAAAGAAAGATTGGTACATAGCCACTTTTCTACCCCGAATAAAAACAACAGTTTCAAAAAAACTTGGCTTCCAAGTGAGGTTAATGGTTGTTTTAGATGTGGGAACTGCATAGCCTGTAAGTTTATAAAAACTGGGAGGCATTTTTTCTCAAACGTAATGAATAAACAGTACGAAATTAAGACCTTTATTAATTGTAAATCGAGAGGAGTCATTTACAAGGCCACATGCAGATGTAATAAGGAATATGTAGGAAAAACCAAGAGGGAGCTGAGAAGAAGAATAGGAGAACACCTCCGCGACATCAGACTAAAAAATGATACCTCTCTGGCACGGCACATCAATGATGAACATCAGGGAGACCCTAATTTTATCTCCTTCCAGGGAATCGATGTGATACCAGTACCACCTAGGGGGGGGGACTGGGATAATAGGATCTTGAGACAAGAAACTAAATGGATTTATTGGCTGGGCACTACGAAACCAAGGGGCCTGAATGAAACACTGTCCTTTGCACCCTTTGTGTAGTGTTTAGGCCTAGTGAGTAGGAGGGTCAGTCGTCGGCCGAGTGGGGGCGCCAATCACCGCCTTTTAGGGTGCCGACCCCCACATGATAGGTAGGAAAAAGCCTGCACCAGTGGTCTGAGACTAGTAGGTAGTATGGTGAAGGGTTCTTTTTCTTTTTCTTTCATAGTCTGCCTCGGTAGGGCCCTTCGCCAAAATTGTCTTGAGGGAAGTTTTGGTCCCTATTTTTACTATAAAGAATGTCGCTTTTGTACTCTGAAGTAGTTTGTTGGGTATTGCACCTATTTGTACAATCAATTTCCGGCGGGGGGGGGTTTACTTTGCCTCTTTTTTTACCATAGGATTTGAGCTTTTCCTTGCCCTAAAGGCATATGCTGTATTTGTTCTGGACTACCTGCTTGCTGTGTGATGGTTATCACGCTGCAGCGGGTTTCCCATAACTGCATGGTTAGTCGAGGGAGTCTTTCTCTGAGTCCTGGCACCTTTTACCCATTTGGGAAAGATGGGGTTAAATTAATTTGGTTTGTGCGAGGAGCGGACGCTCTCATTGCGACCGCGCAGGCGCAATGGTATGCGTTCCACCATGCTGTGTGGTGACGCGCACGCGTCATCGGGTGATGTACGCAACTTCCGGTCACATGACCGATAGACGGAAGTGACGTCACACGCCATGGCGGCGGCGGCTTTAAATACCCGCTATTAAGCGTACTGGATATGGCTGTGTAGGTCGGTACACGGGAGAGGCCATAACCGCGGTAAGTAGGCTATAGGGGAACACCGCTAGCCCATTGATTTTACAGAATGTTTGAAAAACTGATTGACGTTTTTTCTTGATAGCATGTGTCCATTGTTGTGAGGACACTTTCTGTATCCATATACGCCGCTCTCCTGATGAGAAGGGAAACGCGTTGAGAGTGGAGCGCTTTATGAGTCAGAGGTGGTTAAAAACTGGATCCTATGAAGTACCTGGACAAAACCGGGGGACCCAGGAATGACCCACTTACCTGATGTTCAAACAGTGACCATAGTAGGAGGATGTTTTGACTCCATGATAACAACACCAACACCGTGGTGAGATTGTTCCTTTTTTCATATCTGGGCGTCCCTGACGGTGGGTGGTTGACAGTGATTGATCATTGCTGTATACTATATGAGTCATTGTTTTTTGTGTAGGCTGTGGATATACTTAGAAAGGGTAAAACTGTGATTTAGGGGTGTGTTTATGTATCCTGATTCATCAGTTTCCCTGGAGTGAGATGTTGTGCATTGCATACGGATGGTATATCTAAAAAACAGCTGTGTGTATGGGACATTGAGTGAGGGAGAACCTTGGATTTTTTCCTTGTACTATCCTCCCGTCTTACCATACGGTGGCATGTGCTAGTTGTTTGGATTTTACTATGCACTATCACGTTTTTAAACATTTCTTATTAAAAGGTATATTTTAGGCGTATTTTGTTCAGTTAGTGGTATATCGCTAATTTGTCCACTATCAGGCTGATTCTATACATACAGTGCTATACTGGCACTATCAGGCTGATTCTATACATACAGTGCTATACTGGCGCTATCAGGCTGATTCTATACATACAGTGCTATACTGGCACTATCAGGCTGATTCTATACATACAGTGCTATACTGGCACTATCAGGCTGAGTCTATACATACAGTGCTATACTGGCACTATCAGGCTGATTCTATACATACAGTGCTATACTGGCACTATCAGGCTGATTCTATACATACAGTGCTATACTGGCACTATCAGGCTGAGTCTATACATACAGTGCTATACTGGCGCTATCAGGCTGATTCTATACATACAGTGCTATACTGGCACTATCAGGCTGATTCTAATACATACAGTGGTATACTGGCACTATCAGGCTGAGTCTATACATACATTGCTATACTGGTGCTATCAGGCTGATTTTATACATACCGGTAGTGATCAGCTCGGATGTTTAGGTTTTTAAATCCAAAAAAAGTAAAGTTTATAAAATCAGCAGCTTCTTGAGTGACAGCAGCTGAGAAGCAGATAATATATGGGAGGTGTTCATACTTATCCCCTCCTTGAAATTAGCATAAGTATTATACAAACGATTTAACTTTTCACTAGGAAGGATCTGTGTGAGGTCATACCCATGTGACCAGAAGGGGCAGGGCCTCAGCCAACAGAAAAATGTTGCTTCTTGGAATGAGCTTCTGGTCACATGGGTATGACCTCAGCACAGGTCCTGCTAGTGAAAGGTTAAATCGTTTGTATAATACTTATGCTAATTCTAACAGGAGGGATAATTAGGAACACCCCCACAGATATTATCTGATCCTCAGCTGCTGTCACTCAAGAAGGGAATGATTTTATAAACTTTACTTTCTTGGATTTCAAAACTTAAACATCCGAGCTGACCACTAAAGGTATGTATAGACTCAGCCTGATAGTGCCAGTATAGCACTGTATGTATAGAATTAGCCTGATAGTGCCAGTATAGCACTGTATGTATAGAATCAGCCTGATAGCGCCAGTATAGCACTGTATGTATAGAATCAGCCTGATAGTGCCAGTATAGCACTGTATGTATAGAATCAGCCTGATAGTGCCAGTATAGCACTGTATGTATAGAATCAGCCTGATAGTGCCAGTATAGCACTGTATGTATAGAATCAGCCTGATAGTGCCAGTATAGCACTGTATGTATAGAATCAGCCTGATAGTGCCAGTATAGCACTGTATGTATAGAATCAGCCTGATAGTGCCAGTATAGCACTGTATGTATAGAATCAGCCTGATAGTGCCAGTATAGCACTGGCTTTAGCTTATATACGAAACTCCTGGTGATTGGTTCCCTTTAATCTCTTCTTGAAATGACTTTGTGTTATGCTCCTGGGTAGTTAAGCAGCTTAACTTAGGGTACCGTCATACTTTAGCGACGCTCCAGCGATCCCACCAGCGTTATGACCTGGTGCGTCGCTACATGGTCGCTGGTGAGCTGTCAATCAGGCAGATCTCACCAGCGACCAGTGACCAGCCCCAGAAGCGACGCTGCACTTGGTAACTAAGGTAAATATTGGGTAACCAAGCGCTTGGTTACCCGATATTTATGTCGCGGGCGGGGAGGACGCCACTGCGCTGCGCTCGCTAACGCTCGGGTCCAGCGCTGCTGCGATGGCTGCTCGGTGGCTCGAGCGGTGGGCCGGATCCAGGGACTCGAGCGACGCTCCTCGCCCGTGAGTGAAAGGGGTGGTTGGTTTGGGGGATTTAGTCCGTGACGCCACCCACGGGTCGTGGTGAAGATAGGCACCACCGCTGCTGATGACGGGGATCCCGGGAGTGATGGTAAGGAGCAGCTGGGATGTTGTTTTCCCGATCCGTGGGTAGGGGTCGGTGGTCCCGGGGCCCGGTGATGTTGCAGGAAGGCAGGGCTGGTGAGGTGCAGGGTTGCAGGGACAGCGCGGCGCGGTGCCGGATGGCACAGGTGTACTCACTCAGCAAGAAAGGTACAAAGTCCTCAGTAAACCAAACGGCTGGATGGACGGGTCCCCCAGCCGGCTGCAGTGTTTCTCCCCGGACAGGTGATGGCGGCTGTCTTTCCCTGCACCTTGATGTTCTCCTTCTGACTACTTTGGATTCCCAACGGTAGTCCGCTCCCCGGTGTATGGGTACCGGAGGAGCCCGTTTGCCTGCAGGCGCTGGCCCTTGGGACTCTAGCCTGAGGCGGTAGCTGTATACCCTCACGGTGTGGGTGGTTGTCTTCAATCGGGATTTTTGCTGTTGTGAAACCCCTGGGGTTCCAGTCACATTCGGATCTGACTATTGTCGGCGGCTCCAAGCCTGGTCGGGGTCCGATGGCCCTGCCTGTGTGTGCTGGCTTCACTTCGCTCCCCGGTCGGTACCGGCAGGCCGTCGCCCGACCCCGGTCCTATAGTTCCGCGTTGCTCCACCACTCCTGCAGACGGCCACCACCGTCTGCCAACCTTGCTGTCAGTGCCTGGGCCACAAACCCAGACACCCAAGTGTTTACTCCTCACTCCTCAAACTCCAACACTCAACTCCTGAACTGTTCTGACACTTTTCCCGCCTCCAGGCCTGTGAACTCCTCGGTGGGTGGGGCCAACCACTTGGCTCCACCCCACCTGGTGTGGACATCAGACACTGGAGGGAGGCAACAAGGATTTTTGTTTGGCTGTTGTCCCTGTCTAATGGGGGTGTTTGTATGTTATCTGTGACGACCTGGCTAGGCCAGGGCGCCACATTCCCCCTTGGTGAAATGCAGACCGTCCGCGGGCTGCCCATCCATCACCGATTTTATTTTTATTTTTTTCAAAAGCTGTAAAAATATAAATTAACATATAAACATTTTGAACATGTAAGCATTTTTGTGAGGACACTTGAACGTTGCACACATAAAACATTTTTAATGATGACGGACGGACGGATGTCTTCCGCTCTCCCACCCAAGCAACCTAGCCCTGATGCTGCCCCTAAGAAGTGGGCAGCACCCCTTGACCCCAGTCCAGGTTCAGGCTGCCCGAGCGGGAACGGGTACGGTTACTCGCACCCGGCTGTCACTTCAGGGGACCCCACGTCCTTGGGGGACCCCTGACCCCCGGAGGATGGCCACCGGTCTTGGTGGTGGCCGGGCCCCAGCCTGCTCTGCTGCAGGCCCTTCCCCCAATCTGCCTCTCCGGAGGCAGCTCCGACGGAAAATCACCCCTCAACTTATTTACAAGCCCACAAGTTCGTGGGTGGCCTGCCAGTTCTCGGCCATGTCCATGAGTAGTCTCTCATGCAGGTTGTAAAACACACAGGGTCCCTCCAGGGATAACTTGCCGGCAACGGCCGGAATAATCACTTAGACAATCAGGTGAAGGTTCACGGTTCATTAAAGTCATTCAATCAAACTGCTGAGGGTCCCAACGGGGGACAACTGCTTGCAACGGCGGACCGCTGCCACTACTTAAGGTCATACTCCTCCAGGACCTCTTCCTGCTCCACATCCGGACGGCTTGGTGGAGATGGAGGGGGCTGGAGCCGCGTCTGCTCACTGCGGCTCTTCCTCTGTTTTACATCCAGGGCGAACCAGCCCCTCTCTCCGCAGTGGCGGGTATAAGTCACCAGGTCGCCCGGCAGTAAATCACGACCTGGATGGCCCGTGGGGAGGTGCGAATTGACATCGCGGCGGGCCACGAATACTTCGGCCTCCAGGCCCAACTCATAGATGAAGCCAAACCCCCTCCGTTGGTCGAACTGCCGGACTTGACCCTCGTACACCGGGCCCCGCACCCGAAAGGTGGCCTGACGGAGTGCATCTTTCTCTCGGATCATCCTCGCCATCACTTCGGCCCTCTGCTGCTCTCTGGCAGCAATCTCTTGGCCCAACGGGTTTGGTTCCCTGTCCCAGTATGGGGCGTTGGCAGACCCCTGCACCCAGGTCAGGCCCCGCTGGACCGCACCCACACCGCCCACTACCGGTTCTCTTTTGTGGGGGTCCTGTGGTGACATGGCCTGGACTGCGGCTTTGCAGTTGCGGCCTGGCGCAGCCTCAGCCGAAGACTCAGGGTTAGCTGATCTCACTGGTTGAGCTTTCGGGCCAGCAGCGGCCGGTTCTTCCACGGCCGGGCGGACTGCCGGAGCCAGGATGGCTTCAGGTGCGGCCACTTCCGGGGCCGATGGCTCCTTGTCGTGGACAGCTACTTCCCGCGGGGACTTCCACGGTAGCGAGAGGGACACAGGTCTTTCCCGAACAACGCCCCCAGGCCGGTCCTCTAGGGCGGACAGGCTGACTTCCGCTACCGGTGTTGGGGGTAGCAGACCGAGCGGAGGGGCAACAGCAGCCGGTATGGATGGAGGGGGAAGCAGGAGGGTGAGCGGGCGCAGGCCGGGCCCCTCAGCCGCAGCGGCCGGTCCTTCTCGGACATAGGGGCGTGGGTCGCTTACCCGCTCCTCCAACTCTGTCTCCACCTCGCGTCTCCGCACGGCCGCCGTCACTTCCTCCATCTCAGCCACCCAAAGCTCCATCAGGAACCGGACCTGGGCTTGAAGGCGGCAGCACATCTGTGCGGTCCGGGCTTCCACCCACGGCGCTGTTCCTGGCGTGGGCTCGGGGATTTCCACGGTGCCGGCCGGACGGGACACCATGAGTGGCCGTGTTCCAGGAACCAAATGCTTGCAGAGTCCTGGCGTCCCCGCTTTTATAGCCTCGGCTACATCAGGCAGGCACACTCTCGCGCCTCCTTGGTACTCTTCAGCACTTCCGTTTGTTGGGGGCGGGGCTTCGCTTTCACGCCTTCCCTGCTCGGAGAAGACGCTCAAGCGGGAGATTTTCGCACCAAGATGGTGGCGCTTCAAAATTTTCGTCCGGACACCGCCGGCGGAGATCACAAGGCGCACTTCTACTGGTAAGTAGATGGGTTCAATCCTGTTCGTGACGCCAAGTTGTCCCGGGCGGGGAGGACGCCACTGCGCTGCGCTCGCTAGCGCTCGGGTCCGGTGCTGCTGCGATGGCTGCTCGGTGGCTCGAGCGGTGGGTCGGATCCGGGGACTCGAGCGGCGCTCCTCGTCCGTGAGTGAAAGGGGTGGTTGGTTTAGGGGATTTAGTCCGTGACGCCACCCACGGGTCGTGGTGAAGATAGGCACCACCGCTGCTGATGACGGGGATCCCGGGAGCGATGGTAAGGAGCAGCTGGGATGTTGTTTTCCCCCTCCGTGGGTAGAAGTCGGTGGTCCCGGGGCCCAGTGATGTTGCAGGGAGGCAGGGCTGGTGAGGTGCAGAGTTGCAGGGACAGCGCGGCGCAGTGCCGGATGGCACAGGTGTACTCACTCAGCAAGAAAGGTACAAAGTCCTCAGTAAACCAAACGGCTGGATGGACGGGTCCTGCAGCCAGCTGCAGTGTTTCTCCCCGGACAGGTGATGGCGGCTGTCTTTCCCTGCACCTTGATGTTCTCCTTCTGACTACTATGAATTCCCAACGGTAGTCCGCTCCCCGGTGTATGGGTACCGGAGGAGCCCGTTTGCCCGCAGGCACTGGCCCTTCGGTCTCTAGCCTTAGGCGGTAGCTGTATACCCTCACGGTGTGGGCGGTTTCCTTCAATCGGGACTTTTGCTGTTGTGAAACCCCTGGGGTTCCAGTCACATTCGGATCTGACTATTGTCGGCGGCTCCAAGCCTGGTCGGGGTCCGATGGCCCTGCCTGTGTGTGCTGGCTTCACTTCGCTCCCCGGTCGGTACCGGCGGGCCATCGCCCGACCCCGGTCCTACGGTTCCACGTTGCTCCACCACTCCTGCAGACGGCCACCACCGTCTGCCAACCTTGCTGTCAGTGCCTGGGCCACAAACCCAGACACCCAAGTGTTTACTCCTCACTCCTCAAACTCCAACACTCAACTCCTGAACTGTTCTGACACTTTTCCCGGCTCCAGGCCTGTGAACTCCTCGGTGGGTGGGGCCAACCGCTTGGCTCTGCCCCACCTGGTGTGGACATCAGACACTGGAGGGAGGCAACAAGGATTTTTGTTTGGCTGGTGTCCCTGTCTAATGGGGGTGGGGGTGTTTGTATGTTATCTGTGACGACCTGGCTAGGCCAGGGCGCCACATTTACCTTTCTTACCAGCACACACCGCTTAGCGCTGGCTCCCTGCACTCCTAGCCAGAGTACACATTGGGTTAATAAGCAAACCGCTGTGCTTATTTACCCGATCTGTACTCCAGCTACGTGTGCAGGGAGCAGGGAGCCGGCACTGACAGCGTGAGAGCGGCGGACGCTAGTAACTAAGGAAAATATCGGGTAACCAAGAAAGGGCTTCCCTTGGTTACCCGATATTTACCTTGGTTACAGCTTACCGCAGGCTGCCAGACGCCAGCTCCCTGCTCCCTGCACATTCAGATCGTTGCTCTCTCGCTGTCAAACACAGCGATGTGTGGTTCACAGGGGGAGAGCAACGTCCAAAAAACGACCAGAGCAGTGTGTAATGAGCAGCGATTTCACAGCAGGGGCCAGATCACTGCTCAGTGTCACACACAGCGAGAGATCGCTGATGAGGTCAATGCTGCGTCACAAAAAACGTGACTCAGCAGCGATCTCGCTATGTGAGAAGTACCCTTTAGACATTCTGTGGTCCATTACTTTATCTCAGACCACAGAGCTATTGACTTTCAAGCTCTCCTAGTCCTTAGCCATGGTTTTCAATCCAGTCAAGGCTCCTGAAAGCTAAATTCTTCCATGTTAGAAGGAGAGGAAATTTTGAAGGAACTTGAAGCTAAATGTTGTTTTCATTGGATAAATGACTAGTGGGAGTATATTATAATTGAGTTCTGCTGTTTATTTTGAATTGTATGAGAAAACTAAGAATTACAGAAAACTGCAACATGAGGCAATAGCTGATGTCACAGGAAGATCTTTTTATACAGGACAGACCAAACGTTTGGACACACCTTCTCATTCCAAGAGTTTTCTTTATTTTCATGACTCTGAAAATTATAGATGCACATTGAAGGCATCAACACTATGAATTAATACATGTGGAATGAAATACATAAAGTGTGAAACAAGTGAAAATATGTCTTATATTCTAGGTTCTTCAAAGTAGCCACCTTTTGCTTTGATTACTGCTTTGCACACTCTTGGCATTCTCTTGATGAGCTTCAAGAGGTAGTCACCGGAAATGGTTTTCCAACAGTCTTGAAGGAGTTCCCAGAGATGCTTAGCACTTTTTGGCCATTTTGCCTTCACTCTGCGGTCCAGCTCACCCCAAACCATCTCGATTGGGTCTGGTGAGTGTGTAGGCCAGGTCATCTGGCGTAGCACCTCATCACTCTCCTTCTTAGTCAAATAGCCCTTACACAGCCTGGATGTGTGTTTGGGGTCATTGTCCTGTTGAAAATAAATGATGGTCCAACTAAACACAAGCCGGATGGAATAGCATGCCACTGCAAGATGCTATGGTAGCCATGCTGGTTCAGTATGCCTTCAATTTTGAATAAATCCCCAACAGTGTCACCAGCAAAGCACCCCCACACCATCACACCTCCTCCTCCATGCTTCACGGTGGGAACCAGCCATGTAGAGTCCATCCATTCACCTTTTCTACAAAGACACGGTGGTTGGATCCAAAGATTTCAGATTTGGACTCATCAGACCAAAGCACAGATTTCCACTGGTCTAATGTCCATTCCTTGTGTTCTTTAGCCCAAACAAGTCTCTTCTGCTTGTTGCCTGTCCTTAGCAGCGGTTTCCTGGCAGCTATTTTACCATGAAGGCTGCTGCACAAAGTCTCCTCTTAATAGTTGTTCTAGAGATGAGAAGGTGTGTCCAAACTTTACAGCTATACAGTACCTGGCCCTGTCTAAACAAAGTTATCAACCAATCCATAACTCCATAAGAGATTATTATAAGTAATATGAAAAGAGAGTCATAATGTAAAGAATTGGAGAGGACTAGCGCTAGTCGCAACAAAACACCAAAAACAAAGACAAAAGACGACCAAGAAGCCCAAATTGCAAAAGGTGGATCTTTATTAGGGTGTTTGGTGAGCGGCACAATAGCAAGAGGAACGCTGACATCAGGAAACCCCAGAAAAAACAGAGTGATTGTTCACTGGATCTCTGAGAGTTAATTAATCCATATACACCATATAGGAAGGTAGTAAAAATATATATATATACCTAGTATAAACATAATTGCCAATGATACCAGGTATGGGTGAAAACAGCCATATAAGTCACATGTATAAATACCAAGATAATGAAACCTAAATTGTCATAGGAGATAAATAGAGTGACGGTAGCTGTTACACCCAAAACCATGTGGTCAAAAGAGATCCAAGAGGCAAGTGCCCATCACAGAATGTACATACCAAGGGGATCCGGGAGGGACCGGGTGCCAGCGTCCACCCGACGGCCGTTTCGGCGAGAAAAGCCTTCGTCAGGGGGAGTGTACCTGGCCCTGTCTATCTTGATCAGCAAAGTCCTCTGACTGAGTCCTTCATGAATTCATTGGTAATGTGGTATGCAGGATCAGTTCATATGTTAGACTTAACCTTGCCTATAGTATAATGATGGAGAGTCATTGGAACTGACCCCTTCACTTTTTTTTGGTGGGGTCAGAAAAGGTTTCCCTTTTTCACCTCTCCTAATTATGTGTACAATAAAACTCATTACAGAAATTATTGGAATGGAGATATCAGATCGATTACTGCACCAGGACAAGATCACCACAAAATCAAGAGGTTGCTATTCATGGACGACCTGACACGATTAGGGCTAATCAACATTCAAGGATTGCAGTTGTTTAGGCCCGCACAAAAAGTTTAGACCAGCTTACCCCTCACCCCCGGGCAATTTTCTGTTTTTGTTTTTAGCTCCTCTTCTTCCAAAAGCCATAACTTTTTTAGTTTTCCATCAGCCTTGTCATATGAGGGTTTACTTTTTGTGGGATTAGTTCTTTTAAATGAAATCATGAGTTTTACCATATAGGGAACTGGAAAATGGCAAAAAAAATTGCGAAAAAAGCTCGATTGCACAATTATTTTGAGGGCATTTTATTTACCATGTTCACTATATGGTAAAACTGATGTGTCCATATGATGTCTCAGGTATGAGTTCGAGGACACCAAATAAGTTTACTTTTATCTAAGGGGTTAAAAAAAAATCAGAAGTTTGTACAAAAAAATGGCGCACTATTTGCGCCATATTCCACAAGCCATACTGTTCTCATTTTTTGGGATATGGGGTTCAGTGATGGTTTATTTTGTGCATCTTAAGCTGATGTTTTTAATGGAACCATTTTTGCGCAGATGCTACGTTTTGATCGCCTGTTATTGCATTTTGCATAAAAATTGCAACAACCAAAACACATAATTTTGGTGTTTGGATTTTCTTTGCTGCTATGCCATTTACCAATCAGATTAATTGATTTTATATTTTGATAGATCGGGTATTTCTGAACAAGGCGATACCAAATATGTGTATATTTTTTCTTTTTTTAGCAGTTTAATTTTCAATGGGGCGAATGGGGGTGATTTGAACTTTTGGCTTTTTTTATTTTTTAACTTTTTTTTTATTTTATTAGTCCCCCTTTTGGAGATATAAGGATCAGCAGTCTGATCACTGATTCATTTCTGTTGATCAAAGCTACACAGCTCTGATCAGCAGAAATGCAGCGTTCCTGTTAGAGCTGCTGCTCTGCCAGCTGTAACAGGAACTACGTCATGATAGCAAAAGGAGTCATATGACCCGTCACTACCATTACAACCCTTGGCTCCCCGTGATCACATCATGGGGCGTCCGATGGTGGCAGGGAAAGGCTATTTCTCCACCGCAGCCATTTAAAATCGCGCTATCACATTTTCACAGCACAATCTAAGGTGTTGTCACGCTCCCCGGCTCCCTTGCTAGGCTCCCCGGCTCCCCTGCCATGCTCCCCGGCTCCCCTGCCTTGCTTACCGGCTCCCCTGCCACGCTTCCCCGCTCTCAGGTCGCGCTCCGCCGCTCCCGTGCCAGGCTTCCCGGTCCCCCGCTCTACAGCCTTACTGCTCCATCGCCTGCGGTCCCCAGGCAGCCCGGTCCCCGCTCCCGGCGCCTGTCGGCAACTCGGCCCCAGCCCGGCTCTCCTGCCTCCTGTTCACCGCTCCCTGCTCTGGCTTCTGGCACCCGGGCCTCGCGCATGCGCATTAGGGCGCGCGCGGTCATTGACCCTCTCTTAAAGGGCCAGTGTCCTCCAACAGGATATTGAAGAATCAGGTACAGGGTATATAGGGGAATCCTTTCCAAGTGGGCGGGGCCTGTTCTTCGTGTTTTGCTAAGCTAGGAGTCAGGTCTCCTTGTGTCTTGCGGTATACTTACCTATCTCTCTCCTAGAGCTGCTCCTGCCTCACCATCCGGTCCTGACGATTCCTGAACCCCGAACGGTGACTGTCCGCCATCCCGTCAGTCCATACCATCTCTGATCCCTGTGGTGACCCGTCTTCTCGCTCCGTCGGTTCCGGACTCTGCCTGACAACATCTCGGCCTCCGAACCTGAGCTCCGTCATCCGGACTACCTTCGGTGACTCCGTGGTCCCAGGGACTTCTACACTCCCCTCCTTTGAACGGACTGTCCTGCTACCTGTAGTGCTCCGGCTACCGGACCCCTTGCCTTCAGTGAGGTGTTCGGCCCAGTGGATCCACCTCCTGGGTCTGCCCGTCCACCTGGCCCTAACAGTAAGAACAGGCCATGGATCCCGCCGAAGCACTAGCGGCCCAGCTGGGCAACTTGCAGCAGGAACTCGGACGTCAGCGCGAGACTCAGTCCCTCATGCTGGCCTTCATGTCCTCAGTGGATACCCGCTTGCACACGCTGCAAGCATCTGCCACGTCCCTGGCATCTCAGGTTACCACTGCACAGTCCACGGTCACGGTTCCCGTGGCGGCTCCCTCGGAAGCATCTAAACTTCGCTTGGCCTCTCCACCCCGATATGCCGGAGATCCCAAGACCTGCAGAGGATTCTTAAACCAGTGCTCCCTCCATTTCAAGCTGCTTCCGCACCTGTTTGCCTCCGACCAAGCCAAGGTGGCGTTTGTGATGTCCCATCTAGAGGGTGAGGCACTGGCCTGGATGAACCCCTTGTGGGAAAAGGAGGACCCTGTAACCACTAACATCCAGGACTTCCTGCAGGCGTTTAGAACCACCTTCGACGAACCCGGCCGTGCCGCCGCATCCGCCTCATCACTCCTCAGGCTACGTCAGGGGACCATGACGGTGGGGCAGTATGCCATCCGCTTCCGCACTTTGGCCTCAGAATTGGGCTGGAACAATGAAGCCCTCACTGCCGCCTTCTGGGAAGGACTCTCCAGTCGAATTAAAGACGAGCTGGCAGGCCGCGATGTTCCTTCTACTCTGGATGCCCTTATCCCACTAGCCACCCGCGTGGACCTCAGATTCCAGGAACGATCCAAAGAGGTGTCCCGTGAGAGACGTCCGATACGGCATTCCTCTCCTCCGCAGAAGCCCGCCGTACTTCAGTCAACGTCGTCTGGTGTCTCTGTCCACGAGCCCATGCAGATTGACCGTTTGCGACAGTCCGAACAACGCCGAGCAGAACGGCTCGCCAAGGGCCTCTGCTTCTATTGCGGAGAGGGCACACACCTTCTACGCTCCAGAGAGGCCGGGAAACTCCAAAGCCTAGGGTTGGTAGGAGAGGCCACCCTAGGTGCTGGGACTCTCTCAGACCCGGTTACGTGGACTGTTCAAGTGACAACGGGAGAGACGCGGTTCACAGCCGAGGCGTACCTCGATTCCGGGGCAGCAGGCAATTTCATCCAGCAGGCCACGGTGGACAAGTACCAGGTGCCTGTTACTCCACTCGACAAACCCCTCGTGATTGCCTCTGTAGATGGGAGACCCCTCTCTGACACCATCTCGTGGATCACCAAGCCGGTGGAACTACGTATCGGTGCCCTGCACACCGAGAACATCGCTCTCTACATCCTCCACACATGTCTCATCAAATCCTGCTGGGACTCCCCTGGTTACAGACACACGAACCGTCAGTCAGCTGGGGTACTGGTGAAATCACCCGATGGGGCTCCTCTTGCCACGAGAACTGTCTGAAGACTATACAGCCCATCCGACGACCTCCGGTTCCGGAGTCCCTACCGGGACTGCCCTCGGCCTATTGGTCCTTCGCGGACGTCTTTGATAAAAAGGAGTCAGAGGTACTGCCGCCACATCGTCCTTACGACTGTGCCATCGACCTACTGGCGGGAACTACACCACCTCGAGGACGGATATATCCGCTGTCTCCTGCTGAAACAAGGGCCATGTCTACCTACATCACAGAGAACCTGGCAAGGTGATTCATTCGGAGATCCTCCTCTCCTGCTGGAGCAGGCTTCTTCTTCGTTAAGAAGAAAGAGGGCGACCTACGCCTATGCATTGACTACCGGGGATTGAACCAAATCACCGTGAAAAATAAATACCCCCTGCCGCTCATCCCCGAATTGTTTGATCGGCTTAGACGAGATCGTGTGTTTACCAAGTTGGATCTTCGGGGTGCCTACAACCTGGTCCGCATCCGCTCTGGGGACGAATGGAAGATCGCATTCAATACTCGCGATGGGCACTATGAATACTGTGTGATGCCCTTCGGCCTGTGTAACGCACCAGCAGTCTTTCAGGAATTGGTGAACGACGTGTTCCGGGACCTTCTCTACGTCTGTGTGGTGGTGTATCTTGATGATATCCTGGTCTTCTCTCCGGACCTCCAGACCCACAGAGAGAACGTGCAGCTGGTACTACAAAGACTGAGAGAGAATCGTCTGTACGCCAAGTACGAGAAGTGTCTCTTCGAGCAGTCTTCTCTTCCCTTCCTGGGTTACGTAATCTCCGATACCGGTCTGCAGATGGACCCGGAGAAGGTCTCTTCCATTCTCAACTGGCCCCCTCCTTCTGGACTGACGGCAATCCAACACTTTCTGGGATTCGCAAACTATTACCGTCAGTTCATCCCTCACTTCTCTGCTCTGACTGCACCTCTCTCCGCCTTGACCAAGAAGGGGGCTAATCCAAAGGACTGGTCACCTGCGGCCGACGCCGCGTTTGGCTCCCTGAAACAGGCATTTGCTTCCTCCCCTGTGCTCCACCGTCCTGAGTTAAACCGACAGTTCACCTTGGAGGTGGATGCCTCCTCCTCGGGAGTCGGAGCAGTGCTCATGCAGAAGTCCTCCTCCGGGAAGATGGTTACTTGCGGTTTCTACTCCAAGAGCTTCTCAGCGCCTGAACGCAACTACACAATCGGTGACCGAGAGCTATTAGCAGTCAAACTGGCTCTGGAGGAATGGCGCTACCTTCTGGAGGGAGCAGTGTACCCCGTGATCATTTACACGGACCACAAGAACCTGGAATACCTGCGGTCCGCTCAGTGACTGAACCCACAGCAAGCCAGGTGGTCCTTGTTCTTTGCCAGGTTCGATTTTCAGCTCCATTTTCGACCCGCGGACAAGAATGTACGAGCAGATGCCTTGTCCAGGTCATTCATGCCCATGGAGCAGGAGAAGGAGACATCCCAGCCCATCATCTGCCCTAGTAAAATCATTCCGGTGGCCCCTGTCACCCTGGCCCAGATACCGCCCGGGAAGACCTATGTCTCTGAGACTGACAGGCAAAAAGTGTTGCACTGGGGCCATGCCTCGAAAATAGCCGGCCATGCTGGTCAGAAGAAAACATGGAGTACAATTGTACGTCACTACTGGTGGCCATCCCTTCGCACGGACGTCGCTTCTTTTGTCTCAGCCTGCTCCTCTTGTGCCCGGAACAAGACACCCACACACCTGCCATATGGTCGTCTTCTGCCTCTGCCTATACCCTCCGTTCCGTGGCAACACATTGCAATGGACTTTATTACGGACTTGCCCCTGTCCTCCGGACACACAGTCATATGGGTCGTGGTGGATCGGTTCTCCAAAATGGCTCATTTCGTCCCTATGGCTCGACTGCCCTCTGCCCAGGAACTCGCTGACGCCTATGTACAACACATCTTCCGGTTGCATGGCTTTCCATCACACATTGTGTCCGACAGAGGAACTCAGTTTACCTCCCGCTTCTGGAGGGCTCTCTGCAAACATCTGGGAGTGACTCTGGACTTTTCTTCAGCCTACCATCCTCAGTCGAATGGCCAAGTGGAACGAGTCAATCAGATCTTGACCTCCTTCTTACGTCACTACGTCAACGCCCATCACGACGACTGGTCCACGCTTCTTCCTTGGGCTGAATTCTCCCATAACCACCACGTCAGTGAGTCCTCCTCCAGCTCTCCCTTCCATGTCATTTACGGACTTCAGCCTTCCGTCCCATTACCTGTATCCTCTTCCTCGGATGTCCCTGCTGCTGATGCTGTAGTCCGTGACTTTGCAACAATTTGGGACTCTGTCAAGGCGTCCCTTGGACGTGCTTCCCTGCGGATGAAGAGACACGCAGACAAGAGGCGTCTGGATCCTCCGTGTTTCTCTCCAGGAGATCTGGTCTGGCTTGCTTCCAAGTACGTCCGATTGAAGCTACCATCATACAAGCTGGGTCCTCGCTACATCGGGCCGTTTAAAGTCCTCAGCAAAATAAATGAGGTCTCCTACAAGCTGCAGCTCCCGGCCACGATGAGAATACCCAACTCCTTCCACGTCTCCCTGCTCAAGCCGGTTGTCCTTGGTCCCTTCTCCGCTGCTGCCAGTTCTACTCCTCCTCCTATTGCTGATGATGACATCTATGCGGTAAGGGATATCGTGGCCATGAAAACCGTACGGGGCCGACAGTTCTTCCTGGTGGACTGGGCAGGGTATGGTCCTGAAGATAGGTCCTGGGAACCCCGGGAGAATGTGGGTACTCCTCTGATACGTGCCTTCCTGTCCCGGTTGTGGGGAGGGGGGCGTGGGGGAGGGGGTACTGTCACGCTCCCCGGCTCCCTTGCTAGGCTCCCCGGCTCCCCTGCCATGCTCCCCGGCTCCCCTGCCTTGCTTACCGGCTCCCCTGCCACGCTTCCCCGCTCTCAGGTCGCGCTCCGCCGCTCCCGTGCCAGGCTTCCCGGTCCCCCGCTCCACAGCCTTCTGCTCCATCGCCTGCGGTCCCCAGGCAGCCCGGTCCCCGCTCCCGGCGCCCGTCGGCAACTCGGCCCCAGCCCGGCTCTCCTGCCTCCTGTTCACCGCTCCCTGCTCTGGCTTCTGGCACCCGGGCCTCGCGCATGCGCATTAGGGCGCGCGCGCGGTCATTGACCCTCTCTTAAAGGGCCAGTGTCCTCCAACAGGATATTGAAGAATCAGGTACAGGGTATATAGTGGAATCCTTTCCAAGTGGGCGGGGCCTGTTCTTTGTGTTTTGCTAAGCTAGGAGTCAGGTCTCCTTGTGTCTTGCGGTATACTTACCTATCTCTCTCCTAGAGCCGCTCCTGCCTCGCCATCCGGTCCTGACGATTCCCGAACCCCGAACGGTGACTGTCCGCCATCCCGTCAGTCCATACCATCTCTGATCCCTGTGGTGACCCGTCTTCTCGCTCCGTCGGTTCCGGACTCTGCCTGACAACATCTCGGCCTCCGAACCTGAGCTCCGTCATCCGGACTACCTTCGGTGACTCCGTGGTCCCAGGGACTTCTACACTTCCCTCCTTTGAACGGACTGTCCTGCTACATGTAATGCTCTGGCTACCAGACCCCTTGCCTTCAGTGAGGTGTTCGGCCCAGTGGATCCACCTCCTGGGTCTGCCCGTCCACCTGGCCCTAACAGGTGTTAACAGGCACAGGTGGATCGTGAATCCACTCGTGTCTGATAGCCGCACATGTCTGCTGTTCATTTGACATTTCAGCAGACACAGGTGGGGCTCACTGCTGGCTCACCGCAGCAATCGGCGGTGACTACCCATTCATGATTTAGGACATACCAGTACGTCCTCCTTTGTTGACAATTGTTTTTCTTACTTAAAGGGGCTTTTCTGACGAACATAGTTAATTCTACAGGTGATTTTAATCAACAGATCTTGGAATAATAATAATTTCCACCATTAGATGTTTTTAAAAAATGTTATTCTGCTGAGATAATCTTATACATGTGTCCCTGCTGTGTACTGTGTACTGTGTAATGGCTGTGTCTGACCATACAGGACATAGTCTGATCATACCACATCTCCTGGACAGAGGAGGACGCAAAAGAGTATACACATAGCACAACATGGAACCACAACTGATTCTTTTTGTGAAGTAAAACATTTCCCTGCCTGTTTTCAAAAAATGTTTTATCTCAAAAAAATAATTATTTGCAATCCGGTGCTGTAATATTTGTATACTATGTTGCGTCCCCCTCCGCGCAGGAGATGTGATATGATCAGACCATGTCCCTGTACGGTCAGACACAGCCATTACACAGTACATAGCAGGGGCACATATATAAGATTATCTCAGCACAGGGACATTTTTTTTAAACTCATCCAGTTGTGGAAATTATTATTCCAATATATATTAATTAAAATCACCTTTAATATTTATGCTCATGGAAAAACCCCTTTAAATGCATGTCATTTGGGCAAAAAATAATTTTTGCGGTTTGGTTTCATTAAAATTTTTGCTACATTTACCTCCTATAAGGAACACCAAAAGAAAGGAGTCAGCTCCCCCTTCCACCCTCGTATAGGGTCTCCTGGAATCCGCATGGAAAAGCCTTGGTGCGAGTCAGTAATCAGTATGAAAAAATTAGGGAAATCCAGTAATGAATGAGAGCCAGTATGCAAGACATAAAGTGAATCAGCTTCAATGTAGCATTTGTAAAAAGTCCAAATCCCAAGAACTATGATTAAGCATAGCCACTGGCACTGACAAGATGCCTATCTCTGCCAGGAGCTAAGGTCCACTTGCAGGTGTACTCCTGGCCTAACAATTTCATTTCCCCACCATAAGTGTGGGGAATTCTGATCATGTGCACTGCCCGGTGTCTGATGCGGTGACAAGGGACACAGGAACGTGCATCACTGCTGAGAACGCTAAGAAATGGGCAATGAGTAGCATGTTAGCATACTAAGAGGGCAGAATGAGTGCAGGAACTAATGTCCTTGTGACTAGTCCCCTCGCTCATTAGCATATCATAAAAGATCTTTAGAAATACTTTTTCTAAAGATCCCTTTATCTATACTTGTGTATACAGGGATGGTTAGGCAAGGAATAGGAATATGAACCCAGAACTCCCCGTGGACCAGGGACATATTGCACCTGACAGGTTCCCTTCAAAGATCCACAACATCTCATATTTCCTGGGGAAGTTTGCAATAGAATCTCAAATATGGTCTATGTCTTTGATAGAAAAATAAAAAAAAATCATATTTATGTACTTCTAGCACGATTAGTGAAATGCTACGTTTCATATATCTATTGGTGACATTAATAAAGCCTGGGGAAAGAAGCGCTGATAGGGTCTCACCAAATAACAAAAGGGCAATGTATAAAAATATACATACACTCACCTTATGTGGTTGTGAAGGTCACACCCACCAGAGATAATATATAGATAATGGTGGCTGCCACAGCCCCACGTGGACGAGTCTACAAAGCAGGAGAGGAGAAGGGGTTAACGCAGCGCAATCGCCAAAAAAGGTGTAAAATTGTTGATGATTAACTAATAATTATTTTATTCCATAGGTCTGCACGTTTGGAGGTATGGGGCCTCTTCCTCAGGACCAAACGATCAACAATACCTGTTGATTTTTTGGTCCTGAGGAAGAAGTCCCATAACTCGAAACGCGCACACCTAATTAATAAAATTATTATTAGTTAATCAACAATTTTACATCCTTTTTGGTGATTGTGCTGCATTAACCCCTTCTCCTCTCCTGTTATGAAGATTGGTGACAATAAAGTGTTGCTTATGAGTCTCACCTGGTAGGCAAATGTGGAGTAAAAGATAAATGACATAGGTGGAGGAGAAACTGAACAAGGTTTTGACGCCAAACATTTTTCCCGTGTTACTGCTAGAAAAGATTTATGCATTTATGCAACATTTCCAGCGTCTCAGGACACGAAGCTTTCCTCTATAGATGGGGAAAATAGGTGCTACCAAAATTGAGATACTACTGGCAGGTCTGAGTTTACTGGGTGCATTATTAGATTTGTATAGTTTTAGATCTATAATAAATAATCTTGGTCTTCATTGGAATTCTTTTTTTTAATGGGGTTGCATCTTAAGATGGGCCAATACTTACATAGAATATCTCTTACTTTTGAGTATTAAACATTGAATATGTCATTATAAAACTTATACTGCGTTGTGCCTGAATTTTCTTGAATATTGTTTTTGTTCCGAGGGATCAAACTTTTTTATGCGCCATTAGATGGGCTCTTGCTCGTGTCTGCTGGACCAAAACTTTGGGGTATCTTTTCCTCCGTATAGAGGTCTGAGTTCCATAGTCAATAATGTTCATACAATTGTGCCTATTCCGCTCTAGCGGGTTCAGAGAATTGTTGCTCTCCCACAGTTGTTTGCAGCGCGAGCTGATAAAATCTGCTAAATCTAGATCGCTGTTGCCATCTACTGGCTTGAAAAGCTTCTTGTACTGATACCATGCTGGGTTGATAAAATTAGATACATGCTGTCAATTTCTCTTACTGAAAATGTATGAATCAAACATTATTGCCTTTTGGTCTTTGTATCCCGAAATGCATTCCATATTCAAGAAGCTTTCCCAATAAAGGAAACAACTATTCTTCATCATAGCTCTACACTGTGTGCAGAATTATTAGGCAAATGAGTATTTGGTCACATGATACTTTTTATACATGTCGTCCTACTCCAAGCTGTATAGGCTGAGAGCCAACTACCAATTAAGTAAATCAGGTGATGTGCATCTCTGTAATGAGGAGGGGTGCGGTGTAATGAAATCAACACCCTATATAAGGTGTGCTTAATTATTAGGCAACTTCCTTTCCTTTGACAAAATGGGTCAGAAGAGAGATTTGACGGGCTCAGAAAAGTCCAAAATTGTGAGATGTCTTGCAGAGGGATGCAGCAGTCTTGAAATTGCCAAACTTTTAAACAGTGATCACCGAACAATCAAGCGTTTCATGGTAAATTGCCAACAGGGTCGAAAGAAGCGTGTTGGGGAAAAAAGGCGCAAAATAACTGCCCACGAATTGAGGAAAATCAAGCGTGAAGCGGCCAAGATGACATTTGCCACCAGTTTCGCGATATTCTACAGCTGCAACGTTACTGGAGTATCAAAAAGCACAAGGTGTCTCATACTCAGGGACATGGCCAAGGTAAGGAAGGCTGAAAACCACCACCTCTGAACAAGAAACCTAAGATAAAACGTCAAGACTGGGCCAAGAAATATCTTAAGACTGATTTTTCAAAGGTTTTATGGACTGATGAAATGAGAGTGACTTTTGATGGGCCAGATGTATGGGCCAGAGGCTGGATTAGTAAAGGGCAGAGAGCTCCACTCCGACTCAGACGCCAGCAAGGTGGAGGTGGGGTACTGGTATGGGCTGGGATCATCAAAGATCAACTTATGGGACCTTTTCAGGTTGAGGATATGCCTCGCCCACCCCAGGGCTATGGGACACCCGGTGCCGAGCCGGACTAGTCCGGGGGTCGTCAGTGGTGGCGGGGCCCGACTCCGTGGCCCTGGTGGGTGTCAGTTTAAATATGGCTGGTGACTTGGGGTTTGAATAAAGTTTGTGTTCGTGACGCCACCTGTGGTATGTGGCTATTAAGCCGCCGCTGCTGTATGAGGCCTCCGGGGTGATGTTATGGCAGCAATGATGGTACTGCTCCCCACAGGTGGAGCGGTGCCCCGGGGCACACTGTTAGTGCTCGTGAGAGTCTATGGTGTAGTGGAAGTCTAAGCAGACGGAATAACAGAGGCAACTCCAAGGGTGCAGTTTCAAGTTCTTTACTCACACGTCCTGGTAGGAGCTCACTGGTGCCCTCAGACGACTGGAACCCACTGTCAGGGACCTCCGCCGTTTCTGGGTGATTCCTAGAGTAAAAACCGGTACCCTTCTCTCTAAGGTGTCTCTGTCTTCAGCTGTCTTCCTAAGCCTAGCTCTTTTAGGATGAACCTGCTCGGCCTCCACTACAGCCTCCAGGCTGGGGGGTCACCTGTCGGATGATTGTCCCTTTTCTAGAGGTTCTGTTGTGGGCTGTGGCCCGGGGAGTTTACAACTTTCCCTGGGCCTCGGTTTTTACTGTTTGGAGATGATTTTGCACTCCTCCGGTTTCTAGGGACCGTCCCCTGTTGCAGCTTGATCCCTCCACCGATGTTCCTGTGGAGCAGGCCACCACAGCTCTACAGCTATCCGTGGCCCTGGAATCCCTTCTTTTCTCTGCTTGGTGTCACCTGGACCCTCTGAGTCCCAGGGTCTTCACCAGGAAGCGTCACTTTCTTCTTCTTAGCTCCTGACTGACTAGAGCTGTCTTTCCTTCTCTCCTCCTTGCCTGCCTCCTGCAGACCTCCTCCTCCTTCCCCACTCTCTCCCCTTCTCCTCAAACTTGACCTTCCTTTCTCTGTCTGCTCTCTGCTGGCTCCTCCCACCTTTCCAGTTGCTAAGCTGTACCCTATAGGAGCAGGGATGGGTCTTACGGCCCCTCCCAGCATGCAGCATGGGAGAGTTACTGCCACTGTCCCTGGTCCCAGTATGTACCTAACAATGGGTGTTGTGTAGATTTACCAGGGGACCGGTGTTCACTCCTTTCCTCACCCAGAATGGGGCATCACACCGCTGGATGGGGTGCAATGTCCTGTGGCGACGGAAGCCTCAGGGGCGCCACACTCCCCCACAGTGAATCCCAGCACGTCCTCGGGCTGAAAAACAACAAGAAAATGTGGAAGAAACTGCAAAAACATTTTTGTTATGCATAACATAAAACAATAAACTTTTCTTCCCTTTATGGGAGGCACAGATACTTGAACGTTGCAAAACTTTCTTACAAAGAAACTCTATATGTGCACTTCCAGTCCATTGCACGGTTTGGGCACATCCCCCATAATTCTGGTAGGGGTCACAACTGGTGCAACTATATACATCTTGGCTACAACAAGTCCAGTAGCCTGGCAGTTCGTTCAGCTTTCTCAAGCTACAAAGGAAAAGACAAAATCAGCCACTAAGTCCAGTGGCCTGGTTACACAGGACACATTACATTCACATTCACCGGGGACCACATTCCAGTCAAGTGGCCCAGTAACACATACACATGGGGGGGTGACATCTTCAAAAAGCACACGGGGCAGTAAGGCAGGGTAGGGTGTCATCTTCAAAAAGCACATTAGGGCAAAACAAAAGGGACA
Source organism: Anomaloglossus baeobatrachus (assembly GCF_048569485.1). Taxonomy (NCBI): domain Eukaryota; kingdom Metazoa; phylum Chordata; class Amphibia; order Anura; family Aromobatidae; genus Anomaloglossus; species Anomaloglossus baeobatrachus. The sequence goes on from NC_134364.1 coordinate 124,606,502, forward strand.
TCTTCACAAAGTGGTGAGGGGCAGACAGGGGCTATATACAGTTCTGCATCTTCTTTTCTTTACTCTTCATTCGCGGGGATAGATCCTAGGATCCCACTCCGGCATTGCTCCGGGCAACAGGTATGCCGAGGAAATCATAGTCTGGGTCCCCTGGGCGCTGGTCACTGACCTACTGCGGGTCCCTGCAGCCTGGGTAAGAGTGGGACTGCTTGCAGGCACAACACGGGGTTCTTGCAGGGGACTGCTTGTTTGCAGGGGGCTGCTGGCTTGCATGGGACTGCTGTGGTCTTTGGGGTCACGCTTTGGCAGGGCCCTGGGCAGCATATAAGCCATGGAGATCTTGGTCTGCGTCTCCTGCGTGGCTTTAGCAGGGCTGCTGCATAGTTCTGCGGCCTGAGCCTGCTTTGAGGTAGTGCTGCTGCTGGCGGGGAAGGTACTGCACGCTGGCATAGTGCGGCGCCACTCCGGTTCTTCTGGGGCTGCCTCTTCCCGCAGGATGTGGACATTCAGAGCGTACCAGCCACGGCTCCCCATCAGCCGGGTGTACTCCACGGTGTCACCAGGCTTAGCATCACGCTCGGGGTGGCCTCTGGGCAGGTGCTCCTCTATATCACGGTGGGCAACAAAGACATCCTTGCCCAGTCCGGGCTCTCTGATAAAGCCCCAGCCGTCTTTCTGCCGGAAGTCTATCACCTGGCCCCTTATCACTGGGCCCTGAGATCCCTTGAGGGCTTTTCGAATCTGCTCTTTGGAGGCCAGGTTGGACGCCTCCTCGGCTCTCCGCTTCTCCTCCCGGGCCTCCCGCTCCCGCTGGTACTCCTCCACCAATTTCCGGCAGGACAGTTCATTTGCCAGGGGAGTCTCTTTGGGGCGCAGTGGCTGCTGCAGTCTCCCGCTCTCAATGGGCGCTGCGTCCCAGTTCACTCCCGGTGATGTTGCTCCCAGGAGGCTTACAGGGGGACTTGGAAGGGGGCCCACTAACTGCTTGGGGTCCACCCCACCCCAGGCGCCGTCTTCGGGGGTCTCCGGTAGGCCTCCGGTGCCCCACAGGGCGTTAGCGGGGCTGGCGGGGAAAGCTAGCGGAACGGTGGAGGGACTGGGCGGTGGCGCTTGGTAGGGCCGTGGGTTCGGACGGGTCGGGGTTAAAAATAGCTCACCCGGACGCTGCTCGGCGGCCTCCATCCTGTGACCGACGTTCTCCGGCGCTATCGGGTTTTCTCTCCGCCGGTCCACCTCCATCTGCATGGTGCTCAGCCTCCGGGCCAGGATCTTCATCTCCTCCCGAAGCAGGTCCAGCTCAGGATCCATATTCCCGGTCCCTGGTGTGCACTTCTGCAGCCTCTCTGCCATGCTGCCAACCTGGGGAACGCTTGCTGGTACACTGCTCGGGTGCTCGACCACGCCACTCGGCTGCACCCTTTCCCTTTTCGGAGGCGGGGCCGGAGGCTGCACTAGCATCTGGCGCCAGACTGGCGCCCAGCCCATCACGGCCGGCACCGCTCCGCTTGCGATAAGATACATTTTGGCTCTTGTCTGGTCTGGCATCTAGACTCTTGCTGCCAGCCAGCCAGCTTTTCTAGTCGCCATCTCTTCTTCTTCCGCCCTCCATGGCGGGCACTGCTTCACGCTCTTTCTCTTAGACAAGGGGGCGGGGCTTCTTCTTTGCGACCTTTCTGCTGGCACGCCCCCCTTCTTCCCGCTCTTAGCAGCGCTAATGGCGGCAGTTCTCACAGTAAAACACAGGCTATTTCACGGTTCTTTAAGGCGCACAGTACCCGGTGGGACCGGGCACGAAATCCTGTTTGTGACGCCAAAATTGCCTCGCCCACCCCAGGGCTATGGGACACCCGGTGCCGGGCCAGACTAGTCCGGGGGTCGTCAGTGGTGGTGGGGCCCGACTCCGTGGCCCTGGTGGGTGTCAGTTTAAATATGGCTGGTGACTTGGGGTTTGAATAAAGTTTGTGTTCGTGACGCCACCTGTGGTATGCGGCTATTAAGCCGCCGCTGCTGTATGAGGCCTCCGGGGTGATGTTATGGCAGCAATGATGGTACTGCTCCCCACAGGTGGAGCGGTGCCCCAGGGCACTGTTGGTGCTCGTGAGAGTCTATGGTGTAGTGGAAGTCTAAGCAGACGGAATAACAGAGGCAACTCCAAAGGTGCAGTTTCAAGTTCTTTACTCACACGTCCTGGTAGGAGCTCACTGGTGCCCTCAGACGACTGGAACCCACTGTCAGGGACCTCCGCCATTTCTGGGTGATTCCTAGAGTAAAAACCGGTACCCTTCTCTCTAAGGTGTCTCTGTCTTCAGCTGTCTTCCTAAGCCTAGCTCTTTTAGGATGAACCTGCTCGGCCTCCACTACAGCCTCCAGGCTGGGGGGTCACCTGTCGGATGTTTGTCCCTTTTCTAGAGGTTCTGTTGTGGGCTGTGGCCCGGGGAGTTTACAACTTTCCCTGGGCCTCGGTTTTTACTGTTTGGAGATGATTTTGCACTCCTCCGGTTTCTAGGGACCGTCCCCTGTTGCAGCTTGATCCCTCCACCGATGTTCCTGTGGAGCAGGCCACCACAGCTCTACAGCTATCTGTGGCCCTGGAATCCCTTCTTTTCTCTGCTTGGTGTCACCTGGACCCTCTGAGTCCCAGGGTCTTCACCAGGAAGCGTCACTTTCTTCTTCTTAGCTCCTGACTGACTAGAGCTGTCTTTCCTTCTCTCCTCCTTGCCTGCCTCCTGCAGACCTTCTCCTCCTTCCCCACTCTATCCCCTTCTCCTCAAACTTGACCTTCCTTTCTCTGTCTGCTCTCTGCTGGCTCCTCCCACCTTTCCAGTTGCTAAGCTGTACCCTATAGGAGCAGGGATGGGTGTTACGGCCCCTCCCAGCATGCAGCATAGGAGGGTTACTGCCACTGTCCCTGGTCCCAGTATGTACCTAACAATGGGTGTTGTGTAGATTTACCAGGGGACCGGTGTTCACTCCTTTCCTCACCCAGAATGGGGCATCACACCGCTGGATGGGGTGCAATGTCCTGTGGCGACGGAAGCCTCAGGGGCGCCACACTTGGAGTGAAGCTCAACTCCCAGACCTACTGCCAGTTTCTGGAAGAACACTTCTTCAAGCAGTGGTACAGGAAGAAGTCGGTATCGTTATAGGAAAACATGATATTCATGCAGGACAATGCTCCATCACATGCATCCAACTACTCCACAGCGTGGCTGGCCAGTAAAGGTCTAAAAGATGAAAAAATAATGACATGGCCCTCTTGTTCACCTGATCTGAACCCCATAGAGAACCTGTGGTCCCTCATAAAATGTGAGATCTACAGGGAGGGAAAACAGTACACCTCTCGGAGCAGTGTCTGGAGGCTGTGGTGGCTGCTGCACGCAATGTTGATCGTAAACAGATCAAGCAATGACAGAATCTATGGATGGTAGGCTGCTGAGTGTCATCAGAAAGAAAGGGGGCTATATTGGTCACTAATTTTTTGGGGTTTTGTTTTTGCATGTCAGAAATGTTTATTTCTAAATTTTGTGCAGTAATATTGGTTTACCTGGTGAAAATAAACAAGTTAGATGGGAATATATTTGGGTTTTATTAAGTTGCCTAATAATTCTGCACAGTAATCGTTACCTGCACAAACAGATCCTCCTAAGAAGCCAAATCTAAAAAAAACCCCACTCCAACTGCCAAAAATATTAAGCTTTGATATTTATGAGCCTTTTGGGTTGATTGAGAACATAGTTGTTGATCAAAAATAAAAAAAATCCTCTAACATAAAACTTGCCTAATAATTCTGCACACAGTGTGTTGACTCATCCATTGGAGTTTTTCACCTGTACTAGTCTTCATTTCATTTCCAGTGACATAATTAGATACCTATTGGCCAGAGTGAAAATTTAGATTGGTCCGTGCACCAGTATGTTGATCAGATGCTTTGGCCTATGTGAGGCTGCGCTCACTGAATGTATTGGGAGACACTCACTTGGCTGCTATAACTGAGGCACACAGGAACACTTTTCCATTTAAAAGTCCATTGGTTTATTTAAAGCCAATGGATTCCTAGGAAGACTGCCTCTCGGAGATCACAAACTGGGAACTGTGACTTGCTCTCAGCCACGGATGCCGCAGTCAGTCCAAATCCCCAGGAGGACTCCAGCTTCCTAAGGCAGAACGACCACAGGTTCCATACAAATGGCCTCCTAGCCAATGACATCAGAGGAAACTGCATACGGCTCTAACCCACATGGATTCCTTCCGGGGGTGCCTCCAGGAAGTGAAGTCTTTCCAAGCACCCAAAGACCATGTGACCAAACAGTCTCTTAAATCAGACCGGACACACCAGCAGGTGGAGGTATGTGATTATACAGACCTGTCTAGCACACTGGCTATTCATAAAGGCAACCTGACCCTTAAATATACCAAGACTTGTTGAACTACAGGCACCCATAGCAACATTTTCAGGTTCATTTCGCAGGGGACCTTCTTCACTGCAACACATAGCGACCAATTAGAACATCGGTGGTCGTTACCTCACACCCCTATAATAATGATATCCATCCTACCCCCTGTCCTGTACTAATTTCGTCCAACCCTAATACTTTAATTATGTTATATGTCCTGGCCTCTGTCCTGTAATAATGTCCCCATTCTAGCCCCTTCCTTTAATAATGTCATCCTGTAATAATTTCCCATTCTTAAATAATGGCCCTTATGCTGTAATTATGTCCCCCATCTCGGCCTCCATTCTTTAATAATAACCCCAGTTATGGGCTCTTAGTTTAATAATATTCCCCATCCTGGCCTCCAACCTTCAAAAATGGTTCCCCTCTTGGGCCCTTATTTAATAATGTCACCCATCTTAGCCCACTTCCTGTAGTAATGATCCCCTTGTGGCACTCTCCTGAAACTCATTTAAAGGGAAGGTATCGTCAAAAAAAAAAAATTCAATAACTGAAAAAATGTAAAGTAATAATGTTTTAATGTTTTGTTTAAATATTATTATTTGTTTTTAATTGAGCAAAATATAAAAAAAATTAAAAAGTTTGATATTTTCCACTGTTAAACACTAGGGGGAGCAGCTGCTGAAATCCTACAGAAATCCCACTGTAGAAAAAGCTCACATTACAGCTGCAGTAAAGTGGGTGGAGTCTGCTCTCCTGTGTGTGATGGCACGCCTCCCCCCTCCTAATCTGAGTGTTTACAACAGATAACAGAGAATGACATGCAGGGACATAATGCAGAGCCATTTTGTTGGTGACCAGAAATGTCTAAAGTGTCACCAAGGACAGCAGGAGTATCACACAGGACAGGATTAGATACACGGCTCTGGAGACAGTATCACACAGGATAGGATTAGATGCACGGCTCAGCAGACAGTATCACAGAGGATAGGATTAGATGCACAGCCCTGCAGACAGTATCACACATGATAGGATTAGATACACGGCTCAGCAGGCAGTATCCCACAGGAGAGGATTAGATACACAGCCCTGCAGACAGTATCACACAGGATAGGATTAGATACACGGCTCAGCAGGCAGTATCACACAGGACAGGATTAGATACACGTCTCAGCAGACATTTTCACACAGGATAGGATTAGATACACGGTTCAGCAGACAGTATCACATAAGAGAGGATTAGATACACAGCCGTGTAGACAGTATCACACAGGATAGGATTAGATACACTGAGCGGGCAGTGTATATTGAGCGGGGGGTGTTTTTGGAGACGGTAGCAGCGGCGGTACTCACATGCAGTTGCACACAAACACACACACACACAGCAGTGGCGGCGGCCAGAGCGGGGGCTAGGGAGAGCGGAGGGAGGGGGTGTCATCGGAGATGGTAACTGCGGTTGACAGGGGTATAGTGGAGCAAACAGCATACGCTGTGAGCTCTACAATAATGGCACTGATCTCCTCCCTCTGCTGTGATCTGGACAGCCCAGGGGGCGCGTCCAGGTCACAGCAGACGCCCACTGTAATGTAAATGATGGGGTCAGATCCCGATCACTGTTCTCTATGCACAGGGGCTGCCATAAAGGATTAACTGTTGTTACACACACAGCAAATACATGTCAGACCCCAGTGCCTCCAGTAAAATTGGAATTAAATAAAAACTAAATAAGCAGCGATTTTCATTTTGCATTACAAATACTTGATCTCTTAATCACTATTTTTAATACAAAAATATAAAACCGTGATACCTTACCTTTAAATACCAAAAACAAGGATTATTCTTACCTTTCCTTGCTTGTTCAGTGAGAAGTGTTCCCTTACTCTTCCATATCCAGCTCAGGAAGGCGGGCAGTGCATGGCAGTGACGTCATCAACCACCCCCAAAAGGGAATGCTGTTGTCATCTGACGGACACTTGTTGGCCACTGGCCATTATAGCTGTTGTGGCAGAGGGAGTCAGTGGCTCTCTGCACCACAAGACACGCAGCTGAAGGGCCTGGCATCAGTGGGACTCAGTCACGATGGCACCATCTGTAACTGCGATTGTTGCTCCCCTGCACATTCTTTCTTCGCTCTAAGTATGAGCAATTAGATAGGGTAACAGGTGGATATTAAATATAATATAAAAGGCCACTCAATAAGACAATGAAAAAATAAGGAAAACTGAGTTTCATATGGCCGAACATAATATTGAAAAAATGGCTAGTACACCCAAGTATATAAATAAATATTTATTACAAAAAGGTCACATACAGATGGGGGTACTGTTATAGAAACTGGATTTATAAAAGTGTATAACAGTGAAAGGTTACCGAACTAACAGAGATCACCCTTCCAGGGACCTAAACAGCATATATCAACAGTATATATAGGCAGACATAGTGCATAGTCTACAGGATAAAGTATCATGGTGAAGCCCACCATACATGTCACACAAGAGAACCCATAGGCTGTGCATAAATTAAAGCAATTGCTTACCCATAGTAAATGCCTATATAATTGCCGTGTCAGAGGTCCGGTAAAGAAGAGGGGGGAAGCCCCGACGCGTTTCGCTTGTAGTGCTTCCTCGGGGGGCGATGTGACCCAGCATGGTGTGCCCCATGTATATATACCCACCATAATTACCTCGTAATAGCCGCCGTTTAGACGCCGCATGCGCTGTGGCAATGCTCGCGTCCCACGCGTCACTTCCGGGTCTCCCGGCGGAAGTGACGCTCACAAAGGGAACGTCATCTCCCGTCGGACGGAGCTCCTCAGTGCGCGCGAGATCGCAGGCAGCACAGGGCATGCGAAGCACGCGCGGCCATCTTAAGTGCTGGTGAGGCCCCAAAGATGAATGCAGGGATTTGCCCACAGTGTAAGAAAGACATCGCGTCATGGTCAGATGAAAAAGGAACATCGCAGACATCTTAAATATAGATAAAATTAGCCAATACTCTACAAAGACACCCTCAATGGGGAGACCCATAGAGAATAGTGCAAAGATCCCCCAGGTCCACCACATATCCCGATTCAGTATAATAATAACAAGGGACACACTAAGTACTCATAGTTACCACTCTGGCACAAACATCAGAGATGGAGAACAAAATAGCGGTGAGATTCTTTCTGGAGATGAGCAGTCTGGATGCACCATTGATCGAATTAATTTTGGAGTTACTTTCGTTTATTTTAACTCACAATTATTTTTTGTTCAAAGATCGTTGTTTTCTACAGGAGCGTGGCACTGCGATGGGCACGGCGTACGCGCCCTCGTACGCAAACCTCTTTCTGGGGTATTGGGAGAGGGAGGTTTTCGGCGAGGGCGTGCCCGCCGTGTCCCAGGCGCAGTGCTGGCTCCGATTTATTGATGACATTTTGATTTTTTGGAAGGGCACTTTTTCTGATTTTTCTTCATTTATTCATGATCTAAATTTGAATAATTTTAATATTAAACTTACTTTTAATTGTGACAAAAGAACAATAGACTTTTTGGATATTCGTATCATGGTGCATCCCGACTGCTCGATTCAAGCAACTATATGCCGTAAGAAAACATCGGTCAATAGCCTCCTGCATGCGTCCTCGGCGCACACTCCCTCCACGATCTCTGCAATCCCGGTCGGGCAATATTTGAGGGCAAAGAGGGTATGCTCCACCGATGCCCTCTTTAAGGAGCAGGCCCAGGACCTACGGGAGAGATTTACATCCAGGGGTTATAGTGGGAGGAGTGTGCGCCGCGGTTTCGGACGTGCTCGGCAGGCAGTGCGTACCGATCTCTTGGTTTCTAAATCTAAACAGAAGGAGGAGTCTTTTCCGCCCGTACGTTTCATCTCTACTTTTAATGATCATTGGCAGGAGATGTGTACAATACTTAGACGTCATTGGGGTGTTCTGAAAATGGATCCATCCATTGGGGATTTGTTACCATCTACTCCCTTAGTGACTTCTCGACGTGCACCCAATCTGCGTGGCAAATTGGTTCAGAGCCACTATGTGGCCAGTATACCTCGTATTATTTGTGGGGGGGAACCCTTAAAAGGATTCTTCCCATGCGGTTCTTGCATTGCATGTCGCAATATGGTGAGGGCGACCTCTTTTTTATCGGCTGACGGTAATACCGAATTTGTGATACAACATCACATCACTTGCCGAACAAATAATGTCGTATACTACGCCACATGTGGTTGTGGTAAAATATAGGTAGGCCTCACCACTCGTGAATTAAGGTTCCGCACACGTGAACATGTGAAGGGCATCTTGGCTGCGGTGGATATTGGCCTTGATGATCCCCAGATGAAGACTCTGCCCCAACACCATAAATTGGAACATGGATGTAATCCTAAAGAATTTAGAGTTAGGGGTATTGATGTTGTTCATCTGGGGACAAGAGGCGGTGACTACACCAAGACGCTTTCTCAGCGTGAATGTAGCTGGATAGTGCGCTTGGGCACCTTGACACCATCTGGTTTAAATGAGAATATGAGTTTCTCCTCATTTTTATAGATCAGCATCTGTCTCTCTGGTGGCGGTTCACTTCTTTGTGTGTCCCGCTTTTTTAAAATTTGTGATTTTAATTCCCTTTCTTTCTTTTCTCTTTTTCTGAGATGTGACCCACAAGTCTGCATTCCCATATGTCTACATATGCTGACAGCCCTGCTATATTTGACAATCTGATGTGGAGATACCAAACTTTATCTGCCTACGCCATCTACGTTCAAGCCTATGGACTCTCTTCTATTGCAATATATACTTATATTTCTATTGTCTTGATATGCACATATATATTTATGCATATTAGTATTTGTCTAGAATAATAATAATAATAAAAAAAAAAAATTTTGAGAATATTGTGATGGGGGTACCCAGGATGATGTATGTTACTATATAGAATATATGACCCATGTTTTTTGGCCATTTCTGTGTGGTAACATTTTTTCTTCTACATGTCTATTGATTGCATGGTCCCCCTTAGATCTATTTTCATATCCCTGATACATCTATGCTCTGTCTCTATTCTGGCACTAACATATGATGATGGATATATGTTTAATGACTTGGGATCAGCCACTGGTCTATGTAATATCTATATATGGGTAACGTGGTTTCAGGTCATTCTATATGATATCTAATCTATACTAACTATTTTGTTCTCCATCTCTGATGTTTGTGCCAGAGTGGTAACTATGAGTACTTAGTGTGTCCCTTGTTATTATTATACTGAATCGGGATATGTGGTGGACCTGGGGGATCTTTGCACTATTCTCTATGGGTTTCCCCATTGAGGGTGTCTTTGTAGAGTATTGGCTAATTTTATCTATATTTAAGATGTCTGCGATGTTCCTTTTTCATCTGACCATGACGCGATGTCTTTCTTACACTGTGGGCAAATCCCTGCATTCATCTTTGGGGCCTCACCAGCACTTAAGATGGCCGCGCGTGCTTCGCATGCCCTGTGCTGCCTGCGATCTCACGCGCACTGAGGAGCTCCGTCCGACGGGAGATGACGTTCCCTTTGTGAGCGTCACTTCCACCGGGAGACCCGGAAGTGACGCGTGGGACGCGAGCATTGCCACAGCGCATGCGGCGTCTAAACGGCGGCTATTACGAGGTAATTATGGTGGGTATATATACATGGGGCACACCATGCTGGGTCACATCGCCCCCCGAGGAAGCACTACAAGCGAAACGCGTCAGGGCTTCCCTCCCTCTTCTTTACCGGACCTCTGACACGGCAATTATATAGGCATTTACTATGGGTAAGCAATTGCTTTAATTTATGCACAGCCTATGGGTTCTCTTGTGTGACATGTATGGTGGGCTTCACCATGATACTTTATCCTGTAGACTGTGCACTATGTCTGCCTATATATACTGTTGATATATGCTGTTTAGGTCCCTGGAAGGGTGATCTCTGTTAGTTCGGTAACCTCTCACTGTTATACACTTTTATAAATCCAGTTTCTATAACAGTACCCCCATCTGTATGTGACCTTTTTGTAATAAATATTTATTTATATACTTGGGTGTACTAGCCATTTTTTCAATACTATGTTCGGCCATATGAAACTCAGTTTTCCTTATTTTTTCATTGTCTTATTGAGTGGCCTTTTATATTATATTGAATATCCACCTGTTACCCTATCTAATTGCTCATTAATTTATATACTGTGTGTACCCACAGCGTCTTCTAAGGGACAGATGGACACTGCGCGTGAAAGCACGTGGCAAAACAAGTTGGAACAGGTTTTTGGTGAAGAACCAGAGATTGTTGATATACAGAATTCCAGAGAGACAGATGGCTCTATTGAAAAGTTAAAATTCTCTCTTAACCATAAAACCAGAGTATGGTGGAACAAGGCGTTCATGGAGCGTTACCTAACCAAAGGACTTATACCAAGAGGGCTAAGAGTCCAAGTTTTCCCCTCCTTCAGTGTAGATGATGAGGACATCAAGGGGGAGTGGGAGGATCTGGCCACTAAATGCTCTAGGGGCTTTATGGGTTTGCTGATCAAAATGAACGACAGAACACTCTCTAAATTAGAGGGTGACATTGAGGACCTTAAAAAAGATCTCTCTGTCAAACTATCTGAGGACTCCCTTAAGAAACTTAATACTGACTTGGAGAAATCCTTTACTAAATGGGAGAAGGACATAATTGAAGCTAAAACCAAGAAATATAAGCGAGATATGGGAGACTACCGTAGTAATTTTGTATATAAATGGAAACACTCCCAAAAAAGGAGAAAACCCTTTCAATTCTCTAATCAAATTAGATCTCCTTCTGTGTCCTCTCTCTCATCAATGGATGAGGACGGATCTGAGAAGAGAGGTTTCATGACTCCTTTTGTGAGTAAGTGGAATCCCAATAAAATGAAGCAATCCGTAGTGGCAGCTACAAAAAGAAAGATCACCCCTCCTGAACCCCTTGATAAGAAGAGTAGGAACAAAAGTAACAACTTGGAGGTAATTAATCTCTCAAGTATCACACTTACTAGGCCCCAGATTGAAGTCTTGGAACTGGGGCTGTCATTTGTTCCTAATAGTTCCTTCAACTACTTCACAGCACTGAAGGATCTGAACCTTTTCTCACGCAAGTTGGTTCTACAGAGATTGCACGCTAATAAGGATATACAAAGAGCCAGTGTTGGTACTTCGGAGAGTGAGGCATTGGCCATCTTGGAGGAGTTGGAGGATCCCTCCCCTTCTGTCATTGAGGGCAGTTTCCCAAAATCCATCTACCCGAGGTCGACCACTTTCCCCCCTTTTTCCCTGTGTCCAGCCGTCGAGATTTTCCATAAATTAGTAGCCAACGACCATAAAATAGTGGATGGCAGTGGCAGGAGGAGGGATAATCTGACTGCTGAGCAGAGGAGAGCTCTAAAAGAGTTAAGAAATCTGCCTGAGGTGGTTATTAAACCAGCAGATAAAGGGGGGAATGTGGTGCTCTGGCCCGTTAAGATGTACGAACGGGAAGCCTTCAGACAGCTGAGGGACAGATCATCCTATTCCTCCTTAGCCTCTAACCCAATGAACAACTATATGGCGGATCTCTTTGTAATTATTGACCTGGCTTTTCAAAAAGGGATCATCCCCAAAAAAATTATGGATGGACTATTAGTAAGGAACCCCAAAATTCCTACTTTTTATTTACATCCTAAAGTCCACAAAGACCCCCTGGTCCCCCCAGGGCGTCCCATTGTCTCTGGCATTGGGGGGCTGTCTGAGCCGGTGTGCAAGTTTATTGAATATGAACTGCATCCTTTGGTTCAGACTTTGCCCTCCTATGTCAGGGACACCATGGACGTCCTGCGGCAGATCGATGGGATCTTTGTGGACCCTGACGTCATTTTGGCCACAGTGGACGTGGAGTCACTATACTCCTCGATAAAACACGAACATGGACTGCGGGCGGTGAGATTCTTTCTGTAGATGAGCAGTCTGGATGCACCATTGATCGAATTAATTTTGGAGTTACTTTCGTTTATTTTAACTCACAATTATTTTTTGTTCAAAGATCGTTTTTTTCTAGAGGAGCGTGGCACTGCGATGGGCGCAGCGTGCGTGCCCTCGTACGCAAACCTCTTTCTGGGGTATTGGGAGAGGGAGGTTTTCGGCGAGGGCGTGCCCGCCGTGTCCCAGGCGCAGTGCTGGCTCCGATTTATTGATGACATTTTGATTTTTTGGAAGGGCACTTTTTCTGATTTTTCTTCATTTATTCATGATCTAAATTTGAATAATTTTAATATTAAACTTACTTTTAATTGTGACAAAAGAACAATAGACTTTTTGGATATTCGTATCATGGTGCATCCCGACTGCTCGATTCAAACAACTATATGCCGTAAGAAAACATCGGTCAATAGCCTCCTGCATGCGTCCTCGGCGCACACTCCCTCCACGATCTCTGCAATCCCGGTCGGGCAATATTTGAGGGCAAAGAGGGTATGCTCCACCGATGCCCTCTTTAAGGAGCAGGCCCAGGACCTACGGGAGAGATTTACATCCAGGGGTTATAGTGGGAGGAGTGTGCGCCGCGGTTTCGGACGTGCTCGGCAGGCAGTGCGTACCGATCTCTTGGTTCCTAAATCTAAACAGAAGGAGGAGTATTTTCCGCCCGTACGTTTCATCTCTACTTTTAATGATCGTTGGCAGGAGATGTGTACAATACTTAGACGTCATTGGGGTGTTCTGAAAATGGATCCATCCATTGGGGATTTGTTACCATCTACTCCCTTAGTGACTTCTCGACGTGCACCCAATCTGCGTGACAAATTGGTTCAGAGCCACTATGTGGCCAGAAAAAAACCAAGGAGAAAATTCTAGAAAAAATACCCTGACTATAAATAAATAAATTGCAAGTGCTTAATAAACAGGGTACTTAGTATATACATTTTTGCAAAAAGGTAAGAAGCTGTCTCACCTCGTCACGGTGTACCCATCTGAGACAGTCCCTAACCTACTAAAGTTAAAAACATATTCTGTACCTGACTAGTGTCATGTCAAAACTTCAATATGGATGGTAAAGTGGTTAGCTGGGTCCCAGATTAAATACACAGCAAAAAGTGAGAAGCAGGTAATTGTTCAGCCTCAGTGTCAGGAGGGCTGCACCCCCAACTTGCATTAAAGCAAGATAACAGACAAAAAAACACCAAAAAACTGAGCTGTGACAAATGTTCAATAAACATGCAACATTACAAGCATGTGAATTGCAGCCTCAAGACTAGAAAAAAACCAAGGAGAAAATTTTTTGGGTTTTTTTTATGTGGCCAGTATACCTCGTATTTTTGGTGGGGGGGAACCCTTAAAAGGATTCTTCCCATGCGGTTCTTGCATTGCATGTCGCAATATGGTGAGGGCGACCTCTTTTTTATCGGCTGACGGTAATACCGAATTTTTGATACAACATCACATCACTTGCCGAACAAATAATGTCGTATACTACGCCACATGTGGTTGTGGTAAAATATAGGTAGGCCTCACCACTCGTGAATTAAGGTTCCGCACACGTGAACATGTGAGGGGCATCTTGGCTGCGGTGGATATTGGCCTTGATGATCCCCAGATGAAGACTCTGCCCTGACACCATAAATTGGAACATGGATGTAATCCTAAAGAATTTAGAGTTAGGGGTATTGATGTTGTTCATCTGGGGGACAAGAGGCGGTGACTACACCAAGATGCTTTCTCAGCGTGAATGTAGCTGGATAGTGCGCTTGGGCACCTTGACACCATCTGGTTTAAATGAGAAAATGAGTTTCTCCTCATTTTTATAGATCAGCATCTGTCTCTCTGGTGGCGGTTCACTTCTTTGTGTGTCCCGCTTTTTTAAAATTTGTGATTTTAATTCCCTTTCTTTCTTTTCTCTTTTTCTGAGATGTGACCCACAAGTCTGCATTCCCATATGTCTACATATGCTGACAGCCCTGCTGTGGAGATACCAAACTTTATCTGCCTACGCCATCTACGTTCAAGCCTATGGACTCTCTTCTATTGCAATATATACTTATATTTCTATTGTCTTGATATGCACATATATATTTATGCATATTAGTATTTGTCTAGAATAATAATAATAAAAAAACATTTTTTTGAGAATATTGTGATGGGGGTACCCAGGATGATGTATGTTACTATATAGAATATATGACCCATGTTTTTTGGCCATTTCTGTGTGGTAACATTTTTTCTTCTACATGTCTATTGATTGCATGGTCCCCCTTAGATCTATTTTCATATCCCTGATACATCTATGCTCTGTCTCTATTCTGGCACTAACATATGATGATGGATATACGTTTAATGACTTGGGATCAGCCACTGGTCTATGTAATATCTATATATGGGTAACGTGGTTTCAGGTCATTCTATATGATATCTAATCTATACTAACTATTTTGTTCTCCATCTCTGATGTTTGTGCCAGAGTGGTAACTATGAGTATTTAGTGTGTCCCTTGTTATTATTATACTGAATCGGGATATGTGGTGGACCTGGGGGATCTTTGCACTATTCTCTATGGGTCTCCCCATTGAGGGTGTCTTTGTAGAGTATTGGCTAATTTTATCTATATTTAAGATGTCTGCGATGTTCCTTTTTCATCTGACCATAACGCGATGTCTTTCTTACACTGTGGGCAAATCCCTGCATTCATCTTTGGGGCCTCACCAGTACTTAAGATGGCCGCGCGTGCTTCGCATGCCCTGTGCTGCCTGCGATCTCGCGCGCACTGAGGAGCTCCGTCCGACGGGAGATGACGTTCCCTTTGTGAGCGTCACTTCCGCCGGGAGACCCGGAAGTGACGCGTGGGACGCGAGCATTGCCACAGCGCATGCGGCGTCTAAACGGCGGCTATTACGAGGTAATTATGGTGGGTATATATACATGGGGCACACCATGCTGGGTCACATCGCCCCCCGAGGAAGCACTACAAGCGAAACGCGTCGGGGCTTCCCCCCCTCTTCTTTACCGGACCTCTGACACGGCAATTATATAGGCATTTACTATGGGTAAGCAATTGCTTTAATTTATGCACAGCCTATGGGTTCTCTTGTGTGACATGTATGGTGGGCTTCACCATGATACTTTATCCTGTAGACTGTGCACTATGTCTGCCTATATATACAGTTGATATATGCTGTTTAGGTCCCTGGAAGGGTGATCTCTGTTAGTTCGGTAACCTCTCACTGTTATATACTTTTATAAATCCAGTTTCTATAACAGTACCCCCATCTGTATGTGACCTTTTTGTAATAAATATTTATTTATATACTTGGGTGTACTAGCCATTTTTTCAATACTATGTTCGGCCATATGAAACTCAGTTTTCCTTATTTTTTCATTCCCTCTAAGTATGTTGTTTCCCAGCATGGCTTGGCATAAGTTAACCAGCTATCATACATCAGACATAAGCATCTGCGATATCTGACTATATCACACTACTTGCCTATAATGGAGTTGTACCTAGTGAAGCACCCCTGAACCCTTCAGGAGCTACAATGTACTGCATCCTGTCAAAGATGCAGGACCTACCTCTCAGGAACCTGGAATAACAATGCCTGTAACGCCAAAACATACAATTATCCCAGTTTTCCCCATCCCCAATGACTGATGACAGACTAGAATTGGACCCAATGGATGGCCACCCAGGGGTGGAGCTGATCTACTCCACTAGACAACAACCAGGTTGGAGGGGACAGTCAGCCAGAGAGAGAGTCAGTAAGTAGAAGAGAGAGGAGTCGGACGTGACCACACTGACGGAAGTGTGTAACAGTGACCTGAGGGCCCAGGCGTGTGGTTGTCGGTGGAGTACGGTGGAGTGCTTCCGGAATCAAAGCACCGACGGGGTACAGAGCCCTAGGTCAGGTAAATGCTCCAGGCAGACCTGATAAAATCTGCACAGTGAGGGGACATCCAGGACCTCATTGACCGTAAAGTCTGAGGGCACCAGCAGTAACGGGAGAACCAGGGACCGGAACAGAACACCAACCCTACAGGGTTCACACTGCCACCGTATGGACTAAAGACAGATAGACAAACAGGAGGGGACCCCCAGACGCTCCAAGCCACGGGGACCCACCAACTTGAAAAGGGTGCAGGGGAAAGAAGCCACTAGGTCACTAAATCCAGGACCTCACTGACAGTAAAGTCCGGGGGCACCAGCAGTAATGGGAGAACCAGGGACCGGAACAGAACACCAACCCTACAGAGTTCACACTGCCGCCGTACGGACTAAAGACAGATAGACAAACAGGAGGGGACCCCCAGATGCTCCAAGTCACGGGGACCCACCAACTTGAGAAGGGTGCATTGGAAAGAAGCCACTGGGTCACTAAACCGGCATTGGGACTAAGGAGACCAGCGGCGAGGACCAGCCTTCCTCTGGGAACCAGTTATCAAGCTGCCGTGAGAAAAGATCCCAGTTACACTGCAATCCCTTGTGTGGCCTACCTTCTTCCCGCGCCTAGCTCGAACACCTACCCCCCTAGGGCCCTGACTCTACTTGCGGAGGGCCCAACATCCAAGCTGCCACTAACATCAGCCCCAGTGGAGTGAAACTGAACAACGGCAGTTCCGTCACCATAACCGCAACCCGCAAGTGGCATCAAGATACAAATTTTGTAAATATTCTCCTATACATAACCCCCTTCAAAGCGACCCCCAGGATCACGGAACCGGACAACGGCCACCCAGTGAACTGTCACCTTAAATATACGGACCGGGACTGCGTACCCCATAGCCCTAGGCGGCACACTAGTTTAGTACACTACCCTAAAGTGAGCACCTTTTTCATTCCGATTTATTTTCAGGCTTTACCTTATCTTTGCCATTTTTTAGTCTCTTAACACGTTTCTTATATCCAGTTTCTTATGTGGCCCAATGGGAAAATGAACTGCCCACTCGTGCTTTAGATGCTTCCACTTGACCTTTTTTTGGTAGTACCCCACTAGGCACAGACTAAATGGTACTTTACATGCAACGACATCGCTAACGAGATGTCGTTGGGGTCGCGGAATTCGTGACACACATCCGGCCTCGTTAGCAACGTCGTTGCGTGTGTGTTACGTCACCGCCGGAGTCTGCTCCAGCGACTTCTGCTCCGATCGCCAGGCGACTCCGTGTTCCTGCCGTGGATGGTGCTGTGAGGGGAGAGAAGTCGACGCCAGCGGCACCAGTGGGCGCAGGCTCCGATCATCCACTGGGCTGGGTTAGCTTGGGATCTGTAGTACCGCTGGCTGACTGTGGGTGGCATGTGTCTTCCAGCTGAAGTTGCCAGCGTTCAGCTACAGCCAATGGGAAGACACCACACCCTTCTTATTTCCCCTCCTGCCACATGATTACTGCCAGATATAGTTCTGATTTTCCTGGCTACTGTTACGTCCTATTCTGTTGGTGATTCCGGTGTTGACTTCTGCGTGTTTTGACTACTCTTCTGCCTACTGTTTTTGTACCGTCTGCCCGACCCGGATCTGACCTCTGCTACGTTTGCTGACTACGTCACTGCCTGCCGATTCTGTCCCTGTTCCGCTATTCCTGGTTTGACCCTGCCTGACTACTACTCTCATCGGACTGCAGCCTTCCACAGGTAGTGATCTCCAGTTCCCTATGTAATTCCAAATCCCTGTATAGGGGTTAAAGGGTTTCAGGGTTCTGGGGGTCCTACTTGGTGAGTGGCTTCCCTCTAGCCTCCCCATTACAGCCCATCTGAGTCTGTGGATCCAGGCAGGCGTTACAGTGTGAAACGCAGGAACGACTGTTAATGATCAAAATTACTTACCTAATCGTTGCTCGTTGACACGTTGTTCCATTACTAATTATCGTTGCTGTTGCAGGACGCAGGTTGTTCCTCGTTCCTGCAGCAGCACACATCGCTACATGTGACATCGCAGGAACGAGGAACATCTCCTTACCTGCGGCCGCCGAAAACGAGGAAGGAAGGAGGTGGGCGGGATGTTACGTCCCACTCATCTCCGCCCCTCCGCTTCTATTGGGCGGCCGCTTAGTGACGCCGCTGTGATGCTGCACGAACCGCCCCCTTAGAAAGGAGGCGGATCGCCGGCCAGAATGACGTTGCCAGGCAGGTAAGTCCATGTGATGGGTATAAGCGATGTTGTGCGCCATGGGCAGCGATTTGCCTCTGACGCACAACCGACGGGGGCGGGTATGCTCGCTAGCAAGATCGCAGCGTGTAAAGCTCGCTTTACTTGCACATGGCATTAAATCTGGAATATTTTAGTATACTAAACACTGACACTTTATTGCTTAACCTTCATTAATCGTTAATCTGCCGGAAGATGAGAGTAGACAGAGATTTCCCTCAAATTGTATAAATCAGATTAATAATAGACTGCACACGCTGCGGTTCTTACACGGAATCATAGAAAAAAAGATTTCTTTATTAAATATACATTATTTACAGCTCCTTATATCTGTACAACAGTAAGAATAGAAAAGAAAGAGAAATTGTTCTGTGCCGAGACATTTTATATCGTCTATAAATCTCTTTTTGCACTGAGTGTTGAAAACCCTTTAGAAGAAAATAGCGTGAAAGTGAAGGAATATCTGAATGGAGCAGATCATTGGATTACGTGACTGGCGACATTATATCACTAAAGGTTACGGGATCTGGGAAACAAAATAACTTTACTTTTTGAAGAGTAGGCACATACTTATGTCACCCAACATATTACATACCATTGTTAGAATTTATTATTAAATATAAATTTAGAAAAGATTTCTATAGTATCAGAGGTGAACATAGGATCCAGGTATCGGTAGCAAGAATCATCACATATTATTGAATGATAACAGCATTATGTATACACTAAGCTCCTCAGCTCCTCCTAGTGGCGGCTGCATCCGTCCAAATTGTATCATGTCATTTTTTTTTTGAGTGTAGGTGATTTGAAGCACTAGATTAGGAAAATAGGGTTAGAGGTTATTAAATAAAAAGCAAAAAATAGAGGGTCCAGTATTCGCTTATATCTGAATGTAATTTCCAAACGTGGAGAGTCTGCACCTTGCATTCACTTTGTGTCATTTCAACAGCTATATTTGCCATCTGAACCCAACTGGTATTCTCTCAGCTGTCCAGAACTGACATCACCTTGTTGATTGATTTGGTTATCGTTGATGCTATTGAGGTGGAAAGATCATCTGGTCATTTAGTTATGTTAATGTAGCGCCCAGAAAAGGGGGTACTCGGTCCCGGGCAGTAACAAATGGGAATGTCACTCTGGTGGCCGTTGCCCGGTCCCGTGCCCCCTTTGTAATGGGGGGTATTTACAGGGGAGATAAGAGTTTTTGTCATGTGACGCCACCTGCGGGTTGCAATTAAGGATGGAGAACCGCCGCTGCTGAATGTGGGTACTCCCATAGCTGGTGGTAGTGGCAGCTGTGATGGTAGGCCCTCCGCAGGTAGGGCTGTGCCTGGGAGATGAAACGGGGGAAATAACGGAGACCACACCAGGTTGTCTTTAACAGTCTCTACTCCCAGTGTGGAGTGGAGAACTAGGATTTTGGTTGTGTTTTGATGGAATCGGCACTGGTACTCCAGGTCCCAGGGGGTAGGTCCTGCATCCCCAAGAGGATGCAGTTCCCTGTAGTGCCCTGAGGGTCTCAGGGGCGCTACATTAATACTATACAAGTGCTCTTTGTTTTGCCATATGTACTGGAAGCTATTATGTCACATGTTATGTATAACTGCTGCATATTATCAGCGTTCTATTTCTAGATTCTTTTTAGTTACAGTAGGTGTCCTCTGCACTATTACACATTTATTCACTACATTTATTAATATATATATATATATATATATACATATGGGAAATTTACCCTAGGTCAGGTAGCCTCTAGGGAGAATACCATTGGGTAGCAGTGGAGTTTGACGTGCCGCTCATTGAAAGCATGGCTTGTGCTTTTTTTTAATAAATACTATTCAATGTTTCAGGTGGCACCGGTTGGTATGGTGTCACTACAATAAGCGCAGTCATGCTCCTTGTAAAAGGAAAATAATTGTGGTTGGTAGGGGTCAGACAAAGGCAAAAGGTGGAGAAAGGTAGAGGATGAAAAGCTATGAAGCAGAAGCAGTAGTAGAGCTGGTGCTACAGCTAGATAGTAAGTGGGGGTGAGTAGCACTCACTATTGCCAAGTGTTATCATGGCTTAAGCGGGCTGCGACATCGCTACCGATATATCGTCGGGGTCACGTCGGTAGCGACGTACATCCGGCGCCGATAGCGACATCGCAGCGTGTGATGCAAATGAGCGACGATCAACGAGCGCAAATACGTGCGATATCGTAGCTCGTTGTCACGTCGCTCATTTCCATAATATCGCTGCAGCGACGGTACGATGTTGTTTGTTGCTCCAGTGGCATCACACATCGCTCTGTGTGACGCCGCTGGAACGACAAATATCTCCTTACCTGCGTCCACCGGAAAAGGAGGAAGGAAGGAGGTGGGCTGGATGTTCCGGCCGCTCATCTCCTCCTCTCCTTTTCTATTGGGCGGCGGTTCAGTGACGCTGCTCTGATGCTACTGTGACGCTGAACAAACCTCCCCCTTAGAAAGGAGGTGGATCGCTGGTCTCAGCGACGTCGCAGGACAGGTAAGTGCGTGTGACGCTGCCGTAGCGATAATGTTCGCTACGGCAGTGATCACCACATATCGGCCGTACGACAGGGGCGGTTGCTATCGCGCTCGGCATCGCTAGCATCGGCTAGCGATGTCGCAGCGTGTAAAACCTGCTTTACAGAGGGTCACAGATAAGCAGATGAAAGGCTCCAGTATGTGCTGCTGTAAGTACAGCTTTCTTTGGATAGGTCATCAGTATCACACCGGTAGTGATCCAATGGCAGTAACCGCTCCCAATCAGCTAAATACTGGGGCCTATCATAATCCAGAGCATGACGGCTGCTTTCACACTATGTTTTTTAACACGCCTCATGAACGTTTTTTTGCTGCAAAAGCGGATCCTGTTTTTGCAAAGAGAAACATGTGTTATTTTACAGGATCCTGTCACTTGAAGTTTATGGGCGATCATTGGAGTCATGTGATCGGGAGTGAGGGGACCTGAACGTGACAGACTGGAAATTCAGACGCAGCTGGGGGCAAAAGAGAGAGGAGAGAGAGGAAAGAGAAGAGAGGGGAAAAGAGAGGGGAGAGAGAGAGGAGAGAGAAGAGGAAAGAGCAAAGAGAGGGAGGAGAGGAGAAGAGAGGCAAGAGGAGAGAGGAGAAGAGATGAGAGAGAATAGGGGAGAGAATAGGAGAGAAGAGAGCATAGAGCAGAGAGGAGACAGAAGAGAGGAGAGAGAATAGGAGAGAAGAGAGCATAGAGCAGAGAGGAGAGAGAAGAGAGGAGAGAGAATAGGAGAGAAGAGAGGAGAAGAGAGCATAGAGCAGAGAGGAAAGAGAAGGGAGGAGAGAGAAGAGGAGAGAGGAGAGAGCAGAGAGGAGAGAGGAGAAGAGAGAAGACAGGAGTGAGGAGAAGAGAGGAGAGAGAATAGAAGAGAGGAGAAGAGAGCAGAAAGCAGAGAGGAGAGAAGAGACGAGAGAGAGGAAAGCGAGAGGAGAGAGAGAGGAGAACGAAGAGAGGAGAAGAGAGCAGAGAGGAGAGAAGAGACGAGAGAGAGGAGAGAGGAGAGCGAGAGGAGAGAGACAGGAGAGAGAAGAGAGGAGAGAGAAGAGAGGAGAGAGATAGAGGAAAGAGAGAGTGAGAGAAGAGAAGAAAGAGAGAAGAGAGAGAAGAGAAGAGAGATGAGGAGGGAGGGGAAAAGAGGAGAGAGGCAAAGAGAGGAGAGGGAGGGGAGGTGAGAGAGAGAGGAGAGAGAAACGAGGAGAGAGGAAGAGAAGAGAGCGAGAGAGAAAGAGAAAGGAGAGAGAGAGAGGCTGTTTAGTCAGGATCCAGCGACTTGCAGTATTTGGACGTAGCTCTAAAACGCTACAAGTAGCGTTTTTGAAAAATGTTAAAAAATTGCAAGTCGCTGGGTCCTCACTATAACGCACGCAAACGCATGTGAACGCATGTTGACGCGAGTCCATTGCAAATGCATTGAAATGAAAACGCATTTGCACTGGATCCGTTTTTGCGTTAAAAAAAACGTTCAGGACGCATGTAAAACAAACGTAGTGTGAAAGCCGCCTAACCCGTGTAGTGGACGTTTTCGGTACTGCAGCTCAGACCCCACTCACCACATTGGGAGTTGCGCTGAAAAGAAAATTTGCTTTTAACATTTTTGTCTTCACAAACAGAATTTCAGACTGGTAAAGATGTTCCATATTCCGAGATATACTGCAAATTACATTTTTATATATTACATTTACAGGAAAAAAATCTTGTTTTGAATTATTCTAGGCAATAATTACACCCCTGCCGATGATTTACACTCGACTTTTATTTCCATTTGTGAAATTTAATCATTTAGGATCCTAGTAAAATGGTAACGTAATTACCTGGTTACTGAATTGCTTCGGTCCCTATCGGAATACAACATAATTATTAGATTGTGTCGTTCGAAGCCACTGCGGGTATAAGTTATTCCAAAAACTCCAAAGAAACAAAAAAAAAACGTTCTTTTTCGATTTGTAGTATTTTTTAATTAATTTTGATCTGAGTGGTTTGTGTTTTTTGTATACGTGAGAGCGCTGTGTCCTTGGGATATAATTACGGTTTACTGTTTTCTATGTTTCTAGGTCTGTTTTGTATTTCTTTGGGTTGATTAAGATTTCATTTTATTTATGAATTGTTTCTTCTTATGGGACTGTACACACAAGGCAGAATTTGTCCACTCTGCACCTCTGTATGGATTTGTGGCGCCCCTGACCTGGTCAGGCACCACTGAGTACTGCACCCATGCTGGGACAGTACTTCCAGGTAATCCTAAGGGCCAGGACGAGGTGTGTACGCACAGACACATAGCAACCAGTTCTCACACACCAGTAGATGGGACCCTTGGGCAGTCTCCGGAGGGGGCTGGCCTTCAAATATTGTTAAGGGGTGGAGCGGAGGAGCTGGGAGCTAGAAGGGTGGTAGGCTGTCAGGCAGAGAAGGAGTAGGTCGCATCTGGGGGGGTGCGTGGCGTCGGTTGTACGACAGACCCGCGCGCTTATATCGCGAGCAGAGGGGACGCGCTCACCACGCTCGGGTCCGGGGCTTCTGCTGATGCTGCTGCACGGTGGCTCGAGTGGTGGACCGGACCCGGGGACTTGAGCAGCGCTCCTCGCCCGTGAGTGAAAAGGGGGGTGGTTTGTTTGGGGATTTAGTCCATGATGCCACCCACGGGTCGTGGTGAAGATGGGCACCACCGCTGCTGGTGACGGGGATCCCGGGAGCAATGGTAGGGAGCAGCTGGGATGTTGTTTTCCCCCTCCGTGGGTAGGGGTTGGTGGTCCCGGGGCCCGGTGGTGTGACAGGGAGGCAGGGTCGGTGAGGTGCAGGGTTGCAGGGACAGCGCGGCGCCGGATGGCACGGGTGTACTCACTCAGCAAAAGATGCACAAAGTCTCTGGTAAACCAAACGGCTGGATGGACGGGTCCCACAGCCGGCTGCAGTGTCTCTCCCCGGACAGGTGATGGTGGCTATCTCTCCCTGCACCTTTGTGTACTATGTTGGCTCCAATGGCTTCCCAACGGTAGTCCGCTCCCCGGTGTATAGATACCGGAGGAGCCTGTTTTGCCCACAGGCGCTGGCCCTTGGATTTCTAGCCGGTGGCGGTGGCTGTATATCCTCACGGTGTGAGCGGTTGCCTTCAATCGGGACTTGGTTGTTAGGGAACCCCGGGGGTTCCTGTCACATTCGGATTTGACTATTGATGGCGGCTCCAAGCCTGGTCGGGGTCCGATGGCCCTGCCTGTGTGCTTAGCTTCACTCCGTTCCCCAGTCCGGTACCGGTGGGCCACCGCCCAGCCCCGGTCCTTACGGCTCTGCGGAGTTCCACCAACTCCTGCAGACGGCCACCACCGTCTGCCAACCTTGCTGTCAGTGCCTGGGCTCCGACCCAGACACCTCAAGTGTTTACTCCTCTCACTTTCACCTCCAAGACTCATCTGCTCTCTTTTCCCGCCTCCAGGCCTGTGAACTCCTCGGTGGGTGGGGCCAACCACCTGGCTCCACCCCACCTGGTGTGGACATCAGACCCTGGAGGGAGGCAACAAGGGTTTTGTGTCTGACTGATGTAACTGCCTAGGGTGTGTGTGTGTGTGTGTGTGTGTGTGTGTTTTGTCTGTGGCTACCTGGCTAGTCCAGGGCGCCACACTTACACCTGCCCAGACACTGCCCGGTGTAGTAACCGTTGGTGGGGGAGAATGGTTACCTGGTGAG
Organism: Anomaloglossus baeobatrachus; assembly: GCF_048569485.1. NCBI lineage: Eukaryota > Metazoa > Chordata > Amphibia > Anura > Aromobatidae > Anomaloglossus > Anomaloglossus baeobatrachus. The sequence goes on from NC_134364.1 coordinate 124,631,251, forward strand.
ACAGAGAAGAAGATCCTGGTGACTAGGCACATACGGGGTACAGGTCCCTAGAGCAGACTCCAGTTTAACTACATGCTAAACCTGCCGGTGAGGGGAACTACAGGTACCTCACCAACCTCACAGAGTCCGAGCCTCAGCAGCAACGCAGGGACCCATAAGGGGACAGAGCCTGGAGCCATCTCACTTGGTCCACACTGCCGGCAAACGGGCTGAACACAGGGGAGAAAAGGCAGCAGTGACTCCCTGGATAGACCCCCATGGTACTCCACGTCAGGGGGTTATCCAAACACAGAGTGCTAGGAAGGCGAGCTAACAGGTTACCCTCAGACTGGCCCGAAGGTGCCCTGGTCTTACCTGGTTAATCACAGCAACGCCCGGGTCAGCTCACCGCAACATCCAAAGTGAGTAAAAACCAGTTAAAAGACTTTTGAACTCAGCCTGTGTTATTCTGGGACCCGCTATTCTACACACCCGAGCCCCTGGGGCCTGCCTCACTCACGGGAGGCTACATCATCTGACTGCAGACCCCATCAGCCCCAGACGCTCATTAAACCTGCAGCAGCGGTCATCCATATCCCTGACCGCAAGCCGTGAGTAGCGTCACGATATTTAAAAACTGACATTACCTGTTGCCATATTGAACAAGTCCTGTGGCGTCCCTGAACAGGATCAGCACCCCTGGGGCGTCACAGATTCGGGTCACAAGGACAATCCATAGGACTGTTCTCTCGGCAGGTAATGCAGTCTGGTCAGTGCCATATAGATGGACAATTTGTGCACAATGCTCCATGTATATATTTAGCAGACATTCCATTTTTTTAAGTTAACCTTTAATTTTGGAGGGAAAAAATATTATTAAAGGGGTTTTCCTCTTTAAGAAAAAGGTCTTTTGTTGTTCTAGAAGCTTTTAAACAGAACAAAACAGCAAGGTATTTCTCACCAGCGCTGTGAAGGTCTTATATAAATGGCAAGGTATTTCATGCATACATGATGGTGTTCAGCATAACAATAGCAGTATATCCAATAAATTAAAGGAAAGTAGTGACAATATTTCTGTGAAATGTGAGTTGATTTTTTTTAATTACTTAAAAGGACTGTATAAGGAGATAGCTCTGCCATCCTAAATGCTGTTTCGCATGAACACACTTCATCATGGGCCCATTTTTTGACCCTTGAAGAAGCATGTGTTCATGCAAAATGGAAAAGGCTGATGGGTGCACTGTATGCCGAGTGCAGTCCATATGTAATTTAAAATATAGCACAAGAGCATGGATTATATTGTATATAACTCTTCTCTGTATTTTAGCTGCAGTGGCAGTGCACATCACTGCTACAGCCAATCACTGAGCACAGATTTCATACCGTCTATATTGGCAGAGGTATTAAGCTTAGTGATTGATAAAGATTAGTGAGTGAGCACTACCATACTCAGGTGCTCGTAACCAGTGATGAGCGGGCACTACCATGCTCGGGTGCTCAGTACTGGTGACTAGTGATGAGCGGGCACTACCATGCTCGGGTGCTCAGTACTAGTAACTAGTGATGAGCGGGCACTACCATGCTCGGGTGCTCGGTACTCGTAACTAGTGATGAGCGGGCACTACCATGTTCGGGTGCTCGGTACTCGTAACTAATAGTAAGAATAAAGTCGGGCTCAACTGGTTATATGGGGGAGGTGCTATAAAGGAAAAAATCTCCAGATACTGTGATAAATCCCAAGCACTCAGTCGGATACAAGAATAATGCAAAAGTTTTTTATTTGTGGATTGTAAGCAAAAAGAACCACTACCAGTAGAGCAAAGCCAAGCCAACGTTTCGGCCTATGTTAGGCCTTTGTCAAGGTCTTGCCTATAAGAAATGATAGAGATTATTTACACACCAAAAGTGACATGACAAAAAATTACTTTACATATTTACAGATAATGTATATACACATACTTATGTGAGAGACCAATTAGTATGGACGAGTTAGACGTCCACAGATTCTATCGTAGGTAGGGCGTTTTTACTTTTCCAGCGTAGTTCGCTAAACGGAAAGGAGGAATATTTTTAGCACCAAAGGTACAGTATAACAAAGCCATATAGAAGGCACAAGCTTGCGTTGGTATAGTCGCAGAATCAAAAAGGCATACCAATAGTCAAATAACAATGTTACAGAGGTATAACATGCAAATGCGAGCAGACCGTCTGCTAGTGGGGGGATAAAATCGTATGAGCAGCGTCTTACTGAGCAATCACAGGTAGCGGGAAAAATACCCTTGGAATAGGCGTCATTGTGATAGTATGAGTCCAGGAGGCAGTAACCAGGAGGAGGTATCTGACTAGACCATAGATAAGCTAGTTGGGAAGCATTGTGGTACGGTTACTATCCAGCCTATGATAGGCATGAACGGACGTTAGGTTGGCTACAAAATAGGTTTGTGTCAGGATATGTGAGCATTTTTGTGGGAAACATGAGGTCACAGGAGAGAACAAAACATACCCACAGTCAGGGAGAAGCGAGACGCTATTGGTGAGGTAGAGGAAGTGCCTGAGGAAAAAAGGAAAATAAGAGAATGCTAAATGGCTGTATCAAGAAAAGCTAAAACCAGGTATGCAACATATAAAGCAGAGCATGAGAAAATATAGCAGTTTATGTAAAAGGCAGGATTTTACCTTTAGGGCATATGGCCTGGGGACAGAGTCCCAAAGAACAACCAAATATAGGTATACAGTATACAAGGTAGAGCATGTAAGTAAATGGCAAAGTGTATGATAAGGTAGGATTTCACCTTTAGGGTATATTGCATTGGCACAGTGTCTCAGAGAGAAATCAAACACAGGTGTGCAGTGTACAAAGTAGAGCATGTAAGTATGTTGCAGAGTGTATGAAAAGGCAGGATTTTACCTTTAGGGCATCTGGCATGGGGACGGGGTCCCAGTGGAGCAGGCAGGAGGCGTGTGGCGTTGTGCTGCGTTGAAGAGCGGCCATTTAAAGGGGTGGCCGGCACTTCCTGGTGTGAGCCATGTGCGTCACCGCGCATGCGCGCGTGACGTCAGCGGTGACGCGAGCACGTGTCTGCGCATGCGTGACGCGTCATCACAGTGGGAAGGACAGGACCATAGATGGGCGGTGTGTGTGTGTGTGTGTGTACTGTGCGCGCTCTGCGTGCGCGCGACATGTCAGAGGGGGGAGATAGAATAGAGCAGTAGATGGGTGGAGTGTGCACGTGTATGCGCGCGCGTGCGCCGCGTCATGAAGGGGGGACGGACAGAACTATGAATGGGCTGTGTATATGTGTATAATGCGCATGTGCGCTGCGTCATCAAGGGGGTCGGTTGAGACATCACGGATTGGGCTAATGCACATATGCGAAACGTCAATGTATATGTAAGAGACATCCTGCATTGGGCATAAACTGAGGGGTGGACCTATGGAGTGTGTACAAGAAGGGGTAAAGAATAAAGGAGATGTGATGAACGGCTACTATGGAGATATGTGTATATGTCTGGTTAAGGGGAAAATGTAGAAAGAGGATATGGGGGAGTTGTGGAAGCACCATTATGGGAAAGGGCAGAGAGATATGGAGGAATAGTGGACGTGTGTGAGGATAAAGAGAGAGAAAATTGTGTATGAATATAGAACATGTAAATCAGGAGATGTGGGATGGATGTATGTTGACTAAGGTTCAGGGAATAGGGGTCACTAGATATAGAGAAAGTCTCCAAGATGTGTGGTGTGACAAGTGTGTGAACCTGGAAGAACAGCAACCTGAAAAATAATGGGTTAGAGATGCTACCTTATAGAAAGATGGTGCCTATAAAGAAAGTGTGAGGAATGGATCCTGCCAGTGAAAAGGGTGTTCAATATCTCTGAAAAAAAGAGAAAAGATGGGTTAGGACTGCCAGGTACACAAGATGTAAGTATAAAACACATACACATTGACAACATCACCTATATACGTATACTAAGTAGCCACCTCTGAAACTAACTAATAATTCGTTTCATATTCCCTATTCATGCCTAATGGTTCCAGAGTTTGTAGTGTGTGAATCCAGTACACTTCGCGGTCCCGGAGGATTTGCACCCTATTGCCTCCCCTTCTGGGCAGTGGAACATATTCAAGCACCTGAAATCGAAGTTGGGACACCGAGTGTCCTCTGGCAGCAAAATGTGCTGGAATGGGAAGTATGGTCTGGCCGCAACGTATAGTAGACTTATGTTTACTTATGCGGTCTCGGACATGTTGGGTGGTCTCCCCAACATATCCGAGACCGCACGGACACTTTATCAGGTTCACAACAAAATTGGTGTCGCAGGTATAGAAACCTTTAATGGGGTACTGCTTGCCAGTTCTAGGGTGCGAGAAGTGTTCGCCCTTAGTGACGTTAGACCACTGGACACAATGGAGGCATGGAAACGTTCCCTTCCGTGGTGTGGCCAGAAAACTCTGTCTGTCCTTGTTCATGGATGAACCAATGTCGGCTCGGACTAAAGTGTCCTTGATGTTCCGGGGGCGTTTGTGACAAATCAATGGTGGATGTTGGAATTCCGTGATGTCCGGATATGCACTGCCAAGAATTGACCAGTGTTTCCTAATAACATGACTGAAGGACGGGGAGAACGGATGGTAGGTGTTGACGAATGGTATCCGTGGGTTCTTATTGGGTTCCGGGTTGCGTGTAGGGGTGGTAGTATATGCAATGTGGTAAGGGTAATCTCTGTCCAGAAACTTAGTACTCATCTCCCGGTGCCGGAGTTCACGAGTTACGGGATTGGAGACTATTCTATCTACTCTACAATGTTGAGAGATAGGCAAAGATTTTTTGATGTGCTTAGGGTGGCAGCTGCTGTATAAAAGAAGACTATTCTTGTCCGTTGGTTTAGTATAGATATCGGTTGAAATTTTGCCATCGGAGGCCCTGATAACAAGAGTGTCCAGAAAGCTCACTGAATCGCGGTCATAATGTAGGGTGAACGAGATGTTGGGGCAGACGGTGTTAATGTCATTGAAGAATTCAATAAGCGATTCTTCATTACCGATCCAGATGCAGAATATGTCATCAATAAACCGTTTCCAAAGGGGGATGTTACTAGAGAAAAGGGGATGAGAATAAATGTAATCCTCCTCAAATTTGGCCATGTAGATGTTAGCGTACGGGGGCGCTACGTGTGATCCCATAGCGGTCCCTTTCCGCTGTATGTAGAAGGTATCCTCAAAGAGAAAGAAGTTGTTTTCTAGGATTATCTTAAGGACATCCAAACAGAATTGTTTCTTCAAATCGTTAAAGTCAGTGTATGTATTGAGGAACCATTGAACAGCCTTGAGGCCCCCATGGTGATCAATACTGGTGTACAAGCTGGTAACGTCCATGGTAACCATGAAGCAGTTCTCAGTGGGACAGTTGACATTAGATAGAGTTTCTAAAAAATGAGTGGTGTCTTTCAGAAATGAGAGGGTGTTGGGAATGAGAGGTGTAAGTATTTTTTCCAAAATGCGGGCCAGTGGTGATAGGATGGAGTCCGTTGAAGCAACGATAGGTCGGCCGGGGGGAGAAGTGAGATTTTTGTGTATTTTGGGGAGGGTATAAAATACGGGTGTGATGGGGTGGTTATTGATTAGAAAACTGGACAATTTGTTGTCTATGGTGGCATTGTTGGAGTAAAAGTTAACGAGGTCCTGAATGATAGAGTGAATGATTGCAGTGGGATCCCGTGGGATAGAAGTGTAAGTAGTAGAGTCGCTGAGCTGGTTCTTAATCTCAGTTATGTAGTAAGATTTGTCAAGTACGACAATTGCGCCACCTTTGTCCGCAGGTTTTATAACCAAATGGGGATTGTTCTTGAGAGCAAGAAGGGCTCTTGATTCATCACTTGTCATATTGTGACGGAGGTGCATGTGTCCCTGACTAATGTCTGTTTTGACTTTGTTAATGTCACGTGTGACCAAGGATATGTATGTTTCAATTGGGTGGTAGTGTCTGGGAGGTTGAAAAGTGCTCGGGTTATTGAGGCCTAAGTCACGTAAAGTAAAGGAGGTTGGTTGGCATGAGTTAGTTAGGGGAACAACAGGGTTGATGTTGGGGAAGTCATGGGAGGTGGAGAAATGGGCTTTCAATCGGAGGTTTCTGAAAAATCGATTGAGTTCCTGTTCCAAGGCAAAGGTGTTGAGTGGGGGTGTGGGACAAAAAGTTAAACCTTTCTGTAAAACTTTTATCTCAATGGGTGTGAGTGTGAGAGAGGAAATATTGTATACGATGTTCTCCCTACCTGGGACCGCGTTGTTATTCTGTGTGGTGGAGCCCTGCTTCTTGCCCCTCCTGGTTTGCCTCGTGTTTGTGGACCGGTGCCTAAAAAAGAAGAGGAGGGACCAGAATAGCTCTGATCGCTGTCCGAGCTGTAGGCATTTGTGTAATTGCCTCGATGGGAAGGTCTGCGTTCTGAAGGAAATGAGGTGGTGCGCCGAAACGTTGGCTTGGCTTTGCTCTACTGGTAGTGGTTCTTTTTGCTTACAATCCACAAATAAAAAACTTTTGCATTATTCTTGTATCCGACTGAGTGCTTGGGATTTATCACAGTATCCGGTACTCGTAACTAGTGATGAGCGGGCACTACCATGCTCGGTATTTGTAACTAGAGATGAGCGGGCACTACCATGCTCGGTACTCGTAACTAGTGATGAGCGGGCACTACCATGTTCGGTATTTGTAACTAGTGATGAGCGGGCACTACCATGCTCGGTACTCGTAACTAGTGATGAGCGGGCACTACCATGCTCGGTATTTGTAACTAGTGATGAGCGGGCACTACCATGCTCGGTATTCGTAACTAGTGATGAGCGGGCACTACTATGCTCAGGTGCTCGGTACTCGTAACTAGTGATGAGCGGGCACTACTATGCTCGGGTGCTCAGTACTTGTGTCGCGGGTGGGGAGGACGCCACTGCACTGGGCTCGCTAACGCTCGGGTCCGGCGCTGCTGCGATGGCTGCTCTGTGGCTCGAGTGGTGGGCCGGATCCGGGGACTCGAGCGGCGCTCCTCGCCCGTGAATGAAAGGGGTGGTTGGTTTGGGGGATTTTAGTCCGTGACGCCACCCACGGGTTGTGGTGAGTTTGGGCACCACCGCTGCTGGTGACGGGGATCCCGGGAGCGATGGTAGGGAGCAGCTGGGATATTGTTTTCCCCCCTCCGTGGGTAGGGGTTGGTGGTCCCGGGGCCCGGTGAGGTGATGGGGAAGCAGGGCTGGCAAGGTGCAGGGTCGCCTGGACTGCGCAGCGCGGTGCCGGATGGCACAATTGTACTCACTCAGCCACAATTGTACGCAAAGTCTCTGGTAAACCAAACGGCTGGATGGACGGGTCCCGCTGCTGTGGTTTCTCCCGGACGGTTGGTGGTGGCTGCCTTTCCCTGCACCTCTGTTTGTTCGGTCCCGATGGCTTCCCAATGGTAACCCGCTCCCCAGCGTGTATATGTGCCGGAGGAGCCCTTTTGCCCGCAGGCTCTGGCCCTTGGAACTCTAGCTGTGGCGGTAGCTGTATTAACTTCTACTGGTCGGACGGTTGCCTTCTATCGGGTCTTGGATGTTAGGAAATCCCTGGGGTTCCGGTCACTAACGGATTTGACCTCTTAACGGCGACTCCAAGTCTGGTTGGGGTCCGCAGGCCCTGCCGGTGTGTGCTGGCTTCACTTCGCTCCCCGGTTCGGTACCGGCGGGCCACCGCCCGACCCCGGTCCTACGGTTCCGCGTTGATCTGCTTCTCCTGCAGACGGCCACCACCGTCTGCCAACCTTGCTCTTAGTGCCCGGGCCACACACCCGGACACGGTCAGTTTACTCCTCCACTACTACTTCACTCCTCTCTCTTCCACTTCCCTAACTGAACTCTCTTCCTTTTCCCGCCTCCAGGACTGTGAACTCCTCAGTGGGTGGGGTCAACCGCCTGGCTCCACCCCAGCTGGTGTGGACATCAGCCCCTGGAGGGAGGCAACAAGGATTTTGTGTCTGGCTGATGTGCCTGTCTCGGGGTGGGGGTGTGTGTTGTAGTACCTGTGACGACCTGGCTAGTCCAGGGCGCCACATTCCCCCTTGGTGAAATGCAGACCGTCCGCGGGCTGCCCGTCCATCACCGGTTTTTTTTCCTTTTCAACTGTAAAAATATAAAAACAACACAGTATGGATTTCAAATCTTCCCTTACGGGAGGCATGTCACTTAAACATTGCAAAACACATATATATACATTTTTAATAACAACGGACGGACGGCTTCCGCTCTCCCACCCAAGCAACCTAGCCCTGATGCTGCCCCTAAGAAGTGGGCAGCACCCCTTGACCCTAGTCCAGATCCAGGCTGCCCGAGCGGGAACGTGTACGGTGCCTCGCACTCGGCTGTCACTTCAGGGGACCCCACGTCCATGGGGGACCCCTGACCTCCGGAGGATCGCCACCGGTTGCGGTAGTGGCGGGCCTGGGCCATCACTTCCCTCCAGGCCCATCCTCCAAATCTGCCTCTCCGGAGGCGGCAACGGAAAAAATTCCCTTAACTTATTTACAATCCCATCAGTTTGTGGGTGCCCTGTAAGTTCTCAGGCATGTCCATGAAGAGTTCCTCATGCCAACGGTAACAAAGGGTCCCTGCGGGGACAACTTGCCGGCAACGGCCGGGTCAATCACGGTGTCAATCAGATTATTTACTCGGTTTGATTAATTCATTTACTTAACAGGGTAACGGTACTGGTGGTCCCAACGGGGACAACGGTGCAACGGAGGGAACCGCTGCCTTACTCCGACTCTTCCTCTGAGGGAGCCTCACCCTCCGCTGCCAATATTTCAAACATGCGGTAGCAGGCCTGTTGGGAAAGGGCCGCCCGGTATCCATTTCCACCGGCGCGCGGGACATAGAAAGCTACCGGCCCACTGCCGTGACAAAGACTCTCACCCGCTTCCTCGGACTCCGAAACTGGCTCTGCATCAGGTCCGGAATCATCACTCCTAACCCCCTCACAGTCAGGCGCTCTCTCTAGGGCCAGGCGGACTGCCGGGGCCTTCTTCTCCTCTGCGCCAGGTGAGTCGTTACCAGTCGCAGCAGCATCCGGGCCTGCAGCCTCCTCAAGCTCTCCGGCCTCCGGACCCTCGGCACTCAGCATTTCGGGTCCCACCGCCGTAGCACGGGGCAGCAGGTCAGGCAGGTTAGCACTGGGGAGCCCGATAGGTAGTGGCAGGGACGGTACAAGGGCCAGGATCGGACTGGGTCTCCCAGCCGCAGCGGCCGGTCACTGTGGGACATGGAGGCGTGGGTCACTCACCAGCTCCGTCACGTCGGCTCCCATCTCGTGCATCTGGGCAATCGCAACCAGCGCTTCCACCTCAGTGGTCCACTGCTCCACCAGGAGACGTATCTGATTCCGATGACGTTGGTTAGACTCAGTTACCCGGGCCCTCATCCATGCCATGGTCCCGGGTGCGGGCTGCTGGGCCTCGGGCGGTGCAGGCGGGGCTGACATGGTGTCGCGGCTTCAGGGTTCCAGGAACCGGGTTGTTTACAGAGTCCTGGCGTCCCTGCTTTTATGGCCTAGGTTTATATGCGGCCGGACGCCATCCATCCCCCCTTGGTCTTTTCTCGGCACCTCCTCTTCAGGGGCGGGGCTTCGGCTTTCGCGCCTCCACTGGTCGAGAAGACGCTCGAGCGGGAAAATCTTCGTGCCCAAAATGGCGGATTCTGACATTTTTCGGCCGGACACCGCCGGCAGGGCACAAGGCGCACTTTTACCAGCCGGTAGAACGGTAAGAATCCTGTTCGTGACGCCAAGTTGTCGCGGGCGGGGAGGACGCCACTGCGCTGCGCTCGCTAACGCTCGGGTCCGGCGCTGCTGCGATAGCTGCTCGGTGGCTCGAGCAGTGGGCCGGATCCGGGGACTCGAGTGGCGCTCCTCGCCCGTGAGTGAAAGGGGTGGTTGATTTGGGGGATTTTAGTCCGTGACGCCACCCACGGGTTGTGGTGAGGTTGGGCACCACCACTGCTGGTGACGGGGATCCCAGGAGAGATGGTAGGGAGCAGCTGGGATGTTGTTTTCCCCCTCCGTGGGTAGGAGTTTGTGGTCCCGGGGCCCGGTGAGGTGACAGGGAGGCAGGGCTGGCAAGGTGCATGGTCGCTTGGACTGTGCAGCGTGGTGCCGGATGGCACGGTTGTACTAAATCAGTCACAAATGTATGCAAAGTCTCTGGTAAACCAAACGGCTGGATGGACGGGTCCTGCAGCCGGCTGCTGTGGTTTCTCCCGGACGGTTGGTGGTGTCTGTCTTTCCCTGCACCTTTGTGTATGTTCGGTCCCGATGGCTTCCCAACGGTAACCCGCTCCCCAGCGTCTATATGTGCTGGAGGAGCCCTTTTGCCCACAGGCTCTAGCCCTTGGAACTCTAGCTGTGGCGGTAGCTGTATTTCCTTCTACTGGTCGGACGGTTGCCTTTTATCGGGTCTTGGATGTTAGGAAACCCCTGGGATTCCGGTCACTAACAGTTTTGACCTCTTAACGGCGACTCCAAGCCTGGTCGGGGTCCGCAGGCCCTGCCGGTGTGTGCTGGCTTCACTTCGCTCCCCGGTTCGGTACCGCCCGACCCCGGTCCTACAGTTCCACGTTGATCTGCCTCTCCTGCAGACGGCCACCACTGTCTGCCAACCTTGCTCTTAGTGCCCAGGCCACACATCCGGACACGGTCAGTTTACTCCTCCACTACTACTTCACTCCTCTCTCTTCCACTTCCCTAACTGAACTCTCTTCCTTTTCCCACCTCCAGGACTGTGAACTCCTCAGTGGGTGGGGCCAACCGCCTGGCTCCACCCCAGCTGGTGTGGACATCAGCCCCTGGAGAAAGGCAATAAGGATTTTGTGTCTGGCTGATGTGCCTGTCTCGGGGTGTGGGGTGTGTGTTGCAGTACCTGTGACGACCTGGCTAGTCAGGGCGTCACACTTGTAACTAGTGATGAGCGGGCACTACCATGCTCGGGTGCTCGGTACTTGTATCTAGTGATGAGCGGGCACTACCATGCTCGGGTGCTCGGTACTCGTAACTAGTGATGAGCGAGCATTACCATGCTCAGGTGCTCTGTACTTATAACTAGTGATGAGCGGGCACTACAATGCTCAGGTGCTCAGTACTTGTAACTAGTGATGAGCGGGCACTACCATGCTCGGGTGCTCGGTACTTGTAACTAGTGATGACCGGGCACTACCATGCTTGGGTGCTCAGTACTTGTAACTAGTGATAAGCGTGCACTACCATGCTCGGGTGCTCGGTACTCGTAACTAGTGATGAGCGAGCATTACCATGCTCAGGTGCTCTGTACTTATAACTAGTGATGAGCGGGCACTACCATGCTCGGGTGCTCGGTACTTGTAACTAGTGATGAGCGGGCACTACCATGCTCGGGTGCTCGGTACTTGTAACTAGTGATGACCGGGCACTACCATGCTTGGGTGCTCAGTACTTGTAACTAGTGATAAGCGTGCACTACCATGCTCGGGTGCTTGGTACTCGTAACTAGTGATGAACGGCCACTACAATGCTCAGGTGGTCAGTACTTGTAACTAGTGATGAGCGGGCACTACCATACTCGGGTGCTCGGTACTTGTAACTAGTGATAAGCGGGTACTACTGTGGCACCCTGGACAAGCCAGGACGTCACAGGTACTGCAACAACACACCCCACACCCCGGTTAGGCACATCAGCCGCACACACAAATCCTTGTTGGCTCCCTCCAGGGGCTGATGTCCATACCAGGTGGGGTGGAGCCAGGCGGTTGGCCCCACCCACTGAGGAGTTCACAGTCCTGGAGGCAGGAAAGGAAGGCAGTTCAGTTAGGGAGAGGGAAGTAGAAGGAGTGAAGTGGCAAGTGAGGAGCAGACTGACCGTGTCCGAGTACGTGGCTCGGGCACATACAGCAAGGTTGGCAGACGGTGGTGGCCGTCTGCAGGAGTGGCCTATCGACGCGGAACCGTAGGGCCCTGGCTGGGCGGTGGCCCACCGGTACCGAACCGGGGAGCGAAGAGAAGCCAGCACAAACCGGCAGGGCCTGCGGACCCCGAATAGGCTTGGAGTCGCCGTTAAACTGGTCAAATCCGTTAGCGACGGGAACCTCCGGGGTTTCCTAGCGACCAAGACCCGATTGAAGGCAACCGTCCAAACCGAACAGGGAGAGACAGCTACCGCCAGAGCTAGAGCTCCCAGGGCCAGAGCCTGCGGGCAAAAGGGGCTCCCTCGGCATCTATCCAAGCTGGGGAGCGGGTTACCGGTGGGAAGCCATCGGGACCAAAGACACACACCAGGTGCAGGGAAAGGCAGCCACCACCAACCATCCGGGAGTGATCACAGCAGCCAGCTGTGGGGCCCGTCCATCCAGCCTTTTGTTTTACCGGAGACTCTGTATCTGTTCTTGGCTGAGTGAGTAGCACCGTGCCCTCTGGCACCGTGCTGCCCCCGCGACCCTGCACCTCATCTACCCTGCATTCCTCCCTTCTCCTTACCGGGCACCGGGACCACCAACCCCTACCCACGGAGGGGAAAACATCCCAGCTGCTCCCTAACAACGCTCCCGGGATCCCCGTCACCAGCAGCGGTGGTGCCCCAACCTCACCACGACCCGTGGGTGGCGTCACGAACCAAATTCCCAAACCAAACCATTCCCTTTCACTCATGAGCGAGGAGCGCCGCTCGAGTCCCCGGATCCGGCCCACCGCTCGAGCCACCAAGCAGCAGCCGCAGCAGCCGGACCCGAGCCGCGAGCGCGGTCGAGCAGTGCACCCCCCCCCCCCCCGCCCGCGACACTACCATACTCAGGTGCTCGGTACTTGTAACTAGTGATGAGCGGGCACTACCATGCTCGGGTGCTCGATACTTGTAACTAGTGATGAGCGGGCACTACCATACTCGGGTGCTCGGTACTTGTAACTAGTGATGATTGGGCACTACCATGCTCGGGTGCTCGGTACTTGTAACTAGTGATGAGCGGGCACTACCATGCTCGGGTGCTCGGTACTTGTAACTAGCAGTTAATGCTCAGATGGGCTCAACTCAAGTACATGAGTGTAATGGAAGCTATGGGAGAACTCAAGCATTTTTCCTGACGATTTCCTAGAAAAAAATGCTCAAGTCTCCCATTGACTTCCATTATACTCGGGTACAGGAGTCGAGCACCCAAACATCCAACTGCTCGTTACAAGTACCAAGCACCTGAGCATGGTAGTACTTGTTCATCGGTAATAAAAAATGATGATCCTTTATGTGTATGGCAGCTTCCTCCGGAACGGCAAACAACCTGCGTCCCAGAAGATCAACGATATTTTGAAAATGAACGACGTGTCAACAATCAACGATGTGGTGAGTATTTTTGATCATTAGTGGTCGCTTGTAAGTGTCACACGCAACGACATCGCTAATGAGGCCGGATGTGCGTCACGAATTCCGTGACCCCAACGACATCTCGTTAGCGATGTCGTTGCGTGTAAAGCGGCCTTTAGTGTCTGTGTATAAGTAAAGTCACGCACATGGACTATGCTTGGTATTTTACCCCTATGGAACTGTATTATGCTATATGGTGCCTATATTCTTCATGGTGAGACTTCCTATGTTCTAATGTGTTGGAGACATTTTTTTCTATGTTTTTTTTTCTTCCCTGCATTTTTACATTTTACTTTATTTATAATTGTGCCGTTTTTCATTTGCAACTTCCAATAATACAATGGATAATATGGATATTTTGTCATTTTTCTGTCAGCTGCAGATGGAGTCTGGGTCTCTCCATGGACATAATTCACACCTGAACACACATCCTTTTCTTTCTTCTCATACATGAAAAACTGTCCATGTTTTTCATGTGTTGGACTCAATTTTGAGTCCGTTTTTACAACCTTTGTTGCACTGCTTTTCCCGAATAACAAAAAAAAATCTTAGCTTTTCCTACTTATTCCACAGTAATCTATGAACAACCCACAGATGTACAGTAGTGTTCAAAATAATAGCAGTCCAATATGACTATCCACATTACTCCATTTTTGGTGTAAATTATATTACCACATGTCAAACAATTTACCGGTTAGTGCAGTAGATTCTAAGAAAACCCCCAGACTCGGCTGATGATCCAGAGGTTTTGGTGTATTTGAATAATTGACAAAATAATCGCAGCATGGAGTTACATTCGTGCGGTCAATCATTCTGTGGAGAAACCGGTGTGCATCAGGTGGCCCTTATTTGAGGGTGAAGCCGGCACATGTTGTACGTGCATTTCTCCGTCAAAGCCTGAGAAATATGGATCGTTTGAGGCATTGTTCAGAAGAAAAATGCACTTTGATTAATAAAGTTGATTTGAGAGGGTAACACTTATGAAGCAGTGCAGACAATGATCGGCTGTTCAGCTACAATGATCTCCAATGCTTTAAAATGGAAAAACAGAGAGACGGGGAAGAAAACGGAAGACGATCATTCAAATGGATGGAAGAACGGCCAAAATGCCAACGGCTCAGCCAATGATCAGCACCAGGTTGATCAAAGACGTCTCAAGTTACTGGTGACAGTGAGAAGACCAAGAAGTCCCCGCAAAGTCCCACTGTTAATAAAAACATATACTGAAATGGATACAATAAAGACAATTAAGTGGCCTAAAGTCCGCTTTACACGCTGCAATGTATCTTACGATGTGTTGGCGGGGTCACGCTGTAAGTGACGCACATCCGGCATCGTAAGGTACATTGTAGCGTGTGACAGCTACATGCGATTGCGATTGAACGGTAAAACGTTCATCGCACGCACATCGTTCATTCCTCATGAATTGAACGTCAGATTGTTCATCGTACGTGGGGTAGCGCACATCGCAGTGTGTGACACCCCGGGAACGATGAACAGATCTTACCTGCGTCCTGCGGCTCCCGGCCGGTAATGCGGAAGGAAGGAGGTGGGCGGGATGTTTACGTCCCGCTCAGCTCCGCCCCTCTGCTTCTATTGGCCGGCTACCGTGTGACGTCGCTGTGACGCCGAACGTCCTTCCCACTCCAGGAAGTGGACGTTCGCCGCCCACATCGAAGTAAGTACGTGTGACGGGGGTTACTCGTATGTGCTGCACATTCAACAAATTGAACCTGTCACACATACGATGGGGGAGGTTACGATCGCATACGATATCGTATGCTGGATCGTAAGGTGTAAAGCAGGCTTAAAGAGAAATGGAGAAACATTTTGTGGACCGATAAAAGTAAAATAGTTCTTTTTGGGTCCAAGACAGTTCATCAGATAACCCCCAAACTTTGAATTCAGCCACAGGACACTCTGAAGACAGTGAAGCATGGGGGTACAAGCATCATGATATGGGCATGTGTCTCTTACTATGATGCCGGCCTATTTACCGCATACCAGAGATCATGGACCAGTATGCATATATCCAAATACCTGGAACGGTCATGCTGCCTTTGGAAATGCCCTTGAAATTGCTATTTCAACAAGACAACGACCCTAAACATACCAGTAAATGAGCAAAATCTTGGTTCCTGTCGAACAAAATTGAGGTTATGGAGTGGCCAGCCCAATCCCCAGACCTAAAGGCTGCTTTACACGCAGCGACATCGATGTCGCTCGTGAAAGCACCTGCCCCTGTCGTTTGTGCGTCATGGGCAAATCGCTGCCTGTGGCGGACAAAATCGCTAACACTCGTCACATGTACTTACCTTCCTAGCAACGTCGCTGTGGGCAGCGAACTGCCTCTTTTCTAAGGGGGCGGTTCATGCGGCGTCACAGCGACATCACACGGCAGGCGTCCAATTAAAGCAGAGGGGCGGAGAGCAGCCGCATGAAAGTCACGGCCGTCTAGTTGCTGGAGGACGCAGGTACGGTGTTGTTCGTCATTCCTGGGGTGTCACACGTAGCGATGTGTGCTGCCTCAGGAACGACGAACAACCAGCGTCCAGCACCAGCAACGATATTTGGGAAATAGATGACGTGTCAACAATCAACGATTTGGTGAGTATTTTGCATCGTTAGCGGTCGCTCGTACGTGTCACATGCAACGACGTCGCTAACGAGGCTGGATGTGCGTCACGAATTCCGTGACCCCAATGACATCTTGTTAGCGATGTCGTTGCGTGTAACAGGGCCTTAAATCCAATAGAACACTTGTGGGGGGGACATCAAAAATGCTGTTTCTGAGGCAAAGTCAACAAATGCAAATAAATTGTGGGATGTAATGAAAGCATCCTGGGCTGGAATAACAGGTGACAGGAGACAGAAGATGGCTGATTCTATGCAACATAGATGTGAAGCAGGTCTAGAAAACTGTGGTTATACATTAAATATTAGGTCAGTAATTCACAGGAAGGCTAAATCCTAATTAAAAAGAGGACAGATTCTGAGTATGTAAAGACAAATGCAGACACTACTTTTTGGAACAGCGCAATGTTCATTTTTTTTTTTAGATCTTTTCTATAGTTAAAATTTATATACATTTCTCGGCATGTTTTGATTTAGAAAACAGTGTGCAACATTCCCAATGAATGGAAATAAAAACTAGCATAAAGATATTGGGCTTAACTTAATGTTTTGGTAACACACTGCTATTATTTTGAACACAACTGTATGTATTGTGAGGTAGCACGGTCGGCTGCGCAGCAGAAGACACGGGATCCAGGCATTAAGGTTCACAGCACACGGTTTTAATGTCCAAACAAAAGTCCACACCAATATACATGTGCCTCTCCAGCAGAGAATAATAATAATAATAATAATAATAATAATCTTTATTTCTATAGCGCCAACATATTCCGTAGCGCTTTACAATTCAGGAGGATCATATACATACAAGTAACAGTTATAGAAATACAATATTTAGAGGGGAAAAAATACAACCCTGCTCGTGAGAGCTTACAATCTACAATGAGATGGGGGAAGAGGCAAGGTTCAAGTGCTTATTTACAATGACAATCCAGCCATCTCACGGAAATGGGGCTGGATAATGGTTTCCTGGACCAGTGGGCCCGAGCCTTGAGATGCCTTTGGGAGGGAGTCAGGGAGTTGTGTTCACTCCCTCACACCCAGTTCACTCCCTCACACCCAGCACACCTGCCCTTGTTCCTGTTTGCATTTAACCCTTCCTTCAGCCTGTAAGGAAACAGCATTAACCCTAGAGTGGATGTACTTTCTATCATGGAGTGAGCACAACCGGGGCGAGACATACCGGCCGTCATAGACAACCCCGGTCACAGTCTCACAGTATGCTATACATTTTTTTGACGAGAGTCATTGACTTCCATTGACGAGTTGGATCTGCAACATTTATTATGGTAGGACTTGTCTCTATTTGTTTGTGAACAACTGGTCCACGCACAAAAAGAAGGCCATTGTAATGGGTACATGATCTATCCACAAACAAAATGGATAGCGCTTGTACCAAAAAAGTATGAATTGTTTTCAAGATATTCCAGGGGGCAGTATGATTCAGTACTTTAGGGGTCAGCACTATTATTTTTGTTGGGACATCCGGGAACAAAAACACCCTTCTGTATCTAGGATGGTTGTCAAACCCTAGGGGCTCATTTAGATGTCCGTGGATTTTGGCCTGATCTCGGGCCATAATGCACTTGTGTCGCCCTGGACAAGCCAGGGGCCACAGGTAACAACACCACCACACCCCACACTCCCTATAGGCACATCGAGGTCAGAACACAAAATCCTTGTTGCCCTCCCCAGGGGCTGATGTCCACACCAGGGGGTGGAGCCAGGCGGTTGGTCTCCACCCACCAAGGAGTTCACAGTCCTGGAGGAGGGAAAACACAGGCAGTTAGGGTGAAGCTAGGGAAGTGAGAGGAGAGTCTAGTTTTGAGGTGAAAGTAGAAGGAGCAAAGTAGAAAGTGAGCAGTAGTGAAGTGACAGAGAAAGAGCGTGAAGTTGGTCCGGGTGTGTGGCCTGGACAGAGCAGCAAGGTTGGCAGACGGTGGTGACTGTCTGCAGTGGAGGCCGATTGGAGTCTGCCGTAAGGACCGTGGACGGGTGGTGACCCGGCGGTACCGGACCGGCATACAAAGAGAAGCCAGCACCATTGGCAGGGGCCTTTCGGATCCCGGCAAGGCTTGGAGTCGCCGTGAATTTGCCAAATCCGTTAGTGAAGGGGACCTCCGGGTTTCCAAACAGCCAAGTCCCGATAGAAGGCAACTGTCCAACCGAGAAGGGGAGACACCGCCACCGCCAAGGGCAACCGTTTCCCAGGGCCAGCGCCTGCGGGCAAAAGGGGCTCCTCCGGCCTACATCCCAGTCGGGGAGCGGGTTACCGGTGGGAACCCATCGCTACCAACATTGAACTTAGGTGCAGGGAGAGACAGTCATCACCAACCTACAGGGAAGAAGCAACCGCAGCCGTCCGAGGGACCTGTCCATCCAGCCGCTTGTTTTACCGTGAACTGTGTCATCATCATTGGGCTGTTTGAGTACCTCCGTGCCGTGCGGCACAGCGCTGCCCCTGCGACCCTGCACCTCATCAGGCCCCGCAACCCGCCTGTCATCTATTCCTACCCCATCACCGGGCCCTGGGACAACCAACCCCCTACCCACAGAGGGGAGAAATAACAACAAAGCTGCTCCCTGTTACCGCTCCCGGGATCCCCGTCCAGAGCAGCGGTGGTGCCCACACAATCACCACAACCGTGGGTGGCGTCACGGACAATAAATCCCCAAAACCATTCCCCTTTTCACTCACGGGCGAGGAGCGCCGCTCGAGTCCCCGGGATCCGGCCCATCGCTCGAGCAGCAGCGGCCACAGCAGCAGCGGCAGCCGGACCCGAGCAGTGGGAGAGCGCAGCGTCCCCTCCTCCGCCCGCGACAACTTGGTGTCACGAACAGGATCTTACCGCTCTGCCGTCTGGTAGAGGTGCGCCTTGTTACCGCCGGAGGTGTCCGGCCGAAAAATTTCAGAAGCCGCCATCTTTGGCGCGAAAAGTTCCTGCTCGAGCGTCTCCTCGAGTAGTGGAGGCGCGAAGGCCAAAACCCCGCCCCGATAGAGGAGGAGCCGAAAAGAGGCTAAGGGGGACGCGGATGGAGGAATGGCGGCGGCGTCGAACTGGAGCACGGGAGTACCCGCCACCGGGGCGTCTAAGCTCTGGGGGAACCGAGGAGGAGTAGCTTTTGAAGACTGCGGCCCGGGTGAGCTCCCCGCCGGGACCGTGGCGTGGCTGGAACGGGAACTGGGCCGGTTCTGCTTGAAGGTGAAGGCGCAGAGCCTGCAGCAGTTGCTGGATTGGAAGGCGGAGATGCGCAGAATGGTTGCCGTAGTAGGGGCCCGTGAGCAAGGGGCCGCCGCAACCGTGCAGCACCACGACCAGGCCACCCAAACTCCAGAACCACCCCTGATTGAGTGGGAGCCGGGGACCGGCATCGTGGTTGGAGGCCCAGAAAGAATGCCGTTGATGGAGGAGGGGGTCCCGAGTACGCTTCCCCCGCCACCGTTCCTAACGGCCGTCAGTGGTTCTGGGCTGAATTGCCAATGGAAAGAGAACCCAATGTACCGCCCGGCCCCTGAGTGGGCTGACCCCCTGCGGTGGTAGCCGCTTCAAGGTCAGCGGTCCCCGGTTACCTTGCTGTCGGTCCCCATTAGGACCCTGCTGACATTCCAGACGGCCCTCAAGGCTCAGGAGTCCGGTTGGAGGAGCAGTCATACCCGCATCATCGGCAGCTGAAAATGGAGTCCTGTGGGACAGTGTCACCCCTGTGTGTGGGTGGCGTTGGGGGCTCGTGCTGTTCGGTGGTGGACTGTGGGAAAGCTGCAGGAGGAAGTTGTACCGGAGCCAGGTGTTGTGGATGGCACCTGGGACCCAGCTGACGGTCCCCGTCGGGACCCTACGGCAAGTCTCCGTTGGGATCCTACAGTTTTGTTTGTGGTAGCCCGTTGGCTACGAAGCACTGTTGTTCATCTGATTGTCTATTACTGTGATTTGAACCGGTCGTTGCCGCCACCGTTGTCCCCGTGGGGACCGTCTGAAGTTGCGTAAGGGACTCCTTACGGACAAGCCCGTGAACTTGCAGGGCAACCACAAACTTGTGGGATGTAAATAAAAATGTTGTTGCAGCTTCCACCGTTGCCGCCTCCGGAGAGGCAGATTGGAGGGAGGGCCCGCAGTGGAGCAGGCTGGGGCCCAGCCACCACCGGAACCGGTGGCTACCCTCTGGGGGTTCCAGGGGCTCCCCATGGACGTGGGTCCCCTGGAAAGGACAGAACCCGCTCGGGCAATTTGTGCAGGACTGGGGTCAAGGGGTGCTGCCTGTTGCTTAGGGGCAGCTTCAGGGCCAGGTTGCTTGGGTGGGAGAGAGCGGAAGCCGTAACCGTTAACCGTTTGCAATGTTTTAAGAAAAGTGCCTCCCGTTGTGGGATGAAGTTAGTATAATTGTATGTGTTACCGTTTATTCTTATCTTTTTGCAGAAAAATAAAACCGGTGATGGACGGGCAGCCCGAGGACGGTCTGCATTTTGCTAAGGGGGAATGTGTCGCCCTGGACAAGCCAGGGGCCACAGGTAACAACACCACCACACCCCACACTCCCTGTAGGCACATCGAGGTCAGAACACAAAATCCTTGTTGCCCTCCCCAGGGGCTGATGTCCACACCAGGGGGTGGAGCCAGGCGGTTGGTCTCCACCCACCAAGGAGTTCACAGTCCTGGAGGAGGGAAAACACAGGCAGTTAGGGTGAAGCTAGGGAAGTGAGAGGAGAGTCTAGTTTTGAGGTGAAAGTGGAAGGAGCAAAGTAGAAAGTGAGCAGTAGTGAAGTGACAGAGAAAGAGCGTGAAGTTGGTCCGGGTGTGTGGCCTGGACAGAGCAGCAAGGTTGGCAGACGGTGGTGACTGTCTGCAGTGGAGGCCGATTGGAGTCTGCCGTAAGGACCGTGGACGGGTGGTGACCCGGCGGTACCGGACCGGCATACAAAGAGAAGCCAGCACCATTGGCAGGGGCCTTTCGGATCCCGGCAAGGCTTGGAGTCGCCGTGAATTTGCCAAATCCGTTAGTGAAGGGGACCTCCGAGTTTCCAAAGAGCCAAGTCCCGATAGAAGGCAACCGTCCAACCGAGAAGGGGAGACACCGCCACAGCCAAGGGCAACCGTTTCCCAGGGCCAGCGCCTGCGGGCAAAAAGGGCTCCTCCGGCCTACATCCCAGTCGGGGAGCGGGTTACCAGTGGGAACCCATCGCTACCAACATTGAACTTAGGTGCAGGGAGAGACAGTCATCACCAACCTACAGGGAAGAAGAAACCGCAGCCGTCCGAGGGACCTGTCCATCCAGCCGCTTGTTTTACCGTGAACTGTGTCATCATCATTGGGCTGAGTGAGTACCTCTGTGCCGTGCGGCACAGCGCTGTCCCTGCGACCCTGCACCTCATCAGGCCCCGCAACCCACCTGTCATCTATTCCTACACCATCACCGGGCCCCGGGACAACCAACCCCCTACCCACGGAGGGGAGAAATAACAACAAAGCTGCTCCCTGTCACCGCTCCCGGGATCCCCGTCCAGAGCAGCGGTGGTGCCCACACAATCACCACAACCGTGGGTGGCGTCACGGACAATAAATCCCCAAAACCATTCCACTTTTCACTCACGGGCGAGGAGCGCCGCTCGAATCCCCGGGATCCGGCCCATCGCTCGAGCCACCGAGCAGCAGCGGCCGCACCAGCAGCGGCAGCCGGACCCGAGCAGTGGGAGAGCGCAGCGTCCCCTCCTCCGCCCGCGACACACGGACTGGCCACTGGTCTCCCAACCCAAACAAGATAGCTTTATAGAAACATCTGAAGCTGTCACACTTGGGTCAGTTGCAGCCAGTCCATGCTTTAGCAGTCTGAGCTTGGTCCAATGGGCATGGACGTCTGAATGAGCATTAACTGATCAGTGGAACAAAACTCAATGAATCCAGGTATCAATTTTTGGAAGCCCAATATAATGAAGGGTACTTTACATGCTGTGATCTCGCTAGCGAGATCGCAAGTGAGCGTACCCATCCCCGTCGGTTGTGCAACACGGACAAATCGCTGCCCATGGCGCACAACCTCGTTAGTCCCCGTCACACGGACTTACCTGCCCTGCAACGTCGCTGTGGGTGGCGAACCTCCTCCTTTCTAAGGGGACGGTTCGTGCAGCATCACAGCGACGTCACACGGCAGGCGTCCAATAGAAGCGGAGGGGCGGAGATGAGCGGGACGTAACATCCCACCCACCTCCTTCCTTCCTCATTGCCGGTGGACGCAGGTAAGGAGATGTTCCTCGTTCCTGCGGTGCCACACGTAGCGATGTGTGCTGCCGCAGGAACAACGAACAACATCGTACCTGCAGCAGCAACGATATTAAGGAAATGAGCAACGCGTCAACGAGCAACGATTTTTCACGTTTTTGTGCTCGTTGATCGTTGCTCATTGGTGTTACACGCTGTGATGTCAGTAACGGTGCCGGATGTGCATCTCTACCGACGTGACCCCGACGATATATCGTTACCGATATCGCAGTGTGTAAAGTACCCTTTAGGCTTAGCCTGTGCACAAAATAGCCTAACCTGCTGATGTACTTCTGTACAAGCTCTTAACATTGTAGGAAGCATGAGGTGTAACACTCACCACTAGGGGTCGCAGTTACACTGGAATGGTGTAGAGTTCCTAGGTGTAGTGAGGCATTTGCCGGATAGGGGTCACTAGTGCCAAGATGGGGATGGTCTGCAGAGTAGTCAATCAATCAGAGTGTCAGAAGCCGGGAGGTCACGTCAGTAAAGAGGAGCAAGAGAAGCCGAGGTCATGAGCATGTCGGTGGTCGGTAAGCCATGAAGTAGCATCAGATACAGAAGGGGAGCAGAGCCATGGTCAAAGAACAAGCTGGGGTCAGAAGTCGAGAGGACACAAAGCTAGAGAGGAGAGAGCGGGGCCGTGGTCAACAAAAGTGGTTGAGAGTCAGGGAGACAGGGAGTACAGACAATACGGGAGGGACAGAGGTCATGGAATGGGCCACAAGGTAACAGGACAAGATCAAAACAACTGATGAAAAGCAGAAGCGTACGCTGCAGGAACTATTACTGGCGGCGTTCCGGGTGAGACAGCTCCAAGATAAGACAGAGCAATCACCCGGAACGAGGCACAACCGAATAGGCCCCTCCGACCGAGCCTGAACTCAGAGAATACAAACACGAAAACACTTAGGACACAATGACTCTGCAAAGAGCAGACCTATAAGTGAACCATGACATGAGGATTTTTTCTTTGTATCTGCTAAAAATAATTTTCATAGCTCTCTGTTTCTGATTTATAATTATTATTAGTGTTACTTATATTATTATTGTTATTAGTAGCAGTAGAAGTAGTAGTGGTTGTAGTATTTATTTTATATTATTTAGTTTTTATTATTTTTAAGATTATTATTTTTTATCATCATTATTTTTAAATATTTCAATTATTAATATTATTATTATTATTTGTAATAGTGTTGATAGTAGAAGAAATAGCAGTATTAGTATTTTATGTTGCGTTTTATTACTATATTTCTTTCTTTTTCTCTTTTTATTTTATTTTTTTACAAGCGTTAAACTGTGAATACGAATTAATTCTGTGATGCTAAATCCAGACAACTAAAAGGCGACATCAGAACAAATTCACAGGAGAAATAGCTGTTGTTGCATATTTTGTAAGAAAAGAGAGAAACAGACACGAGAACTGACAAGATGGAAACAAGGAAGATTCAATCACCGTCCTACTCCTCTGAAAGTTCCCCATTTGTTGATCCAGGAATGGTGACGCTCAACAGGATTTTACATTTTACATGGAATTTAAGCCAATTCTACTGTGTTATATGTTACACCCAGTGTCTGCACTAGGGATCCAATGGCGCTGTGCTGAGAGATACATTCGGTATTACATTATGGGTGTAACACAGTATTGGATCATTTTCTACCAATAACGCAGCTGGTGCCTATCATGGGGAGAAAAATATCCAAAATTTCCAACTGGTTGGTGATCTGTTGAAAACGCCAAAATTATAAGTTTTACTTAAGCAGCCGTTTCTCATTCAATGTGATAAAAAATTGGCCATTTTGCATGACTTCTCAAATGTGTGTCAGGCTGCCACTAGGGGAAGCTGGAGCCCTGCAGGGCAGAAGCTAAACAGTGCCGAGTCAGTGAGGTGGTAGACACGCCATGTGTGCTTGGTGCAGTAACTCTGCACGAGCCGGAAAGCAGATGCATGCAGGGGAAGGTCGGGCAGGCCGGGTCATACACTGAGCAGGGAGAACGAACACCGAAGGAATGAGCAGAAGCGAGGTCGAGGTCAGGCTGAGTTCAATATCAGAGGAACAACCGAGAGGGGGAGGTAAGAAGGGGAAAAAAACAACCAGAACTAGAGGGAGTAGCGGAGGTGTGAATGAGGAATGGACACAGACAGAGGGCGAGGGCTCAGGAGGAACAGGTCAGGATCAACACTAAAGCCTGCTCTACACGTGACGACCGATTGTGCGTTTTCACAATCGATCGTACCCGCCCCCGTCGTTTGTGCGTCACGGGCAAATCGCTGCCCGTGTCGCACAAAGTTCTGAAACCCCCGTCACATGTACTTACCTGCTGAGCGACCTCGCTGTGCGCGGCAAACGTCCACTTCCTGAATGGGGAGGGACATTCGGCGTCACTGCGCCGTCACACAGCCGCCGGCCAATAGAAGCGGAGGGGCGGAGATGAGCGGGATGTAAACATCCCGCCCACCTACTTCCTTCCGCATAGCCGGCGGGAGCCGTGGGACGCAGGTAAGTAGAGTTCATCGCTCCCGTGGTGTCACACGGAGCGCCGTGTCCTGCCACGGGAACGATGAACAACCAGCACAGGTAAAAATAAACAATATTATGAAACTGAGCGATGAGTACAGGACTCACAATTTGTGAGCGATACTGCGTCGCTCAGAGGTTTCACACGAGACGACGTCGTGTATGATGCCGGATGTGCGTCTAGAAAACCGTGACCTCGACGATGTATGGCACGATCCGTCGTCTCAAGTAAAGCCCCCTTTACAGGTACCAGAAGGTGCTAAGCTTATAGCCGGCGGTGATTCACCAGGGATGACACTATAAAAAGCTTCCTTGATCCGGAAGAGAGGCCCGCGATAAAGGCTCCGCCCCTAGTCATGTGGTCGGGGAGATGGAACAGTGACAATAAGGGATTTAAGCTTTTTGGCATACAGTAGAGTTCACACAGGTTCGAGGTATCTTTGTCCAAATTGGCAGATTTAATAAAGGTCATAAATCTTCACCAAAAACAAATCTTCAACCTTCCGGCGTAAAGCAGAAGCAAAACAAGAATAGTCCATACATCAAATTGGCTCATCGGTTCCCATCACACAGGATTTAGTCCGATTCTGGTCAGGACTGACTAATACAACAGGTCTCCCCACCTCTCCTTTTAAAATCAGCTGCAAAGCCTGGATTGAAGGCCCGGAACAAACAGTCACAGTCAGTTCATTTTGTCATTCCTAAAACGCAGACGCAAAATCCAATTCCATTAAAAATACCTGTTAGCGATTTATGTGCTAGAACCTGCTTCTCTGTGTCTTATAACACTGAGTCTTGTCACCTCAGTGATACATACCTCCCATCCAGGACCTGTCCTGCTGCCACCATACAGCACCAATTTGCTGCCATCATGTGAACATTTTAAAACCTTCATTTTTTATTGCATCCAGAAACATTGGGTCAACATAACAAGAAAGATTTTCTATTGAGAGCAGCTTTGTGATACAGGAAAATTAGGTGAGCAGTAATAATTTTGATACTAGTGGTCAGAAAGCTGTGCCGACTGTCAGACCTAACCATTTTTTGTTCCAAATTTCCCTCTTAAAAGGAAGGTGTCATGTGACGCCCTGGCCTATCAGGTCGTCACAGGGTATTGTGCAATCTGCCCTTCTGTGCAATATCCACCTCCTCCTTGGTTACGGGTCCCTGACCTTTGGTGTTTCCAAGAACAAGCCAATCAAAATCCTAGGAACACTTTGCGCCACACCCACCAGACACACCAATGGACGGCCTGAGTGGAATAGGGTCGCCCACTTGGGGGGTTGGTTAAGGGGAGGTCAGGAATGTCAGGAGAGAGTCAGTCAGAGAAAGGGAGAGTGTAGTGTTGGAGGTGAAAGAGAGAGGAGGTCAGGAGCTGGGCTCCTTGGAACTACTAGTTAGCAGACGTTGGTCTGGGCCTGGTAGGAGCTGAACCCCCGGTTGCAGGGGATCGTGACAAGGGGCATGGCATTGTCGTGGAGGACAGCCGGCGGCCTTGTACCATCACCGAGCTGGGACCAGGGCACGACGGGGTACGTGGATCCTAGGTCAGGGAGTAGCTTCAGGCAACTCCCCACTGCTACACTCTCCCCACCGCCGCCCTCCCCATCGCCGCCACTGCCGCTCTACCCTCCGCTCTCTCTGCCACCATCGCTCCTGTGTTCTCACCTTGGACCTCTGCTCCTCAGAGCACAGTATACTGAGGAGCGCAGTATACAGTGGTATACAGCTCAGCGCAGTATAGTGAGGAGGAGGAGGAGCGCGGTATACATGGGCGTGCATGCACCAGAGCATTGCAGGCATGCCTGTGACAGAGCATTGCGGGCGTGCATGCATCAAAGCATTGAGGGCGGGCGTGCATGCGGCAGAGCATTGCAAGGCATTCGTGCAGCACAGCAGAACATTGCAGGCGGGCATGCATCCAGCAGAGCCATGCAGATATGCATGCAACAGAGTGATGTGAGTGTTTATGTGGCAGAGAATTGCAGGTGTGCATGCAGCACAAAATTGTGGGCATGCGTGTGGCAGAGCATTGCAGGTGGGCGTGCATGTGGCAGAGCATTGCATGCGGGTGGGCAGCAGATCATTGCGGGCAGGCGTGCGTGCGGCAGAGCTTTGGGGGCGTGTGGCAGAGCATTGCAGGCTGGTGTGAATGCAGCAGATCATTGCTGGTACGGGGCGTGCAGAGCGATTTGTGGGGAGCACTATGCAGCTTTCCTCGGTGACACTTTAGACATTAGGATCACTTTGCGGTCACTAACAAAATGGCTCCGCACTGTGATCCTAAACTTTAATCTCTCTTATCCTTTTGGAAGCACCCAGCAGGGAAGGGGGAGGTGACATCACACACAGGAGAGCAGATTCCACCCACTTTTACTGCAGCTGTAATATGTGCTAGTTCTACAGTAGGATTTCCGCAGCTGCTCCCCCTAGTGTTTAATAGTGAAAATATCAACATTTTTAATTTTTTTTATATTTTGCTCAATTAAAAACAAATAATATTTAAACAAAACATTAAAACATTAATACTTTACATTTTTTTTCAGTTATTGAATTTTTTATTTGGGACAACACCTTCCCTTTAACACCATGAACCATCAGAAAGATACATAGGCACCATGTAATAACCCTACTATCCCCTCAAAGATCAGGCAATTTTTCATTTTTCCTCTTATGTTTTTTTTTCTCCTCTCCTTCCAAGAGCCACAACTTTTTTTTCTATCTACATACCCACATGAGGGCTTATTTTTTTGTGGGACTAGTTTTAGTTTGGTATTACACTATTAATATTGCGCAATCTATTAAAAAAAAAAAAAACTCCCAAGCCCTGTGATATGGTGGAAAAAAAAGAATTTCACTTTTTTTACTTACTTATTTTTATATTTTTTGTGGTTAAAAAAATTTAAAACTTTGTAGAATTTTTTTTTTTTAAATATATTTTTTTTATATATTTTTGTCAAGTAGTTTTTGAATGCCTTATCATACTATGGACTTGGAATTTATAATCTGTCGACATTGAAAGCACTCTACTGGACTCCTATCACTTCATTCCTTCATATTTGATATTTGATTAGCTTTTTAATCTGGAAAAAAATTGCATCATATAACCACTTATACATACATACTCATTATACATTTTGCAGCAATCTACTTATAGAAAAGCGCCACCATCCACGTCCACTTGCATAAAAACACATACAGGGAGAGATATGTAAGTCAAGACAAGAAGAGCGGGAAGGATATGAGGAGTTTTTATGGTATATTTTGTCTGAAACTCTGTATTCCATAACATTTCAGAGTAAAATATAATTGCCTGCTACAGCGCAGCTAGTGCCTAATTAATGCTACCTAATGTCACGCTGTACTAAGAGAGACACAGAAGCTACAAGCAGTGTAGCTACAGAGTGCAATAAGCAGACAACCCACAAGAGGGCAATAGAGTAGTCAGCAAGCCAGGTCTGCAACAGGAGGTCTTGTCAATAGCACAGGGATAATCAAATCGTGGTCCGGTGAATGCCGAGGGTCGTATACAGCCGAGAGAGAGACAGTGCCGAAGTCAGGAATGAGGATAAAGATCAGATGTCGGAGAATCCAAGTAACATACTGTAAAATGGTGGAGGGGACACAGGTCAGGATCGGGATAAGGCAGACAGGGCTGGAAGAACAGGTCGACAGGACCGGGTACTCAGGGAAAGGGATGGATGGACAGACAAACAGAGGAGGGTGCGGGTCAGAACAAGGTAGCTGGAAGGCAGGACAGATCAGATCACTCACGTGAGCCAGGCACGCACGCTGCAGAACAGGAGCTATCACTGGCACTGAACCGGAGGCACAACGCCAGGATATAGTGGCCTGACATCCGGAACGAGACAGAAAGAAATGAACCCCTCACGACCTGACCCAGATGGAATACCGGCCATGGCGCAGCGGTGTCCAGGCATGAATCATGCCACCTATGAGTTCAAAAAATCTCAAAACAGGTTAAGATCTGTGACAATCACAAGTCCTTTATAGGAGTATCTGATGACACATCCCACCACTGGTCAACAATCCAAATTTTTATTCCTCTGTATTTGTCAAGTCATGCCAAGAGAAGAAAAAAAATCTGCAAACAAAACTCAATAATAAAGAGAAGGAATAAGTGTAATAATATTCAGAGCCTTAGGGTTCTTGGGCAGAGGTTGGGTTAGAGAAAAGCAGGAGATGGCCTTAGATCAAAATGCTAATGAGGGCCCCACCGCTTCCTTCTTGGTGGTAGGACAGTCTTAATCACCTTGTTGTAGTACAGCGTCAACCTATTAATTAGGATGAAAGCCGTATTGACCTTACTTGTAGTACATTTTCATGACCTCCTCTTGCTTAGATAAAATTTTTCCTGGTTGCATCCATGAGATTTAGGTCTGAACTTTGTACTATTCACACAAGTGAATATGCTTTGCTCTAAACCAGTGTTCCTCAACTCCAGTCACCTAGAGCCAACAACAATGCATGTTTTCAGGCATTCCTTAATATTGCATAGGTGATAACTTAATCGACTGCTGTTACGGTTGCTGTGGCACTGGAGACTATGTTCGGATTTCTTGCTACTGCACATGTGCGAGCATGGAGACTATGTTTGGATTTCTTGCTACTGCACATGTGCAAGCGCTGGAGACTAAGTCCTATCTTGGAGCCATTGCACATGTGCGAGTGACATCATCGCTGACACGAGGTCACATGTCTCTGACACCTTCTAAGCTGATTGGCCGCTGGTCATGTGCTTGTGACACGTGGTCACATGTCTCTGACACCTTCTATGCCGATTGGTCGCTGGTCATGTGCTTGTGACGCTTTGCTCGGTGATAGGCCAGCGTGACGTCATTGGTGTCATTCTGGCAGCGGATTGGCTCTGGTGTCCTCCATCTTGGATGAGGCACAGAGTCTATATAAGACCCTGACGCACGCCGCACGGCACTCAGTCCTCTTGGTTCATGCATGAGAGTAGACGCTCTGTGCACGTCCCTCTAGGCATCTCTCTGTCTATGTTAGGTGAGCGCTACCGGCAGGGTAGCGTTCTTATACCTTACAGCTTCGGCTGCAGTCCGTATCCTTACCTCTTAGTGGAGCGGACATAGGCAGGTGCCTGAGGCACATGGTCCGGCTGGGCCTTGTGATTCTATTCGTAGGTAGACGTTGCCGCTAGGGTAACGTTCCTTATACTGCGTCTGGCAGTTGTTCGTATCCTCGCACACTAGGGGAGCGAACATAGGTAGGAGCTTTGTGCGGCCTGTGCTGCTGTCTGTCTCTTTTGCACCACTAGTGGAGCGGACCTAGGCAGGTGCCATATCTAGTGGTTCGTGTCCTCGCACACTAGTGGAGCGAACGCAGGTAGGAGCTTTGTGCGGCTTACACTGCTGTCCGTCTCTTTTGCACCACTAGAAGAGCGGACCTAGGCAGGTGCCATATCTAGTGGTTCGTGTCCTCGCACACTAGTGGAGCGAACGCAGGTAGGAGCTTTGTGTGGTTTACGCTGCTGTCCGTCTCCTGGCACCACTAGAGCAACGGACCTAGGTAGGTGCCATTTCACACTCACTGCTTTTGTCTCTGTGACCATTAACAGAGACCATACCACACACCCTCCGAGTAAGGGAGGAATTGCTTTATTTTCTAATTATATTCCTCTGTGAGTATAATAGAGGTATTGCACTCTGCACTTGTGCTATTACTAATTACAGTTGCACACTTATATACCCCTTATCCTCTGCCATAGTCTGCAGCAGAGTCTTTGCACGGTGGACCCTGACTGTCTGATATTCCTTTGGGTTTTATTATCAGACAGCCCCCCGAAACAACTGCACAGGTAATTATTTCAACACATGTATAATGCTAAGGAAACCCTAAAACATGCACTGCTGTGGTTCTGGAGTTGGGGAACACTGAGCTAAACCATCCATTGTAGCTCATGCATTATGTTTAGGGTCGTTGTTCTTCTGGGAGGTGAGCCTACGCCCCAGTTTCAAGTCTTTTGCAGCCTCTAACAGGCTTTCCTCCAGGATTACCCTGTATTTAGCTCCATCCATCCTCCCATCATTTCTGACCGGCTTCCCTGCACCTGCTGAAAAAAAGTCTCCCCACAACAGGATGCTGCCTCCACCATGTTTAACAGTGGGGATAGAGTGATGTGCAGTGTTAGTTCTCCCAGACACATACCATTTGTATTTAGCCTAAAAAGTTCAACTTTGGTATCATCTGACCATAGCACCTTCTTCCACATGTCATGTAGAGGACAAAGCGACCATGTGACTCTAGTGGACCTGCATTCAAATGGATGCCATATTTTCAGACTTATATTTTTTACATATTATGGGGAATTGGCTCAGCCAGCCATAGACAGGGACACAGGAAAACACCGTCTTTTAACAATTCCAGAAGTAAAACAAACAAACACCGTCATGTACCATGGGCTTCAAGTCCATTTAACAGTCCCTTTTGAAGGTGTGGCAGCCTCCACGCACTGTCTACTGCCGGTACACCTCTCGCTGAGATATTTCCTGCAGCCCCCAGCACTCCCCGGCCTGACTGCAGTACACACTGGCTCATGCCAGTACACCTCTCGCTGATATTCTTCCTGCAGCCCCCAGCACTCCCCGGCCTGACTGCAGTACACACTTGCTCCTGCCGATACACCTCTCACTGATATTCTTCCTGCAGCCCCCAGCACTCCCCGGCCTGACTGCAGTACACACTGGCTCCTGCCAGTACACCTCTCGCTGATATTCTTCCTGCAGCCCCCAGCACTCCCCGGCCTGACTGCAGTACACACTGGCTCCTGCCAGTACACCTCTCGCTGATATTCTTCCTGCAGCCCCCAGCACTCCCCGGCCTGACTGCAGTACACACTGGCTCCTGCCAGTACACCTCTCGCTGATATTCTTCCTGCAGCCCCCAGCACTCCCTGGCCTGGCTGCAGTACACACTGGCTCCTGCAAGTACACCTCTCGCTGATATTCTTCCTGCAGCCCCCAGCACTCTCCAGGCTGACTGCAGTACACACTGGCTCCTGCCAGTACACCTCTCGCTGATATTCTTCCTGCAGCCCCCAGCACTCCCCGGCCTGACTGCAGTACACACTGGCTCCTGCCAGTACACCTCTCGCTGATATTCTTCCTTCAGCCCCCAGTACTCTCCAGCCTGACTGCAGTAGACACTTGCTCCTGCCAGTACACCTCTCGCTGATATTCTTCCTGCAGCCCCCAGTACTCTCCAGCCTGACTGCAGTACACACTGGCTCCTGCCAGTACACCTCTCACTGATATTCTTCCTGCAGCCCCCAGCACTCCCCGGCCTGACTGCAGTACACACTGGCTCCTGCCAGTACACCTCTCACTGATATTCTTCCTGCAGCCCCCAGCACTCTCCAGCCTGACTGCAGTAGACACTTGCTCCTGCCAGTACACTTCTCGCTGATATTTTTCCTGCAGCCCCCAGCACTCTCCAGCCTGACTGCAGTACACACTTGCTCCTGCCAGTACACCTCTCGCTGATATTCTTCCTGCAGCCCCCAGTACTCTCCAGCCTGACTGCAGTACACACTTGCTCCTGCCAGTACACCTCTCGCTGATATTCTTCCTGCAGCCCCCAGCACTCTCCAGCCTGGCTGCAGTACACACTGGCTCCTGCCAGTACACCTCTCGCTGATATTCTTCCTGCAGCCCCCAGCACTCCCCGGCCTGACTGCAGTACACACTGGCTCCTGCCAGTACACCTCTCGCTGATATTCTTCCTGCAGCCCCCAGCACTCTCCAGCCTGACTGCAGTACACACTGGCTCCTGCCAGTACACCTCTCGCTGATATTCTTCCTGCAGCCCCCAGCACTCTCCAGCCTGACTGCAGTAGACACTTGCTCCTGCCAGTACACTTCTCGCTGATATTTTTCCTGCAGCCCCCAGCACTCTCCAGCCTGGCTGCAGTACACACTGGCTCCTGCCAGTACACCTCTCGCTGATATTCTTCCTGCAGCCCCCAGCACTCTCCAGCCTGACTGCAGTAGACACTTGCTCCTGCCAGTACACTTCTCGCTGATATTCTTCCTGCAGCCCCCAGCACTCTCCAGCCTGACTGCAGTACACACTGGCTCCTGCCAGTACACCTCTCGCTGATATTCTTCCTGCAGCCCCCAGCACTCTCCAGCCTGGCTTCAATCTCTTAGCCCAGACTGACTCCAAACACTCTGAACCACTGTGCAAACAGCAGACTCGATGACATGGTCTCTGACACACCCAATGGCAGGAATACATAGGTGGCCAGACCCACCCATCTCTCCAGCCACCTGTGAGCCTCACCTTGAGAATACTGAAGCAAAACTGTGGCACTACAAGTGCCAGCATTCCTGAGGCTCACACCACCTACATGGTACATACCCCGCCCCCCTTTATCACATAACTGGACGCCATCTCACAATATCTACAAAATTATGTATAATTTCCTTTTACACTACATACATACTACTTTGTATTGATACATCACATAGAAGAAAATTAAAATACATTTGTGTAATGAGAAAGAAAAGTGTGAAAACGTTTACAAGGCACCTTATATGTAGTTTACTCTCTGACTGTAATACTCTATCATCCATGCCCCTCCTTTGAGCCCCAGCCAATTAGTGTGTCATTAGTGTTTAATTTTAGAAATACAATTGGCATTTCATCCGAATGTGATGGAGCCCTCGTCTTTACAGAAGGAGCCTCGTGCTTGGGTTGCATTCTGTTTGACTCTCTACATTTGCTCGGAGATGGGTTTCCTCCTGGGCAGATCATCTGGAGAGCGAATTGTCTGGGAAAAGCCTTGAGGCCATAAAATCATCTTCATGTTACACATAAAAAAACCACTCGACTAATGAAAAGCCACACTTATTGAATGTTTAAAAGTTTTCTTTTGTTACTTGCAAATTTGTACACTAGAATGTTGTGACCGGCAATTACAGGTCTCAGTTACGACTGTTTATTTTATTTACACATTTTTATGACTTTTATGTGCAATTTCCAGTATATTAAAACTCATTAGCAGGAGATCAGCTCTCACAAAATGGATTATTGATTTAATGAGTTTTAGGGCCTTGGGGCCCATTTTCTTGCATCTAGTTCTAATGCTTTTATAGTAATGAGCTGCATCACTACAGAAAATCTAATATATAAAGCTGAATGTGTGTATGTATGTGTGTGTGTGTGTGTGTGTGTGTGTTTGTGTGTATGTGTGTATGTATGTATGTGTGTATGTGTGTGTGTATGTGTATGTATGTGTGTGTGTGTGTGTGTGTGTGTATGTATGTATGTGTGTGTGTGTGTGTGTATGTATGTGTGTGTGTGTGTGTGTGTTTGTGTGTATGTGTGTATGTATGTATGTGTGTATGTGTGTGTGTGTATGTATGTGTGTATGTGTGTGTGTGTGTATGTATGTGTATGTATGTGTGTATGTGTGTGTGTGTGTATGTATGTGTATGTATGTGTGTGTGTGTGTGTGTGTGTATGTATGTATGTGTGTGTGTGTGTGTGTGTATGTATGTGTGTGTGTGTGTGTTTGTGTGTGTGTGTGTGTGTGTGTGTGTTTGTGTTTGTGTGTGTGTGTGTGCTTGTGTTTGTGTGTGTGTGTATGTATGTGTGTGTGTGTGTGTGTGTGTTTGTATGTGTGTGTGTGTGTGTGTGTATGTATGTGTGTGTGTGTGTGTGTGTGTGTGTCCGGGATTGGCATCTGCACCATCGCAGCTGCAGCCACAAAATTTTGCACACTCACACTTCTGGACCCCGAGAGCTATGGGCTATGTTTTGAGGGGAAATTTTAACCCCACGCTTTACAGTCATTCACCAAAAAACCTGCCTCCATAACAGCAAATGGAGCTGGGAGCCACAGTGCAGCCAGAACTTCAGAATAATGCGCAGCCACGCCCTTAAATGGAATGTTGGCGTGTCACAATGCACCCAGGGAAAGAGACAGACACAGACAGGGAAAGAGACAGACACAGACAGGGGAAGAAACAGACATAGACAGGGTAAGAGACAGACACAAAGAGACAGACACAGACAAAAAGACAGACTGACAGGGAAAGAGACAGACAGGGAAAGAGAGGGAAAGAGAGAGACAGGTTAAGAGACAGATACAGACAGGGAAAGAGACAGACACAGACAAAGAGACAGATACAGACACAGGGAAACAGACAGACAGGGAAAGAGAGGAAAAGAGACAGACAGGGTAAGAGACAGACAAAGACAGGTAAAGAGACAGACAAAGAGACAGACACAGTGAAAGAGACAGAGGGAAAGAGGGAAAGAGACAGACAGGGAAAGAGAGGGAAAGAGACAGACAGGGAAAGAGACAGACAGGGAAAGAGAGGGAAAGAGACAGACAGGGAAAGAGACAGACAGGGAAAGTGATAGGTAGACAGACAGGGAAAGAGCTTGAGACAGACGGAGAAAGAGACAGAGACAGTCAGAGACAGAGACAGACAGGGAAAGAGACAGACAGAAAAAGAGAGAGAGAGACAGAAAGATATATACAGAGGGGGAGACAGACAGAGAATGGGAGAGAAACAGAGAGACAGTTACTATCCCGGGCGTTAATACATTCTATTTATACATTCTATCCCGGGAATGTTAATACATCCTATTTTGTTAACAACAGTTATTAATCCGGTCGGATGTGCGTCACTAACGACGTGACCCCGACGATAAAACATTAACGATATTGTAGCGTGTAAAACCCGCTTAAGTTGCCAAACTCAGGAGAAATACACCCCAATTTAAATTAAAGACAATTGGTTTCCTTAAAGGGAACCTGTCACCAGATTTGGTGACTATGAGCTGCGGCCACCACCAGTGGGCTCTTATATATACAGCATTCTAACATGCTGTATATAAGAGCCCAGGCCGCTGTGTAGAACATAAAAATCACTTTACAATACTTACCTAAGGGGCAGTGCGGTGCAGACTGGTTAGATGGATGTCTCTGTGCCGCCCCCACGTCAGCAGCCGGGCTGCTCGGATCCGGATCCGCAGTGGCTCGAGGGATCTCCAGACCTGGGGGTCGTGCGGACACTCAAATAAAAAGGGGATGTAATATATACAGGGGATTTGTTGTTGATGTTGACGCCACCCATGGTGTGTGGTAAGGTGAAGTACCAACGCTGCTGTTGGGGAGCACCCGGGGGCGATGGAGCGGCAGCTAGGTGTTTGACCCCTCCGTGGGTAGGGGTGGATGCCCTGGGGCTCAGTGTCCAGAACACGGGAGGTGATGGCTGCCGGTGGTGGTGCGCCGAGCCGGAGCGGAGGGTGTGGTGTACTCACAATTAAATGATTGCACACAAATCCGCTGGTAAACCAAGGTGTCAGTGGCCAGCTGCCGCTTCCAGGTGTATACGGTTCCCACACACGGCTGGTGTCCCGATGTCCCTTCCTCTGGCACTATGTTCTTTTCTCCTCTTTTGGACAACCTCGTGCGGAACGGGGAAGTCCTCTCCTGGTTCTGTTTTTGTTGGGAGATGTGCCCACGAAAACTGACCCTTGGGATCTCAATGGATACCCTATCCCCTGCGGTGGGCTGCCGTTTCACTCTATCTGGGTTAACACACTGGAACAACATCTGGAACCTTTCTCCTGGCCTGGTTAATTAGAGAAAGGGCTTGCAACCGTCTTCTAACTAGGGTCCAGGTACCCCGCCTGTGCACGGTTTCGGGACCGGATCTCCAGGTCGGTACTGGCGGGCTCCAACCCTGCCCCACTCCACTTTGGATTTCCCGCAACCGGACTACTGTTGCCTTTGGACAGGGTCCACTGCTTGCCACCTAGCCAGTAGACCAGAGTCACTACCCTGGCTACCCTTCACTAGGCTCAGACTTGACTCCACTCGAACTTGCACTTCCTCTTCACGAACTCTAACTTGAACTAACTGGTTCCCTCCCCCGGATCCTCAAGACCCCTAGGTGGGCGCTCCCATCTGCCTGGTCCCACCCACTGGTGTGTCCTTCCTACCCCTGAGGTGGGTGGCTAGGGTTTTGTGGCAGATGTGGGATGGTGTTGTGTGGGGTGTACTGTTTCTCTGTGACCACCTGGAGGCGCCATGGCGTCACATCTCCATTCTCCGGGTCCGGAGCCTCCTCTTTCAAAGTATTGTAGTGAACCTGCAGAGGCGCCTCCTCTTTTGGCCATCTTTGTTGTCCTTCTTCTGAAGCTTGGGTGTATGACACATCCTACGTCATGCACACTATCTGGCATTGAGGTCCTGCTCGCACTCACTACAATACTTTGATCTGCACTGCTCAGGACAGATCAAAGTGCGCCTGCGCAGGATCTCAATGTCGGCTTGTATGGATGACGTAGGACGCATCATGCACCCCGGCTTCAGAAGAAGGACAACAAAGATGGCCGAAAGAGGAGGCACTGGTAGCGGAGAATGGAGACACCCATCCAACTAGTCTGCACCGCACTGCCCCGTAGGTGAGTATTATAAAGTGAGTTTTACGCTCTACACAGCGGCCTGGGCTCTTATATACAATATGTTAGAATGCACTGGTGGTGGCCGCAGTTTATAGTCACCAAATTTGGTGACGCACTGTAATCAAGTTGTTACAATACTGTAAGATGGAACAAATATATCCAAATCTATATATATAATTGCCTTATTCTGTCTGTCTGTCTGTCTGTCTGTCATGCTCCAAAATTGTGTCCTTACGGTGACACAAAGCTGATTGGCCGCTGGGCTCGCCATGGCCCTGCCCCCCCACACGGATTGGCCGCTCGCCCAGGCTGCGCCCCCACACGGATTGGCCAGCCGCTCGCCCAGGCTCCGCCCCCCCCCCACAGATTGGCCTCTCGCCCCGGCACCCTGCAGGCATTGGCAATTCGGCCACGCCACGCCCCGCCCCCCTCACAAAATGCACGCTAGCTCTGGCCCCGCCCCCTCCCCCCCCCGCCCCCTCCCCCCCGCGCATTCCCCGAACTGACACGGCTGTCACGGAGGTGAGTACTGTACTCCCCCCCCTCCCCCCGCGCATTCCCCGAACTGACACGGCTGTCACGGAGGTGAGTACTGTACTCCCTCCCCCCCCTGTCCCTCGCTCGCACGGGAGTGGTGTGGATACGTTGGTAACCATGCTAGCATGGTTACAAGCGCATCAAGGTCCTGCAGCGGCGGAAGATCCACACGCACACATACACACATACACACACATCAGATCACACTCACTCTCACACACACCTCACACACACATCACATCGCATCCACACACTCACAGCATCCGGCGATATCGCTTGCTTCTCGGCCTCGATACTGTGCTGTTGTGACCTTCCAGGACCTGACGGAGGATCACATGGCCAGAAGCATGTGGTATCTCCAGATGGTGTGAGTGTGAGCGCGTATGTGCGATATCGTCAGTGTCTGTGTGTGTGAGTGTATGCGATCGGGTGTGTGTGAGTGTATGCGATCGGGTGTGTGTGAGTGTATGCGATCGGGTGTGTGTGAGTGTATGCGATCGGGTGTGTGTGAGTGTATGCGATCGGGTGTGTGTGAGTGTATGCGATCGGGTGTGTGTGAGTGTATGCGATCGGGTGTGTGAGTGTCGGCAGAGGAGCACGGCGTGCTGGAGGAGGCTGGGAGCAGAGAGGCTGATCTTGGGGAAGGCTGGGAGGGGGAGGCTGATGCTGGGGGAGACTGGGAGGGGAAGACTGATGCTGAAGGAGACTGGGAGGGGGAGGCTGGGAGGAAAGAGGCTGGGAGGAGAGAGGCTGATCCTGGGGAAGGCTGGGAAGGGGAGGCTGATGCTGAGGGAGGCTGGAAGGAGAGAGGCTGATGCTGCGGGAGGCTGGAAGGAGAGAGGCTGAGGCTGGGAGGAGAGAGGCTGATGCTGGGGAAGGCTGATGCTGAGGGAGGCTGGGAGGGGAAAGCTGATGCTGGGGAAGGCTGGGAGGACGGAGGCTGGGAGGTGAGAGGCTGATCCTGGGGAAGGCTGGGAGAGGGAGGCTGATGCTGGGGGAGGCTGGAAGGAGAGAGGCTGATGCTGGGGGAGGCTGGAAGAAGAGAGGCTGATGCTGGGGGAGGCTGATGCTGGGGGAGGCTGGGAGGAGAGAGGCTGATGCTGGGTAAGGCTGGGAGGAGAGAGGCTGATGCTGGGGACATAGAGGAGAGGCTGATGCTGGGAGGAGAGAGGCTGATGCTGGGATGAGAGAGGCTGATGCTGGGAGGAGAGAGGCTGATGCTGGGGGAGGCTGGGAGGGGGAGGCTGATGCTGGGGGAGGCTGATGCTGGGGGAGGCTGGGACGAGGGAGGCTGATGCTTGGGGAGGCTGATGCTGGGGGAGGCTGGAAGGAGAGAGGCTGATGCTGGTGGAGGCTGATGCTTGGGGAGGCTGATGCTGGGGGAGACTGGGAGGGGAAGGCTGATGCTGAGGGAGGCTGGGAGGGGGAGGCTGGGAGGAAGGAGGCTGGGAGGAGAGAGGCTGATCCTGGGGAAGGCTGGGAAGGGGAGGCTGATGCTGAGGGAGGCTGGAAGGAGAGAGGCTGATGCTGGGGGAGGCTGGAAGGAGAGAGGCTGAGGCTGGGAGGAGAGAGGCTGATGCTGGGGAAGGCTGATGCTGAGGGAGGCTGGGAGGGGAAAGCTGATGCTGGGGAAGGCTGGGAGGATGGAGGCTGGGAGGAGAGAGGCTGATCCTGGGGAAGGCTGGGAGAGGGAGGCTGATGCTGGGGGAGGCTGAGGCTGGGAGGAGAGAGGCTGATGCTGGGGACAGAGAGGCTGATGCTGGGAGGAGAGAGGCTGATGCTGGGAGGAGAGAGGCTGATGCTGGGAGGAGAGAGGCTGATGCTGGGGGCAGAGAGGCTGATGCTGGTGAAGCATGGGGGATGGTGCACGATGGGGGGTGCGCAGCATGGGGGATGGAGCACGATGAGGAGTGCGCAGCATGGGGGATGGAGCACGTTTGGGAGTGCGCAGCATGGCGGATGGACCACGTTTGGGAGTGCGCAGCATGGCGGATGGAGCATGTTTGGGAGTGCGCAGCATGGCGGATGGAGCACGTTTGGGAGTGCGCAGCATGGCGGATGGAGCACGTTTGGGAGTGCGCAGCATGGCGGATGGAGCACGTTTGGGAGTGCGCAGCATGGCGGATGGAGCACGTTTGGGAGTGCGCAGCATGGCGGATGGAGCACGATGGGGGGTGCGCATCATGGCGGATGGAGCACGATGGGAGGTGCACACCTCCCCCAACACACACAACACACCACACACACACTGGGAACCACAAACACCGCCCTACACAGACACCCACACACACAGACAACGCTGCACACACACAACACCCAACACACAAACACCGCGGCATACATAAATATACGCACATATCATGCAACACACACATTGCACAAAACATACCTCCCCCCAAAACACACCACACCCACACAAACCGCGCAACACATACACACACAACGCTACAGACACACAGCGCTCCACAAACAACGCAACACACGCAACACACATACAACACCGCTCTCACCCCCCGCCACACCCAGACAACACCCAGAACATTTACAGCTCCTACACAAACACTTGGTAACTACACACAACAACATCTATATATATATATAGATATATATAACAAAAATCATACATGAACTACACAATACGTAAATTCTAGAATACCCGATGCGTAGAATCGGGCCACCTTCTAGTAATATAATAACAGTGTAAGATAACCCCTAGTTACCCAGGACACAACCAAGGAAAAAAATGAATTTTAGATTAGTGTACCACGTTATATTAGGTTAAATATAGGGACCCCCATACAGCAGTATGAAAAGTCATGCTAGACATTGTCTAGCCCAATTTGGTCAGTATGACCATTGCACAGACTCAAATAACCAATATAAGAATAGGAGGACTAGAGTCAAAAAGTGCCAATAAAGTGAATATATTTTATTAAGTACAATAAAAAGATGTGCAAACAGCAAAAAAGAGGATAAAAACACATAGGGGTGTGAAGTGCATAATCAGGATCAAAGAAATGAACAGTAATCACAAATGGCCAGTTAGAGTAATACAAATCATGCAATGGGGCATTGTTAGAGCAGGCATAAACAATAAGATATGCAGATAAAGTGCATGTGCAATAATATATGTAGTACCTGCTCAAGCATACCAGGATTAATTAATGGGGCATGATACCATCCAATGAGTATTTACAAAACATTCAAAAACAAAGTGGCCAGTGCATTTTTAAAGTGCATTTTTTAAAGTGACTAATGCATGATCCCAAAAACACAAGAAAGAGGCTCCCCCGTACCCCACCAACGTACGTTTCGCCTAATGAGCGCCGTGCTCAAATTCGGCTTCCTCAGGGAGGGAGAAGGCAGCGCTATGCTCGTTGCAGTCCAGGGGTTTTTTATTATGGGGCGCGCATACACTTCCGCGCACGTCACATCCTGGAGTGACGCGCGCGCACGTCAGCAGCGTCCCGATGGGGGCGGGCCAGCCGTCAGGTGGCAACACGCACGCGCGGGAGCAGGGACGCGTCATCCCACTCCCGCGAGAGCGCGGCAACCAAGGTGACGGCGAGCACGCCCACACCAGGAAGGAACAGACGGGCCGCGCGTGCAGAGGAAAGTGACTAAGTAAACACAGGGCCACAAGGAGATACGCAGCCCAGATGATAACAGCAGTGATATGAACAGTAAAAGGCATATAATATAAATAGAATCCAGTGTCTTCATATACTTGATGGTTATTAGGGACAGCGTATCCAAAAGGGTAGAAGGGTCCAGGAAGAGAGGAGTGCTTAATCCAAAAGAGGAATACTGGAAGAATATACATAAAAAAACATATGGATTAATGTACACATAAAAGTGTGCACGCCAGATGATACAGCAAGACTGAGCATAGCATATAAAAAAGAGAGAGGGAAAGCACAAGAGAATAAAACATGATAAAAAATAGAAATAAATAAAAACACACAAACCCTAAAAATATTAAATGAAAATCAATCCTGGTGATACGGGAATTCAAGCACGTTTAGAGGAACGGAGCAAAACTCAGTGTCTCATTAAGTCCCTTTGGGACCAGCGTGTCCAGACGGTGGATCCAACGAGCCTCACATTGGGCAAGTATTTTTTTGAGATTCCCACCTCTGGACCCGCTGCTCACCATGTCAATGCCCCGCACCTCCAATAATGCAGAATTACAATTGTGGTGGATCTTGAAATGCCGGGGTAACGTTTTGAGCAGTGTGATGTCCGTGGCAGATTTTGCTGCCTCAATGTCACGGACATGCTCCCTGACCCTAATGCGGAGCTCACGGGAAGTGAGCCCCACATAGATCAGGGAGCATGGGCACACAGCAAAATATACCACATGTGTGGATCCACATGCTATATATTTCCTGATTTGAAATGTTTGTGCCCTGTCGGACGAGAAGAAAGTCGTGCATCGGACTACATTTCTGCAGGCCAAACAGTGGCCACACTTATAGCAGCCCGTGATTGGACCTCTGGAGCCAAATGGATTACGGGCGGGAGGGACATAATGGCTAGCCACTAGGATGTCCCGTAGGTTTTTAGCCCGGCGGGCTGCAACCAATGGAGTATGTGGTAGAAAATCTGAGAGCACAGGATCCGATAGGAGCACCGGCCAGTGCTTATTTAGGATGCCTCTCATAGTGCTCCACTCATGGTTGAAGGTGCCAATAAAGCGTAGTTCAGGCTCTGGGGGACCCTGCCTGGGCTTATATGAGAGCAACTGAGGTCTAGGGGTGTTCCTAGCACGAAGGTAACCCTTTTTGATGGACCGATTGCTGTAGCCTCGGTCCCGGAAGCGGCGCTGGAGATCGGCAGACTGATTTTCAAAGGTGGTGTCTGACGAGCAAATCCGCCTCATCCTGAGGAACTGGCCAGTCGGCACGGCCCGGATGGTGGAGGGGGTATGTGCAGAGGAAGCATGCAGCAGTGCGTTGACTGACGTTTCTTTCCTGTGGACGTCGGTCTGGATGGTTCGTTCAGAACCGACTGAGATTTTAATGTCCAGAAAGTCAACGCAACTGCTGCTATGCTTATGCGTTAATTTGATGTTGAAGATGTTATTATTAAGTTCCCCCATAAATGTCTCAAGTTGCTCCACAGTGCCCTGCCAAAAAATCAAAATATCGTCGATATACCTTAGCCAGCACTGCACATGAGCGCCAGCCCCCGCACCATCGTCACCAAAGACCAACCTCTCCCAGAAACCCAGGAAGAGGTTGGCGTACGAAGGCGCGCAGGCCGCGCCCATCGCAGTGCCGCGCCCCTGAAGGTAATACCGATCGTTGAAAATAAAGAAATTATGAGTAAGGGCAAAGTGGAGCAATTCAAGAATAAAATCCCCCATCCTGCCGCATCGACTGTCCATCCCCAGGAAAAAACGGACTGCTGCCAGACCATCCGCATGTCGGATGCATGTATACAGACTCTCCACGTCGACAGTAACCAATAATACATCATGTTCCACAAAGATGCCGTCAATCCTGTTGAGGACGTCCGTCGTGTCCTTGACATACGAGGGGAGTGTCTCAACCAAAGGTTTAAGGTGAAAGTCAATTAATTTACAAATGGGTTCACACAACCCCTCGATGCCGGACACGATAGGACGCCCCGGAGGATTGACGGGATCTTTGTGGATTTTTGGCAAAAAATACAAAGTTGGAATTTTAGGTGTCTTATTGGAGAGTCCGTCATACATCCTCTGGTCTATAATGCCTTTCTCCAGCGCCGCCTCTAGAATATGGGTTAGTTCTTTAGAGTATGCAGCTAAGGGGCTACAAGTAAGCCTCGTGTAGGTATCCCTATCCCTCAGTTGCCTCATTGCCTCTTTTTCATATTTATCTACTGCCCAGATCACGACGTTGCCCCCCTTGTCCGCCGCTTTGATGATGACATCCTTATAGGAACGAAGTTCCTCTAATGCAGCCCGTTGTCTGTGTGTGAGGTTGTCCCTAGTCCTTCTGGTTGGAATTTTTTTGAAGTCACTAGTGACCAACCTCACAAATATATCCAGCGCTGGGCAGAGGGACAAGGGGGGGAATTTAGTAGATCTAGGCAGTAATGAGTCAGGAAACACACCTGTATTTGTGACTGTCTGTTCACGTAAGAGGTCCTCCAAAGCCCGAAGCGCCTCTCTTTCCACAGGGTCCATGGGGCTGTCCACCTCCGTGCCTTTCTTATGATGGAAACGTTTAAGAAGTACCTTTCTGGCGAAGAGGTTAACGTCTTTTACCGCTGTGAAAAGATGGAAACCATTGGTCGGTGAAAAAGACAATCCCATTGAAAGGACCTCAATCTGGGCATCTGTGAGCACATGATCAGAAAGGTTAACAATTTGAAGATGGTTGTAGTTGTCAACATACTTGTAAGGTTTTTTCCATGTGGAGTGTTGTTTACGACGGTCTTTAACCCGGGCACCGACACTCTCATCCACATCAAGTGTGCCCCCAGATGCCTCAGACGAAGATCCTTCACCGGAAACCATGGAGCGTGCGGAAGGAGACCGGTCCCTGTATGGGGCCCTGGGCCGTGAGCCCCGACGTCCTCTGGAAAAACCAGAGTGCCATTTGTAGGCACTATGTGAGGCATAGTCTGCAGTGTCCCTATTAAATTTCCGAAGTTTGTAGTCCTTCGTCTCCTTCTCAATTTTAAAAAGCTCCCCCTCAATATCTTCATTAATTTTGGACAACTGCTCAGACGTACATTTCTCCTTAAGAGATTTTTCTAATGTCTCCAAATCAGATTCCATAGTTGTCAAGGACCGACTATTATGGTC
The DNA here is from genome assembly GCF_048569485.1 of Anomaloglossus baeobatrachus. Taxonomy (NCBI): domain Eukaryota; kingdom Metazoa; phylum Chordata; class Amphibia; order Anura; family Aromobatidae; genus Anomaloglossus; species Anomaloglossus baeobatrachus. Next base: position 124,675,827 of record NC_134364.1, read on the forward strand.
TTTAAGTAGTGTCAAAAAACCTTTCGAGCAGGTCTGGGCCAGATCCTCCCACCTATCCCTGAAGTCGTCATCTTCAATGGGAAAGGACGGGAAGATCTGAACCCTCAGACCCCGAGGGACCATATCTTTTTCAATATATCTAATCAGAAGTGCCCGGTTCCATGACAACCGCAATCTTTTTTTGAGGAGGTCCCTGTATCTGGAGACAAGAATTTCTTGGGGGCACGTATCATCACCAGGTAGATTAGTGTCGCTGGATTTGCACAAAAGGTCGTCAAATCTATTATTCCACGCACGATCACGTGCTCTGAAGTCCATGATTGTTTTTGGGATCATGCATTAGTCACTTTAAAAAATGCACTTTAAAAATGCACTGGCCACTTTGTTTTTGAATGTTTTGTAAATACTCATTGGATGGTATCATGCCCCATTAATTAATCCTGGTATGCTTGAGCAGGTACTACATATATTATTGCACATGCACTTTATCTGCATATCTTATTGTTTATGCCTGCTCTAACAATGCCCCATTGCATGATTTGTATTACTCTAACTGGCCATTTGTGATTACTGTTCATTTCTTTGATCCTGATTATGCACTTCACACCCCTATGTGTTTTTATCCTCTTTTTTGCTGTTTGCACATCTTTTTATTGTACTTAATAAAATATATTCACTTTATTGGCACTTTTTGACTCTAGTCCTCCTATTCTTATATTGGTTATTTGAGTCTGTGCAATGGTCATACTGACCAAATTGGGCTAGACAATGTCTAGCATGACTTTTCATACTGCTGTATGGGGGTCCCTATATTTAACCTGTTTGCTTTCTGTGTTTTCCACAGTCTCCCTTAAGGCAATCATGGACTTCAGAGCACGTGATCGTGCGTGGAATAATAGATTTGACGACCTTTTGTGCAAATCCAGCGACACTAATCTACCTGGTGATGATACGTGCCCCCAAGAAATTCTTGTCTCCAGATACAGGGACCTCCTCAAAAAAAGATTGCGGTTGTCATGGAACCGGGCACTTCTGATTAGATATATTGAAAAAGATATGGTCCCTCGGGGTCTGAGGGTTCAGATCTTCCCGTCCTTTCCCATTGAAGATGACGACTTCAGGGATAGGTGGGAGGATCTGGCCCAGACCTGCTCGAAAGGTTTTTTGACACTACTTAAAGACCATAATAGTCGGTCCTTGACAACTATGGAATCTGATTTGGAGACATTAGAAAAATCTCTTAAGGAGAAATGTACGTCTGAGCAGTTGTCCAAAATTAATGAAGATATTGAGGGGGAGCTTTTTAAAATTGAGAAGGAGACGAAGGACTACAAACTTCGGAAATTTAATAGGGACACTGCAGACTATGCCTCACATAGTGCCTACAAATGGCACTCTGGTTTTTCCAGAGGACGTCGGGGCTCACGGCCCAGGGCCCCATACAGGGACCGGTCTCCTTCCGCACGCTCCATGGTTTCCGGTGAAGGATCTTCGTCTGAGGCATCTGGGGGCACACTTGATGTGGATGAGAGTGTCGGTGCCCGGGTTAAAGACCGTCGTAAACAACACTCCACATGGAAAAAACCTTACAAGTATGTTGACAACTACAACCATCTTCAAATTGTTAACCTTTCTGATCATGTGCTCACAGATGCCCAGATTGAGGTCCTTTCAATGGGATTGTCTTTTTCACCGACCAATGGTTTCCATCTTTTCACAGCGGTAAAAGACGTTAACCTCTTCGCCAGAAAGGTACTTCTTAAACGTTTCCATCATAAGAAAGGCACGGAGGTGGACAGCCCCATGGACCCTGTGGAAAGAGAGGCGCTTCGGGCTTTGGAGGACCTCTTACGTGAACAGACAGTCACAAATACAGGTGTGTTTCCTGACTCATTACTGCCTAGATCTACTAAATTCCCCCCCTTGTCCCTCTGCCCAGCGCTGGATATATTTGTGAGGTTGGTCACTAGTGACTTCAAAAAAATTCCAACCAGAAGGACTAGGGACAACCTCACACACAGACAACGGGCTGCATTAGAGGAACTTCGTTCCTATAAGGATGTCATCATCAAAGCGGCGGACAAGGGGGGCAACGTCGTGATCTGGGCAGTAGATAAATATGAAAAAGAGGCAATGAGGCAACTGAGGGATAGGGATACCTACACGAGGCTTACTTGTAGCCCCTTAGCTGCATACTCTAAAGAACTAACCCATATTCTAGAGGCGGCGCTGGAGAAAGGCATTATAGACCAGAGGATGTATGACGGACTCTCCAATAAGACACCTAAAATTCCAACTTTGTATTTTTTGCCAAAAATCCACAAAGATCCCGTCAATCCTCCGGGGCGTCCTATCGTGTCCGGCATCGAGGGGTTGTGTGAACCCATTTGTAAATTAATTGACTTTCACCTTAAACCTTTGGTTGAGACACTCCCCTCGTATGTCAAGGACACGACGGACGTCCTCAACAGGATTGACGGCATCTTTGTGGAACATGATGTATTATTGGTTACTGTCGACGTGGAGAGTCTGTATACATGCATCCGACATGCGGATGGTCTGGCAGCAGTCCGTTTTTTCCTGGGGATGGACAGTCGATGCGGCAGGATGGGGGATTTTATTCTTGAATTGCTCCACTTTGCCCTTACTCATAATTTCTTTATTTTCAACGATCGGTATTACCTTCAGGGGCGCGGCACTGCGATGGGCGCGGCCTGCGCGCCTTCGTACGCCAACCTCTTCCTGGGTTTCTGGGAGAGGTTGGTCTTTGGTGACGATGGTGCGGGGGCTGGCGCTCATGTGCAGTGCTGGCTAAGGTATATCGACGATATTTTGATTTTTTGGCAGGGCACTGTGGAGCAACTTGAGACATTTATGGGGGAACTTAATAATAACATCTTCAACATCAAATTAACGCATAAGCATAGCAGCAGTTGCGTTGACTTTCTGGACATTAAAATCTCAGTCGGTTCTGAACGAACCATCCAGACCGACGTCCACAGGAAAGAAACGTCAGTCAACGCACTGCTGCATGCTTCCTCTGCACATACCCCCTCCACCATCCGGGCCGTGCCGACTGGCCAGTTCCTCAGGATGAGGCGGATTTGCTCGTCAGACACCACCTTTGAAAATCAGTCTGCCGATCTCCAGCGCCGCTTCCGGGACCGAGGCTACAGCAATCGGTCCATCAAAAAGGGTTACCTTCGTGCTAGGAACACCCCTAGACCTCAGTTGCTCTCATATAAGCCCAGGCAGGGTCCCCCAGAGCCTGAACTACGCTTTATTGGCACCTTCAACCATGAGTGGAGCACTATGAGAGGCATCCTAACTAAGCACTGGCCGGTGCTCCTATCGGATCCTGTGCTCTCAGATTTTCTACCACATACTCCATTGGTTGCAGCCCGCCGGGCTAAAAACCTACGGGACATCCTAGTGGCTAGCCATTATGTCCCTCCCGCCCGTAATCCATTTGGCTCCAGAGGTCCAATCACGGGCTGCTATAAGTGTGGCCACTGTTTGGCCTGCAGAAATGTAGTCCGATGCACGACTTTCTTCTCGTCCGACAGGGCACAAACATTTCAAATCAGGAAATATATAGCATGTGGATCCACACATGTGGTATATTTTGCTGTGTGCCCATGCTCCCTGATCTATGTGGGGCTCACTTCCCGTGAGCTCCGCATTAGGGTCAGGGAGCATGTCCGTGACATTGAGGCAGCAAAATCTGCCACGGACATCACACTGCTCAAAACGTTACCCCGGCATTTCAAGATCCACCACAATTGTAATTCTGCATTATTGGAGGTGCGGGGCATTGACATGGTGAGCAGCGGGTCCAGAGGTGGGAATCTCAAAAAAATACTTGCCCAATGTGAGGCTCGTTGGATCCACCGTCTGGACACGCTGGTCCCAAAGGGACTTAATGAGACACTGAGTTTTGCTCCGTTCCTCTAAACGTGCTTGAATTCCCGTATCACCAGGATTGATTTTCATTTAATATTTTTAGGGTTTGTGTGTTTTTATTTATTTCTATTTTTTATCATGTTTTATTCTCTTGTGCTTTCCCTCTCTCTTTTTTATATGCTATGCTCAGTCTTGCTGTATCATCTGGCGTGCACACTTTTATGTGTACATTAATCCATATGTTTTTTTATGTATATTCTTCCAGTATTCCTCTTTTGGATTAAGCACTCCTCTCTTCCTGGACCCTTCTACCCTTTTGGATACGCTGTCCCTAATAACCATCAAGTATATGAAGACACTGGATTCTATTTATATTATATGCCTTTTACTGTTCATATCACTGCTGTTATCATCTGGGCTGCGTATCTCCTTGTGGCCCTGTGTTTACTTAGTCACTTTCCTCTGCACGCGCGGCCCGTCTGTTCCTTCCTGGTGTGGGCGTGCTCGCCGTCACCTTGGTTGCCGCGCTCTCGCGGGAGTGGGATGACGCGTCCCTGCTCCCGCGCGTGCGTGTTGCCACCTGACGGCTGGCCCGCCCCCATCGGGACGCTGCTGACGTGCGCGCGCGTCACTCCAGGATGTGACGTGCGCGGAAGTGTATGCGCGCCCCATAATAAAAAACCCCTGGACTGCAACGAGCATAGCGCTGCCTTCTCCCTCCCTGAGGAAGCCGAATTTGAGCACGGCGCTCATTAGGCGAAACGTACGTTGGTGGGGTACGGGGGAGCCTCTTTCTTGTGTTTTTGGGATCATGCATTAGTCACTTTAAAAAATGCACTTTAAAAATGCACTGGCCACTTTGTTTTTGAATGTTTTGTAAATACTCATTGGATGGTATCATGCCCCATTAATTAATCCTGGTATGCTTGAGCAGGTACTACATATATTATTGCACATGCACTTTATCTGCATATCTTATTGTTTATGCCTGCTCTAACAATGCCCCATTGCATGATTTGTATTACTCTAACTGGCCATTTGTGATTACTGTTCATTTCTTTGATCCTGATTATGCACTTCACACCCCTATGTGTTTTTATCCTCTTTTTTGCTGTTTGCACATCTTTTTATTGTACTTAATAAAATATATTCACTTTATTGGCACTTTTTGACTCTAGTCCTCCTATTCTTATACCACGTTATATTAGTATTAGAAATTATTATTATTTATTATTATAACGCCATTTAGTCCATGGCGCTTTACATGTGAAAAGGGGTATACATAATAGACAATAATCATAAACAATAAAAGGCACAGACAGGTACAGGAGGAGAAGGTCCCTGCCCGCGAGGGCTCACAGTCTACAGCGGATGGGTGAGGATACAGGAGGAGAGAGGACCCTGCCCACGAGGGCTCACAGTCTACAGCGGATGGGTGAGGATACAGGAGGAGAGAGGACCCTGACCACGAGGGCTCACAGTCTACAAGGGATAGGTAAGGATACAGTAGGTGAGAGTAGAGCTAATTGTGCGGTGCTGTATCAGACTGAGGGTTACGGCAGGTTTAGGCTTGTCGGAAGAGGTGGGTTTTCAGGTTCCTTTTGATGCTTGTCAAGGTAGATGAGAGTCTGATGTGTTGAGGCAAAGCATTCCAGAGTATGAGGGAGGCACAGGAGAAATCTTGGATGCGATGGTGGGAAGAGGAGATGAGAGGAGAGTAGAGAAGGAGATCTTGTGAGGATTGTAGACATGCATTGCCAATTTTGATCCTTTGCTAGGTTCATTATTGGACATATCTCCACAATTTTGCATAGACCACTTGGTCCAATGAAAAAAATCTGACATACAGTGGTGTAAAAAAGTGTTTGCCCTTTTCCTGATGTCTTATTCTTTTGCACGTTTGTCACACTTAAATGTTTCAGATCACCAAATAAATTTAAATATTAGACAAAGATAACACAAGTGTCACGGGGTCCTTCTCCGATATCACACACTCAACAGAGTGAGAGATGGGTGAACAATACAAAGACCCTTTATTCCATGCAGTCCAGAAGGTCCAAAAAATAATCCACAGAGGGTAAAATAATCCAGAAATCCAGAAACACGGATACAGTCCAGTAAGGGATAAATGTCCGAGTCTCTCTGGGGAGCCTCAGCTGCTCCCCTAGAGGATGAATTTTCCTGCTTCTCTCTTGAAGTTCTGAGACAGACTGAATAATCTCCCAGGTAAGCAGAGAGTTTGGGAGGATTTCAGGCCCCCCTCCCCCAGACCTAAGATCTAAGGACAGAAAAACTGTAAGGGTACCTTCACACTTAGCGATGCAGCAGCGATCCGACCAGTGATCTGACCTGGTCAGGATCGCTGCTGCATCGCTACATGGTCGCTGGTGAGCTGTCAAACAGGCAGATCTCACCAGCGACCAGTGAACAGCCCCCAGCCAGCAGCGACGTGCAAGCGACGCTGCGCTTGCACGGAGCCGCCGTCTGGAAGCTGCGGAGACTGGTAACTAAGGTAAACATCGGGTATGGTTACCCGATGTTTACATTAGTTACCAGTGTGAGCAGGGAGCAGGGAGCCGCGCACACTGAGCGCTGGCTCCTTGCTCTCCTAGCTACAGTACACATCGGGTTAATTAACCCGATGTGTAATGCAGCTACATGTGCAGAGAGCAGGGAGCCGCGCACACTGCTTAGCGCTGGCTCCTTGCTCTCCTAGCTGCTGTACACATCGGGTTAATTAACCCGATGTGTACAGCAGCTACATGTGCAGAGAGCCGGAGCCGGCACTGGCAGCGTGAGAGCTGCAGAGGCTGGTAACTAAGGTAAATATCGGGTAACCACCTTGGTTACCCGATGTTTATCTTGGATACAGCTTACCTCAGCTGTCAGACGCCGGCTCCTGCTCCCTGCTCGCTTCATTTGTCGCTCTCTCGCTGTCACACACAGCGATCTGTGTGTCACAGCGGGAGAGCGGCTTTGAAGAAAACGAACCAGGGCTGTGTGTAACGAGCAGCGATCTCGCAGCAGGGGCCAGATCGCTGCTCAGTGTCACACACAGCGAGATCGCTAATGAGGTCACTGCTGCGTCACAAAAAGCGTGACTCAGCAGCGATCTCGGCAGCGAGCTCGCTGTGTGTGAAGCACCCCTTAGGGTGATTCCCAGTATTTGGAGAGCTGGGGAGTAAACAATGGACAGTCAGGAAATGTCCTTGAGGGATTAAAAAAGGAAAGCAAATGGTAACTGAGCTGAGTGAATTAACCTGCAGACAAGACAAGGAATACACAGAATGAATGTAGCAATGCTCCTAAAATATGAAGATACACAAAATGATACACAACATCCCATATCACATCACAACAAGTAAACACAGAATACAGTTTATAAATGAAGGTCTTTATTATAAAGGGAAAAAAATCCAAACTTACAGGGTCCTGTGTGAAAAGGTTATTGTCCACCAAACCTAATAAATGGTTGGGCCACCCGTAGCACCATATACCAGATACAATTCGCAGAAAGCCAGAGGTAATGTTATGCACAGAAGTACTGTACTGACTTTTGACACTGAGCCAGAGGAGCAAAATCGAACTATAAGCCCTTGCACCTCTACTTCCATATTGATCTTTCTGAGAAGATTGAAGACTTGCCAATTTAGTTCCCTACAACACAGCCATGTCCCTAACGATCCATCTAGATGGACGACTGTATGAGCGCAGATTAGAACACTAGACTTAGGGGTACTTTGCACGTTGCGACATCGCTACTGCGATATCGTCGGGGTCAAATTGAAAGTGACGCACATCCGGCGCCATTAACAACGTGTAAAGCCTAGATGCACCGATAAACGATCGCAAAAGCATCGATGATCGGTGTAGTGTTGGTCATTTTCATAATTTCGCCGCAGCGACAGGTACGATGTTGTTCCTCGTTCCTGCGGCAGCACACATCGCTGTGTATGAAGCCACAGGAGCGAGGAACATCTCCTTACCTGCGCCCGCCGTCCACCGGCTATGCGGAAGGAAGAAGGTGGGCGGGATGTTTACGTCCTGCTCATCTCCGCCCCTCCGCTTCTATTGGCCGCCTGCCGTGTGACGTTGCTGTGACGCCGCACTACCCGCCCCTTTAGGAAGGAGGTGGGTCGCCGGCCAGAACGACATCTCAGGGCAGGTATGTGCGTGTGAAGCTGCCATAGCGATAATGTTCACTACGGCAGCTATCACAAGAGATCGCATGTGCGACGGGGGCGGGTACTATCGTGCTCGGCATCGCTATCATCGGCTAGCTATGTCGCAGCGTGCAAAGTATCCCTTACTCTGTATTAGTGTCTAAGACTTATGTGACCCCTCCATCATTTATGGAATTCAGGTTGGGTTACATAATCTCAACAGCCGCAGAGAGTCATGCAATGGGAGTTGGGTCTTTCCCTTTGTTTTGAGGAATCTGGTTATTAGACTCGTCCTTGCACATGATGACCGCCATCTGAACACTCTACTGCATAGATGGGTCCAGAGACATCCACCTAGACACACAGGAGATAATGATTCTGCAAAACTACTGTTTCTTATCTACAAGAATCCATGTGAATTAAGAACTTTATGTTCCTCAGCAAATTTTGATGATAAAGTGGCAAACTATCTTAATCTACCCTTGCTAATATTATGTTTTACTATGAAAACCACCTCTATTAATGATACATCTCTCACCCAGGGCATTCTGAAGTATATCACTAAAGAGGTGTCTCTGATTATTAGTACCTTACATTGTGAATGCTTTTTATTTTTTGTTCTTGAAAATTTGTTTGTGACTCTGGTCTTGGGCCTTGGTTATATAAACATAAGCCAAATAACAGTGCACCCTGAGGAAGACTAACGCACAAAACGTGCATCGGGGTATGGAGCAAAAAGGACCACCAGACCATACATTAAGGTAAAGAATCGCTCTTATATAATCTATTGCATTCAATTCATTGTATACACGGGATATGTAATGGGAGCATTTTATACCTAAACACAGCTTTGAGCTTATACAGTGCCTTGCGAAAGTATTCGGCCCCTTTGAATATTTCAACCTTTTCCCACATTTCAGGCTTCAAACGTAAAGATAAAAAAAATACATTTTATGGTGAAGAATCAACAACAAGTGGACACAATTGTGAAGGTCAATGAAATTTATTGCTTATTTTAAACTTTTATAAAACATGATAAACTGAAAATTGGGGCGTGCAATATTATTCATCCCCTTTAAGTTAATACTTTGTAGCGCCCCCTTTTGCTGCGATTACAGCTGCAGTCACTTGGGGTGTGTGTCTATCAGTTTTGCACATGGAGAGGCTGAAATTCTCGCCCATTCTTCCTTTGTAAACAGCTGGAGCTGAGTGAGGTTGGATGGAGGCGTTTGTGAACAGCAGTTTTCAGCTCTTTCCACAGACTCTCGATTGGGTTCAGGTCTGGACTGTGACTTGGCCATTCTAACTCCTAGATACGTTTATTTGTGAACCATTCCATTGTAGATTTCGCTTTATGTTTGGGATCATCGTCTTGTTGGAAGACAAATCTCCGTCCCAGTCTCAGGTCTTTTGCAGACTCCAACAGGTTTTCTTCAAGAATAGTCCTGTATTTGGCTCCATCCATCTTCCCATCAATTTTATCCATCTTCCCTGTCCCTGCTGAAGAAAAGCAGGCTCTAACCATGATGCTGCCACCACCATGTTTGACAGTGGGAATGGTGTGTTCAGGGTGATGAGCTGTGTTGATTTTATGCCAAGCATATCATTTGGCATTGTGCCCAAATAGTTTGATTTTGGTTTCCTCTGACCAGAGCACCTTCTTCCACATGTTTGGTGTCTCCCAGTTGGCTTGTGGCAAACATTAAACAATACTTTTTATGGATATCTTTGAGAAATGGCTTTCTTCTTGCGACTCTCCCATAAAGGCCAGATTTGTGCAGTGTACGACTAATTGTTGTCCTATGGACAGACTCTCCCACCTCAGCTGTAGATCTCTGCAGATCATCCAGAGGGATCATGGGCCTCTTGGCTGCATCTCTGATCAGTCTTCTCCTTGTGTGAGATGACAGTTTGGATGGACGGCCGGGTCTTGGTAGATTTGCAGTGGTATGATGCTCCTTCCATTTCAATATGATCGCTTGCACAGTGCTCCTTGGGATGTTTAAAGTTTTGGAAATCTTTTTGTAACCAAATCCGGCTTTAAACTTCTCCACAACAGTATCATGGACCTGCCTGTTGTGTTCCTTGGTCTTCATGATGCTCTCTGCGCTTTACACAGACCTCTGAGACTATCACAGAGCAGGGGCATTTATACGGAGACTTGATTACACACAGGGGATTATATTTATCATCATCAGTCATTTAGGACAGCATTGGATCATTCAGAGATCCTCAATGAACTTCTGGAGTGAGTTTGCTGTACTGAAAGTAAAGGGGATGAATAATATTGCACACCCCAATTTTCAGTTTATTCTTTTTTACAAAAGTTTAAAATAAGCAATAAATTTCGTTCGACTTCACAATTGTGTCACTTGTTGTTGATTCTTCACCAGAACATTAAAATTTTTATCTTTATGTTTAAAGCCTGAAATGTGGGAAAAGGTTGAAAAATTCAAGGGGGCCGAATACTTACGCAAGGCACTGTAACATTCAATTAGAATACTTACTTTTTGATAAAAAAATAATTTAGCAGGCAATATTTATTGATTGCTCTTTGCACTGTGGGCTTTATTTTTCTGTTTTGTTGCTGCTAAAATAAGGGAATATTTTTGTCCATGAATTGTTTTTATAATGTAATTTGAATTTTAATATATTCATTAATAAAATTTAGCATTTTTTTCTCACACTATTGTTATGGTCACTATCCCCTTTTTTGAGTGTTTCATGCTAGTTCGTGATTGGGGATTTTTTGACTGTTTATAAGTTAAATATTGACTAATATGTCATAGGTGAAACTGTATCCTGAAGTCCAGAGTGTACGAACAAATGTATTTCCTTGCATGGAAGGAAGAAGTGATCTGTGGCGGCACCTAAATCTTCTTCCTTCTAAAAAGAAGCTTTGCATAATTAAAGTTCCAGAGGAGCATTGCATGGCTTATAAGTCTCCTTATGCCATCTTGGAAGACTTTGCAAGCAGAGGTTCCCCCTTAGATATCCCTTTTGATTAATTTGTCCAAAACCTTCTCCAATAGGACCTTTCTATTGTCTACTGGGAATTAACAAAATTATTGTAAAGAATCAGCATCCGCAAGAGGTAGGAATATATTTACAACTAGCTGTAATATCCGGCATTGGATAATAACCGTCTCTCTGTTTCTCTCAGTCACTGTCTGTCTCCTCTCTGTCTGTCTGTCTCTCTGTCTCCTTTCTGTCTGTCTGTCTAGCTCTTTGTCTGTTTATCTCTTTGTCTGTGTCTGTCTGTTTCTTTGTTTGTTTCTTTGTCTGTCTCTTTGTCTGTCTTCCTCTGTCTGTATGTATCTTTTCCTGTCTGTCTAGCTCCCTGTCTGTCTTTTTCCTTGTCTGTCTCTTTGTCTGTATGTCTCTTTGTGTCTGTCTCTGTCTGTCTCTTTCCCTGTCTCTGTATCTGTCTGTGTCTATCTGTGCCTCTGTGTCTGTCTCTTTCACTGTCTGTCTGTCTCTTTCCCTGTCTCTTTCCCTGTCTGTCTGTGTCTGTCTCTCTCTTTCCTTTTATGAATGTCAGTTATGCTTTTGCTGCTGTGAGGCTCCCTCTTGTCTGAGTTTGTCATTTACTGTGGTTGTTTTCAGTTTATTTGCATGCAGGGATCTTCCCTCTCAGTTGCTTAGCTGGGAAGCTCCCTGCAGCTATGTTTGGAGTATTGCTCCTATAAGTCCATGTGTTTGTTTCTTCTTGAATTTGTAATGGTTCCTGCTTTCTGTTCATTGGTATGACAAGAGCGCCTGGTATAGGATGGAGTTCAGATCTAACGATCTGAGGGCTTTTGGACTATCAGGTTTTTGGATTTTTGCAGGGTTTTTCTCTGGCCACCATCAGTCCCTTTCTTATCCTGTCCTATTTAGTCAGTAGGGCCTCACCTTTGCTAATCCTATCATCCATCTGTGTATTGTGTTTTCCTATATCACCGCAGTCTTTGAATGTGGGGGGCTTGCTATTCTTTATCTATTTTCTGAGGCAGAGAGTTATTCATCTTCCTTCCTTTAGGATAGCTAGTTCTCCGGCTGGGTTTGCGGTGCATAGGATGTTAGTTCACCCCTCGGATACTTCTAGTGTTGATGGTTAGTAAGGGGATGGTGGCCAGATTAGTTGCCAATGCTCTTATCACCTTTCACCAATGATTTATGGTGGTCTTCCATGGTTCCGGATCATAACAGTACATCCAGCCAACAAATTCAAAGGGTACTCTTAAGAAGGGAAAAAAAAAAAAAAAGAAAGTCTGGTGAAAGATTTTTTTTTTGGTGTTTTTCCTCTTTTTCTTTGGGTTCCGTGGAAGATTTCTTTTGTCTAGCATGGGTGAATTGGGTGAGCGTGTTGCTCATCTTGATGCTAAGGTTTGTCGTATAGAGTCTTATCTTGCACAGACTCCCCTTGCAGAGCCTAAGATTCCCGTTCCTGAATTTTTTTCGGGAGATAGGTCGAGATTTTTGAGCTTCAATAATAATTATAAATTAATCCTAATTAATTAATTAATCCTAATAAATTAGTCCTCTTGGAATCCCGTACAGCAGGTCAAGATTGTCATCTCCCTGCTGCGTGGTGACCCTCAGGACTGCGCCTTCTCTTTAGCGTCTGATGATCCGATTCTCAGTGATGTGGACTCCTTTTTTCAGGCCTTGGGATTATTATATGACAAACCCAATATTATAGACCAAGCAGAAAAGCCCTTGTCCTTAACTCAGGGTCTGGATTCTGCAGAAACGTTTTGTCAGAAATTTCGTAAGTGGGCGGTCCTTACCAAATGGAATGATGATGCGCTTGCAGCTCTTTTTCGGAAGGGTATTGCTGATGCTGTGAAGGATGTAATGGTGGGATTCCCTGTCCCTTCTGGTCTTGATGCCTCTATGACCTTAGCCATTCAAATTGATAGGCATTTACGTGAGCGCAGGAAGATACCTGCTGGTTTTGTGCCTGTGGAACAGCCTTTAGAGCCTATGGAGTATGATAGCGTCCTTTCTAATGCTAGTCGGCAGGGGTTCAGACGGAAGAATAGACTGTGCTTCTATTGTGGAGACGCTTCTCATAACATCTCTGTCTGCCCTAAACGTGAAAGGAGATTGGCTACTTCTGTTACTGTGGGTTCTTTGCAACCAAAGTTTCTTTTGTCTGTCACATTGATTTGCTCATTGTCTTCCTTTTCTTTATTGGCCTTTGTGGACTCTGGGGCAGCGCTCAATTTGATGGATTTTGGGTTTGCTAGGGATTGTGGTTTCCCCATGGTTCCTTTGCAAACTCCTATTCCTTTAAGGGGCATTGATGCTACCCCTTTGGCAGAACATAAACCCCAATTTTGGACCCAGGTGCCTATGAGAGTTGCACCAGCGCATCAGGAAACTTGTACATTTTTAGTATTGCATAATCTACAGGATACCTTGGTACTGGGATTTCCGTGGTTGCAGACCCATAATCCGGTTCTTGACTGGAGATCCTTGTCGGTAGCTAGTTGGGGTTGTCAAGGTTTGCATCAGGACCTTTCTGTGTCGTCCACGTCTGCTCAGGCAGTTGATGTTCCGGCCTTCTTGTCTGATTTCTGTGATGTATTTAATGACCAGGAATCTGATTCTCTGCCCCCACACCGGGACTGTGACTGTGCCATTGAGCTGGTGCCGGGTTGTAAATTTCCCAAGGGGCGGATTTTCAACTTGTCTGTGCCCGAACATGATGCCATGCGGTCATACATCAGGGAATCATTGGAGAAGGGGCACATTCGGCCCTCATCTTCTCCTTTGGGTGCTGGCTTTTTCTTTGTTGCTAAGAAAGATGGATCGTTGAGACCTTGTATTGATTACCGTCTTCTTAATAAAATTACGATCAAATATCAGTACCCTTTGCCTCTGATGTCTGATCTTTTCTCTAGAGTGAAGAGTGCCAAATGGTTTACGAAACTGGATCTTAAGGGTGCGTATAATCTCATCCGTATTAAGGAGGGTAATGAATAGAAGACGGCATTTAATACTCCTGAGGGGCATTTTGAGTACCTAGTGATGCCTTTTGGGCTCACTTATGCCCCCTCCGTCTTCTAGGCCTTCATGAATGATATTTTTCGGGACCTTATTGGTAAATTTTTGATTGTGTATTTGGATGACATCTTGATTTTTCTGATGATTGGGACTCTCATGTTGGGCACGTACGGACTGTTTTTCAGATACTTAAGGATAATGCACTGTACGTTAAGGGGTCAAAGTGCCTCTTTGGGGTGCAAAGGATTTCCTTTTTGGGCTTCATCCTGTCTCCCTCCGCTATCGAAATGGACCCAGTTAAGGTTCAGGCTATTTACGACTGGGTGCAACCGACTTCTCTAAAATCCCTGCAGCAGTTTTTGGGGTTTGCTAATTTTTACCGTAAATTTATAGCCAATTTTTCTGCCTTTGTCAAACCTCTGACAGATTTGACAAAGAAGGGAGCTGATGCTGAGCATTGGACCCCAGAGGCGATTGTGGGCTTCCAGGAGCTTAAAAGGCAATACACTTCTGCCCCAGTCCTGCAGCAACCTGATGTGTCTCGCCCATTTCAAGTTGAGATCGATGCCTCAGAGATCGGAGCAGGTGCTGTTCTGTCTCAACGAGACGCTACTTCGGGTAAACTTAAGCCCTGTGCCTTTTTCTCTCGGAAGTTTGCTCCTTCTGAACGGAATTATGATGTGGGGAACCGGGAATTATTGGCTATGAAGTGGGCATTTGAAGAGTGGAGGCATTGGTTGGAGGGGGCTAGACATCAAGTTGTGGTGCTTACGGACCACAAGAATCTTACCTATCTAGAATCTGCCAAGAGGTTGAATCCTCGGCAGGCCAGGTGGGCTTTGTTTTTTACCCGGTTTAATTTTGTGGTCTCTTTTTTGCCAGGCACCAAGAATATTAAGGCCGATGCCCTTTCCAGGAGTTTCTGGGCTGACTCTTTGGAGGTTGTCGAGCCGTCTACTATCCTGAATGATGGTGTAGTTATCTCGGCCATTTTGCCTGATCTGCGGTTGGCACTGGCGGAATTTCAAGGGGATAAACCTGAGAGATGTCCTACGGGAAACTTTATCCCGGACCAATGGAGAGATCGAGTTGTCTCTGAGGTTCATTGCTCTGTTTTGGTGGGTCATCCTGGCATTTTTGGTACTCGGGATCTTGTGAGACGCTCTTTTTGGTGGCCTTCCCTGTCCCAGGATGTCCGTAGTTTTGTGCAGTCGTGTGGAGTTTGTTCTAGGTCCAAGCCCTGTTGGTCCCGTTCTAGTGGGCTATTATTGCCTTTGCCGGTACCTAAGAGACCTTGGACGCACATCTCTATGGATTTTATTTCAGAGCTTCCCGTCTCTCAGAAAATGACTGTGATTTGGGTGATCTGTGATAGATTCTCCAAGATGGTCCACTTGGTTCCCCTATCTAAGTTGCCATCTTTATCAGAGTTGGTGCCTTTGTTTTTCCAACATGTTGTTCGTTTGCATGGTATTCCCAAAAACATTGTTTCTGACAGAGGGGTGCAGTTTGTATCCAGATTTTGGAGGATTTTTTGTTCTAAATTGGGTGTTCAGCTGTCTTTCTCCTCGGCGTTTCATCCTCACACCAACGGTTAGACTGAAAGGGCTAACCAGACCCTGGAGACTTATTTACGGTGTTTTGTTTATGCGGATCAGGATGACTGGGTTTCGTTTTTGCCTTTGGCTGAATTTGCCCTTAACAATAGAGCTAGCTCTATCACATTGGTGTCCCCATTTTTATGCAATTTTGGGTATCACCCCAGGTTCTTCTCGGGGCAGCTTGAGGCGTCTGACTGTCCGGGGGTGGATTCGGTGGTAAACAGAATGCAGCAGATTTGGGGTCAGGTAGTGGATAAATTGTTTCAATCCCAAGAATCTGCCCAGAAATTTGCCAACCGGCGTCGGACTGTTGGTCCCCGGTTTAAAGTGGGGGACATGGTGTGGTTGTCCTCTAAAAATATTCCTATGAGAGTTCCATTTCCTAAATTTAAGCCCAGATTTATTGGACCTTATAAGATTTCAGAGATTGTCAACCCTGTATCTTTCCGTTTGACTCTGCCTGTGTCATTTAAGATTCACAATGTCTTCCATAAGTCCTTGTTGAAGAGACATGTGGAGCCAACAGTTCCTGCAGCAGCGCCTCCTGACCCTGTTTTGGTACAAGGGGATCTGGAGTATGAGGTTGAAAAAATTCTGGATTCCCGTCGCAGTAGGTGAAAGCTTCAGAACCTTGTGAAATGGAAGGGTTATGGGCAGGAGGATAACTCTTGGGTTGTGGCTTCTGACATTCATGCGGACAGGTTTGTTCGCGCCTTCCATCATGCTCATCCTGAGCGGCCCGGTGGCGTTGGTGAGGGTTCGGTGACCCCTCCTCAAGGGGGGGTACTGTTGTGAATGTCAGTTATGCTTTTGCTGCTGTGAGGCTCCCTCTTGTGGCCAGGAATGGTTTGGACAGAGACCAGGTGGGTTGAGCAATGGGCGTTTCCATTGCTAACTCTCTGCCTATTTAAACCCTGGTCTGATAGCAGGCTATGCCGGATGTCAGTTGTTCTTTCTTCACCATCCTGCTCCATCCTGCTCCAGACCACATCTACCCCAGATAAGTGCTTGTCTCTTTATTTGTTGTTTGGTTCTTTTTGCTCTTATCTGAGTTTGTCATTTGCTGTGGTTATTGTCAGTTTATTTGCATGCAGGAATCTTCCCTCTCAGTTGCTTAGCTGGGAAGCTCCCTGCAGCTATATTTGGAGTATAGCTCCTATAAGTCCATGTGTTTGTTGCTTCTTGAATTTGTAATGGTTCCTGCTTTCTGTTCATTGGTATAACAAGAGCGCCTTGTATAGGACAGAGTTCAGATCTAGTGATCTGAGGGCTTTTGTACTATTAGGTTTTTGGATTTTTGCAGGGTTTTTCTCTGGCCACCATCAGTCCCTTTCCTATCCTGTCCTATTTAGTCAGTAGGGCCTTACCTTTTGCTAATCCTGTCATCTACCTGTGTATTGTGCTTTTCCTATATCACCGCAGTCTTTGAATGTGGGGGGCTTGCTATTCTTTATCTATTTTCTAAGGCAAAGAGTTATTTATCTTTCCTTCCTTTAGGATAGTTAGTTCCCCGGCTGGGTTCGCGGTGCACAGGATGTTAGTTCACCCCTCGGCTACTTCTAGTTGTGATGGTTAGTAAGGGGATGGCGGCCAGATTAGTTGCCAATGCTCTTGTCACGTTTTACCAATGATTTATGGTGGTCTTCCATGGTTCCGGATCATAACACCTTCCCTGTCTGCATTGTGACACGCCAACAATTCATTCAAGGGCGTGGCTGTGCATTTTTCTGAAGTTCTGGCTGCACTGTGCCTCCTAGCTCCATTCACTTTAATGAAGGCAGGTTGGTTGGTGAATAACTGTAAAACTTGAGGTTAATATTTCACCTCAAACATAGTCTATGGCGTTCCCTGAGTCACATGAGGTGTCTGTGCAAAATGTCGTGATTGTAAATGCGACGGAGCGAATTCATTTAGCGGACATACACACACACACACGCATACACACATGTATACACATACATACACATACACATGCACACATACATACACATACACACACATACACACATACATACACATACACATAGACACATACATACATTCACTCAGCTTTATATATGAGATTACAGTTCCTTTTGTTATTTTTTTTTCTTCTCTTGGAGAATCCCTTTAAGGAGCTGGCTTATGCAGTGGAGGACTCTGGTCTGGTAATTTGTTAGATTATGTAAAACAATGTCCTCTTACACAACACAATTTCACAAATATTATTTATATTTTCAATGCATGTAATCAAAATCTACTGTTATATCCCTGCCGCTCTTCCCATTTCTGGGTAATTGCTGCAATTATATTGAGCCTGTAGTGATTTTGCCTTATTTACATGAATGTAAGTTTTCTTGTCTCATCACTGCGTCGGTGGTATATCTGATGGTGTGGGCACAGTGTATATAGTGTATATAGTGTATATAGTGTCATTGATTGTGACATTTTATATGAAGACTGATGACAAAGACTCCAATGTGTTATTTTACTGACAAAGAGCAAAGCAGACTGGAAACTCCTCCGGTTTTGGCAGAGCCGGGGCTGACGGGTGAAGGGTGACCGGTAATGACTGCTGATGAATTTCCAAACAATACACAAAACAAATATGTTGATGCTTTTCTAGACAATGTGGAACGAAAGAGTCATTTACATATTCACTGGGATAATGCATAACATCAGTCACACATAATAAATGAGGCAATGTCACCTTGCTTTGTGTTTCATAGTTGACGCTAAACAATTAATTTCACCATTATCAGAGACAGTTTGTCATCTCTTTGTAGGTGTTATTATATGTACTGTGTGTATAATGAGCAACTCAAGAGAGATGTGTATATAATTAACAAGTTACCCTATGTACAGGAAAGCATCTACTGTAATACTGCCCCCTATGTACAAGAATATAACTACTATAATACTGCCCCCTATGTACAAGAATATAACTACTATAATACTGCCCCCTATGTACAAGAATATAACTACTATAATACTGCCCCTATGTACAAGAATATAACTACTATAATACTGCTCCCTATGTACAAGAATATAACTACTATAATACTGCCCCTATGTACAAGAATATAACTACTATAATACTGCCCCTATGTACAAGAATATAACTACTATAATACTGCTCCTATGTACAAGAATATAACTACTATAATACTGCTCCTATGTACAATTATATAACTACTATAATACTGCCCCCTATGTACAAGAATATAACTACTATAATACTGCCCCTATGTACAAGAATATAACTATTATAATACTGCCCCCTATGTACAAGAATATAACTACTATAATACTGCCCCCTATGTACAAGAATATAACTACTATAATACTGCCCCCTATGTACAAAAATATAACTACTATAATACTGCCCCCTATGTACAAGAATATAACTACTATAATACTGCTCCTATGTACAAGAATATAACTACTATAATACTACCTCTATGTAAAAGAATATAACTACTATAATACTGCTCCCTATATACAAGAATATAACTACTATAATACTGCCCCCTATGTTCAAGAATATAACTACTATAATACTGCTCCCTATATACAAGAATACAACTACTATAATACTGCCCCCTATGTACAAGAATATAACTACTATAATACTGCCCCTATGTACAAGAATATAATTACTATAATACTGCCCCTATGTACAGGAATATAACTACTATAATACTGCTCCTATGTACAAGAATATAACTACTATAATACTGCCTCTATGTACAAGAATATAACTACTATAATACTGCACCCTATGTACAAGAATATAACTACTATAATACTGCCCCCTATGTACAAGAATATAACTACTATAATACTGCCCCCTATGTACAAGAATATAACTACTATAATACTGCCCCCTATGTACAAGAATATAACTACTATAATACTGCCTCTATGTACAAGAATATAACTACTATAATACTGCCTCCTATGTACAAGAATATAACTACTATAATACTGCCCCCTATGTACAAGAATATAACTACTATAATACTGCCTCTATGTACAAGAATATAACTACTATAATACTGCCCCCTATGTGCAAGAATATAACTACTATAATACTGCTCCTATGTACAATAATATAACTACTATAATACTGCCCCTTATGTACAAGAATATAACTACTATAATTCTGCCCCTATGTACAAGACTATAACTACTATAATACTGCCCCTATGTACAAGAATATAACTACTATAATACTGCCCCTATGTACAAGAATATAGCTACTATAATACTGCACCTATGTACAAGAATATAACTACTATAATACTGCTCCCTATGTACAAGAATATAACGATTATAATACTGCTCCTACGTACAAGAATATAACTACTATAATACTGCCCCCTATATACAAGAATATAACTACTATAATACTGCCCCTATGTATAAGAATATAACTACTATAATACTGCCCCCTATGTACAAGAATATAACTACTATAATTCTGCTCCTATGTACAAGAATATAACTACTATAATACTGCCCCTATGTACAAGAATATAACTACTATAATACTGCTCCCTATGTACAAGAATATAACTACTATAATACTGCCCCCTATGTACAAGAATATAACTACTATAATACTGCCCCTATGTACAAGAATATAACTACTATAATACTGCCCCTATGTACAGGAATATAACTACTATAATACTGCTCCTAAGTACAAGAATATAACTACTATAATACTGCCCCTATGTACAGGAATATAACTACTATAATACTGCTCCTATGTACAAGAATATAACTACTATAATACTGCCTCTATGTACAAGAATATAACTACTATAATACTGCACCCTATGTACAATAATATAACTACTATAATACTGCCCCCTATGTACAAGAATATAACTACTATAATACTGCCCCCTATGTACAAGAATATAACTACTATAATACTGCCCCCTATGTACAAGAATATAACTACTATAATACTGCCCCTATGTACAAGAATATAACTACTATAATACTGCCCCCTATGTACAAGAATATAACTACTATAATACTGCCCCCTATGTGCAAGAATATAACTACTATAATACTGCCCCTATGTACAAGAATATAACTACTATAATACTGCCCCTATGTACAGGAATATAACTACTATAATACTGCTCCTATGTACAAGAATATAACTACTATAATACTGCCCTTATGTACAGGAATATAACTACTATAATACTGCTCCTATGTACAAGAATATAACTACTATAATACTGCCTCTATGTACAAGAATATAACTACTATAATACTGCACCCTATGTACAAGAATATAACTACTATAATACTGCCCCATGTACAAGAATATAACTACTATAATACTGCCCCTATGTACAAGAATATAACTACTATAATACTGCCCCCTATATACAAGAATATAACTACTATAATACTTATCCTATATACAAGAATATACCTACTATAATACTGCCACTATTTACAAGAATATAACTACTATAATAAGTGTTATGTCCTGAAGCGGCGGGGAAGGTCTCAATGTCATTTACCATTGCACACAACATTTCCTGACTCAGACCAGATGGGGGAGCTCAAGTTCTGGTTGGGACGAGCCCCCCTGTGCATTCTGGGATGGGAAGGGATTAGTCAGAGGAACAGGAAGAGGAACCTCAGAACCCTGGAGGAGAGGAAGGAGACCGGTCGCTGTAAGAGAGCTGTCTACAAGCTTTCCAGGACCGAGCGCATAGTACAGGACATCGGAGTCCTAGAGCACTGGGTATTAAAGGTTCAGTAGTAAAACCCGGAAGGCAGGAGATTCCATGTTTCCTGGTTCATTAACAAAGCTCTAAGGTAAAGTAGCAAAATAGAGCCCAGGGCCGTGGAGGAACACTCGGGCCCCATATCCAACTTGCGATGCCCGTCAGAGAGGGACATAGCACTAAGCAGCCAGGGTCCCCAAATAGCTGCAAGCCATGGGGATCCGACATCCAAAACGTGTAAAGCAGGGGTGGGGAACCTCCGGCCCGCGGGCTGCATGTGACCCACCATGACCTTTAATGCGGCCCCCGGGCAGATTCCCGGGGAAGGCAGTGCTCGTGCTGTCACCGCAGTTTTGCAGGCCGCTGGCCCTTTAAATCCACACATTGCTGCTTGTGCGCACCAATGTGTTCTCCCGTCGGCCAGTGCTTAATCTGTGGGCGGGTCCTACAGCAACCTCACAGTTTCCAGCGTTGTGTGCCCGCCCCCTGCCCTCCGGAGCTCTGTGCCCTCCTTCTCCTTCTGATGCTGAGTGCCCACGTTCTCCTTCCAATGCTGTGTGCCCGCCCCCTGCCCTCCGAAGCTCTGTGCCCGCCTTCTCCTTCCGATGCTGTGTGCCCACCCCCTGCCCTCCAGAGCTCTGTGCCCGCCCCCTGCCCTCTGGAGCTCTGTGCTCGCCCCCTGCCCTCCGGAGCTCTGTGCCCGCCTTATTCTGATGCTGAGTGCCCGCTTTCTCCTTCCGATGCTGTGTGCCCACCCCTGCCCTCCGGAGCTCTGTGCCCGCCTTCTCCTTCTGATGCTGTGTGTCCGGCGCCTGCACTCCGGTACAGTATATAACTACTATAATCTTGCCCCTATGTACAAGAATATAACTACTATAATACTGCTCCCTATGTACAAGAATATAACTACTATAATACTGCTCCTATGTACAAGAATATAACTACTATAATACTGCCCCTATGTACAAAAATATAACTACTATAATACTGCCCCCTATGTACAAGAATATAACTACTATAATACTGCCCCTATGTACAAGAATATAACTACTATAATACTGCCCCCTATGTACAAGAATATAACTACTATAATACTGCCCCCTATGTACAAGAATATAACTACTATAATACTGCCCCCTATGTACAAGAATATAACTACTATAATACTGACCCTATGTACAGGAATATAACTGCTATAATACTGCTCCCTATGTACAATAATATAACTACTATAATACTGCTCCTATGTACAAGAATATAACTACTATAATACTGCCTCCTATGTACAAGAATATAACTACTATAATACTGCTCCCTATATACAAGAATATAACTACTATAATACTGCCCCTATGTACAAGAATATAACTACTATAATACTGCTCCTATGTACAAGAATATAACTACTATAATACTGCCACTATGTACAAGAATATAACTACTAGAATACTGCTCCTATGTACAAGAATATAACTACTATAATACTGCCCCTATGTACAAGAATATAACTACTAGAATACTGCTCCTATGTACAAGAATATAACTACTATAATACTGCCCCTATGTACAAGAATATAACTACTATAATACTGCTCCTATGTACAAGAATATAACTACTATAATGCTGCCGCTATATACAAGAATATAACTACTAGAATACTGCTCCTATGTACAAGAATATAACTACTATAATACTGCTCCTATGTACAAGAATATAACTAATATAATACTGCCCCCTATATACAAGAATATAACTACTATAATACTACCCCTATGTACAAGAATATAACTACTATAATACTGCCCCTATGTACAAGAATATAACTACTATAATACTGCCCCTATGTACAAGAATATAACTACTATAATGCTGCCCCTATGTACAAGAATATAACAGCTGTAATACTGCCCCATATGTACAAGAATGTGTAGCACCCATGGGGCAAGGGGTTAACTTTACTCGTCGCCGGGCCTGGTGATGTCGGGTCAAGGGGATGTCACGGGTGGCCCTTGCCCGATTTCGTGGCCCCGAGGTGTACAATAAAGAAGGGGGGGTGATGATGGTGGAGGATTTGTCTCGTGACACCACCTGTGGTACGCGGCTCGGGATTAGCCGCCGCTGCAGTCGCTGTCCTCCGGGGTGGATGGTTGTAGCAGCTAAGATGTTTCTTCTCGCCACAGGTGGAGCGGTCCCCGGGGAGGATGGTGAGGGGAATAATTATGGCTGGCGATGAAGAGCGGGGCGCTGGCAAAAACAGGCGGACACAGTCTGCGGTTTTCAGGTTTCTTTACTCACAGTTCCAGTTCGCCCGGGAGATAGCAGTTACCGCCGTGATGGGCCCCAGTCGATCCCGAGTAATTCGAGGTCACCGGCGGTGTTGCCGCTGAGTCCTTTCTGGTCCTGGTCCCTCCAATCTCGGTGTATGTGGAATTTGGAACAAGCTGCGGGTATTTCCTGCACTCTCCGCAGACCCTGGAATCATGTGTAGCTGTAGAGAACCCGGGCCGATAGCCTGCTCCAAGCCCCGGGTGCTATGGCGCTCCCAGGAGTGTGAAGGTAGAGAGAATATGCCTGGACCCGACTGTGCTCCTCACCAGGTGTGGGATTCAAATTTTTAACAACAGGTTCTCTGTAAACCCCACCAAATTGAAAACCACGCCCATTCTGTAACCACACCCATTTTCTTAGCCACACCCATTTTCACGCACTTTCCTCAACCAAAAAAAAACAAACAAGTAATTTAAAGTAAAATCTCTTTCCCCTTCGTCCCCTCCTATACCTTCACTCTCCTGTCCAGCACCAGTTGTTCCAGTCACTGTCGGTCATATTGTATTAAACGGGTTTTCTACAATTTTTAAAAATTATTACTAAAGTAGCCCTGCTAAAATTGGAACGGATGACCTTCCCCATACAGATCTCATCCAATGTGGCTGCTTTCCCTCTACAAATCCCATCATGGCTTCTCTTCCCTGCAGATTTTATCCCATGGCTCCTCTCCCCATATAGCTCCCATCTATGCAGCCTCCTCTCCCCATATAGCTCCCATCTATGCAGCCTCCTCTCCCCATATAGCTCCCATCTATGCAGCCTCCTCTCCCCATATAGCTCCCATCTAGGCAGCCTCCTCTCCCCATATAGCTCCCATCTATGCGGCCTCCTCTCCCCATATAGCTCACATCTATGCAGCCTCCCCTCCCCATATACTTCCCATCTATGCAGCCTCGTCTCCCCATATAGCTCCCATCTATGCAGCCTCTTCTCCCCATATAGCTCCCATCTATGCAGCCTCCTCTCCCCATATAGCTCCTATCTAGGCAGCCTCCTCTCCCCATATAGCTCCCATCTATGCAGTCTCCTCTCCCCATATAGCTCCCATCTATGCAGCCTCCTCTCCCCATATAGCTCCCATCTAGGCAGCCTCCTCTCCCCATATAGCTCACATCTATGCAGCCTCCTCTCCCTATATAGCTCCCATCTATGCAGCCTCCTCTCCCCATATAGCTCCCATCTATGCAGCCTCCTCTCCCCATATAGCACCCATCTATGCAGCCTCCTCTCCCCATATAGCTCCCATCTAGGCAGCCTCCTCTCCCCATATAGCTCCCATCTAGGCAGCCTCCTCTCCCCATATAGCTCCCATCTATGCAGCCTCCTCTCCCCATATAGCTCCCATCTATGCAGCCTCCTTTCCCCATATAGCTCCCATCTATGCAGCCTCCTCTCCCCATATACTTCCCATCTATGCAGCCTCCTCTCCCTATATAGCTCCCATCTATGCAGTCTCCTCTCCCCATATAGCTCCCATCTATGCAGCCTCCTCTCCCCATATAGCTCACATCTATGCAGCCTCCTCTCCCCATATAGCTCCCATCTATGCAGCCTCCTCTCACCATATAGCTCCCATCTATGCAGCCTCCTCTCCCCATATAGTTCCCATCTATGCAGCCTCCTCTCCTCATATACTTCCCATCTATGCAGCCTCCTCTCCCCATATAGCTCCCATCTATGCAGCCTCCTCTCCCCATATACTTCCCATCTATGCAGCCTCCTCTCCCCATATACTTCCCATCTATGCAGCCTCGCCTCCCCATATACTTCCCATCTATGCAGCCTTGTCTTCCCATATACTTCCCATCTATGCAGCCTCCTCTCCCCATATACTTCCCATCTATGCAGCCTCCTCTCCCCATATACTTCCCATCTATGCAGCCTCCTCTCCCCATATAGTTCCCATCTTGTGCGGTCTCCTCTCCCCAAATAGTTCCCATCTTGTGTGGCCTCCTCTCCCCAAATAGTTCCCATCTTGTGTGGCCTCCTCTCCCCATATAGCTCCCATCTATGCAGCCTCTTCTCCCCATATAGCTCCCATCTATGCAGCCTCCTCTCCCCATATAGCTCCTATCTAGGCAGCCTCCTCTCCCCATATAGCTCCCATCTATGCAGTCTCCTCTCCCCATATAGCTCCCATCTATGCAGCCTCCTCTCCCCATATAGCTCCCATCTAGGCAGCCTCCTCTCCCCATATAGCTCACATCTATGCAGCCTCCTCTCCCTATATAGTTCCCATCTATGCAGCCTCCTCTCCCCATATAGCTCCCATCTATGCAGCCTCCTCTCCCCATATAGCACCCATCTATGCAGCCTCCTCTCCCCATATAGCTCCCATCTAGGCAGCCTTCTCTCCCCATATAGCTCCCATCTAGGCGGCCTCCTCTCCCCATATAGCTCCCATCTATGCAGCCTCCTCTCCCCATATAGCTCCCATCTATGCAGCCTCCTTTCCCAATATAGCTCCCATCTATGCAGCCTCCTCTCCCCATATACTTCCCATCTATGCAGCCTCCTCTCCCTATATAGCTCCCATCTATGCAGTCTCCTCTCCCCATATAGCTCCCATCTATGCAGCCTCCTCTCCCCATATAGCTCACATCTATGCAGCCTCCTCTCCCCATATAGCTCCCATCTATGCAGCCTCCTCTCCCCATATAGCTCCCATCTATGCAGCCTCCTCTCCCCATATAGTTCCCATCTATGCAGCCTCCTCTCCTCATATACTTCCCATCTATGCAGCCTCCTCTCCCCATATAGCTCCCATCTATGCAGCCTCCTCTCCCCATATAGCTCCCATCTATGCAGCCTCCTCTCCCCATATACTTCCCATCTATGCAGCCTCCTCTCCCCATATACTTCCCATCTATGCAGCCTCGCCTCCCCATATACTTCCCATCTATGCAGCCTTGTCTTCCCATATACTTCCCATCTATGCAGCCTCCTCTCCCCATATACTTCCCATCTATGCAGCCTCCTCTCCCCATATACTTCCCATCTATTCAGCCTCCTCTCCCCATATAGTTCCCATCTTGTGCGGTCTCCTCTCCCCAAATAGTTCCCATCTTGTGTGGCCTCCTCTCCCCAAATAGTTCCCATCTTGTGTGGCCTCCTCTCCCCAAATAGTTCCCATCTTGTGTGGCCTCCTCTCCCCAAATAGTTTCCATCTTGTGTGGCCTCCTCTCATATAGCTGCCATCTATGCAGCCTCCTCTTCTCTCCATATAGTTCCCATCTTTTGCGGTCCGTTTCCCCATAGAGCTGCCATCTTTTGCGGCCCCTCTCCCTGCATCTTCGGCTCACTGAGCGCTTTACCTGTTGCAAGCACCTGCAGCCTCTCTGTCCTCCGTCCTCCTCCGCGGCTCGTCTCTGGACGCTGACGCTGACAGACGGCCGGCAGGAGCAGGAGCTCCCTCCTCACACTGCCGTCACCTCTGCAGCGTCAGCGCGTTGCTGCACGCCGGGTCAGGGACCGGACAGGCTCCACTGTACCCGGAAGTGCAGCGCAGAGGTACGGGGATTCATTTGTACTAGTGTCTTAAAGAGACACTAACACAAATGAATACAGGGAACCGGATCGGCAGAGCTGTTTCTTGACGGTTCTGGGAACCGGCTGCTATTTTAACAACCGGTTCCCCAGAACCGGACAGAACCGGCTGAATCCCACCCCTGCTCCTCACCCCAAGCTATGTCCAGGGTAACTGACTATGTGTGAAGGTGCTCTTTCCCTTTTCCCCAAGTGGTGCCCGCGCCCCATGGGGTTGTCCTAGTGACCGGGAAAGACCCATGCTTCGTGATGGCCACCCCTCTATCTACCGCAGACCATTTCCCCATGGGAAAGCACCTAAGTGTTTGTGGTTTGTGAATGTGAGAAACACCAGTGATTAACCTCTCCTTACCCAGGATGAGAACGACATCTTAAGGGAGATGCAGTACCCTGTGGTGACTGAAGCCCCAGGGGTACCACAAATGCATCAACTATAATACTGCCCCTATGTACAAGAATATAACTATTATAATACTGCCCCTACATACAAGAATATAACTACTATAATACTGCTCCTATGTACAAGAGTGCATCTACTATAAGATTTGCATGTGATTGTACAGCTGCGGGTGCGGAGATCTGGTTGTCAGACACAGCCAAACTCCCATGGGGAAAGCAGGGATGTCTTGTTACTGTCTCTGCATTCTTGATTTCTGTGCACACAGGGATGAGTGAGTGCAGTAAAGTACAGTAATAAAGCAAGATTGGCACTTTCTCCTCCCTGTGGAGAATGAAAGAGGAGCTACTTGGTCATCATATACTGTAGCACAGTATTATTTCATTCTTTATCCATAAAAGCAAAATGGTAAATCTCTAACATAACCTCATAAATTTTATATGGTTGGTGCTTCCTATCGCACAGAGGAAATGCAGCTGTGGAGAACAAACCCCAAATGTCTGACAACAGATCGGAGAAGCAGCGAGTGAAAACTTCCCGCTCCATTTGTCAGCGTTTCTGGACTGATAAGAACCTCCTGGAGCGACCGGTCACTATGGATGAGACCTGGATTTATTTGTATGACCCTGAAAACAAGGAGCAGTCAAAAGAGTGGAGGCACAGTGGTTCTCCTCGTCCAAAGAAGTTCAGGGTGCAAAAATCAGCTACTAAGGTGATGGTGTGGCGCCCCTGAGGCTCTGGTCGCCACAGGGTACTTCACTTCAACCGGGGTATAGTACTGATCATGGATCCAAGGGAGATGTAAGTGCTTCAAGTCACAGGGACCCGCACTACAAAGCGCAGCAAGGAATGGCCCACAGACTACCGCACCGGTTCTGACCTTCCGTGGATCCGGGATCAACGAGAGCCCATAACGACGGTGACTGGTACTACTAGGCTGGTGACTGAAGTTGTGAGTAAACGACACCTTGAACCCGCAGAGACTGTGTCAGCTTTTCCTTATTGGCGTCGCCACCCAGCGCTTTGGAGTCGATAGTCTCAACCTCTCCCTTCGTCATTCACCCAGGGCCCGCTCTGCCTGTGGGGAGCAACACAATCCCGGCTGCCATAACACCTGCCCTGGTGAGGAATTCTGCAGCAGCGGCTACTCCCTAGCTGCATACCACAGGTGGCGTCACAACAAACTTTCCCAATCACCCCAATTTCCCCATCATTTACTGCACGCCTCGGGGCAACGGAACCGGGCAAGGCCACCCATGACATTGCCTGACCCGACCATCAATGGCCCGTCAACGAGTAGGTTAACCATCTGCACCGTGGGACGCTGCATTTGGCATCTGTGTTCTGGGATAAGGAGGGTGTGCTGCTAGTGGACTACCTTCAAGAGGGTTCCACCATCAATGCAAGGTAGTACATTGACCTTTTGAACCAATTGAAGGCAGCTCTGAAGGCAAAAAGGTGCGGCAAGCTGTCCAAAGGAATCTTGTTCCTGCAAGACAACGCCTCCGCTCACACTGCAGAAGTGACCACGGAAAAACTGTCAGAGCCGGGCTTCCAGCTGGTGACCACCCACCTTATTCACCAGATCTAGCTCCCTCCGACTATGATCTGTTTCCAAACCTGAAGAAACATCTCAACAGACCAAATATCACACCATTTCTGATGCCATTGGCTGCTACGGATGCCTGGATTGATGCACAACTGAAATCCTTCTTTTTGCTAGGCTTACAGAACGTGGAATACCGATGTAAGAAGTGTGTTGTCATCAGTGGAGAGTGTGTGGAAGAAATGGAAAGTTTCATCATCCTATCTTGTTTCTTTCTGGGTAAAGCCAAAGACTTATCAGCAGTCCCTCGTATACTATGTGGGTTAAGAGATGGGGACTATTTAGTAACATGAAGTTGCTCTTTGCAACACTATGCATGTGCTGCTCCCTGTTCGCCAGTAAAATGGCGTTTCCATTTCTGTAATGATAAACGGAGCCTGTGGAAAGTGAAGTAATTGCCTCTTTTTTCTTCTTTGTTATATTTTTATTGTTAGCAGTTTTGGTTTTTTTTCAAAGCTCATTACTTCACAGCGAGATGAAGTCAAGAACTGTCTCCGTGCCACTTGTTCCCGTCACATTTATGTTTTGTCGCTATGAACTCTGAATATTCATTTACATTGTTTGATCCTCCAGAATATAAAACAGATCTGGTCCTCCTCCGACATAAACCAAAGA
Organism: Anomaloglossus baeobatrachus; assembly: GCF_048569485.1. NCBI lineage: Eukaryota > Metazoa > Chordata > Amphibia > Anura > Aromobatidae > Anomaloglossus > Anomaloglossus baeobatrachus. The sequence continues at coordinate 124,705,722 of NC_134364.1, forward strand.
TCGATCGTCTTCAGGGTACAATCATTGTAATACCACTGCTGATTACATGGAAGCAGCGGGAGGCAACAACTTGTTATTTCAACGCATCAAATCAAAATCCCCACTAAATTTACCGTCATTAGATTGTAGCATAAAACTCACTATCACACAAGAACTCCTAATTATGGGGAAACACTTCTGCTGCTTCATGTGACTGCCATCGCTTGTCAATCATAATAACGGGGACATTGCTTGTGATGTATATGAAGGTAAACCATGAGATTCGGAATCGTTCACACGATGTGCAATGAAGCTCATTTTATACTAATATTACAGACATACATGCACAAAATACTGTAATTATTAAAAGAAACATGAAAAGTCTTCTTTAGTTAAAGATTTATTGGAAAGGGTGTATCTTGTGGCAGCTAATACGATTCCATCTCTTAAGGGCGCTTTACAGGCAGCGACATCGCCAGCGATGTCGCTCGTGAAAGCACCCGCCCCCGTCGTTTGTGCGTCACAGGCAATTCGTTGCCCGTGGCGCACAATATCGCTAGGACCCGTCACACGGACTTACCTGCCTAGTGACGTCGCTGTGGACGGCGAACCGCCTCTTTTCTAAGGGGGCGGTTCGTGCGGCATCACAGCGACGTCACACGGCAGGCGTCCAATAGAAGCTGAGGGGCGGAGACCAGCCACATGGAAGTCACGCCCACCTCATTGCCGGAGGACAAAGGTACGGTGTTGTTCGTCGTTCCTGTGATGTCACACATAGCGATGTGTGCTGCCTCAGGAACGACGAACAACCTGCGTCCAGAACAAGGAACGACATTTGGGAAATGGACGACGTGTCAACAATCAACGATTTGGTGAGTATTTTGCATCATTGGCAGTTGCTTGTACGTGTCTCACGCAACGACGTCGCTAACGAGGCCAGATGTGCAGCACGAATTCCGTTACCCCAACAATATCTCGTTTTAAGGGCGCTTTACACGCTACAATATATCTTACAATGTGTCGGCGGGGTCACGTCGTAAGTGACCTACATCCGGCATCGTAAGTTACATTGTAGCGTGTGACAACTACGTGCGATTGCGATTGAACGGTAAAACGTTCAATCGCATGCACGTCGTTCAATTCCTAAAAATTGAACCTCAGGTTGTTCATCGTACCCAGGGTAGCACACATCGAAGTGTGTGACACCCCGGGAACGATGAAGAGATCTTACCTGCATCCCGTGGCTCCCGCCAGTAATGCGGAAGGAAGGAGGTGGGCGGGATGTTTACGTCCCGCTCAGCTCCGCCCCTCCGCTTCTATTTGCCGGCTGCCGCGTGACGTCGATGTGACGCCGAAGGTCCCTCCCACTCCAGGAAGTGGATGTTCGCCGCACACAGCGAGGTCATATGGACGGGTAAGTACGTGTGACGGGGGTTACTCGTATGTGCGGCACGTTCAACAAATTGAACGTGCCGCACATACGATGGGGGCGGGTACGATCGCATACGATATCGTATGCTGGATAGTATGGTGTAAAGCAGGCTTTAGATGTCGTTGCGTGTAAACCCCCCTTTATTGTCATGAAAAACTTGAAGGTCCCTTATACCCAAACCAGAGCTAGCACAGAGATGAGTGTGGTTATGGCAACCTAATCTGATCGGCTATTGGAATGTGGTATTTACGACCGGGGGGTATATGTGTAGATGTAGGGAAAATGTTCAGAGAAAGACATCCCTTTGTTCTTCTAGGTAAAAAAGCTATAAACCCAGATTTCAGGTGCCATGTTAATATTAGAAAAATGAAAAATGATACTGTTGGAATCCTGGCGAAGTGGTGAACACAAAGCACTGTTTTGCTTTGCTGGGCGATCGCTGGTATCCAAACAAATGGGTATTGGCCAATACAATCATGCTATATGTATCGTGTTTGATATCTATGTGAAGATAAAATTGGGATATAAAATATGACACTAATATCCCTCACCTGTGTGTCCCAGGGGCAAAGATATGCTAAAACCTAGAATTCCCTAATTTTCTGAAGCTCTGGGCACACCCCACAAGTCATCCCAATATGAGGTCATAGAGGAGAGGGTGACCTGAGGTCATAAGGGTCAGCTGCCACATTTTTGCTTGGTTCAGTTCTGGAGGACACAGATAAGCTGTGGTGCTGCCCGTTTGTATTCCTGGAGATCCTCCCTCCATAAACACGGAAGTCACATCTGTGGTACAATTTTAGTAACTTTCATGTTTATCCCTTTTATTTTTATGTAATTGTCTATGTAGTATTTGTATTGTTTCCCCTTTGTAACATCTTGTATATTTTGGTAGAAACACTGCCTATTCTTTTGGATTAAATATATAAAATGTAATAGCTTCTTTCCTCTTGCTCTATGTGTACGAGCCCTGAACCCGAAGAGCCTTATGCTACCTGGGTCTCCAATCTTCTCATAAAGGTTGGTGGTGGCAGATTATTTTTGCTTAGTGATATTGTGGTTCTCCCAGCGAGGTACAGAGGTATATAGATTTTCCATTAGCGAGAAATGGTGATATATACATTACCCTTGCTGTGAGACCTTCAATATTTGGCATATTAGTAGCTCAGAAGCCTCATTAATTTATTATCAGGGAGTTCCGAAATTGACCTGATGATAAGGGGGCGCTTGAGAGCTTTCTGATCGTGACTCATCAATCCCACAATTTGATAGGTAGATATAAGGATGACCCTCCCCCAGGGTCTGGTTAAGTTCCTCCCCTGCACAGTAAAAGTTATTGTTCTTCCTTGCGTTTATTGTTACAGTATGGTTTCATATGGTGGCTGTTTACTTTATGACAACCTTTTTCTCTCACTATTTCCCATCTTTCATTTATATTTGTATGTTAGAATTAGGCTTTGTCCTGCTTAAAGAAAACATAAAAATTCTTCAATTGGAGATTACTAAAATAAGGCATTATTACATTGTAATTGTATGCTTTTTAGCATATGAGGTCTTAATTAAAGTTTCCTGATAAACAGAACCTTTCATTTCATTTTTTCACTTAAAATTACTTTCTCCTCAAATTGGTGCTGCTCCACTGATTCTGGAACAGTTTTTCTTTTCCTTCTGTACCCTCCATTATAAAGGTATGCCCCCTGGTAATATATATGCCAGATTTCCCCCTTAGCCAACTGGGTGTATAGTACAGAACCGCTGCAGTTAGACTAAAGCCCACAAGGGGGCACATGCACCAGTGAAAGGGTAGTCAGCAAGCCTAAAGCGGGCTTTACACGCTGCAATCTCGCTAGCGAGATCGCAAGTGATCGTACCCACCCCCGTCGGTTGTGCAACACGGGCAAATCGCTGCCCGTCGCGCACAACCTCGCTTAACCCCGTCACACGCACATACGTGTCCTGCGACGTCGCTCTGGCCGGCGATCTGCCTCCTTTCTAAGGGGGCGGGTCGTGTGGCGTCACAGCGACGTCATACGGCAGCCGTCCAATAGAAGCGGAGAGGCGGAGATGAGTGGGGGGTAAACATCCCGCCCACCTCCTTCCTTCCGCATTGGCGGTGGAGGCAGGTAAGGAGATGTTCGGCGCTCCTGCGGTGTCACACACAGCGATGTGAGCTGCCGCAGGAGCGAGGAACAACATCGCTAATTAGAAGAGAACGATTTTTTGTTTTATGACGACCTCTCTGCGGCAAACAATTTTGGCCGCTTTTGCGATCGTTTTAGGTCGCACATAAGTGTCACACACTGCGATATCGTTAATGATGCCGGATGTGCGTCACAAACAACGTAACCCCGACGATAAATCATTAACGATATCGTAGCGTGTAAAGCCCGCTTTAGTCTTAACCAGGAAGTCACAACTGAACAGGGGAGTGAGCAAACCGTAAACAGGTGGAAGCACAAGGATCAGGAGCCAAGAGGTCACATCAGAAGCCAAAAAGGGGAAGTAGAGTTGTGGTCAGGAAATGTTACCTAGGTCCGAGGCCGGGAGAGCAAGTAAGTACAAAAGAGGGGGAGGAGACTGGGATACAGAATGGGACCGATGTCTGGGAGACAGGGTGGACAAATAGTCCAAGGGAAACGGATGTCAGGGAGAGGTAAGCTGGGTAGCGGGACAGATCAGGACTAATTCACAGTGCAAAGCAGGAACTATTACTGGCGGCGTTCCGGAGGAGTCCACATTATAATAAAGCGGCGTGACTCCCACAATGACGCACAACAGAACAGACCCCTCCTACCAGACTTAACCCCGTCTGAGTCAAGCTACAGTCATGACAATTCTAGTATGTAGATAAAAAGGAATAGCCCGGACTGCTGCCCCAAAGGGGCTCAAGGGAGGGCAGCATGACCAGGAGGGATGCCAGGCCATAGGGTCAGTAAGGGGTTAATGTAGAAAGTTAGTTTGAGCGGGAAATCTGGGGGTGGAACTAAGGGGCAGTTAGGACTAGGGGTCAGTTTGATTGGTCAGGGGGTGGTGCTGTTGGGAGGTCGTATATAGGTCAGGTCAAAGCGTGGGAGGGCATTCCTACCTGGACGGTGACTGGAATTGTTCCTGCTCGCCCGCCCTGATGGTGGATTCAACATCGACGACGAAGAGGAGGAAGATCGTAATTTGTCGCAGCGGCGGAAAGGAGGAGGGTGTCTGGAGGTGGGGGTTTGCACAGAGGAGAGGACGGAACCCAGTGCCGGAGCGGGTTACGTCTAGCGGTGCAATTGTTTGGTGAAACGGTTCCTTGCTGAGTTGAGTCTCAGCGGGACATGGTGTGGGCAACATCTGTCCAGGGCTCTCGAGTCGGTGTGTTGCGGCTGAGGGTCAGGAGGTGGGCCGATGTTGCAAGGAACAGTTTGGTCAACCTTCAGTTACCCCCCCCCCTCCTTTTTCGGGTGTTCTTCAATGAAGATTTGTAATGTTATATGGCTTATGATTTGTTATTAATAAATGGGGCTGCTGTGGCCTTTATATCCAATGTCACGCAGTGTTTTGTGTTTATTTTAGATAAGAACCCTGGTGGGTAGGGGGTGTTGGGTGAATGATAAGGCCTTCAGTCAGACATTCCGGAGTCATGACATTCTATTATGAAGCTCAGCTAATGCCTGGGCTTCATCAAAAGACAAAGGTAACAGCTGTGGGGGGTCTTCAACTGGTCTCCATTGTTTCCCATGATGTGATGCTGGGGGCGCTAATGGGAGCCTGTCCACTAATGAACACGCTATTTAAATGCTGCTGTGAAAAATTGGCAGCGGCTACATATATGAGGACCAGATCTGTGTTGTCCTACTATGTCACATATTGAGAAGGGGGTTAAAATCTGCTAGCCAGTGACCCCATGCTGAGATTTTTGTGTTTCCAGTGCATGTACAGTATCTGAGCTCAGGTTGGTGAGAGCAGATTTATTTCTGATCTGTTAGCCCAGTTTTCCTTTTTCTAGGTTTTTCCGCACACGATTAGAGCTTGAAGCTAAAACATGTCTTAAACTATGGTATAATTGGAAAAGACATAGAAGTCACTGTGCTGAGCCTCCAATACACGAGCTGTCGCTGCACATCAGTCTGAGGCATGGGCTTCCCACCTGCGATCCCTCCTGACTCACTCTATACAAACATATCATGTTCCCGGGGCTTTCTACGACTAAATGACACCTGAGCGTGTGCTCTCTGATATCACCATTTTATTGCATGATCTCATTCACTGGGAAGGGAGATTAGTTATTCACATATAGTGACCAAATCAGGTTTTTTGTTTGCCTTTTTTCAGAAAAATTAGAAATGATGAATTTGACCGCAACATGTAGACAGTCAACAAAGGTGGCCAAATCTATAAATCTGTCACAAATCCTCAAATAACGACCCAATGATGTTCTGTCTACTGCAATCAATCAAATTGTCTGCAGGATAAAGGAATATTTATTGCAGCAAATCTGAAAACCTCCCGCAATGAGTATAAGATATCATCTACAGTAGCTTTGAGGATAAATCATGATTTCTACTCTTGGGGTCGTATGTGGACATATGTGTGTGATGCCCTGGCGCCGCCAGGTGGTCACAGAGAAACAGTACACCCCATACAACACCATCCCACATCAGGTACCATCTGCCACAAAACCCTAGCCACCCCCCCTCCAGGTAGGAAGGACACACCAGTGGGCAGGACCAGGCGGATTGGGAGCGTCCACCTGGGGGTCTTGAGGATACGGGAGAGGGAACCAGTCAGTTTAGTTTAGTTCAAGTTGGAGTTGAAGTGGAAGTGAGCGTTCAAGTGGAGCAGAGTCAAACTGAGCCTACTGAAGGGTAGCGAGGGTAGTGGCCCTGGTCTATTGGCTAGGTGGCAAGCAGTGGACCGTGCACAAAGGCGACAGGAATCTGGACACGGGAAATCCAAAGTGGACCGAGGCAGGGTTGGAGCCCGCCGATACTGACAGCGGAGATCCGGTCTGGAAACCGTGCACAGGTGGGGTACCTGGACCCTAGTTAGAAGATGGTTGCAAGCCCCTTCTCTAATTAACCAGGCCGGGGACAAGGTTCCAGACGTTGTTCCAGTGTGTTAGCCCAGATAGAGCGAAACGACAGCCCAACGCGGGGGATAGGGTATCCGCAACAACCCATTGAGATCCCATGAGTCAGTTTTCGCGGGCACATCTCCCAACCAAAGCAGAACCGGGAGAGGACTTCCCCATTCCACACGAGGTTGTCCACAAAAGGAGAAAAGTACATAGTGCTGGAGGAACGGACATTGGTACACAAGCCGGGTGTGGGAATCGCATACACGCGGACGTCGCAGCCGGCCACTGACACCTTGGTTTACCAGCAGACTCGTGTGCAATCATTTAATCGTGAGTACACCAACAACCTCCGGTCCGGCTCGGCGCACCACCACCGGCAGCCATCACCTCCCGTGTTCTAGACACTGAGCCCCGGGGCATCCACCCCTACCCACGGAGGGGTCAAACACCTTGCTGCCGCTCCATCGCCCCCGAGTGCTCCCCAACAGCAGCGGTGCAGCACATATTATGCCCCTTTTTATATGAGTGTCCGACGACCCCTGGGTCCGGAGACCCCTCGAGCCATTGCTGATCCGGATCCGAGCAGCCCACCTGCTGACGTGGGGGAGGCACACCTCCAGATGTGTCTACCTTTATTTTGGCCATAAAAGTTTGAAGGAACGAAGATGAAATGGATCATCAATACCAAAGCAGCTGAATAATCATGAAAAAGTTATTAGTTTTTATCGTTCGTAATATAAATGGAAAGTCTTTACATTGCTTAGGAAGCCTAAATGGAGGTTCCTCTAAGATCGACAGACCTTCTGTACCTGCATGTCTATACTGGAAAATCTCCTTTCAAACCTCCAACCTCAGGCCATTGTGTTGTGCGCTCAGCCTTGATTACATTTTGTCTTCCCTCATTAAATCTTTATCAGTGAAGAACGAGGGTGAACAACAGATCATACGATTCCAGAGACGTGGTCAAAGTATAAAAATAAATGTCTGGCTACCATAAAGCTCTGATTTAAAAAAGCAGTCCAGGACTACAAAACAATTATCTGTTCAGCATTCAAAAAGATGGTGTGGACAGCAGTGTGAGCAGCCTCTTCTTACCTCAGCATCCCTGGAGTCTCCACTATTATATCCGAAAGAGAGGGTGACCCTAAGTGTTAGCAGCATCCTATTACCTCAGTACCCTGGTTTGTCCAGTACTATATCATAAAGACAAGGTGGACAATGGTGTGAGCAGTCTCCTCTTATCTCAGCATCTCTGGTAACTATAGTATTATATAGATAGGGTGGAAGGCAATGTGAGCAACATCGTCTCTCAGCACTCCTGGTATTTCCAGTATCAGATCAGATAGGCAGGATGGACAGCCATGTAAGTAACCTCTTCTTATCTCTACAACTCTGGTATCTTTAGTATTAGATCCAAAAGACAATATGGATATCAATATGAATGGCCTCCTCTTAACTCAGTACCCTTGGTGTATCCAGTATTAGATCAGAAAGACATGATGGACCATAGTGTGAGCAACCTCTTCTTTCCTTAGCATCTATATTATCTTCAGTATTACATCAGATAGACAGGGTGGACAGAAGTTTGAGTAACCTATTACTTGAACACATCTGGTATTTCCAAATTAGATCAGAAAGACAAGGTGAACATCAGTGTAAGCAGCATCTTTTTACCTAAGCACTATGGTTTATCCAGTACTAGATCATAAAAACAAGGTGGACAATGGTATGAGCAGTGTCTTCTTATCTCAGCACCTCTGGTATCTCCAGTATGAGAATAGAAAGGCAGGGTGGGCAGCAGTGTGAGCAGCATCTTCTTACCGCAACAAACTGGTAACTCTAGTATTAAATTAGATAGTGTAGATAGTGTGAGCAGCCTCTCTTTATGTCAACACTTCTGGTATTTCCAATATCAAATCAGACAGATACGGTAAATAGCAATGGGAGCAGTGTATTCTTATCTCAGCAGCCTGGTATGTAAAGCGGTGATATGTTCAGAACTAGATTAAGAGAACACTTAAATGATCAATATTTTCTTACCTGGTATCACCTGTATTAAATCAGATAGGATGGCCAGCAGTGTGAGCAGCATCTGCTTACCTTAGCACCTCTTGTATCTCCAGTATTAGATAAGAAAAAGGCTGGAGTCACACTACTGTATAACTTGTACAGAGATCGCATTGCACTGCCCAAAATGGCCGTCGGCTCTCCTGACCCGAGCATGACAGCTTCATGTATTTCTATACAGCTGACATGCTCGGGTCAGGAGAGCCGCCGACCAGTCCACGCAGTGTGCTGCGATCCTCGCGTGAGTCATATGGTAGTGTCACTCCAGCCTAACAGGGAGGGAATCAGTGTGAGCATCCTCTTTTTACCACAGCCCTCCTGGTATCTCCATTGTTAGATAAGACTATCCACACAGAAACACATCTTCCTACACATGGGGGGATTGGGCAGATGCTTGGCACTTGTCTATTACAAGGTGTGAGTTGCTAATCGGAGGCATTAAGCATTTTAAATATCATTAACATTTTCTTTATTTAATGGGTTAAATAAAAATAACCTCTTTCATCCAAGTTTTCGAATCTGTTTTCCCCTCATGTGGCGCCCCTGAGCATATCAGGGTGCCACAGGGTACCGCAATCCTTACGCAGGGTGCAGGACCTATCCCCCATGGTTCCAGGTTCCCAGAAACCGGTGTCACTACGATCACCACAAATCCCAATCACACCTCACTTCACACCTGTCAGAAACACCAGTGGGCTGGTTAAGCACAATAAGGCCTGCCTAGGGGTCAGGTCAGGCAGACTGGTGGGAGGAAGGAAGTAAGCAGTTGAGTGAGAGCCCTCAAAGAGTGAGGAGCTGGGGAGTAGTAGCTCCCAGGGAGCTAGACTGATGTTGGGTAGCAGGCGGTGGTCTGGGACCACAGGAGTCGGGGACCGGTGGCAGTCACATTGGAAGGGTGTGACGGACATAGTCTAGGAGGACTGTCGGCATTAGCAACCCAAAAGAACTGATCGGTGCCGAGCACGATGGGGTACAGGACCCTAGGTTAGGAGCAGGTTCAACGTCCTGATAATTAACCTGGGAGGGAGAGTATCTTCGTGAACTTCCCTAAGAGCTCAGTGATTGAAAGCGACAGCACAATACGGGGGATAGGATTTTCCAGTAATGCGGCCCACTAAAATCCCAAGTGCCAGCCATCAAGAGCACAGCTACACTAGACATAGTAAGCGAGGCCCCAACACCTTCAAGCCAAGGGGCCACAACAGAGAACTAAATTGTGTACGGAGGTGGCTCTGGATTACCAAGTGATACCGGTGGGAGCGGACACCTGGACGGGCTCCCCGCAGTGACAGTGAGGCACAGAGACTTTGGTTTATCTTTTGTGTGAGTGTTTACTTTAGAAACCTCATGCAGCACCACGACTACCCGCAGTGAGTAACCTGGTCCCCTGCACCCTGCGCTCCCAAATATCCCACCAAAACCCCAGAGGCCGGGGCCTTCCCTACCTACGGAGGGACTGACACCTTGCTGCTCCACACCATCTGCCCCGGTACTCCTTCCAGCAGCTGCGGTACTCCCATTACCGCAACCCGCAGGTGGTGTCACAAACTTCTCCCCTGTAAACAATCCCCTTTCAAGGATCGGAGCGAGTGCCGAGCCCGGGTCCGGAACCCTCGAGCCACGACCATCCCGGATCCGAGCACCTCGGTCTGTGCCGGGGCGGCACACTCAGACCTCTGTCTTGGGTTGGTTGCTCACTGGTTAGTTACTTTACCTAAATTTGCACCACACCCATTTGTGTCCTCACCTTTAGTAGTAGATCATGTTATAGTAACTCGTCACCGCAGCTACCGTAGTATAAAGCAATCACTGGACCCCGGGGACGTTTTATACTTCAGTGTAGTATCTTAATCCATGATATAATAAGTAGAACTCTGGAGCTCAGCATTCTGTGCAATGTTGGTAATTTAACTATTGCACCCCTGCTGAGAATGAAAGCAGCTGAGAACCGTAATATTCATGACTTACGCTGTCATCAGCCTAAGCTAAGGAGCCGGAGATCACATGTAATATATTTATAATGAGGTCTGCATTCCCACTCAGGAACCGGAGTCTAAATCTTAAGAGAACGAGGAGAAAACGCCTCATTACATATTGACTTTCTTCATTATGTTTCCTCTTTCTAATGAGGCTTCACAGGAACTCTGCAGAAACTAGGAAAGCGGAGGGGAAGATGCAATTTTTGTAAGCAAGAGATGCAGTTAAGTCATATATTTGTGATACTGAGAAGATTTATGAATTGGATTTACATATTGGAATCAGAATATTATGGGTTAAAATGAGCGCACCTGTGGAAGTTCAGGTTTGCAAGGAAGCAAAAGGGGGCTAAGAGCAGAATATTTGCTCTCCATGTAAATGTGGTTAGGGAATAAATAAATAAAAATGATGTGGGGTCCCCTCTATTTTTGATAATTAGCGCTAGTAAAGTATATAGCTGTGGGCTGTAGTCCTCAGTTGTCTGCTTTATCTTGGCTGGTTGTCAAAAATAGAGAGGATCCCATGCTGTTTTTTATTTACTTATTTATTTTAAAATTTGGAAAAAACAGCCTGGAGTCCCCCCTATTTTTGATAACCAGCCAAGGTAAAGCAGACAGCTGGGGGCTGGTATTACCAGGCTGGGAAGGCCCATGGTTATTTGGCCCCTCCCAGCCAAAAAATAGCAGCCTGCATCCACCCCAGAAACTCATCCCTTATATGTTCCAATTCTGGTGCTTTGCCTAGCTCTTACCGATTGCCCAGAATCGTCTGTAGGATCTGGCGATCACTTGATTGCTGCATATCTGCCAGCATAACAGAACTGTTGGATACTAGCAGACCCTGATGAAGCTCAGCTAGTAGCGTGTGTCACTGTATTGAGCTATTTTTCCTATAAAAAGAGCCTTCTATTGATATCCTAGTTGCAGTGGAATAAAAGAAAGTTCAAAAACTTCTCAATCTTTTACCCTTTAGGCGGGCTTTGCACGTTGCGACATTGCAAGCCGATGCTGCGATGTCGCACGCTATAGTCCCCGCCCCCGTCGCAGGTACGATATCTTGTGATAGCTGGCGTAGCGAAAATTATCGCTACGCCAGCTTCACATGCACTCACCTGCCCTGCGACCGTCGCTCTGGCCGGCGACCCGCCTCCTTCCTAAGGAGGCGGTTCGTGCGGCGTCATAGCGACGTCACACGGCAGGCGGCCAATAGCGGTGGAGGGGCAGAGATGAGCAGGATGTAAACATCCCGCCCACCTCCTTTCTTCTCATTGCAGCCGGGACGCAGGTAGGAGATGTTCCTCGCTCCTGCGGCTTTACACACAGCGATGTGTGCTGCTGCAGGAACGAGGAATAATATTGTACCTGTCGCGGCACCGGCATTATGGAATTGTCGGAGAATACACCGATGATACGATTACGATGCTTTTGCGCTCGTTCATCGTATCATCTAGGATTTACACACTACAATGTCAAAAGTGACGCCGGATGTGCGTCACTTTCGATTTGACCCCACCGACATCGCACGTGCGATGTTGCAACGTACAAAGCCGCCCTTAATCAGAGCTGGACCTGAGCTGGTTCTCTTCTATACTGCTATTATCTTCTCATATTTATTTCCATAGTTCTATCAGTCTCTCTCATATCTTTTGTATTTTTCTCTTCTGTTGCCCTTATCAGTCCCATCCATATCTGCTCCTTGTTTTGTCCCTACTGTCCTTTCCTCTGCTTCTCCTCACAGCTCCACCTTCTCTGCTCTTCCATTTTGTGATATACGTGCCTATTTTCTCGGAGTCCTTTGTAGCCTCCTTATGACTTTAGCAGCCCCCCACCACCTCTCAGGTGCAGGCACGCTGACATTGTCCTCTACTCAAGTTCTCTGCACTCTCTAATCTGACTTTTATGCTGCAACATCACCATGTTTGTTGGCTTCTCCCCTAGGCTACGGTCACATAATTCATTCCTGTTACTTTTTTATGTGATTTTCCCAAAAAGTATAGATCACTGCATTTTTACCAATGTTTTGGAAAATTACTGCATCGTAAATGCATTGTGTGATCACAGTCTCTGTGTCTTTTATTCACCTATATAATTCTGCTAATCAATCAACTGTCCCCTCCCCATCTATTCTGAGCCTTTGGTTCAGATGAAAATCTCCTTCTTACCCTTTTTCCCTCATTAATTATGATACCTGATGAAGATACCTTTTTTTATAAAACATTTAGACTAAGTAATTTGACCATACATTTAAAGTAGCCGGTGTTCTCTTGTATAATGCTTATACCTAATAATGCTGGAGTATTTGCTTTCAAAAGCCATGTCAAAATAGTTAGGGCTGGTGTAATGACGAGAATCAGGTGTAATAAGACACCTAACCACTAGGTGTCGCCAGGCACACTAGTGGAGTGGATCTACTGAGTTTGTACACTGGGTTTCGCTATACACACCTAGTAAGGGGCAGTCAAACAAGCCAGGGGTCAAAATCCAGGGGATAACGTAAATGACAAAAAGAGTGAGCAGAGCCAGAGTCAGGGGATGAGGGGAGGTTGGTAAATAGAGGTCACGTAAGTAAATGAGAGCGAGCAGAGCCAGAGTCAAGGGACGAGCCGGGGTCGGTAAACAGAGAGGTCACGTAAGTACAAGGGAGCGAGCAGAGCCGAAGTCAGGGGATGAGGGGAGGTTGGTAAACAGAGAGGTCACGTAAGTACAAAGAGTGAGCAGAGCCAGAGTCAGGGGATGAGGGGAGGTTGGTAAATAGAGGTCACGTAAGTAAATGAGAGCGAGCAGAGCCAGAGTCAAGGGACGAGCCGGGGTCGGTAAACAGAGAGGTCACGTAAGTACAAGGGAGCGAGCAGAGCCTAAGTCAGGGGATGAGGGAAGGTTGGTAAACAGAGAGGTCACGTAAGTACAAGGGAGTGAGCAGAGCCGGAGTCAGGGGATGAGCTGGGGTCGATAAACAGAGAGGTCACGTGAGTACAAGGGAGCGAGTAGAGCCGAAGTCAGGGGGATGAGGGGAGGTTGGTAAACAGAGAGGTCACGTAAGTACAAGGGAGCGAGCAGAGCCGAAGTCAGGGGATGAGGGGAGGTTGGTAAACAGAGAGGTCACGTAAGTACAAGGGAGCGAGCAAAGCTGGAGTCAGGGGACGAGCCGGGGTCGGTAAACAGAGAGGTCATGTAAGTACAAGGGAGCGAGCAGAGTCGGAGTCAGGGGATGAGCCGGGGTCGATAAACAGAGAGGTCACGTGAGTACAAGGGAGCGAGCAGAGCTGAAGTCAGGGGATGACCCGGGGTCAGTAAACAGAGAGGTCACATAAGTACAAGGGAGCAAACAGAGCCGGAGTCAGGGGACGAGCTGGGCTCGATAAACAGAGAGGTCATGTAAGTACAAGGGAGCGAGCAGAGCTGGAGTCAGGGGACGAGCCGTGGTCGGTAAACAGAGAGGTCATGTAAGTACAAGGGAGCGAGCAGAGCCGGAGTCAGGGGACGAGCCAGGGTCAGTAAACAGAGAGGTCACGTAAGTACAAGGGAGCGAGCAGAGCCGGAGTCAGGGGATGAGCCGAGGTCAGGGAGTCAGTGAATAAAGTCAGTAGGTAAGGAGACGGGAGGTGAATAGCGGAACAAGGTAGCGGGACAAGATCCGGTCGGACACTTACAGGAACCAGAGACGTGCACTGCAAAACAGGAACTATCACTGGCGGTGTTCTGGGTGAAACAGCTCCCATATAAAGTGGAGCAATTACCCGGAACAAGGCTCCAAAGAACAGACCCCTCCCACAATACACAGGACTTGACCAGGAACCAGGGAAAAATATGAGGCCCAGCAGAGGCACTTCAGGAGAACAGAATCATGACAGCTGGCACCTGCACCAAAGGCGAGTACAGCTACAACTTCATATGGGGAAAATATGGTGATTGAAAAATGAGTGCCGAAGTGGTAGATAACCCCTTTAAAGGGGTTCTCCAAGTTGCAGTCATCATGTTGTAGAGAAGGAAAAGTTGAATAGACTGACACGGACTGACAGAATGGAGAAGGGGGAGAAACTTGTATTTTTCTCTCCAAATTTGAGAAAAATGGATCTCACTCTGCTCAGAATCTGATTAGTACAATTGGTCCATTGTTCTCAATTGTAGGAAATGCGGTCGTGTAAATGCAACCTCAGAGGGATTGTGTCATCACAAAATGGCCTGTTTTTAAATACTTTTTTGTGTGTTAAATATACTTTTTTGATTTGGCATCGGTTTATTCATATCACAACAATCTTTATTACACTGTGCAGAATTATTAGGCAAGTTGTATTTTACAGGATTTTTTTTATCATTAATCAACTATGTTCTCAATCAACCCAAAAGACTCATAAATATCAAAGCTTAATATTTTTGGCAGTTGGAGGTTTTTTTTTAGATTTGGCTATCTTAGGAGGATATCTGTTTGTGCAGGTAACTATTACTGTGCAGAATTATTAGGCAACTTAATAAAAACCAAATATATTCCCATCTCACTTGTTTATTTTCACCAGGTAAACCAATATAACTGCACAAAATTTAGAAATCAACATTTCTGACATGCAAAAACAAAACCCCAAAAAATTAGTGGGCAATATAGCCATCTTTCTTTCTGATGACACTCAGCAGCCGACCATCCATAGATTCTGTCATTGCTTGATCTGTTTATGATCAACATTGCGTGCAGCAGCCACCACAGCCTCCAGACACTGCTCCCAGAGGTGGACTGTTTTCCCTCCTTGTAGATCTCACATTTTATGAGGGACCACAGGTTTTCTATGGGATTCAGATCAGGAGAACAAGGGGGCCATGTCATTATGTTTTCAGCTTGTAGACCTTCCCTGGTCAGCCACGCTGTGGAGTAGTTGGATGCATGTGATGGAGCTTGTCCTGCATGAAAATCATGTTTTTCTTGATCAATACTGACTTCTTCCTGTACCACTGCTTGAAGAAGTTGTCTTCCAGAAACTGGCAGTAGGTCTGGGAGTTGTACTTCACTCCATCCTCAACCCAAAAAGGTCCCACAAGTTCATCTTTGATGATCCCAGCCCATACCAGTACCCCACCTCCACCTTGCTGGCATCTGAGTCGGAGTGGAGCTCTCTGCCCTTTACTGATCCAGCCTCTGGCCCATCCATGTGGCCCATCAAGAGTCACTCTCATTTCATGAGTCCATAAAACCTTTGAAAAATCAGTCTTAAGATATTTCTTGGCCGAGTCTTGACGTTTTATCTTCTTGTTCAAAGGTGGTGGTTTTTCAGCCTTCCTTACCTTGGCCTGTCCCTGAGTATGGCACACCTTGTGCTTTCTGATACTCCAGTAACGTTGCAGCTCTGAAATATGGCCAAACTGGTGGCAAATGGCATCTTGGCAGCTTCACGCTTGATTTTTCTCAATTCATGGGTAGCTATTTTGCGCCTTTTTTGCCCAACACGTTTCTTGTGACCCTGTTGGCTATTTGCCATGAAATGCTTGATTGTTCGGTGATCACGCTTCAAAAGTTTGGCAATTTCAAGACTGCTGCATGCCTCTGCAAGACATCTCACGATTTTGGACTTTTCAGAGCCCGTCACATCTCTCTTCTGACTCATTTTGCCAAAGGAAAGGAAGTTGCCTAATAATTAAGCACACCTTATATAGGGTGTTGATGTCATTACACCGCACCCCTCCTCATTACAGAGATGCACATCCCCTGATTTACTTAATCCACACTGACCTCAGTGGCTTTTTAGACATGTCTCTACAATTTTGCACTCATATCTACAGTTGACAGAAGTTTACATACACTATCTATCTAAAGACACATCTGCAGGTTTTTCCCTCTGCTCTCTATAAAGACACATCTGCAGGTTTTTCCCTCTGCTCTCTATAAAGACACATCTGCAGGTTTTTCCCTCCGCTCTCTATAAAGACTCATCTGCAGATTTTTCCCTCCGCTCTCTATACAGACACATCTGCAGGTTTTTCCCTCTGCTCTCTATACAGACACATCTGCAGGTTTTTCCCCTCCGTTCTCTTTAAAGACCCATCTGCAGGTTTTTCCTTCGCTCTTTATAAAGACACATCTGCAGGCTTTTTCTTCCGCTCTATATAGAAAAGCCTGCAGATGTGTCTTTATAGAGAGCGAGGGAAAAACCTGCAGATGTGTCTTTATAGACAGCGGAGAGAAACACTTGCAGATGTGTCTTTATAGAGTGCGAAGGGGAAACCTGCAGATGTGTCTGTATTGAGAGCAGTGGGAAAAACCTGCAGATGTGTCTTTATAGAGAGCGGAGAGAAAAACTTGCAGATGCGTCTTTATAGAGAGCGGAAGGAAAAACCTGCAGATGTGTCTGTATAGAGAGCGGAGGGGAAAACCTACAGATGTGTCTTTATAGAAAGCAGAGGGAAAAACCTGCAGATGTGTCTTTATAGAGAGCGTAGGGAAAAACCTGCAGATGTGTCTTTATAGAAAGTGGAGGGAAAGATGGTGCCTGGAGTGGCGAAGGGTCTTCTGACCCAAACGTGACAGCCTCATAAACATATATGAGGCTATTGAGCTCAGGTTGTGAGAATCGTGGTCAGTCCGGGCATCACTGTACATGGACAGTGTTTCATGAAAATCCAAAATCGCCCTTTAATCCAGCTGATCATCTCATGTTTTTCCTGAGTTTTTTCCTAATTGCGCAGACAGTGCGGTATAGATTCTGGCTCCATTTCTATAGTATATAATGTACCTGTCATAATATGCTCCCTGGAAGGAGCGAGCGGAGGACAGAGCATTGTTATGACGCTGCAATCTGTCCCATCTCACTTAGTAATTAAACAAATCTATTATTAGGATTTACAATGGAATTGTTCTTCTCCCTGTCAGGATCAGCCGTAGTAAAGTCTCAGCTGAAAGACCCCCATGGAACTTTTTTTTTTCACTTTTTTTCTACTTAGAAATAATGTTAGGAAGGGTATTTGCACCCAACCAAATTTTCAGGAGGATTCCGCTTAAGAAACTTTTCAGAAAATGCTCAAAAGAATGAACATATGCATTTCTATGAAAAAATGACTTGCTTTGCTTATCTTCAGGCCTTCAATTGTCTTTTAACCACTTCAAGTTTCTAAAAATGCAAAAAAGTCAAAAGAAGTGAAATCCATTCTTCTAGCATTTTTTTCTCCGAAGAACTTAATTTATACAAGACAATTGGGAAAGTTGAAACGATACCCGGCATCTTTTGGAGCGTTTTGCCATTGTTTTTGTTTTTTTTGTTTGTTTTTGTTTTTTTATTATTTAATACAATAAAAAAATTAGACCCCCCCCAAAAGACCACAAAAACATTGAAAACCAACAAATTACTGCTTTGTACTGAGAAACGTGCACATTTCAAAAAGTTAGATCATTTATAATTTGTAGACCTTTTTCCGAATTTTTCCAGCTATTCCTTCTCATGGTGCCTAAAATGTCCCAATGTGCGTCTCTGTGTGATCCAGTGATATGTCATGAGTGGCGTCATCAGGGTGTTTCATGAATCGTTCTGCTAAGCTCACCCTAGTGCGGGGGAAGTTACGTACAAAAAAACCTCCCGCTTGATATAATGTAAATACAGGCATTTCGAGATGCACGAAGCAAATAATTACTTCCTAAGGTCCCGATTCCTCTGCTTAGGGCATATTGGATGCAATGAGTGACTATTTTCTGTATTATGGACTAAGGGGTACTTTGCACGTTGTGACATCGCTACTGCGATATCGTCAGGGTCAAATCGAAAGTGACGCACATCCGGCGCCGGTAACAACGTCGCAACGTGTAAAGCCTAGATGTGCCGATAAAGGATCACAAAAGCGTTGTAAATCGGTGATCTGTGTAGCGTCGGTCATTTTCAGAATGTTGCACCAATAGGAGATACGATGTTGTTCCTCGTTCCTGCGGCAGCGCACATCGCTGTGTATGAAGCCGCAGGAGCAAGGAATATCTCCTTACCTGCCTCCATCGGCAATGCGGAAAGAAGAGGGTGGGCGGGATGTTTATGTCCCGCTCATCTCTGCCCCTCCGCTTCTATTGGCCGGCTGCCGTGTGACGTCGCTGTGACGCCGCACGACCCGCTCTCTTAGGAAGGAGGCGGGTCGCCGGCCAGAGCAACGTCGCAGGGCGGGTAAGTCCGTGTGAAGCTGCCGTAGCAATAATGTTCGCTATGGCAGCTATCACAAGATATCACATGTACGACGGGGGCGGGGACTATCGCGCTCGGCATCGCTAGCATCGGCTAGCAATGTCGCAGCGTGCAGAGTACCCCTTAGACCATGCTGAGCTGTTCTTGTGTTGAATGGCAGCTCAAGGTGAGGGGACGTGCTGGGTTTCTTCACGTGTTCCTTGTTTGCTGAGATTGCCCAGCTCTTTAGTTGAGCAGCTAATCCCAGAACACTGCCAGTTGTAGCATTCTGCTCAGTGGTGCCTAGCCAATCTCCATTCTGACCTATTGCTGCCAGACCTTGGACCTCAACCAATGTTCTGTTTGTCTTGTCCCTTTGCTCTGGTATTCTGCTTTGGACCATGACCAGACTACGCCTCTGTTTATCCACTTTATCCTTGATGTGCTCTCCTGGTATCTTACCCCGGAACGCGTGACTACTCTGCCCCACAAATTATCCATCTAGTGACAAGCGTCACACCTAAAGAGCCATTTCGGCTTTTGGTGACCAGGATGACTCATGTTATAAAATAATGTAGGTAAGAAATCAATCCAAAAAGCTCCAGCAGCCGGTCCCAAGAGCTGCTTATAAAATGCTCCAGTGATACGAAGACTGCAGGTAAAGACGATGACAATACGTCATAAAAAGGATGTCAGTGACAGAAGAAGGACATGTAAATCTACTTTTGAGACACATTATACAGCACTTCTGAGAACAAACTGTTTCTTAAATGGTTTGACAGTAAAGAGCTTCAGCTGGAATTATACTGAGCATAAGCATTTATAAAACCTATGTAAAATGCCGTTGTGTTCAACAGTGTTAAATGACGACTGCGTGACAGTGTAGAGCATTGTGGAATTGCAAGTCAAACCTAACATCTAATATATAAAGCTGAGTGTGTGTGTGTGTGTGTGTGTGTGTGTGTATGTCCGCTAAAGGAATCCGCACCGTTGCATGTACAATCACGACATTTTCCACAAACACCCCATTTGACTCAGGGAACGTTATAGACTATGTTTTGAGGGGAAATTTTAACCCTGTGCTTTACAGTTATTCGACAAAAAACCTGCCTCCATTAAAGTCAATGGAGCTGGGAGTCACAATGCAGCCAGAACTTCAGAAGAATGTTAGCGTGTCACAATGCAGCCAGGGAAAGAAAACAGACAGACTCAGACAGTGACAGACAGATAAAGAGACAGCTAGACAGGGAAAGAGACAGAAAGGGAAAGAGACAGAAAGGGAAATATACAGACAAAGACAGACAATGAAAGATACAGACAGGGAAAGAGACAGACAGACACAGATAGACACAGACAAAGAGACAGACAGGGAAAGAGATAAAGACACAGACAGGGAAAGAGACAGACAGGGAAAGAGACAGACAGGGAAAGAGACAGACAGGGAAAGAGACAGACAGGGAAAGAGACAGACAGGGAAAGAGACAGACAGGGAAAGAGACAGACAAGGAAAGAGACAGACAAGCAGGGAAAGAAATAGAGAGACAGGGAACACGATAGACAGATAGGGAAAGAGACAGACAGACACAGACTGAGAGAAACAGACAGAAAGGGAGACAGACAGAGACAGACACAGAGAGACAGTTACTATCCCAGACAATGCCGGGTACTACAGCTAGTATTACATAAAGAAAAAATTGCAAACCTAAAACTCTTAATACTGTGTTCATTTGAAGATCAGTCTAGATAATTTTATCCCTTGGAAGCTGTGACATTTTACATTAAATGGACTCTGTCAGCTGTTTTTTGCTATTTAATCTAGGAGCAGCATAATATATGGCACATAAGCCTGATTCCTGGCTGTGTTCTGTAGTTTTCATTGCAATATTTAATCAGAAGGATATTATCACTACAAAACTAGGTGTCAAATTCACAGCAGTAGAGCTGATCTTTGTAGCTCCACCCCCATCACTGATTGGCAGCTTGCTGACAATGTACACATGAAGCAGCCAATCATTTGTGTGGGTGGGGTTATACGCAGCTCAACATTCTAACCACTGTTACATCTACAACAGATAAAATAGGGATTCTATCCAAATTGCAATAAGCAGTCCAGTAAGTGGTAGTACCATGGTCTGTGCCTCAATATCTTTCTACTTTGATTCCTTTTAAAGTTGCATTCTTATGACTTTTACATTATGTTCTCTAACATAGAGATTTTTATTACATTTTATAATACATTTTTGAGATTAGTTCAAGGATGTACTATCCACAGTGACAGATTCTTTAGGATTTAGAGGGACGGAAAGGATTGTCTTACTGTACTAACCAGATCAGGTCATGAAGAGATTTCCCATATGTAGAAAAGCAGTGAAATGCTCTCTGCAGCTAGATATCAGTACTTAAAGGGAACCTGTCACCAGTTTTTCTGCCTATAAGCTGCGGCCACCACCAGTGGGCTCTTATATACAGTATTCTAACATCTATATATATAATTGCCTTATTCTGTCTGTCTGTCTGTCTGTCTTGCTCCAAAATTCTGTTGTTACCGCGACAAGCGTCTCATTGGCAGCTCGTCTCGGCTCCGCCCCCCCGCACGGATTGCCGCTCGCCCAGGCTCCGCCCCCCACACGGATTGGCCTCTTGCCCCGGCCCCCTGCACGCATTGGCAACTCGGTCACGCCCCGCTCTCCTCACGCATTGCACGCTCGCCCTGGCCCCGCCCCCCACACGCATTCCCCGACTCCTAGGTGAGTGCTGTACCCCCGGGAGCCCACACCAGCGTACGCCGGCAACCCAGCCGACACATACCCTTGCATTGCTGGGGTTGCCGGCGTACGCTGGTAACCATGGTACACATCGGGTAATATTGTGTAGCATGGTTACCAGCGTACACAGTAAGCGCATCAAGGTCCTGCAGCGGCAGAACACACACACACGCACACACATAATAACAGACACACACACACACACATCAGATCACACTCACTCTCACACACACATCAGATCGCATCCACACACTCACAACATCCAGTGATATCGCTTGCTTCTTGGCGGCGATACTGTGCGTGCAGTGACCATCCAGGACCTGCTGGAGGATCACATAGCCGAAAGCATGTGGTATCTCCGGCTGTTGTGAGTGTGAGCGCGTATGTGCGATATCGTCAATGTGTGTGTGCGTGTATGCGATCGTGTGTGTGCGTGTATGTGATCGTGTGTGTGCGTGTATGCGATCGGATGTGTGCGTGTATGCGATCGGATGTGTGCGTGTATGCGATCGGATGTGTGCGTGTATGCGATCGGATGTGTGCGTGTCGGCAGAAGGCAGAGGAGCACTGCATGCAGCACAGCTGCTGGGACCGCCCACCGAAGGGCACAGGCAGAAGTGGGGTGTGAGTGTATGTGATCAGATGTGAGCGTGTATACTGTCTGATGTGTGGCTGTGGAGCACGATGGGGGTGCACAGCATGGGGGATGGAGCACGATGGGGAGTGCGCAGCATGGGGGATGGAGCACGATGGGGAGTGCGCAGCATGGGGGATGGAGCACGATGGGGAGTGCGCAGCATGGGGGACGGAGCACGATGGGGAGTGCGCAGCATGGGGGACGGAGCACGATGGGGAGTGCGCAGCATGGGGGATGGAGCACGATGGGGAGTGCGCAGCATGGGGGATGGAGCACGATGGGGGGTGCGCAGCATGGGGGATGGAGCACGATGGGAGGTGCGAAGCATGGGGGATGGAGCACGATGGGGAGTGCGCAGCATGGGGGATGGAGCACGATGGGGAGTGCGCAGCATGGGGGATGGAGCACGATGGGGGATGCGCAGCATGGGGGATGGAGCACGATGGGGGGTGCCCAGCATGGGGGATGGAGCACGATGGGGAGTGCGCAGCATGGGGGATGGAGCACGATGGGGAGTGCGCAGCATGGGGGACGGAGCACGATGGGGAGTGCGCAGCATGGGGGATGGAGCACGATGGGGAGTGCGCAGCATGGGGGATGGAGCACGATGGGGGGTGCGCAGCATGGGGGATGGAGCACGATGGGGGGTGCGAAGCATGGGGGATGGAGCACGATGGGGAGTGCACAGCATGGGGGATGGAGCACGATGGGGAGTGCGCAGCATGGGGGATGGAGCACGATGGAGGGTGCGCAGCATGGGGGATGGAGCACGATGGAGGGTGCGCAGCATGGGGGATGGAGCACGATGGGGTGGTGCGCAGCATGGGGGATGGAGCATGATGGGGGGTGCGCAGCATGGGGGATGGAGCATGATGGGGGAATGCGCAGCATGGGGGATGGAGCACGATGGGGGGTGCGCAGCATGGGGGATGGAGCATGATGGGGGGTGCGCAGCATGGGGGATGGAGCACGATGGGGGGTGCGCAGCATGGGGAATGGAGCACGATGGGTGTGCACACCTCCCCCCAAAACACACACACACTGCCACACGCGCACCGCACAACACACCACACACACACTGGGAACCACAAACACCGCCCTACACAGACACCCACACACACAGACAACGCCGCACACACACAACACCCAACACACAAACACCGCAGCATACACAAATATACGCACATACCGCGCAAAACACACACATTGCTCAAAACATACCTCCCCCCAAAACACACACACGCACCCCACACCCACACAAACCGCGCAACACACACAGCACCACACACAGACAACACTGCAGACACACAGCGCTCCACAAACAACACAACACACACACAGCACTCCACACAAACAACACCGCTCTCACACCCCCCCACCCAGACAACACCCAGAACATTTACAGCCCCTACACAAACACTTGGCAACTACACACAACAACATCTATATATATATATAACAAAAATCATACATTAACTACACAATAAATTCTAGAATACCCGATGAGTTAGAATCGGGCCACCTTCTAGTACTGTATATAAGAGCCCAGGCCGCTGTGTAGAACATAAAAAACACTTTATAATACTTACCTAACAGTAGGCATCTCCGTTCTCCGGTGCCGGCGCCTCCTCTTTCGGCCATCTTCGTCCTCCTTCTGAAGCCTGTGCACATGACACGTCCTACGTCATACACACTCGCCGGTCCCACACAGGCGCATTACAATGCTTTGATCTGCCCTACTCAGGGTAGATCAAAGTGTGCTGAGGACCTCAATGACGGTGAGTGTGGATGACATAGGATGCGTCATGCACCACGGCTACAGAAGAAGGACGACAAATATGACTTAAAAAGGCGGCGCCGGCACCGGACAACGGAGACGCCCATCTGACTAGAATCCACCACAGCGCGACCGTTAGGTGAGTATTATAAAGTGATTTTTATGTTTTACACAGCAGCCTGGGCTCTTATATACGGTATGTTAGAATGCTGTATATAATGAGCCACTGGTGGTGGTCTCAGCTTATAGGCAAAAAAAAATGGTGACATTAAAGTTAAAGTCATTACCGCTAATCAGTAATTTAAAGATTTCAACTTCAATGTAGATTTCTAACCTCCTCATCATTATGAGAAGCTTCGTTTTCAGAGGTTCTAACATGAACCATTTGCAAAACGTTCAAGAGGGTATAAGGAGGCAGCAGGACTGGTCCTGAATGGGAGTATGGTGTCACCAAGGTGGCAAGGTTCAGTGATGTCGGACATAGAAAAGTAGGTTCCAGCATACATAGTGCTGAGAAGTGTTTTTAATGGACCCATATTTGAGATATGGGTTAAGGAATGGCAACTAGATTTGGGTGGGACTGGCTATTCTCGTACCTCCAGTTCAAGGATTTAGAATGTGTAATAAAAAGGGATTTCACCTGTCTCATTTACTGTCTGGAGTAAAGATAAAAACTAGGGATGATTGAATACCTCAAATATTTGGCTTCGCGAATATTTTGCAAATGGGTCGCCGCTATGCAAATATTCGATGCGAAATGTAAGTCTATGGGAAGCCCGAATAGTTCCTAATAGTTGTTATTCAGGTTTCTCATAGACTTACATTGCGCATCGAATATTCGCGAATAGTCGAATAGCGGCGACCTATTTGGCAAATATTTGCCAAGCCGAATATTTGAGGTATTCGATCATCCCTAATAGAAACACTTCTTGAATTTAGGAAAGGAAAGTGAGAAGACTTGGGATTCTGTGCAGACCTTGGTGGAGACCTTTTGAAATTGGGTAAATGTGTTGCTGGATGGCCTGTTTTGTTTGCTATACCCTTGTGCCCGAGAGAAGGCTGTTTTCTCTTCATTTGTTGGCGATTTTCGGACTGCAATAAATCTTTCTGTTTTGCACCAAGCAAAGCTGATGTACTCATGTCGCGGGCGGGGAGGGCGCTGCGCTCACCCACTGCTCATGGACTTCCTCACATGTGTATAGTACGCATGGCCCCCGAACAAAGACAAGCTAAGAATGTGCCCACTGTCTTTATCAAACTGGCTCAATCCATGTCCCCTCCCCTTTTGATGGCCTCACAGGGGTGTACTGCCCCACCCCTGTCTTGAGTCTAAAATAATATCCCAAAGTGATTATTGGCCATAACTTTGCCTGGGAATGTCGTAGGCGGACGACAATGCTTTTATATTTACAGATATGATTTTATCTTCCCAATGATAGGACACATGATTAGTCTGCTGGTGCCCCACTGGCCAATATCAAGTTTGGGATACCTACAGAGGTCCCACACCTATATCAAATATGTGCTAGAATTGTCAGCATGCCTGGATGCGATATTTCTGCTTGACAGGAAGCACGGCTCACGAGATAGGAAGCATGGCTCACGAGATATTAAACATTTATTCCTGGTGCCTGTCTGTCTCAGGTGTACAGGATGCCCCTAATTAGTTTGTAACTTCTTCAACAGCATCACAGAGGGGGGTCTTCCTACCCTTTTGTGTTCTCAAGGCCTAAACAGCTCACCTAATTTCCATATCATAGGAGATTGCTTTTTGGTCACACCACTGCTAACAGACAATTTCATCAAGTTAATTAGCATACTGATTGAAGCCTCCTTAGGCCTCACATACCTTGACAAGATGGTGGTTATAGGAATATGGCTTAATAGCTCAGAATATATTCCTATTTCCTCACACCTCCCTCCTTTAGAGGGCGCTAGGGGGCAGCACATTCCTGGGCTCCCCCTCGCGCACCCCTCTGTGACCTTTCCTTATCGGGACTGCCCGTCGGCATTACCATGGTCACGGCCCTTTGTGGCGAATGGTGAAGTTGTATTGCTGGAGTGCAACCCTCCGCAAGCCTCCATTGCAACAACCTCCCATTCGTCCCGAAGACAGTGTGTAACCAGCTAAGGGGATTGTGGTCTGTCTCCACGATGAAGCGGCGCCCGTATAGGTAGGGTTGCAGACGCTGCAGAGCCCACACTATGGCTAGGCATTCCTTTTCCATCGTGGAGTAGGCCACTTCCCTCGGCAACAGCTTCCTGCTCAGATGCAAGACAGGGTG
Organism: Anomaloglossus baeobatrachus; assembly: GCF_048569485.1. Classification (NCBI taxonomy): domain Eukaryota; kingdom Metazoa; phylum Chordata; class Amphibia; order Anura; family Aromobatidae; genus Anomaloglossus; species Anomaloglossus baeobatrachus. The sequence continues at coordinate 124,731,816 of NC_134364.1, forward strand.
CTCATGGCTCGCAGAGTCCACCTGGCTGAGCACCGTACCGAGGCCGAAGTCACTGGTGTCGGTTTGTACTACAAACGTCCACGTGAGGTCGGCTGCCTGTAGTACTGGTGAGCTGGACAGGGCAGTCTTGAGGGCCCAGAAGGCTGTCTCGCAGTCCACTGTCCAATTGACTGCGGAGGGCAGCTTCTTCTTGGTGAGGTCTGTCAGGAGCTTCGTCAGGCGACTATAGTGTGGAACAAACCTCCTATAGTACCCGGCGTTCCCCAAGAAGGACATCACCTGTTTCTTGGTCCTGGGGGTGGGCCAGGATGTGATGGCCTCCACTTTCCCAGACTCTGGCTTCAGAGCTCCCCCGCCTACCTGGTGACCCAGGTAGAGGACCTCACTCATGGCCAGGTGACACTTCCCCGGCTTGATGGTCAAACCTGCCTGGTTTATCCGCCTAAGCACCTGGGCTAGATGCTTTAGGTGATCCTCCCAGGTGGGACTGAAGATGCGATGTCATCCAGGTACGCGGCCGTGTATCCTTTAAGTCCCTTGAGCAGAGTGTTGACCATCCGCTAGAAAGTGGCAGGGGCATTCTTCATTCCAACCGTGGACTCATAAAATCCAAATGGGGTAATAAAGGCAGAGCATTCCCTGGCCTCGCGAGTCAGGGGGATCTGCCAATATCCCCGGCTCAGATCCATGATGGTCAGGTACTGAGCCCCGGCCAACTGATTGAGCAGGTCATCGATGCGTGGCATTGGGTACGCATCCGCGACCGTGACAGCATTGAGTCTCCTGTATTCCATGCAGAACCGAGTGGTTCGGTCCTTCTTAGGGACGAGGACTACAGGCGAGGCCCAAGCGCTGTTGGATGCCTGGATCACCCCCAGCTTCAGCATCTCGTCAATCTCCTGATGCATGTGCTGCTGCACCTCCAGGGAGACCCGATATGCTGAACACCAGATCGGGGGATGATCCCCAGTGTCCACGTGATGGACGGCCAACTCAGTCCGTCCGGGCCGGTTGGAAAACAACTCCTGGAAGGGGTGTAGGGTGGCCCACAGCTGGGACCGTTGGTCCTTCAAAAGCTCGTGGCCAACCTCCACATCCTCAATGGATCCACCTGCCCTAACCTGGCCTAGCATATCCAATAGGGTTTCAGCCTCTCCTTCTTCGGGCAGGTTGCACACGGGGAGTGCACATGCCTCCCGCTCATGATGTGAATTCATCATGTTCACATGGAAGGCCTTCCACCTTCCACGGGCAGGGTCCAGGGTGACCAGGTATGTTACAGGGTTGAGCTGCTGGTACACGAGGTATGGGCCTTCCCAGGCTGCCTGAAGCTTATCCTGTGGTATGGGGACCAGTACCCACACCCTTTGACCCACTGGGTAGGTCCTCTCACAAGCATTCTGGTCGTACCAATGCTTCTGATCGGCCTGGGTTTGAGCCATATTGTCGTGCACCAGCTGTGTCAAGGCCTGCATTTTTTCCCGGAAGCGCACGACATACTCGATGACTGACACTCCAGGGGTGGCCAAATCCCCTTCCCAAACCTCTTTCACCAGAGCCAGGGGGCCCCGCACACGTCGCCCGTACAGGAGCTCAAAAGGCGAGAATCCCGTTGAGGCCTGTGGAACCTCCCGATAAGCAAATAACAGGTGGGAGAGATACCGCTCCCAGTCACGCCCATGGGAGTCGACCAACATCTTAAGCATCTGCTTTAAGGTGCCATTGAACCGCTCGCACAGGCCATTAGTCTGTGGGTGGTACGGGCTGGTCACCAGATGTTGCACCTGGATTTGCTTACAGAGGGACTCCATCAGCTGCGACATGAATTGGGTCCCCCAGTCAGTGACCATTTCCTGGGGAAAACCCATTTGGGAGAAAATCTCCAGCAATGCGGTGGCCACCTTGTCGGCTCGAATGGATGACAAGGCTACCGCTTCAGGGTACCGGGTGGCATAATCTACTACCGTGAGTATGAAGCGTTTCCCGAAGCTGCTGGGGATGGCCAGCGGGCCGACCAGATCCACAGCCACCCTCTTGAAAGGCTCATCAATGATGGGAAAAGATCCCAGTGGGGCTTTGGGGCGTGGCCCCACCTTCCCCACTCTCTGACAGGTGTCACACGAACGGCAGTAGGCAACCACATCGGCCCCAATCTTTGGCCAGTAGAAATGCTGGGTTAACCTGGCCTTGGTCTTAGCAATCCCTAGGTGTCCGGCCATCGGAATCTCATGTGCAATCCGCAACAACTCCGTCCGGAATAGATAGGGTACCACCAATTGTCGGTCCCTAGGCCACGCTTCTGGTGAACCCTGCTGGACCGTGACTCGGTACAGCCGCCCTTGGTCCCAGACCACTAGCTCCAGGTCCGAGTCTGAGGGAGGCTGTGCTGCCTGCTCCTTAAGAGCTTTCAGGCTGTTGTCAGCTTCTAATGCTGCCTGAAACCCCTGACTAGATGTGGCCAGAATCGACGAGACTGTCACATCTTCGGTCAGTACCCCGGGACCTGTAACCTGGCCTCCGCCGGACTTGGCTACCACTTGGTCAAAAGGGGAAGAGCTATCAGACCTTCGGGAGGCCCCTTGGGTTCCAGCACTCCCACTGCGGATGACAGCAGCCACGGCCGCTGTTACCGTGGGTCATGCCTGCTTCTACTCCGTTCCTGACCAAGTCGCCGGTTCAGGCAGACCTACCTGGCTTCCTGACACCCCAGTTGGGGGGGAACCCTGCACCGAGATCTCACCTGGGAGCACTTCTGCTCCTGGGCCAGCCTCAATCTCACCTGCCTGTCCCCCCCCCCCTGCAGCAACAGAACCCCACTGTGAAATCTCTGGGGACCCCGCATTTGCTGTGGTAGCCCCCACCTCACGCACTGGCTCTCTCCCTGCAGTATCCTGCTCTCTGCTTATCCCTCCAGAGGGCAACAGATCCCAGCTCACTGGCTGATCACTTGTAAATGCATTGTTGTCACACCTTTCTCTGACCCCCTCCCCTCCTGTCACACCCGTAGCTGTGTGTGTGTCAGTATAAGCAGAAGACCCAGAGCTCACTCCCTCCTCCCTTACATCATGTACAGATAACACACCAACATCGCCAGGTGGTATGTCAGTACTGGCTGAAAGATCAGCCCTTGGGGATTCGGGGGCCTCAAACTGGGAGGTTGTCCGCCCCAAATCTGTCCCAAGTAACACTTTTGCGGGAATCCTATCAGTTATTCCCACTTCTCTCACCCCTCGTCCTGTGCCCCAATCCAAATAAACCTTGGCGACGGGCAGCGCCGGTTCAATGCCTCCAACCCCGGAGACAGCGAGGGTTTTTCCAGGTACCAAGTCTTGGGGGGAAACCAACTCGGGCAGTACCAGAGTCATCTCAGCGGCGGTGTCTCGCAGTCCCATGGTCATAGACCGGCCAACTGACGGGTTGGAAGTTGTCAAGGGACCTACCACCAGTCTCACCCACACACATCACCGTGGGCGGCCTTTGGGACGGGGAAAGGGCCCGGGCCGGGGCCTTGGGGAGCTGAGGGCACATGGCCTTGAAGTGTCCAGTTTGGTTGCACTGGTGGCACCGTTTTGGTTCTGCCACTGGCCTGGAGAGGGGAGTCGAGGGGGACACCCCCTGCAGTCTAGGGGCCGGGGGGGCAGTCGCAGGATTCATCTTACCCCCTCTTCAGGTGCTGCTGGTGGCTGCTCTCTTGGCCTCCGGGGCCTGATTGTTGGTGTAGTCATCCACCAAGGCAGCTGTAGCAGTGGACCCCTTTGGCTTCTGGTCTCAGATGAACTGACGGAGATCCTCAGGGTAGTTCCACAAGAGTTGTTCCGTGATGAACAAATCCAGGATCTCCGGTCCGGTGGTAAGCTGCAGGCCTTGGGACCAGTGATCGGCAGCTCTGGCAAGGGCCCGCCGGTGGTCAGCCCAGGTGTCCTTTGGTCCCTTCTGCAGGCTCCGGAACTTCTTGCGGTAGGACTTCGGAGTAAGGTTGTACTGTTGGATCAGGGCCTGCTTGATGGTGTCATAGCCCTGATCTGCCTCAGCAGGCAAGTCCCCAAGGATATCCAGGGCCTTGCCCTTTAAACGGGGGGTCAGGTACTTGGCCCACTGGTCCTTGTCGAGATGGTGCTGCAGGCAAGTCCGTTCAAAAGCCGTCAGAAGAGAGTCCAAGTCTCCATCCTTCTCCAGCACTGGGAAGTCCTCAACACGGACCTTTGGGAGCTTGGTGTCTCGATGGTCACGAGTAGATGGTGAGGGCTGGAGCTGAGCTAGCTGAAGCTGGTGGTCATGCTCTGCCTGTCGCTCCGCAGCCTCACGCTCTGCCTGTCGCTCCACAGCCTCACGCGCTGCCTGTTGCTTCGCAGCCTCACGCGCTGCCAGACGCCCATGCTCTGCCATGAGCATCTTGTAGGTGTTCTCGTCTCCAGCTGTATGACTGGCCACAGCAGCTTGAAGGAGGGCCTCCGAACCTCTCAGGCTGGAGGGATGGGCAAGTGGTGATCTGCGGCATGCTGCAGAGCCACGTGATGAGCGACCCGCTGCAGGGTGGAGGACTGGAATCTGGCTCCCTGAGGACCTTTGGGTGGGCTCCTCCTCGCCTTGTCCATAAATTGCCAGGTTGTGCGATGTCCTCTGCAGAGCTGTTATCACTCGTCGGGCTCCTGGAGGACTCGTGGACAACCTCCTCATCGCGGCCCGCAGTTCCGTCCTCCACCTCTTCGGCTCCTGCCATAGCATTGGCCAGTTCTTTAGCTTTGCTCCTGGTGCTCTCAGCCATTCTTACAGACTTTGGTCACTGACACAGAACTGCCACCTGATGCACCCACACACCTTACAGTATCTGCACTCTGACACTATAGTGTTGAGCTGGTCTTAAGACCCCAGCAGCCACAGCTGCTACTGGCAGTCTTTAGTGTCTGGGAGTATGGGTCTCACACAAACACACACTGTTATCTCGATCCCACCGCTGGCCACCAATATGTTATGACACGGGAGGTAGGAAGTGGAAGTTACAGCCCCCTTTCCACCACCCGACAGACCGAGCACGTGACGCGCTCTCTAGCGCCTCTCTTATAGTCAGGCCAATTATGGAATTGCCCAACAATAAGCAAGGAGGCCGCTATTCTACTATGCCGATGATTGAAGGGCTCCCGGTGAGAATAAGATATATATTCCCCTGATCTCTGCGAACGGAATATATTTAAACCTCCCCCAGATCTCACTGGTTGCCCCACAATGATCCTTGGCATAAACTCGCTGCCACCAATCGATTACGATAACTATTACGCCGAGCACACAGACGTGAGATTCAGAATCGAGATAACAGAACAGCCCAAGATTAAATTATATATTTTAATCGGCCTAAGGCACACTAGACACTACAATATATACAATATGGAATTTACAGAATATATATATATATATATAGGTCAGAGTACATTTACAGGTAAGTTATGGATCACAAGCAGGCATACAGATCAAGCAGTTACCTTATGCGTCTGGCCACAGGGGGGGGCGCCGTTCGACCAGGGTTTCATGGACTTCCTCACATGTGTATAGTACACATGGCCCCTGAGCAAAGACAAGCCAAGAATGTTCCCACTGTCTTTATCAAACTGGCTCAATCCATGTCCCCTCCCCTTTTGGTGACCTCGCAGGGGTGTACTGCCCCACCCCTGTCTTGAGTCTAAGATAATATCCCAAAGTGATTATTGGCCATAACTTTGCCTGGGAATGTCGTAGGCGGACGACAATGCTTTTATATTTACAGTTATGATTTTATCTTCCCATTGATAGGACACATGATTAGTCTGCTGGTGCCCCATTGGCCAATATCAAGTTTGGGATACCTACATAGGTCCCACACCTATATCAAATATGTGCTAGAATTGTCAGCATGCTTGGATGCGATATTTCTGCTTGACATCTTTATAGGAAGCACGGCTCACGAGATATTAAACATTTATTCCTGGTGCCTGTCTGTCTCAGGTGTACAGGATGCCCCTAATTAGTTTGTAACCTTCTACAGCGTCACAGATGGGGGTCTTCCTTCCCTTTTGTGTTCTCAAGACAAGCTCACCTAATTTCCATATCATAGGAGATTGCCTTTTGGTCACACCACTGCTAACAGACAATTTCTTCAAGTTAATTAGCATAATTACTTGAAGCCTCCTTAGGCCTCACGTACCTTGACAAGATGGTGGCTATAGGAATATGGCTTAATAGCTCAGAATATATCCCTATTTCCTCACAATAAGTATCCAGAATGCCTCTCTGTGCTATTAGAGGGTGGTTGCACATCAGGTTACTGCAGCTGGCAATCTGATTGCAGATATGTGAACTTGCTCACCTCATATATGGAACATAATCTGTAATATTAGCTAAAGTTTGGCATTGAAAAAAAACACACAAACATTAGCAAAAAGCAAAAAGTTTGCAATACATTTCTCATAATACAGCTGAAAGCTGCTGTGACTTATGGAGCGGCAGTATCTCAGCTGCACCACGGCCACGCACCTGCCATGCCCTCACCGATCCCGGCACTTCAGCCTTGTATTTTTATCTTTAAGCATAATGAAACAATTAGTGTAGATATCAGTGACCATTTTATTCTGAGGACCCTTGAGATCCATGGAATGTTCTCTGCTGAGAGCTTCACTATGTAAATCACTTATCGAGATATTCTTCCAGCCAGACATTAATTAACTCCGCAATTATACCTTCAGCAATTAAGCTGTGGATGGTATATACATAAAGAGGAGAATGCCGAAATGAAAAATTACTCTCCAGATGATTATGTCTTAAGTCGGGGTAATAAATGTCACCCGACGAGCACTTGGGAATGTGATGAATATTTTCAAGGACTTTGCAGCCTATGAACTGCGCTTTTAATGTAACGCATCTTACGGTTTTCTTTTAGGGCAATATAAAGAGTAACAATTATTTAATAGCACAAAGCCATTCTCACATCCTCCGGAATATCATTCATTGATTAGAGGCTTATATGTACAGGTCACACATACAGTAGCTACAATATGTAAATTAATTGATAAATTATTCACTCATTAATTAACACCCCTAAACAATTTTCCATTATTTCGTTGCTTTTTTTTGCTCCCCTTCTTCTGAGAGCTGTCACTTTATTATTTTTCAGTCAATCTTGCCATATGAGGGCTAGTTTTTTGTGAGATGAGTGGTATTTTTAAATGAAACTGAGTTTTACCATGTAGAGTACTTCAAAACAACAAAAAAATTTCAAGTGCACAATACAGTGGCATGAAAAGGTTTGGGCACCCCTAGTCAAAATTACTGTTAAGCGGGCTTTACACACTGCGATATCGCCTGAATTTTGTCGTTGGGGTCACGGTTTTGGTGACGCACTTCCGCAATCGTTAGCGATATAGCTTTGTGTAACAGCGTTCAGCGATGTAAAATCGTCGCAAAAGCGTGATTTATCGCTAATCGGCTACACGGGTCCTAATTCCCAAAAATCGTTACTTCAGCAGTAACGAGGTTGTTCCTCGTTCCTGAGGCATCACACATCGCTGCGTGTGACGCCGCAGGAGCGAGGAACGTCTCCCTACCTGCCTCCCGGCCGCTATGCGGAAGGAAGGAGGTGGGCGGGATGTTACGTCCCGCTCATCTCCGCCCCTCCGCTGCGATTGGGCGGCGGTTCAGTGACGTCGCTGTGACGCCGCACGGACCGCCCCCTTAGAAAGGAGGCGGTTCGCCGGTCACAGCGACGTCGCCGGACAGGTAAGTATGTGTGACGGCTCTGGGCGATGTTGTGCGGCACGGGCAGCGATATGCCCATGTCGCGCAACAGATGGGGGCGGGTACGCACACTAGCGATATCGGGACCGATATCGCAGTGTGTAAAGTAGCCTTTACTGTGAACAGCTAAGAAAGTTGAAGATGAAAAGATCTCTGAAAGGCATGAAGTTAATGATGACACCTTTCCTTTGTATTTTAGGGGAATATACAGTCATATGAAAAAGTTTGTGCACCCCTATTAATGTTAACCTTTTTTCTTTATAACAATTTGGGTTTCTGCTATTTCAGTTTCATATATCTAATAACTGATGGACTGAGTAATATTTCTGGATTGAAATGAGGTTTATTGTTCTAACAGAAAATGTGCAATCCACATTTAAACAAAATTTGACCAGTGCAAAAGTATGGGCACCTCAACATAAAAGTGACATTAATATTTTGTAGATCCTCCTTTTGCAGAAATCACAGCCTCTAGTGGCTTCCTGTAGCTTTTAATGAGTTCCTGGATCCTGGATGAAGGTAGATTTGACCATTCCTGTTTACAAAACAATTCCAGTTCAGTTAAGTTTGATGGTCGCCGAGCATGGACAGCCGCTTCACATCATCCCACAGATGTTCAATGATATTCAGGTCTGGAGACTGGGATGGCCATTCCAGAACATTGTAATAGTTCCTCTGCATGAATGCCTGAGTAGATTTGGAGCGGTGTTTTGGATCATTGTCTTGCTGAAATATCCATCCCCTGCGTAACGTCAACTTCGTCACTGATTCTTGCACATTATTGTCAAGAATCTGCTGATACTGAGTTGAATCCATGCGACCCTCAACTTTAACAAGATTCCCGGTGCCGGCATTGGCCACACAGCCCCAAAGCATGATGGAACCTCCACCAAATTTTACTGTGGGTAGCAAGTGCTTTTCTTGGAATGGCGTGTTTTTTTGCCTCCATGCATAACGCCTTTTTGTATGACCAAACAACTAAATCTTTGTTTCATCAGTCCACAGGACCTCCTTCCAAAATGTAACTGGCTTGTCCAAATGTGCTTTTGCATACCTCAGGCGACTCTGTTTGTGGCGTGCTTGCAGAAACGGCTTCTTTCGCATCACTCTCCCATACAGCTTCTCCTTGTGCAAAGTGTGCTGTATTGTTGACCGATGCACATTGACACCATCTGCAGCAAGATGATGTTGCAGGTCTTTGGAGGTGGTCTGTGGATTGTCCTTGACTGTTCTCACCATTCTTCTTCTCTGCCTTTCTGATATTTTTCATGGCCTGCCACTTCTGGGCGTAACAAGAACTGTACCTGTGTTCTTCCATTTCCTTACTATGTTCCTCACAGTGGAAACTGACAGTTTAAATCTCTGAGACAACTTTTTGTATCCTTCCCCTGAACAACTATGTTGAATAATTTTTGTTTTCAGATCATTTGAGAGTTGTTTTGAGGAGCCCATGATGCCACTCTTCATAGGAGATTCAAAAAGGAGAACAACTTGCAAGTGGCCATCTTAAATACCTTTTCTCATGATTGGATACACCTGCCTATGAAGTTCAAATGAAGCTCAATGAGGTTACAAAACCAATTTAGTGCTTTAGTAAGTCAGTAAAAAGTAGTTAGAAGTGTTCAAATCAAGAAATTGATAAGGGTGCCCATACTTTTGCACCGGTCAAATTTTGTTTAAATGCGGATTGCACATTTTCTGTTAGTACAATAAACCTCATTTCAATCCAGAAATATTACTCAGTCCTTCAGTTATTAGATATATGAAACTGAAATAGCAAAAACCCAAATTGTTATAAAGAAAAAAGGTTAACATTAATAGGTGTGCCCAATATGACTGTATATGTATATATATATATATATATATATATATATATATATATATATATATATATATATATATATATTCATGTTTTGCATTTTTAAATTAACAAAAATGGAAAATGGGTTGATTCCAAAGTTTGTGCACCCTACACAGTTAATACCTAGTAGCACCCCCTTTGGCAAGTATCATAGCTTATAAACGCTTTTTGTAGCCAACCAAGAGTGTTTGAATTCTTATTTGAGAGATTTTCATCCATTCTTACTTGGAAAAGTCTTCCAGTTCTGTGAGATTCCTGAGTCGTCTTGCATGCACTGCTCTTTTGAGGCTTAGCCACAGATTTTCAATGCTGTTCAGATCAGGGGCCATTGTAAAGCCTTCAGCTTGCACCTTTTGAGGTCGTCTATTATGGATTTTCACATGTGTTTAGGATAGTATCCATTTGTGGAAGCCATCCTCTTTTCAACTTCAGCTTTTTTACATATAGCGTTATGTTTGCATCAAGAATTAGTTGAAATTTCATTGAATCCATTTTTTCTTCTACTCATAAAATGTTCTCCATGCCATTGGCTGCAGTAGAACCCCACCACATGATTGATCCACCCCCATGGTTATTGGTTGATGAGATACTCTTTTCTTGAAATTCTGTGTCCTTTTTTCACCACATCAATCATTGTGGCCAAAGAGTTGTTTTTTAACCTCATCGCTTCACAGGACTTGTTTCCAAAATACATCATCTTCTTTAGATGTTCTTTTGCTTACTTATGATGCTGAATTTTATGGTAAAAATGCAGGAGAGGTTTTCTTCTGATGACTCTTCCATGAAGGCCATATTTGTGCAGATGTCTCTGAACAGTAGAACAATGTACCACAACTCCAGAGTCTACTAAATCTTCCTGAAGGTCTTTTGCAGTCAATCAGGGGTTCTGATTTGCCTCTCTAGCAATCCTACGAGCAGCTCTCACAGAAATTTTGCTTGGTTTTCCAGACCTTATCTTGACCTCTACTCTTCCTCGTAACTGACATTTCTTAATTACATTTCAAACTGAGGAAAGGGCAACTTGAAAATACTTCTTCTTATAGCTTTCTCCTGCTTTGTGGGCCTCCACCATTTTCATTTTCAGAGTGCTAGGCAGCTGCTTAGAAGAAGCCATGGCTGCTGATTTTTGGCACAAGGTTAAAGGAGGCTTGGTTTTTATAAAGCTATGAAATTTGCATCACCTGGCATTTCCTAATGATGATAGTGAACAAGCTATAATCCTAACAGGCTAAAAAAGGTCTGAAATCTTGGTCAAAGTTATCTGAGCACAAAAATCTCCAAGGGTGCCCAAACTTTTGCATCGGCCCATTTTCCTTTTTGTAATTTTTAAAATGTAAAAAGATGAAAATACTTTTTTTTTTTTGCTTAAAATGCAAAGGAAATGTGTGATCTTTAACTTTATGCCATTTAGAGATCATTTCATCTTCAACTTGCTTAACTCTTCACAATAACACTAATTTTGACCAGGGGTACTCAAACTTTTACATGCCACTGTAATTGCAAAAAAACATGATTGCACGATTGCTTTGGTGGTATTTTATTCACAGTGTCCACTATGGTAAAACTGATGTGTCGTGTGATGCCTCAGGTCAGTACGAGTTCACACATATCAACCATAAATAGGTTTACATTTAACTAAGGGGTTGAAAAAAATGAGAAATTTGTCCCAAAAAAGGGTGATTTGAAGTTTTAGGGTTTTTTACATTTTAAAACGTTTTTTACTTTTTTTCATTTATTTTACTAGTCCCCCTAGGGGATTATAAGAATTAGCAGTCTGATCGCTTGTGCATTTCTTTAGATCACAGCTGCACAACTCAGATCAGCAGAAATGCTCTACTGGCTGTAACAGGAACTACATCATGATAGCAACAGGAGTCATCACATGACCCTGTGCTACCATGGCAACCATCGTCTCCCTGTGATCACGTCTCAGGGCCTCCGATGGCGGCGGGTAAGTGCGCGTTACCCGCTGCAGTGCTTTTAATCTAGCTGACACATTTTGGCAACATGATCTAAGGGGATAACAGGCGCAGGTGTATTGCAGATCCACTTGCGCCTGCGAGGCACAAATGTCTGCTGTACAAATCAGCAGACATGTGCGGGACTCACCACCGGCTCCCCGCAGCAGACTGTGGTGATTTCTTGGACAAGAGCCATGATGTACCCTGTACCTCCAATGTTGGTAAGAGGTTAATTTTTGATGACACTCGGCTGTTCACAGTGCCAGCACTGTGCAGAAGTGATTAGTTGCGGATCTGCACAGCACAACTCTGTCAACTCCACAGTGGTCACAGCTGTAAACTGCAAAACTTCCCCTATTTGAAATAATAGGGGAGAACCCCAGGGAATTCATAGAACCGGAATTATGGTACATGTGTCACCACCACTTCATCCATTCCTCTGGACAAAATGAGGTTATATTAATCTTATCAAAATGAACACAGTGGTGAGTCAATTCTGTGCATAGCACTCTATTTATTTAGACCACTTTAAGACCCCTATTCCTGGAATTGGAAAGTGTCCCATTGGCTGAACCACCATTGTCTCTCTGGATAAGTGATCACTATGCTTAGTTGTAACCCCCTTATGGACAGGTCCTTCAACATTTCTGTACAAGTGCTTATTACCTGAAGTGAGTACCGAGTTTCCACTCAATGAAATAGAAAATGTGACTTAAAGCCTAATTTACCAGTAATGTCAGATATAATCTGCTTTATTGAAAAGATCATTATTTCAGCTGTACACTGTCTGGATACATTGCAAGGTGGAATGCTGAACCTTCCCAATAACAGGTTTATTAATGCTTCTTCTCACAGCTTTAATTAACAGCTGAATAGTTCTTCAGATACTTTATTATCGGCACCTGCAATCTGTCACGGTTACACTGTTCATGGAAACCTGGCAGCTGTTCATAGAGCATCCACAGACAGGCTTCACTCTTTAAAATCTGTTCAGGTATCTGGACTTACACAGGGGTCCCTGGGCTGAAGCTTCAGAGGAAGCTGCTGACCGGTGGAGCAAGCTGGAGGCAAGAAAGGTCGCCAAGCAGGATCCAGGCCAAGAGGTCATGGAAGGAAAATAGAAAATCAAGCTGATGGTTAAAATTCAAGCTGAGGTCAGAAAAATATCAGGAAGACAACACAAGAGATAGGACTAGAGGTATGACCGTGGAAGTCAGAGAATAGGGGGATTTTGTAGCAGATAGTCCTTGACAGGCTCAGAAAGAAGTAATCAAACTCGTACAACTAACTCCATAGCTCTCTGATCTAGCGGCACTATAAGCCCCAAGAATAAAACATGATTGATGCAGTCATGTATCACCCAAACAGAGGGAACAGGAACCAACACAGATATTGCACAATGTACTCCATTATAACATGAGTAAGGGCCCTTTCACACTGCGTTATTACCTGTGTTCACTGGTCCCTTCGGAGCTTCCATCCGAACCCCCCGTAAAACAGCTTTCGGACGCATATGCCGACGGGCTCATTGACTATAACGGTGCAGATGGAGTCACTGTGTGCTCTGTCGTCCACTATTTTCGGACGTATACACTTTCTGCAGGCGGACACCCAGAAGTAGTAGACTGCGTCTGGGTGTCCGCCTGCAAAAAGCGTATACGCCCGAAAATAGTGCAAGACAGGGCACATTGTGACGCCATCTGCACCATGATAGTAAAGGGCCTCGTCGTCGCATGCATCCGAATCTCATTTTGCTGGGGGTTCGGACAGAAGCTCCGACAGGGCCAGTGAACGCAGGTAATAATGCAGTGTGAAAGCGGCCCTATAGTTGGCTAACGTGTCCATCAGTTTTGGGTTAGTGTAAAAATTACTGGAGAGTTACGCTATAATGAGTGTGCAATGAGATTTTTATATTTATTTACAGCCATAGTTAATTTATAGTGTTCCTGAAAGTAATCAGTTCTAATATGAAGGACTGTCGCTATTTTCTGTAGGTGCATTACAAAAACATAATTAGTGTCTGATGAACATTATAGCTGCCTTATTAATGGTGTACAGTAAATGCCAGGAAATAGATGATTTCTGTACTATAGATTACGTGGTAGAAATGAGCAAACCATTTCGCCTGAACATGGTCAATATTTATTGCCGTAATCACAATATTTCTTGGCAACTAGATGGGAGACTGGTGAGAAGCCTCCTACCTACCGGCCTCATCCCCACCTCCTTTCCGAAGTAGCAAGTGTAGCACCCAGGGATATGGGGTACTCGGTCCCGGAAAGAGTCTCTATTGGGAATGTCACGGTGGTAGCCATTACCCGGTTCCGTGCCCTGGGCCCTTTTTGTAAAGGGGCTATTTACAGGGGAGAATAAGATAATGTTCACTTGTGACGCCACTTGCGGTGTTGCAGTTAAGTGTAGGGAGCTGCCGCTGCAGAATATCTCTACTGGGGCTGGTGGTATTGGCAGCTAGTATGGTAGACCCTCTGCTAGTAGGGTTTTGCCCCAGAGGATATATAGTGTAGTGGGCGTCAGAAGAAGGTAGTCCACACAGAGGTTTAGTGCAACTGGTTTACTCACTGCTGGTAGATGTTAACTGGTTGCCCGAGGCCGACTGGTTTCGCCTCCAGGTCCCCTTCGTCCCAGTGCCAGTCTGGTTCTCTGGTACCTTCTTCCCCTGCACCTGTCTCTGGTAAGTGGGTCCCCATGGTATGGAACAACTGGTGGTCCCCGTTCTGTGGTTTGTCCACTTCTGTCCACCTGACGGTAGCGTAAAACCCCGTAGGGTTGGAGTCTTTGGTCCTGTCCCCGTTTCTCTCATTGCTATTGAGTCTTTGGATTCTTAGGGTCAGCAAGGTCCTTGATGGTCCCCTTTGCTGTGCAGGTGTTAACAGGTCGGCTTGGAGCTCTTTCCTGTCCTAGGGTTCTGTATCCCGCTGGTGCTTAGTTCCGGGAGTACTCCACCAGCAACCACTCTACCAGGTCACCAATAACCCGCGTCAGACCGTCTCCTCACGTCCACCTCTTCACTCTACACACTACTCACTTCAACTTCCACAGTCTACCCCTCCCACCTGGTCAACTAGTGGACTGAATTGGCTCAACCTCTAGGTGGCCATCTATTGGTCCGACCCTAGGTGGGTACCATTGTATGGGTGATTTGTTGGGGCAAAACTGGGATTACCTGGGTTTTTGGTTTTACCGGCACTGGATCTCCAGGTCCCTAAGAGGGTAAACCCTGCATCCTTGTGGGGATGCAGAACCTTGTAGCACCCTGATGGCTTCAGGGGCGCTACATAAGCACAGGGTGCCACATGTATATGTGCCACCCCGCGTCAGGAGCCGGGCTGCTCGGATGCAGATCCACGGTGGCTCGAGGGACGTCCGGACCCGGGGGTCGTGCGGCTACTCGAATTGAAGAAGGCTATGTACAGGGGATAGTATGGAAAGTTCGTGACGCCACCTGTGGTGTGTGGTAAGGGTGAAGTACCACCGCTGCGGCTGGGACTAGCCGGTAGCGATGATGTGGGCAGCCAGGTCTTTAACCCCTCCACGGGTAGGGGGGATGCCCCGGGTGATGATGTTGGGGAGGTGCCGTCAGGCCAGTAAGGGTTAATTGCGTACTCACTCAGTCCAATAATGCTGACGCTGACAAGCGTGGTAAACCAAAGTTCTTGATGCCACTGCAGCAAGGAGGGAGCACGCCTGGATCCCGTGCCCATTAGTGTTGCTTGTTAGCCTGTGACCTTGACCTTGGCACCTTTTTCTACAGTTGGTCCCTTTCAGCTTGAAACTAAAACAGGTCGCGCTCACCATATGGCTAACAGAGTGAGCTTGCTCTCAGGGTTCACGTTTGGGATTTTCTGGACTGTGTATTGGGAAAGTCCTATCCCCCTCGTTGCGCTAGTACCCCGATTTTAGGACGGGTGTAGAACGGATCTTGAAGGCTCTGTCCTCGTCGGGCGAATTACCAGGACGCCTGAAGCTACTTCCTGGCCTAGGGTCCAGGTACCTTGTCGTACCCTGGCCCCTGCCTGGTGATGGCACAAGGCTGCCGGCTGTCCTCCTCGACAGTCCATGCCCCTTGTCACGATCCCCTGCGACTGGGGTCCAGCTCCTACGAGACCCAGATCAACGTCTGCCACCTAGTAAACAAGGAGCCCAGCTCCTGACCTCTCCACAACTCAACTACTGTCTCCTAACACTCCTGACCGCCCATTAACCAACCTCCCAAGTGGCCAGCCCTATTCCCTTCAGGCTAGTCACTGGTGTGTCTGGTGGGTGTGGTGCAGAGTGTTTCTAGGATTTTGATTAGATTGTTCTTCGCAACACCAAAGGTCAGGGACCCGTAACCGACCCGTAACCAAGGAGGAGGTGGATAGTGTGCAGAAGGGCAGATTGCACAATACCCTGTGACGATCTGATAGGCCAGGGCGTCACATTCCCCCTTGGTTAAACGTAGCTCGTCACCGAGCTACAGGACAACAGAGGTTTATTATTTTTGTTCAAAACTGTAGAAAAGGTAGAAAAAGGGGTTAACATTTTTATTAACATGTTCATCCCACACAGGGGAGGCACTTTTCTTAAACGTTACTAAACCTTTTTAATGAGTTCATATCTGAACGATGGAATGCCACCAGTTTTAATGGTAGCGGAGACTCAGCCTGCTCCGTTACAGACTCTACCCACGACATTCCAGTCCAATGTCCCGGATCCCAATAACCCGCCACCCAAACAAACCTGATCCCTGGATACCTGCTCCCGGCTCCATCGTAATCGGCTTCAGTATCTGGACAAGGTTAAGGTCCCGGGTGTGGTATTAGAAGACAGGAGGTGCAACTATGTACAATACATGAGTTTGTGTTGGTCATGCCAGTTCTGTGACTGTGATCCATGTTTACTTATATATAAAATGTAACGGAGTCCATGTACAAGGTGTATACACTTTATACAATTTTTCTAGCAAATCTGGTTGTTTTCACTCTGTTCATTAAAACTGGTCAATTAGGCACTTACTAAGGGGTTCTTTACACGTTGCGACATCACAAGCATCGGCTAGCGATGCCGAGTGCGATAGTACTGCTTCTTCTGCTTCGCGTGCTTTCATGAGGAAGATGGCGTTTTGGCGCGAAAAGATGGCGGAATTGGCGGGAAAGGGAATCTTGATTCGCGGTTTTCGGCTCTAAGGCGCACGTCACCCAGGTAACTGGGTCCTGCTCGTATCCTGTTCGTGACGCCAGGAAATTCAAGGTGTGCCGCCCCAGCATCAGCAGCCGGGCTGCTCGGATCCGGATCCGCGGTGGCTCGAGGGATCTCCGGACCCGGGGGGTCATGCGGCCACTCAAATTGAAGGGGGGGTTATGTACAGGGGATGGTATGGACAGTTCGTGACGCCATCCGTGGTGTGTGGTAAGGGTAAAGTACCTCCGCTGCGGCTGGGAGTACACGGTGGTGATGGTGTGGGCAGCCAGGTGTTTAACCTCTCCACAGGTAGGGGAGATGCCCTGGGGCTCGGTGATTATGTCGGGGAGGTGCCATCGGGTCAGTAAGGGTTAATTGCGTACTCACTCAGTCCAATAACGTTAACGTTGACAACCGTGGTAAACCAAAGTTCTTGATGCCACTGCAGGAGGGAGGGAGCACGCCTGGATCTGACTCGCCCACCCCAGGGCTGTGGGACACCCGGTGCCGGGCCGGACTAGTCCGGAGGTAGTCAGTGGTGGCTGGGCCCGGCTCCGTGGCCCTGGTGGGTGTCAGTTAAATATGTGGCTTGCTGAATAAAGGTTGTGTTCGTGACGCCACCTGTGGTATGCGGCTATTAAGCCGCCGCTGCTGTGTGAGGCCACCGGGATGATGTTATGGCAGCAATGGTGGTACTGCTCCCCACAGGTGGAGCAATGCCCGGGGCACAGTTGGTGCTTGTGAATGTCTATGCAGCTGTAATAACAGAGACCACTCCAAGGGTGCAGTTCAAGTTCTTTACTCACAGTTCTTGTCAGAGCTCTGTAGGACCCCTTGGACGGCTGGGACCACTGTCAGGGACCTCCGCCGTTTCTGGGTGATTCAGAGAGTAAAAGCCGGTGCCCTTCTCTTAGTGTCTCTTTCTTCTGCTGTCTTCCTTAGCCTTGCCTTTGTTAGGATAAACCTGGCTTGGCCTCCACTACAGCCTCCAGGCTGGGGGGTCACCTGTCGGCTGATTACCCCTTTTCTGGAAGTCTGCTATGGGTTCTGGCCCTGGGAGCTTACAACGTCCCTGGGCCTCGGTTTGTACTGTTTGGAGATGATTTTGCACTCCTCCAGTCTCTAGGGACCGTCCCCTGTCGCAGCTTGATCCCTCCACCGATGTTACTGTGGAACAGGCCACCGTAGCCTACAACTACCCGTGGCGCCTCTAGGCCCTCTCCGTGGTACCTCTAGGACTGCCCGTGGTACCTCTAGGACTACCCGTGGCCCTGCGACTCCTTCTGTCTTCTACGTGGTGTCACCTGGACCTCTGGGTCCCAGGGTCTTCACCAGGAAGCGTCTCCTTCTGGTTCTCTGCTCCTGTCTGACTTGGAGCTTTCTTTCCTTCTTTCTTTCTTGTCTCCTCCTTGCCTGCCTCCAGCAGGCCTCCTCCTCCCTCCTTTCTCTCGTTCTTCTTCTCCAACTACATGCTCACTCTGTCACTCCCTGAGGTAGACTCAAACTAACTTGACCTTCCTTTCTGTGTCTGCTCTCAGATGGCTCCTCCCACCTCCCCAGTTGCTAAGCTACCACCCTATGGGAGCAGGGATGGGTCTTACGGCCCCTCTCAGCATGCAGCATGGGAGGGTTGCCTGCCACTTTCCCTGGTCCCAGTATGTACCTAACAATGGGTGTGTCAGACTTCCGGGATTTCCAGTTCTCTTTTGAAAGAGCTTGCCCTCGGTTAACATGGAGTTTTCTGTTCTGTTGCCCTACTTCCTGTCCAGCTGTTTAAAAGGCCGCCTCTAAGCTTAGTCCAGTGCCTGAGTATACTGCTTGCTGTGTACTCCTGCTTTGCTGCTCTTGGTTCCTGATTGACATTTTGGATCCTCCCGAAAAACAACCGACACCGACTTTGGACTTCACTCGGACTCATCAAGCTGTGCCCGGACTCCGTGTGCCGTCTTTGGTCAGCACTTCTGCCCTGTTCCTTCCGGTTCGTAACCACTATGGACTCTCATCTTGTGCGGACATTTTTGGACTATACCTCTGGCCCTTTGTGTCCCGGCTGCTGCGCATTTAGGCCTTCTGGGGTGATTGCCAGACAGTCCCTGTATAGGGGTTCGCTCTTGGTGGTCTCCCTGGGGGAGTCCGGTGCGTGGCCCCGGGAATTCCCTTCGCTCCGATCCTGGAAGGTATTTCCGGTGTTTATTGTTCTACTGTGTTTTGTTCCGTTTATGTACATATCGTTGGTTACCTGTTATAAACATTTCTGCACCAAGAACTCGTCTCTGATTGTCATTGCCCTAACGCAATCGAAATCCTCAGTACATACAATAGTATTACATTATACTCAGGCCAAAAAAGGATTTCGCTGGGGCAATGACTGAGACACGAGTAGATCAGCTTTTTTCCATGATTAACTCCTTGCAGCAGGAGATGGAGGCGGTGCAGACTAAACTTAGAGATGTGGAGGCACAGCTGGGCCATGATCACCAGGTACTGGGTCCGGCTATTCAGGATTTGCAAGTCAGAGTGGAGGCTCAGGAAGCCGTCCCCACTACGTCCGTATCAGCTGCCGGTATGCCTAGGTTACCCCCATTTCGTTTCAGTGGTGATCGTAGTCAGTTTCTTGGATTTGTTAACCAGTGTATACTGTTTTTTGATGTACATGCTGATTATTACCGTTCTGACCGGTCAAAAGTGTTATGTATAATCATGTTATTAACCTCACGAGCACTGGCTTGGGCTAATCCTATGATAGAGAATCGGGATATCCGTTTAAATCACCTGGATGACTTTCTGACCGCAATGGCGCAAATGTTTGATGATCCGAACCGCCGTGCTACCGCTGAATCGGCTCTCCTTTCCTTACGTCAGGGAAAGCGGTCTGTCGTTGAATACGCCACTGAGTTCAAGAGGTTAGTGGTAGACACTGACTGGGGAAACAATGCGTTATTGTCAGTTTTCAGAAAGGGTTTGTCCGGTACCATCAAGGACGAGTTAGCTCGTTCCGAATCTCCAGGGGATTTTGAACTGTTTCTCCAACACTGTGTGCGTATTGATACCCGCTTGACGGAACGTAGACAGGAAAAATGGGCAGCTGTAAACCGGGTAACCAACTTTGCGTTTCCTTCCAGAGAACCCGCTCTCAGGACGCCACGGGAGGCCGAGGACGTTCCTATGCAAGTGGACTCTCTGCAAAAGCGAGAGACCAACGAACGTCGTGAACACCGGCTCCGTGAGCGTTTGTGTTTCTATTGCGGTCAATCGGACCATTTCTTGATTGACTGCCCGAGACGTCCAAATCGCCCAAATAAGGTATTGGCAGCCATGGCAGAGTGTGACAACACGGACGCAGAGTCTGATATCTCTGAGGCAAGTGGACACCTGGATGCGGTATTTCCCTTGACTGTAATGTCAACATCACCTAAGGACTCAGAAGGGAAATACACCCATTGCTCGCTTCCCATTCAGATTCGGTGGGAGGGACAGTTAATACCTACATCTGCTATGATAGACTCTGGGGCAGGGGGTAATTTCATGGACTCTTCTTTTGCCAGGAAACACGGTATCCGGACTCAACAAAGATCCTCACCGGTTACCATGGAGACGGTAGACGGATCTCCGTTAGTTTCTGGACCAGTTGATCGGGAAACAGTACCCCTAGAATGTGTGATGAAGCCAGGTCAGCAGGAGACCCTTGTTTTCATGTTGATTTCTTCTCCCCATTTTCCGATTATTTTAGGAATTCCGTGGCTACGGTCTACAAATCCAGTCATCGATTGGGAGACTAAGGAAATATCCTTCCCACCGCAGAGTGGTCCGACCATTAGTCCAACTGTACCGGTTCCTTTAACACCGAATGTGGAGGGCACTGTACAGGTACCTGTTCTACCCCCGGTTTATCATGACTTCGCTGATATATGCGACAAAAGAAAAGCAGATCGGCTTCCCCCGCATAGACCGTATGATTGTCCCATAGACTTACTCCCAGGGGCGGAGATCCCGTTTGGTCATGTCTACCCGTTGGCGGCACCTGAGCTAGAAGCACTAAAGGATTACATCGATGAAAGTCTAGCCAAGGGATTTATTCGCCCTTCTACCTCACCAGCAGGGGCACCCATCTTTTTCGTGAAAAAGAAAGAGGGGACTCTGAGACCTTGTATTGACTACCGGGAACTAAATAAGATAACCATCCGGAACCGGTATCCGTTACCGTTGATTCCTGAGCTATTGGAGAGAGTCCAACAGGCAAAGATATTCACTAAATTGGATCTCCGTGGGGCATATAATCTACTCCGCATACGTCCTGGAGACGAGTGGAAGACAGCGTTCAGATGTCGGTATGGACACTATGAGTATCTAGTGATGCCTTTTGGACTTTGTAACGCTCCTGCGGCTTTCCAACACCTAGTCAACGATATTTTTAGGGATATAATGGACCAATTCATGGTGATTTACCTGGATGATATCTTGATCTTTTCTGATTCCCTACAGGAACACCAGGAGCACGTCAAGACAGTACTTACCCGTCTGAGGGATAACCACCTGTACATTAAACTGGAGAAGTGCGAATTCCATTGCTCACAAATACAATTTTTAGGATATGTCATCTCTCCTCAGGGACTGAACATGGAGTCTGGCAAGATACAAGCAATTCTAGACTGGCCGGAACCGGGAAACATCAAGGAGGTACAACGCTTTGTCGGTTTTGCCAACTTTTACCGACGCTTTATCCGTAACTTTTCAGAGATCGTCCGTCCCATCACTCTGTTAACCAAGAAAGGACAGAAGTTTGTGTGGTCCGCCCAGGCCCAGGAAGCTTTCAATCGTCTCAAGGTTTGTTTTACCTCAGCGCCAATACTAGTACACCCGAATCCCGCACTCCCCTTTATTGTGGAAGTCGACGCTTCCGATTATGCATTAGGGGCTATCCTTTCCCAAAGGACTGGGGACAAGAGTCTCTTGCATCCGTGTGCTTTCTTTTCTCGCCGGTTGTCCCCTGCAGAAAGGAACTATGACATTGCGGACAAGGAATTGTTGGCGATTATTTCAGCTTTTAAGGAATGGAGACACCACTTACAGGGAGCTGCGCAGCAAGTGATAGTACTCACAGATCATCGTAACCTGGAATTTCTTAAGTCTGCCAGGTGCCTGTCTCCACGGCAAGCCCGTTGGAGCTTATTCCTTAATCAATTCAATTTTATCGTTACATACCGTCCAGGTTCACGTAATGGGAAAGCCGATGCCTTGTCCCGAATCCACGCCATGGACTCCGTGCCTGGAACCCCGTCTCAGACCGTGTTATCAGATGCCAATTTCGTTGGAGTAATGCAGGACCAGGACTTGTGGAAGGACATCAAGCTGGCCTATGATGGTGACGTATTTCTTGCTGCCCCCCCGAATGATGTGACTCTTGTTCTTGGGAATGGTGTGTGGTTGAGAGAGCGACGTATTTATGTCCCGGAGGCCGTAAGACTTCGGGTTCTCAAGTTGGTCCATGACTCCGTGTTGGCTGGTCATAGGGGGGTACAGAAGACGCAGGAATTTCTGAGCCGTTTTTTCTGGTGGCCTACCTGTTTAAAGGATGTAAAAGACTATGTCCACTCTTGTGTGGTTTGTGCCCGGTGCAAGGTCCCTCGTGTGGCTCCTACGGGACTCCTCCAACCGTTACCCGTTCCATCTCGCCCTTGGGGATCCATCTCAATGGATTTTATTGTGGAGTTGCCAGTCTCAGGCGGTCACAATACCATTTTAGTGGTGGTGGATCGGTTGACAAAAGCTGCTCACTTTATTCCGTGTACCGGTCTTCCCTCAGCCGCAGAGACAGTGGATTTGGTTATCCAGAACATATTCCGATTGCATGGGGTACCAGATGAGATCATCTCTGACCGGGGCGTGCAGTTCACGTCCAAGTTCTGGAAGGGGTTTTGTTCGGCACTCCAGATTGATGTCTGTTTATCTTCTGCATACCATCCTCAGACAAATGGGCAAACCGAACGGACTAATCAAACCCTGGAACAGTACCTCCGATGTTATGTCAGCCATCTGCAGGACGATTGGTTGAAGATGCTTCCTTTGGCGGAGTTCTCGTATAACAACACTCAGAGCAGCTCCACTAAGGTAACGCCCTTTTTCGCTAACTTGGGTTACCATCCGAATGTTTTGCCTAGGTCACCGGTTGCGGTTTCGGTGCCAGCGGTGGAGGCCAGATTGACGGAGCTACGACAGAATCTGGAGGTTCTAAAGGACACTGTGGCTTCGGCTCAGGAGCGTTACAAAAGGTCGGCAGACACTCACCGGAAACAGGCACCCATGTATAAGGTAGGGGACTCGGTGTGGTTATCCACCAAAAACCTGAGATTGGGTGTTCCTTCGCAGAAGCTGGGACAGAAATTCATCGGTCCGTTTAAGATCACCGGGATCGTGAGCCCTGTGGCCTGTCGGCTGTGGTTGCCGCACCATTTAAAGGTACACCCGGTCTTTCATGTTTCTCTCCTCAAACCCGTTTCCCCTAATACGTTTCATGGTCGTGTTGTGCCTCCTCCTCCGCCTGTGATGGTTGACGGCGAGGAGCAGTTTGTGGTTGAGGACATTATTGACTCCCGGCTCCATCGTAATCGGCTTCAGTATCTGGTACGTTGGCAGGGGTACTCCCCCGAGGACGATTCCTGGGAACCCGTGGGTAACATTCGTGCGCCCCGGAAGGTTGCTCAGTTTCATCGGCGGTACCCGGACAAGCCAGGCCCTGATCCGTCCTGAGGCCGTTTCTGGGGGGGGGGAGTACTGTCAGACTTCCGGGATTTCCAGTTCTCTTTTGAAAGAGCTTGCCCTCGGTTAACATGGAGTTTTCTGTTCTGTTGCCCTACTTCCTGTCCAGCTGTTTAAAAGGCCGCCTCTAAGCTTAGTCCAGTGCCTGAGTATACTGCTTGCTGTGTACTCCTGCTTTGCTGCTCTTGGTTCCTGATTGACATTTTGGATCCTCCCGAAAAACAACCGACACCGACTTTGGACTTCACTCGGACTCATCAAGCTGTGCCCGGACTCCGTCTGCCGTCTTTGGTCAGCACTTCTGCCCTGTTCCTTCCGGTTCGTAACCACTCTGGACTCTCATCTCGTGCGGACATTTTTGGACTATACCTCTGGCCCTTTGTGTCCCGGCTGCTGCGCATTTAGGCCTTCTGGGGTGATTGCCAGACAGTCCCTGTATAGGGGTTCGCTCTTGGTGGTCTCCCTGGGGGAGTCCGGTGCGTGGCCCCGGGAATTCCCTTCGCTCCGATCCTGGAAGGTATTTCCGGTGTTTATTGTTCTACTGTGTTTTGTTCCGTTTATGTACATATCGTTGGTTACCTGTTATAAACATTTCTGCACCAAGAACTCGTCTCTGATTGTCATTGCCCTAACGCAATCGAAATCCTCAGTACATACAATAGTATTACAGGGTGTAGTGTGGATTTACCAGGGGACCGGAGTTCACTCTCTTCCTCTCCCAGAATGGGGCATCACACCGCTGGATGGGGTGCAATGACCTGTGGCGACGGAAGCCTCAGGGGCGCCACACTTCCCCACAGCAAATCCCAGCACGTCCTCGGGCTGAAAAACAACAAAAACATGTGGAAGAACTGCAAAACATTTTTGGTATGCAAAACATAAAACTATAAAACATTTCTTCCCTTTATGGGAGGCACAAATACTTTAACATTGCAACTTCTTATAAAGAAACTATGTGTGCACTTTCAGTTCATTGCACAGTTTGGGCACTTCCCTCATAATTCTGGTAGGGGGCACAACGGGTGCAACTATATACATTTTCGGCTACAACAAGTCCAGTAGCCCGGCAGTTCGTTTCTTTCACTCAAACAACAATGGGACAAAATCAACCAGCCATTAAGTCCAATGGCCTGGTTACATAAGACACATACACATTCACCGGGGCCCACATTCCAGTTCAGTGGCCCGGTAACACATAAACATGGGGGGTGACGTCTTCAAAAAGCATGAGGGGCAGTACAGCAGGAAAGGGTGTCATCTTCGAAAAGAATAAGGGGCAAAACACAAGGGACTTCTTCAAAAAGAATGAGGGGCAGACAGGGGCTATATACAGTTCAGCATCTCTTCATCTTCACTCTTACTCTTCATTGCTGGGGTCCTTGGGGTCCCTCTTTGGCAGGGCCCTGGGCAGCATGTAGGCCATGGAGATCCTGGTCTGCGTCTCCTGAGTGGCTGTCGCAGGACCTCTGCTCAGTTCTGTGGCCTGGGTCTGCCTTGAGGTGGTGCTGCTGCTAGGGGAGATGCTGCGCTCTTGCACTGTGCGGCGCCACTCTGGCTCTTCTGGGGCCGCTTCTTCCCGCAGGATATGTACATGCAGCGCGTACCATCCACGGTCCCCCATCAGCCGTGTATACTCCACCACATCACCCGGCTTGGCATCGCGCCCTGGGTGGCCTCTGGGCAGGTGCTCCTCGATGTCTCTTTGGGCCACAAACACGTCCTTGCCCAGACCGGGCTCCCGGATGAAGCCCCAGCCACCAGCTTGTCGGAAGTCCACTACTAGGCCCCGTCGCACTGGGCCCTCGGATCCCTTCAGGGCCTTCCTGACCTCTTCTTTGGAGGCCAGATTAGCGGCTTCTCGGGCCCTCCGTTTCTCCTCCCGGAGTTCCCGCTCCCTCCGGTACTCTACCACCAGCCTCCGGCACGTCAGCTCGCTGGCCAGGGGAGTTTCCTTGGGGAGCAGCGGCCGCTGCAGTCCCCTGCTTTCAATGGGCGCTGCGTCCCAACTCACTCCCGGGGATGCCATTCCCAGGAGGCTCACAGGGGGACTCGGCAGGGGGCCCGCTAGTTGTTCAGGGTTCACCCCACCCCAGGCTCCGTCTGCGGGGGTCTCAGGCAGGCCTCCGGTGCCCCACCGGGCGTCCGCGGGGTAGGCCGGGAAGGCCAGGGGGTCAGTGAAGGGGCTAAGCGGGGGCGCGTGGCGGGGCCCTGGGTCCGGACTGGACGGGGTTTCTGGTTGCTCACCCTGCTTCTGCTCCGCGGCATCCATCCACCGCTCCAGATCCTCCGGCACCCTCGGCGTTTCTTTCTGCCGGTCCGCCTCCACTTCCACACTACTCAGCCTCCGGGCCAGGACTCGCATTTCTTCTCTCAGCAGGTCCAGCTCAGGATCCACTCTTCCGGTCCCTGGTGCACCTTGCTGCAGCTCCTCCGCCATGCTTCCGACCTGGGGAATGCTGCCTGGGACACTGCTCGGGTTCTCGACCACGCCACTCGGCTGCTCCCTTTCCCTTCTCGGAGGCGGGGCCAGAGGCTGCACTAGCAACTGGCGCCAGACTGGCGCCCAGCCCATCACGGCCGGCACCGCTCCGCTTACTATCAGGTACATTTTCTTTATCTGCTGGTCTGGCATTTAGACTCTCTCTGCCAGCCGGCCAGCTTATCTGGTCGCCATTTCTTCTGCTTCCGCCTTCTATGGCGGGCACCGCTTCGCGCTCTTTTCTTGGACAAGGGGGCGGGGCTTCTCTTCGCGCCCTTTCTTCTTTCACGCCCCCCTTCTTCCCGCTCTCAGCAGCGCTAATGGCGGCGGTTTCTCGCTGTAATACACAGTCTATTTCACGATTCTTCAGGCGCACAGTACCCGGTGTGACCGGGCACGAAATCCTGTTCGTGACAACAAAATTGACTCGCCCACCCCAGGGCTGTGGGACACCCGGTGCCGGGCCGGACTAGTCCGGAGGTAGTCAGTGGTGGCTGGGCCCGGCTCCAAGAGCCCTGGTGGGTGTCAGTTAAATATGTGGCTTGCTGAATAAAGGTTGTGTTCGTGACGCCACCTGTGGTATGCGGCTATTAAGCCGCCGCTGCTGTGTGAGGCCACCGGGATGATGTTATGGCAGCAATGGTGGTACTGCTCCCCACAGGTGGAGCAATGCCCGGGGCACAGTTGGTGCTTGTGAATGTCTATGCAGCTGTAATAACAGAGACCACTCCAAGGGTGCAGTTCAAGTTCTTTACTCACAGTTCTTGTCAGAGCTCTGTAGGACCCCTTGGACGGCTGGGACCACTGTCAGGGACCTCCGCCGTTTCTGGGTGATTCAGAGAGTAAAAGCCGGTGCCCTTCTCTTAGTGTCTCTTTCTTCTGCTGTCTTCCTTAGCCTTGCCTTTGTTAGGATAAACCTGGCTTGGCCTCCACTACAGCCTCCAGGCTGGGGGGTCACCTGTCGGCTGATTACCCCTTTTCTGGAAGTCTGCTATGGGTTCTGGCCCTGGGAGCTTACAACGTCCCTGGGCCTCGGTTTGTACTGTTTGGAGATGATTTTGCACTCCTCCAGTCTCTAGGGACCGTCCCCTGTCGCAGCTTGATCCCTCCACCGATGTTACTGTGGAACAGGCCACCGTAGCCTACAACTACCCGTGGCGCCTCTAGGCCCTCTCCGTGGTACCTCTAGGACTGCCCGTGGTACCTCTAGGACTACCCGTGGCCCTGCGACTCCTTCTGTCTTCTACGTGGTGTCACCTGGACCTCTGGGTCCCAGGGTCTTCACCAGGAAGCGTCTCCTTCTGGTTCTCTGCTCCTGTCTGACTTGGAGCTTTCTTTCCTTCTTTCTTTCTTGTCTCCTCCTTGCCTGCCTCCAGCAGGCCTCCTCCTCCCTCCTTTCTCTCGTTCTTCTTCTCCAACTACATGCTCACTCTCTCACTCCCTGAGGTAGACTCAAACTAACTTGACCTTCCTTTCTGTGTCTGCTCTCAGATGGCTCCTCCCACCTCCCCAGTTGCTAAGCTACCACCCTATGGGAGCAGGGATGGGTCTTACGGCCCCTCTCAGCATGCAGCATGGGAGGGTTGCCTGCCACTTTCCCTGGTCCCAGTATGTACCTAACAATGGGTGTAGTGTGGATTTACCAGGGGACCGGAGTTCACTCTCTTCCTCTCCCAGAATGGGGCATCACACCGCTGGATGGGGTGCAATGACCTGTGGCGACGGAAGCCTCAGGGGCGCCACAGATCCCGTGCCCATTGGTGTTGCTTTTTAGCCTGTGACCTTGACCTTGGCACCTCTTTCTACAGTTGGTCCCTTTCAGCTTGAAACTAAAACGGGTCCCGCTCATCCATATGGCTAATGGAGTGAGCTTGCTCTCAGGGTTCACGCTTGGGATTTTCTGGATTATGCAGTGGGAAAGTCCTATCCCCCTCCTTGCGCTAGTACCCTGATTTTGGAGCGGGTGGAGAAAGGATCTTGAAGGCTCTGTCCTCGTCGGGTGAATTACCAGGACGCCTGAAGCTACTTCCTGGCCTAGGGTCCACGTACCCAGTCATGCCCTGGCCCCTGCCCGGTGATGGTGTGACGCCCTGGCCGAGCTAGGTAGTCACAGATAGGCCCCTACATTACACCGTTCCCTCACATTCAGCACAGGTAGCAACATAAATGATATGCGTAGAGGAACAGTTAATAAACAAATTAATGATAAAATTCTCATCTTGGTTCCTTACAATAAATGTAACATTGTGCATAAACTTGCAGAGGCCACATCGGCTGGATCCACATCTATAAGAACCCAACACACTGAGCCAGGATTTATTACTTTTTCTGGAAGTGTACATGCTGGGTGTGACCAGGTTGAATCGGGCCCATTCCATCACTGAGAACAGAAGGCGGAGCAGTCTCCCTGAGGATTACTCTAAATCCCCGGTATCCATGAACCGTGTTACTTTTTCCACCCCATTCAGCGCGGAGGTTTTTCAAATAAAACGCATCATTCAACGTTTCATCCCCCTTTTAAAGCAAGATATCCTACTTGATTCCATCCTTCGATCAGGGGTTAATATAGTTGCCAAGAGAGCTGGCACTGTGGGCAACCTGGTCGCACCCAGCATGTACACTTCCAGAAAGTGTAATAAATCCTGGCTCAGTGTGTCGGGCTCTTATAGATGTGGATCCAGCCGATGCGGCCTCTGCAAATTTATGCACAATGTTAAATTTATTGTAAGGAACCAAGACGAGAATTTTATCATTAATTCGTTTATTAACTGTTCCTCTACGCATATTATTTATGTAGCTACCTGTGCTGAATGCCACAAAGACTATGTTGGTTGTACCTCTAGGGCTCTCAGAACCAGAATTTCTGAGCATGTTCGTATACCTTCTAATGCCTCTGATCCCACTTCGGTGAACTATGCCGTATTAGTTAAAAAAACGTTCTTTATCTGGATTAACCAGACATTTTGTTGAACACCATTCGGCAGATTTTACATCATTGGTCATCACCGGCATGGAACATATACCTAGACCCCCTCGTGGAGGGGATTGGTTTCAGGCCCTTCTCCTTGCGGAGGCTAAGTGGATCTTAAAACTCAATTCCAGATACCCCAACGGCTTAAATTATCGATCAGATTTACGGTATATTTTCTGAGAAATATTTCCTCTGATATGTGCTCACAGTAATACATCTTGTTGGGAGGACAGAACTATACCTTACATCTGAACGATCCCTTTGAGATTTTTCATGATTTTCACGATTTTTCATGGTTTGTTTTTTATAGCTCGCAGTTTACATTTTATGGTAACATATTCACATTTATATATTAATTTGATGGATATATTTATTTTTCTATTTATTTTCGATTTACTTACCATGAAATCTCTTGATCATCCTGTTTTCATATTGTAGATAATGATACCTGATGTCCTAATTTCTTCCATTTCTGATCCTTTTTCTCCCCAGGAATTTTTCCATTTGTTATGAATAGAGTAAGCATCCCTGAAACTAACTGGATTCTATGTGATCCTCTATACTCACCTGCTCCCTATGCAATCATGTTAGTCTTGCCCCTCCCCTATGTCCAACTAAATGAGTGAGTCTATTTCAGTAGTCTTGTGTTGGAGAGGAAATACTTATGATTAAGGACTCCTTTGTTTTTACCGAAGTCCGAAACGCGTAAAGTTCCTTTCCCTGCTTGTACACCGTTTTGGTCTCCACATCATCTTTTTAATGCTTGGAATAAAGAATATAATGTTTTTATCATAGAAGAGTCTGTGCCGGATCCTTTCCTCTTCCGCTCTTCCTCACAGTGTTACCGGCTGGGACCTGCCGGTGGATACCGAGCACTTGCAAATGCAACAACCCAGGCTACAGGTGAGCTGAAATCCTTTTCCTCTTGCATCTAGTTCATTGTCCCGTTTCCGCGCTCCTTGTTGCCGTGTTGGGATTGCACACAAATGACTTTATACTATATTACTCAAGCAGTATTATATTAGTGCAATCTGTGCTGCATTTCTTAAAATACGACCTTATATACATATTTATTTTGTGGAGACCCCGGTGGTTTTTTCATACAAGCATTTTACACAGACCATATTAGCTCCTTTGATACACCAAAATGGACATGTTCACTCTTTTGGACAATAAGGAACGCATCAGAAAACTTGGATGATGTTTTTTCTGAGCACCCAGCTCCACGACCTGTGCAGGACAGCAACTCCCTGAACGAGGATATCCATACATTCTGGGATTTGGAAAAACCGTCCATTCAGCGTCTTAGAACCTGGTGGGACTCAATGACCTTAAGGAAATATACCGAAAAAGGTATGATTCCCAGAGGTCTCATGATCAAAAAAGTTCCCACATATGTTTTTTCTGACCAATTTATGGAGGAGTGGAATTCAACACTTTCTGCATGCTCCCTGAAACTGATGGACTTAATTATAAATGAAGAACAAAAACGCATCAAAGATTTAGACGCCAAAATTAAGGACGTGCATACTTATTTAGTAAGGACTTATGATCCGTCAGATTTTGATAAGTTAAATACAAGACTCAAGAATACCATTGAAAAGGTGGAATCTAACATCACAGACCTTAAACAAAATAAATACCGCAGGGACACCAGGGATTATGAGTCCAAGCAAGTTTATACCTGGCATACAGCCACTAGGACCAAATCCATCCTAAAAAGACGCAATCAATATTCTTACAGTAGCAAAGCGGTATATTTTTCATCTACAGATAACGATTCCACTGATGGCAGCGTTACATCATATGACTCTAACAGGGAGAATTATACACCCCGCTCCTCAAAAAACTTTCAATCAAAAAACATAAGTCAAGCACAGGGGGCAGGAAACACAACCGGAGAGGAAGAGAGATACCCGCTGCGCTCCAAGAAACGCAGATACTGGAGATACTGGCCAGGATTCTTTGGACATTCCAGTGCTGAACCTATCTGCCTGCATCCTAAGCTCTGCACAAATTAATATATTACAAAAAGGTCTGAACTTTGCCCCTAACCACAGGGCCAGCCTATTCCAGACCTTAAAGGATGTCAATAGGTTCATCAGAAACCTTACGGTGAAAAGACACTTTTTTGACACCACGCAAACGGATACTGATGATTTGAATTGCCCTGCCACAGAAAATTCAACCCATATTCCATTATACTTGGGTTTGAGAGAACAGATTTCCATCTTACAATTGCATGAGTTGAGCGGTACCTGTATGGATATATCGAAACCCCTTCCCTTTGTTACTAAGAATCCCAATTTTTATCCGGTTGCCTCCAGGGCCCCAATTATGGACACTTTCCAAGATCTCATTGAGACTGAAGTCAGGGGAGTTCTCTCTAAGAAATCTCAAACCCAGGATAACCTGACACCATCTGAGAGGAATGCCCTGAAACTGTTGAAAGACAGCAAAAATGTAATTGTCCGTGGAGCCGACAAAGGAGGCTCAGTGGTGGTGTTGGATCATTCTTTATATGAAAGGGAGGTCAATTTCATCTTAAATGACACCTCCACCTACAGACGGCTGTCTTGCAATCCAACACTAGACTTTTCATCCACTTTACGGGTTTTGCTGTCACATGGTCTCGATTGGGGAATCTTTAATAATAAAACTTATAAATATCTTACCGTAGATACCCCTGTGTGTCCCATTTTCCACGGCCTGCCCAAAATTCATAAAGGGGTTTTTCCTCCCCCGTTAAGGCCTATAGTCGCTAGTACGAACTCCCTGACCAGTAATTTAAGTGACTGGTTGGACCACCACATCCAACCACTCGTAAAATGTACTACTGGACATATTAAAGACACCAAAAAACTTTTGCAAAACTTGGACAAAATGACCTGGGCTGAAAACTCCTTCTGGGTGACAAGCGATGTGGTATCTCTGTATCCCAGCATACCACATGATAAAGCTTTACAAGCGCTTAGTTACCACTTGGAGAAATACAGCACATTTTCTGATGTATTCAAAGAATTTATTCTTATGGCCACAGGTTTCCTCTTGACCCATACTTTTTTCCAATTCAATGGGATTTTCTATCTCCAGGTTACCGGATGTCCTATGGGGTCGAGTTTCTCATGTGCCCTTGCCAATATTTACATGGCCTATTGGGAAGAACAATATATCTATGCAGATAATAATCCATTTTTGAGATTCATTACATGGTATGCTAGATATATTGATGACCAGCTTCTAATTTGTAATATGGGTAATTTTCCCACTCCCCAACAGGCCGTGGAAGCTATAGGCACTTATTTCAATAATAACTATCTCAATTTAAAATGTTTTCATGGGGATTCAGCGCCCTTCCTGGACAGGACTGGACTCTCTACCAGGTTCTGTTAGTTCCACCTTACATAGGAAACCTATTAGTGGGAACACCTCCCTACATGCTGGCAGTTGCCACATGCCCCACACTTTGCGGAATCTACCTGTGGGTGAGCTCCTACGGGCTAAAAGGCTATGTTCATCGGAAGCATCATACAACAGGGAAGCTAGTTATATCAGAAGTAGACTTAGCAAGCGGGGTTACTCGAATCAGATATTGAATCGGGCCCATTCCATCACTGAGAACAGAAGTCGGAGCAGTCTCCTTGAGGATTACTCTAAATCTCCGGTATCCATGAACCATGTTACTTTTTCCACCCCATTCAGCGCGGACTTTTTTCAAATAAAACGCATCATTCAACGTTTCATCCCCCTTTTAAGGCAAGATACCGTACTTGATTCCATCCTTTGACCAGGGGTGAATATAGTTGCCAAGAGAGCTGGCACTGTGGGCAACCTGGTCACACCCAGCATGTACACTTCCAGAAAATGTAATAAATTCTGGCTCAGTGTGTCGGGCTCTTATAGATGTGGATCCAGCCGATGCGGCCTCTGCAAATTCATGCACAATGTCAAATTTATTGTAAGGAACCAAGACGAGAATTTTATTATTAATTCGTTCATTAATTGTTCATCTACGCATATGTAACGCCCCTGTAAACGGGTCGCTACAGGGTATTAAATGTTACCCCATTTTTCCCGGGCAGGAGGAAGAAGAGTTCCCACAACACACACTCACATCACACTGGCAGGAAGGAGTTAACAGCTTTTGCAGCATGAAGTTTTGAGTCCATGACTCATCCTGTCTCCTTAATGAGCAGGTGGCTGGACACAGCAGGTCCCCATGACAACCAAGGGGAGGGGGGCCTGAAGGAGTGAGTTTAGTGCAGAACACACAGAAAGTTTGGCAGAACGTCAGAGGCTGCAAGGGAGTGCAAACGTCCAGAGAACAGCTCCTGTTGAGGAGATGCCAGGAGACCAGGGCTGATAACACCTAGAGGAAGGGAATGGAGCTGATGACTGGGGTTCCCTGTAGAAAGTTGTACCCGGTGGCAGTTGTGTTAGGTCCGCTACCGGGGATGAGAGAGACAGAGAGGCGGCGAGTTCCCAAGATGCTCTATGCCATGGGGACGGCACTAACGCACCGAAAGGGAGAGACCCCCAGAACACCTCACCGGACACCCCTTCCTCCTACCTGCCCGGGACCGACTAAAGGCTACAGGCGGCGAGGACCAGCACCCGGGTGCGATGTGAAATGGACTTTAAATAAAGAACAACTGGAACCGCACTCTGTGACTGCTGTGAGTAATACCGCCGCCCTGTGCCCCCGGTGTCCCTGAGAACTGTTGCCCTGGGTCTCATAAACCTCCCGGGGCCACCCCGCTCCACCCGTGGGGAGCGATTCCATCCGGCTGCCCGTAACACCTGCCCCGGAGAGAGACTGCGCAGCGGCGGCTGAACACCTGGCTGCAAACCACGGGTGGTGCTGCAAGCATCCCCCGTCCCTGTCCCGTACCGTTTCCTGGGGGAGTGCGATGGCAAGCCCCCCCAGGGACCCCATTACCCTCCTTCCATCCCCCTTGTAACACCGGACTGACGGTCGGACTTTCCTTTTATTGAAACCCGCCGGGGGTCACGGAAGCCGGGTCAGGCCACTCACAGCCTGACCCCGAATACCACCGGCCCGGTGACCGTCCGAGCCCTGCAAGTCCCGGCGTGGGCGTTTCACATATCATTAATGTTGCTACCTGTGCTGAATGCCACAAAGACTATGTTGGTTGTACCTCCAGGGCTCTCAGAACCAGAATTTCTGAGCATGTTCGTATACCTTCTAATGCCTCTGATCCCACTTCGGTGAACTATGCCGTATTAGTTAAAAAAACGTTCTTTATCTGGATTAACCAGACATTTTGTTGAACACCATTCGGCAGATTTTACATCATTGGTCATCACCGGCATGGAACATATACCTAGACCCCCTCGTGGAGGGGATTGGTTTCAGGCCCTTCTCCTTGCGGAGGCTAAGTGGATCTTAAAACTCAATTCCAGATACCCCAACGGCTTAAATTATCGATCAGATTTACGGTATATTTTCTGAGAAATATCTCCTCTGATATGTGCTCACAATAATACATCTTGTTGGGAGGACAGAACTATACCTTACATCTGAACGATCCCTTTGAGATTTTTCATGATTTTCACGATTTTTCATGGTTTGTTTTTTATAGCTCGCAGTTTACATTTTATGGTAACATATTCACATTTATATATTAATTTGATGGAAATATTTATCTTTCTATTTATTTTCGATTTACTTACCATGAAATCTCTTGATCATCCTGTTTTCATATTGTGGATAATGATACCTGATGTCCTAATTTCTTCCATTTCTGATCCTTTTTCTCCCCAGGAATTTTTCCATTTGTTATAAATAGAGTAAGCATCCCTGAAACTAACTGGATTCTATGTGATCCTCTATACTCACCTGCTCCCTATGCAATCATGTTAGTCTTGCCCCTCCCCTATGTCCAACTAAATGAGTGAGTCTATTTCAGTAGTCTTGTGTTGGAGAGGAAATACTTATGATTAAGGACTCCTTTGTTTTTAC
This sequence comes from Anomaloglossus baeobatrachus, assembly GCF_048569485.1. Classification (NCBI taxonomy): domain Eukaryota; kingdom Metazoa; phylum Chordata; class Amphibia; order Anura; family Aromobatidae; genus Anomaloglossus; species Anomaloglossus baeobatrachus. The sequence goes on from NC_134364.1 coordinate 124,766,769, forward strand.
CGAAGTCCGAAATGCGTAAAGTTCCTTTCCCTGCCTGTACACCGTTTTGGTCTCCACATCATCTTTTTAATGCTTGGAATAAAGAATATAATGTTTTTATCATAGAAGAGTCTGTGCCGGATCCTTTCCTCTTCCACTCTTCCTCACGATAGAAGACCACCGCCAGGGCTCAGAGAACCAACGCGCCAGCGTCTGCGGGCAAGGGGTCCTTAGGCCACATCCAGCCGGGAGCGGACTCCTGAAGTTGCAAGCTCAGGCACTCCACCATCACACAAAAGGTGCAGGAGAAAGACAGAGACCACCAGCCGGGTGGGGGAACCAGAACGCAGCCGGTTGCGGGCACCGACCACCATCACCTTGGTTTACCAGAGACTTGAGTGTTTCATTCTAATAGTGAGTACACCAGTACCCACTGCGGTCACCCATCTCCCTGTACCGAAGCGCAACGGGTCCTGGGGCCACCATCCCTGCCCACGGAGGGGTTAACAACTTGCTGCACAACATCTCCCCCGGGTGCCCCGTAACAGCAGCGGTGGTGTCCAACCTCACTACACACCGTGGATGGCGTCACGAACTGTATATAGCTCAGCCCGTAAATATATGTCCCTACACCAACCCCCATTTTATTCGGAGTGTCCGCAGGACCCCCGGGTCCGGAGACCCTCGAGCCACCCACCAGAAGGCCCAGACCCAAGCAGCGGCAGGCTGCTGGGCACGGGGGCGGCACAATGGCACAAGGCCGCCAGCTGTCCTCCTCGACAGTCTGTGCCCCTTGTCACGATCCCCTGCGACCGGGGTCCAGCTTCTACCAGGCCCAGACCAACATCTGCCACCTAGTAAACGAGGAGCCCAGCTCCTGACTTCTTGACTTGAGAGTCTCCACTCCACTAACTGTCTCCGAACACTCCTGACCTCCCCTTAACCAACCCCCCAAGTGGGTAGCCCTATTCCCTTCAGGCTACCCACTGGTGTGTCTGGTGGGTGTGGTGCAGAGTGTTTCTAGGATTTTGATTGGCTTGTTCTTGGCAACACCAAAGGTCAGGGACCCGTAACCAAGGAGGAAGTGGATAGTGTGCAGAAGGGCAGATTGCACAATACCCTGTTATGACCTGATAGGCCAGGGCGTCACATATATACTATACATTTACTTTGAAGTTCATGATAACCTGCCTAGTAGCAAGAGCAGCTGTCACCTCATCCATCAATGGTCAGTCAATGGTGTGATTGTCCTGACAATTGGGATCAGAGGGGTGCTGTTTGTGACAAATTGGTGGCAGTGGTAGGATATCTACCTGATCCTCTGACTGTTCATGACAATAGGTAAGAAGGAAGAGAACTGGAAAAGTGAATGGAAAAAGAAGGAAGGAAAACAAGTAACAAAAAAAAAGAAACAATAGTCAGGATTTGCTTAGTGATGGGAGCGAGGAGAATTTTGTGTTAAAATTGTTAAAGTAAAACAAAGATTATTAGGAAAGGGGGTGTCATTTACCAGTAACATTTAACCTCTAAGATGCTAAAGTAAATGTAGAAATTTGCTCCATTATATATTGGTTTATTACCATGCGGTAAGTTTATACAGTATAGGCAAAGCCTTTTTTCCATTCTGCAGGCAGTATTTCGGTAAGAGCCTTCAGGGATTATTGACTCCATAGAATATAATGTAACAAACCAAGTCCAAGTCACAATTCGTTTTCTCGGAGGCCTGTGCTGGAAACAGATGGGGAGTAATGATAGCCAATAGCTACATAATCCACACTGGCTCTGGTCCCTATATATGGAGGCTACTTACAGCTATGGCAAGTGGCGTCCACGTGGCCGCTGTCCCCGCAGTCGCAGTGAAATGTGCTCCACGTCTGAGAACATTCTCCTCCATGCTCGCAGTGATTTGGCAGGCATCTATTGGAAACAAGAAGTCCACAGAGTCTGATTAGTGTCACCGTGCCGCCGAGTATCTGGATGTAACAATGACTTCCACATGATGCGGACAGTAATTAGCTGTGGAGAGACTGACACAGATCTGAGCAAATCAATAATTCCAGATGTAGATACTCTGGAAACTGATGAACCAGATACACGGAATTACTAAACAGAAGTCACCCGACAAAAGAACCACTGCAGACTCAATAACAAATGGGTCTTAAGGGCCATTTTCACGCTGCGACATCGCTACCGATATATCGTCGGGGTCACGGTGTTTGTGATGCACATCCGGCGTCGTTAGCGACGTCACAGCGTGTAACACGTATGAGCGACCTTAAACGATCGCAAAAGAGGCAAAAATCGTTGGTATGTGAGACATCATTCACTTACCAAAAATCGTTGTCTATTCAGTAGCGAGGTTGTTTGGCATTCCTGCGGCAGCACTCATCGCTATGTGTAACACCGCAGGAATGAGGAACATCACCGTACCTGCGGCCGCTGGCAATGAGGAAGGAAGGAGGTGGGCGGCATGTTCGTCCAGCTCATCTCCGTCCTTTCGCTTCTATTGGACGGCTGCGTTTTTACCTACATTCAGTGGTTCCGTCGGGGCATCCATTTAACCCCCTCTTCCCCCCGCAAAACGGGTTTTGGATCAAACGCCAACGAGGCCATTGACTATAACGGAGCAGACGGAGTCGGGTGTGCTCTGTCTTCCACCATTTTTGGGCATGTATGCTTTCTGCAGGCGGACAAGCGAACGTAGTCTACTAAGTCTGGGTGTCCGCCTGCAGAAAGAATATGTAGCACCGTTGAAGCCATCAGGGAGGTACAAGGTACTGCATCCCCACTGGGAGGCAGGGCCTATTCCCTAGGGACCCAGAACCCCAGTGCCGGTAACACACAAACACTCCACATAATCCCAGTTTTCCCCAACATTCCCCCATAGAATGGTACAAGGCTAAGGTTGGACCAATGGATGGCCGCCTAGAGATGGAGCCAGACCAGTCCACTAGTTGACCAGGTGGGAGGGGCAGACTGTGGACAGTCAGAAAGACAGTAGGAGTCGAGGAGTTAACGTGAGCAGACGCACTGACTAGGAGTGAACAGTAACCTGGTGTCTAGGAGAGTAGGTGCCGGTGGAGTATGATGGAGTACTCCCAGAACTATGCACCAACAGGGTACAGGACCCTAGGTCAGGCAGAAGCTCCAGGCAGGCCTGTTAACACCTGCACAGTGAGGGGACCATCAAGGACCTTGCTGACCTTAAAAATCCGAGACTCAGTAGCAAAGGGAGAACCGGGGACAGGACCAGAGACTCCAACCCCACAGGGTTCATGCTACCGTCATATGGAGCGCAGTGGAAACCACAAACCGGGGACCCCCAGTTGCTCCACGTTATGGGGACCCACCAACCAGAGACAGGTGCAAGGGAAGAAGGTACCAGATTACTAACCTGGCACTGGTACAAAGGGAACCTGGAGGTGAAACCAACCGGCCTCGGGTAACCACTTACCATCACCAGACAGTGAGTAAAACCAGTTGCACTGAACTTTTGTGTGGACTCCCTTCTTCCAACAACCGGCACATCACCTACCCTCTGGGGCCCGGCCCTGCTTGCAGAGGGCCTAACATGCAGGTTGCAATTACCATCAGCCCCAGTAGTGGACATTGTGCAGCAGCGGCTCCCTCTACATAGCCGCAACATCGCAAGTGGCGTCACATGTGAACATTATTCTAATCCCCTGTAAATATTCCTACCTCCATTGCTTATCAAATATCAGGCACGGAAACTTGGAGCTCATTCAGATATTGGTAATTTTATTGTTTGAGACGTTTCATTGGTTTTTAACTGAGTTTCATCAAAGTTTAGTCTGTACATTAGCTTTTACCATCCAAGTTTGGTCCAAATGTGATGACTGTCACAAGGTGGCACTAGACACTACTTGCATGCAGTAAATGTAGATGTAGTCAGACAGACTGAGATCATAAACCAGGAGGGAATGACAATATACGGGGGGCAGACAGACATGAGGTCAGGATACAAGCCGAAGGTCAGGGTTCCAGGAGAGTACATACAAAATACAGGGAGCAGGCGAGGACATGGTCAGGAGGAAGTTCGAGGTCAGAAGCCGGGAAGTCCCAACAGAAACAGGGGAGGAGAGGCAGAGACAGGTAAACAGCAGTCCAGAGTCGAGAGACCAAGATCTCAACACTGAGCACCACAGGAGCCAACAGCACAACTGTAACCAGGAAGCACGACTGGCAGCATCCTGAGCTAACACGCTCCCTAGTGAAGCAGAGCAATCACTGGAAACGAGAAGCATCTGTGAGAGCACCTCCTAGGACCAGCGTAAAACCCAATGCTTGTGAAACATCCAGTAGAGCATTCATCCTTCAAAACGCTCTGCACGATAAGCAACATATACCGACTCTGCAGGAGAGCATGACAGAACAATACAGAATGTTCTGCACATCGGAATCTTGACACCAAGTTTCATCATTTTTTTTCTTATCAAACCATCAGGGAAAAATTGGATAGCACTTGGATGGCATAGCGTGGCATTGAGCATGTGACTTTTCTGAGTGTTTTTCACCTTCTTGTGTGAAATATCATGCGATAAAGGAGGTTTTGATATCATATTTTGATATGTGGTCGTAAAAGAGATTCCCATGTTGTAGGAGCGGTTGCATTGCCGAACTGCAGGAGACACATTTTCTACAGCACGATTTTTGGAGACTTAAAAATAATATTGGTGGAAAATATGAAAAGTTTACTAGGTGTGGGAAAGGAGACATTTTTCTTTGTGATTGGTTTAGAAGATCTCTTATGAGGCTCCCTGCGGATACCTTGATCCAAGAACATGACTAGAAATGAACCTCACTGGGTTTAAACTTGTGCCTTGTTTCAAATGATGAATATTCATTCATTTATTATTTTTTCTGATAATATTATTTTCATGTCCATATGGATATAAACGTTGAAAATTATGAAATTATGTACAGTACAGACCAAAAGTTTGGACACACCTTCTCATCTCTAGAACAACTATTAAGAGGAGACTTTGTGCAGCAGGCCTTCATAGTAAAATAGCTGCTAGGGAACCACTGCTAAGGACAGGCAACAAGCAGAAGAGACATGTTTGGGCTAAAGAACACAAGGAATGGACATTACACCAGTGGAAATCTGTGCTTTGGTCTGATGAGTCCAAATTTGAGATCTTTGGATCCAACCACCGTGTCTTTGTAGAAAAGGTGAACGGATGGACTCTACATGGCTGGTTCCCACCATGAAGCATGGAGGAGGAGGTGTGATGGTGTGGGGGGGGTTTGCTGGTGACACTGTTGGGGATTTATTCACAATTGAAGGCATACTGAACCAGCATGGCTACCACAACATCCTGCAGTGGCATGCTATTCCATCCGGTTTGCGTTTAGTTGGACCATAATTTATTTTTCAACAGGACAATGACCCCAAACACCCCTCCAGGCTGTGTAAGGGCTATTTGATTAAGAAGGAGAGTGATGGGGTGCTACACCAGATGACCTGGCCTCCACACTCACCAGACTTGAACCCAATCGAGATGGTTTGGGGTGAGCTGGACCACAGAGTGAAGGCAAAAGGACCAACAAGTGCTAAGCATCTCTGGGAACTCCTTCAAGACTGTTGGAAAACCATTTCCGGTGACTACCTCTTGAAGCTCATCAAGAGAATGCCAAGAGTGTGCAAAGCAGGAATCAAAGCAAAAGGTGGCTACTGTGAAGAACCTAGAATATAAGACATATTTTCAGTTGTTTCACACTTTTTTCTTAAGTATTTCATTCCACGTGTGGTAATTCATAGTTTTGATGCCTTCAATGTCAATCTACATTTTTAGAGTCATGAAAATAAAGAAAACTCTTTGAATGATAAGGTGTGTCCAAACTTTTGGTCTGTACTGTACATGGTACTGATTGTATCTATTTTATTTTCTTTATATGTAACTTCAGTTCATGAAGAAGGCATGGGACGAAACGTTATATTGCTAAACTGATAATTACCTGCTAATAAAGCCAAAATTATTCTCATTACTAAGAGTGTCGGGTTTTTTTCTACATGAATGTTTTGTTCTCAAGAGCACCAGATACAGTGAGCACAAGCATTACACTTTACAATAGGAATCAGCCTCAGACATGAAGTGTCCTCTTTATTCCAAGAGATATCCTAGGGGCGGGAAGGTCGGGAGGGTGAGGAGTTATTGGTCAATGTATATATATATATTTTTTTACATCTTTTCATTGTATAACATTCTGATATACCAATTATTTTATGTATTGTATAAAGGGCAGTATATTAGGAGCAAGATATGCAGGATAAGGAGACTACATGTAAGAATTCGGGGCAGCAGGCAGAAACTCATTGTAGACTGGAATTACATTTTAATTCTTTTATTGCACTTACAAATTTGTATCAGTTTTTCCATCCATATATATAGTCAGAGAACATTGGCCTAACCAAATAAGATCTCTTGCTTTGCACTGAGGAGGGGCCAAACCCCGAAACATGTGTCCGCAAATAAAGATTCTAGATTGACTTTTATCCTAAATAGTGTGGAAATGCTCATTAAATGGCCAATATTGATGTTTAGGATTGCTACTTAATATAGATGGCCTGAGAGTTCTCTTCCTTAAAGGAGTTGTCCGACATAAACTCAAAAATTTTTGGTACGCTAATCTGTGCTGTATTGTCATATAAAACACCACTACATTGCTATTTTTTGTTTACTAACTTTTGTTGCTCTTGAATTATGACTTTATTCTCTGCAGCTCTTTGTTTACATTTAGCTCTAGCAAACATGACCACTTCCTGTGCAAAACCTCCCAGTCACAGCTGGCACCGCCCAGCCTCTGCACCACACATACATCGGCCTCTGCACCGCACACACATCGGACTCTGCATCACACACACATCGGACTCTGCACCGCACACACACATATGGCTCTGCACCACACACACACACATATGGCTCTGCACCGCACACACACACATATGGCCCTGCACCGCACACACACACATATGGCCCTGCACCGCACACACATATGTCTCTGCACCACACACACACACACACATGGCTCTGCATCACACACATCGGACTCTGCACTGCACCTACACATATGGCTCTGCACATCACACACATATATGGCTCTGCACTGCACACACATATGGCTCTGCACTGCACGCACACACACACGGTGCTCTGCACCGACCCCCCCTACCCTCATAGGGAACACATGTAGGGAGTACATACTCACCCGTCCTCGGTCCCCGCCGCTCCTGCACGTTCGCGCGCTGTCTATGCTCTGGACATAGCACAGTAGTGACGTCACCGCTGTGCTGAAGAGAGCACAGACAGCGGGACAGTGATGAGAAGCAGCACTGCGCTCCCTCTCATCAGCGCTTTCAAATATATCGGCATCTGTGATCTGTGATGCCGGTATATTTGAATGTGCGATCCTGGGCAGGGGGCCGGTGATGGCGCTGACACCACCGGCAGCCGCAGGCAGGCCCCTCCCCCAGGTCACGGACCCCACAGCAGTGCAGGTGGAGGTTGTGGGCAGAGTACGGTGTGCGGGGGAATGTGTGGGAGGGTGCAGGGAAGGGGGGCGGGGCTAATCGCACTGTACCCGCCCAGCAGGGAGGCGACATGCTGTTCCAGATTTGCATGTCAACATGGCCCTGCCCATGTTGACATGAAATGACCGGAAACAGCAAAATCGCGGCAGCAGCGGTCACATGACCACTCTGAGCCAGGGGAGAGGGGCTGACAGCAGGGCAGGTAAGTGCTCTCTATCTACTTACCTGCCCCAATGTAGCCCAATAGGGTAATAATAAAAAAAAAGTCCAAATAAGCTAGATAACCCCTTTAAGAGGCAATTTCCATAATTAATTTCCAAGAGGAGCATTGCATGGCCTATAAGCCTCCCTACACTGGCAGGTTAGGCATCTCACTCTCCACAAGGAAAGACATTACCCTTTAATACTGTTGTCCAGTAGAGATCTGCAATGTAAGCAGAGGACAAGTAAAATCAGATGTAAAATATCCAAGGACTTAAATCTACGAAGGCTTAGAATTTTCCTGAACACAGAATAATTCACAAAAACATCATTTTTAGCCAAGTATAAAATGATGCTAAAGACGTTCAGTAAGATCACGTCTACCTTTCCCACAGGGGCCATCACCAGTCACACAAACACTTACTGACAGATTTTGTGGCTTTTTTAGCAGACAAGTGTCATCCTCCCTCCTCGTAATGCTGTGTGATTCCTGCAACCACCAAGACACCCGAGGCCAGAAGAGAAGGAAACACAAATTCAGCTGCAAAATCTTTTGGGAAATTCCAAGTCACTAGATTGCGGAATCTTATGTCTGACCATCATATTTTCCGTCAGAGTACAGAGCACTAGAAAGACACAATATCTCTGCATTACATAGCACACCAATTAGGAAAAATGACAACATAGGGGCAGTATTATAGTAGTTATATTCTTGTACATAGGGGGCAGTATTATAGTAGTTATATTCTTGTATATAGGGGGCAGTATTATAGTAGTCATATTCTTGTACATAGGGGGCAGTATTATAGTAGTTATATTCTTGTACATAGGGGCAGTATTATAGTAGTTATATTCTTGTACATAGGAGCAGTATTATAGTAGATATATTCTTGTACATAGGAGCAGTATTATAGTAGTTATATTCTTGTACATAGGGGCAGTATTATAGTAGTTATATTCTTGTACATAGGGAGCAGTATTATAGTAGTTATATTCTTGTATATAGGGGGCAGTATTATAGTAGTTATATTCTTGTACATAGGGAGCAGTATTATAGTAGTTATATTCTTGTACATAGGAGCAGTATTATAGTAGTTATATTCTTGTACATAGGGGCAGTATTATAGTAGTTATATTCTTGTACATAGGGAGCAGTATTATAGTAGTTATATTCTTGTACATAGGGAGCAGTATTATAGTAGTTATATTCTTGTACATAGGGGCAGTATTATAGTGTTATATTCTTGTATATAGGGGCAGTATTATAGTAGTTATATTCTTGTACATAGGGGCAGTATTATAGTAGTTATATTCTTGTACATAGGGGCAGTATTATAGTAGTTATATTCTTGTGCATAGGAGCAGTATTATAGTAGTTATATTCTTGTACATAGGAGCAGTATTATAGTAGTTATATTCTTGTACATAGGAGCAGTATTATAGTAGTTATATTCTTGTACATAGGGGCAGTATTATAGTAGTTATATTCTTGTACATAGGGAGCAGTATTATAGTAGTTATATTCTTGTACATAGGAGCAGTATTATAGTAGTTATATTCTTGTACATAGGGGCAGTATTATAGTAGTTATATTCTTGTATATAGGGAGCAGTATTATAGTAGTTATATTCTTGTATATAGTGGCAGTATTATAGTAGTTATATTCTTGTACATAGGGGCAGTATTATAGTAGTTATACTCTTGTACATCGGGGCAGTATTATAGTAGTTATATTCTTGTACATAGGAGCAGTATTATAGTAGTTATATTCTTGTACATAGGGGCAGTATTATAGTAGTTATATTCTTGTACATAGGAGCAGTATTATAGTAGTTATATTCTTGTACATAGGGGGCAGTATTATAGTAGTTATATTCTTGTACATAGGGAGCAGTATTATAGTAGTTATATTCTTGTACATAGGGAGCAGTATTATAGTAGTTATATTCTTGTATATAGTGGCAGTATTATAGTAGTTATATTCTTGTACATAGGGGCAGTATTATAGTAGTTATATTCTTGTACATAGGGGCAGTATTATAGTAGTTATATTCTTGTACATAGGGGCAGTATTATAGTAGTTATATTCTTGTACATAGGAGCAGTATTATAGTAGTTATATTCTTGTACATAGGGGCAGTATTATAGTAGTTATATTCTTGTACATAGGAGCAGTATTATAGTAGTTATATTCTTGTACATAGGGGCAGTATTATAGTAGTTATATTCTTGTACATAGGGAGCAGTATTATAGTAGTTATATTCTTGTACATAGGGAGCAGTATTATAGCAATTATATTCTTGTATATAGTGGCAGTATTATAGTAGTTATATTCTTGTACATAGGGGCAGTATTATAGTAGTTATATTCTTGTACATAGGGGCAGTATTATAGTAGTTATATTCTTGTACATAGGGAGCAGTATTATAGTAGTTATATTCTTGTACATAGGGGGCAGTATTATAGTAGTTATATTCTTGTACATAGGGGCAGTATTATAGTAGTTATATTCTTGTACATAGGAGCAGTATTATAGTAGTTATATTCTTGTACATAGGGGGCAGTATTATAGTAGTTATATTCTTGTATATAGGGGCAGTATTATAGTAGTTATATTCTTGTACATAGGGAGCAGTATTATAGTAGTTATATTCTTGTACATAGGGAGCAGTATTATAGTAGTTATATTCTTGTACATAGGGGGCAGTATTATAGTAGTTATATTCTTGTACATAGGGAGCAGTATTATAGTAGTTATATTCTTGTACATAGGGAGCAGTATTATAGTAGTTATATTCTTGTATATAGTGGCAGTATTATAGTAGTTATATTCTTGTACATAGGGGCAGTATTATAGTAGTTATATTCTTGTACATAGGGGCAGTATTATAGTAGTTATATTCTTGTACATAGGGAGCAGTATTATAGTAGTTATATTCTTGTACATAGGGGGCAGTATTATAGTAGTTATATTCTTGTACATAGGGAGCAGTATTATAGTAGTTATATTCTTGTACATAGGGAGCAGTATTATAGTAGTTATATTCTTGTATATAGTGGCAGTATTATAGTAGTTATATTCTTGTACATAGGGGCAGTATTATAGTAGTTATATTCTTGTACATAGGGGCAGTATTATAGTAGTTATATTCTTGTACATAGGGAGCAGTATTATAGTAGTTATATTCTTGTACATAGGGGGCAGTATTATAGTAGTTATATTCTTGTACATAGGGGCAGTATTATAGTAGTTATATTCTTGTACATAGGAGCAGTATTATAGTAGTTATATTCTTGTACATAGGGGGCAGTATTATAGTAGTTATATTCTTGTATATAGGGGCAGTATTATAGTAGTTATATTCTTGTACATAGGGAGCAGTATTATAGTAGTTATATTCTTGTACATAGGGGGCAGTATTATAGTAGTTATATTCTTGTACATAGGGGCAGTATTATAGTAGTTATATTCTTGTACATAGGGGCAGTATTATAGTAGTTATATTCTTGTACATAGGGAGCAGTATTATAGTAGTTATATTCTTGTACATAGGGAGCAGTATTATAGTAGTTATATTCTTGTATATAGTGGCAGTATTATAGTAGTTATATTCTTGTACATAGGGGCAGTATTATAGTAGTTATATTCTTGTACATAGGGGCAGTATTATAGTAGTTATATTCTTGTACATAGGGGCAGTATTATAGTAGTTATATTCTTGTACATAGGAGCAGTATTATAGTAGTTATATTCTTGTACATAGGGGCAGTATTATAGTAGTTATATTCTTGTACATAGGAGCAGTATTATAGTAGTTATATTCTTGTACATAGGGGCAGTATTATAGTAGTTATATTCTTGTACATAGGGAGCAGTATTATAGTAGTTATATTCTTGTACATAGGGAGCAGTATTATAGTAGTTATATTCTTGTATATAGTGGCAGTATTATAGTAGTTATATTCTTGTACATAGGGGGCAGTATTATAGTAGTTATATTCTTGTACATAGGGAGCAGTATTATAGTAGTTATATTCTTGTACATAGGGAGCAGTATTATAGTAGTTATATTCTTGTATATAGTGGCAGTATTATAGTAGTTATATTCTTGTACATAGGGGGCAGTATTATAGTAGTTATATTCTTGTACATAGGGAGCAGTATTATAGTAGTTATATTCTTGTACATAGGGAGCAGTATTATAGTAGTTATATTCTTGTATATAGTGGCAGTATTATAGTAGTTATATTCTTGTACATAGGGGCAGTATTATAGTAGTTATATTCTTGTACATAGGGGCAGTATTATAGTAGTTATATTCTTGTACATAGGGGCAGTATTATAGTAGTTATATTCTTGTACATAGGAGCAGTATTATAGTAGTTATATTCTTGTACATAGGGGCAGTATTATAGTAGTTATATTCTTGTACATAGGAGCAGTATTATAGTAGTTATATTCTTGTACATAGGGGCAGTATTATAGTAGTTATATTCTTGTACATAGGGAGCAGTATTATAGTAGTTATATTCTTGTACATAGGGAGCAGTATTATAGCAGTTATATTCTTGTACATAGGGAGCAGTATTATAGTAGTTATATTCTTGTACATAGGGGCAGTATTATAGTAGTTATATTCTTGTACATAGGGGCAGTATTATAGTAGTTATATTCTTGTACATAGGGAGCAGTATTATAGTAGTTATATTCTTGTACATAGGGGGCAGTATTATAGTAGTTATATTCTTGTACATAGGGGCAGTATTATAGTAGTTATATTCTTGTACATAGGAGCAGTATTATAGTAGTTATATTCTTGTACATAGGGGGCAGTATTATAGTAGTTATATTCTTGTATATAGGGGCAGTATTATAGTAGTTATATTCTTGTACATAGGGAGCAGTATTATAGTAGTTATATTCTTGTACATAGGGAGCAGTATTATAGTAGTTATATTCTTGTATATAGTGGCAGTATTATAGTAGTTATATTCTTGTACATAGGGGGCAGTATTATAGTAGTTATATTCTTGTACATAGGGGCAGTATTATAGTAGTTATATTCTTGTACATAGGAGCAGTATTATAGTAGTTATATTCTTGTACATAGGGGCAGTATTATAGTAGTTATATTCTTGTACATAGGGGCAGTATTATAGTAGTTATATTCTTGTACATAGGGAGCAGTATTATAGTAGTTATATTCTTGTACATAGGGGGCAGTATTATAGTAGTTATATTCTTGTACATAGGGGCAGTATTATAGTAGTTATATTCTTGTACATAGGAGCAGTATTATAGTAGTTATATTCTTGTACATAGGAGCAGTATTATAGTAGTTATATTCTTGTACATAGGGGCAGTATTATAGTAGTTATATTCTTGTACATAGGGAGCAGTATTATAGTAGTTATATTCTTGTACATAGGGAGCAGTATTATAGCAGTTATATTCTTGTATATAGTGGCAGTATTATAGTAGTTATATTCTTGTACATAGGGGCAGTATTATAGTAGTTATATTCTTGTACATAGGGGCAGTATTATAGTAGTTATATTCTTGTACATAGGGAGCAGTATTATAGTAGTTATATTCTTGTACATAGGGGGCAGTATTATAGTAGTTATATTCTTGTACATAGGGGCAGTATTATAGTAGTTATATTCTTGTACATAGGAGCAGTATTATAGTAGTTATATTCTTGTACATAGGGGGCAGTATTATAGTAGTTATATTCTTGTATATAGGGGCAGTATTATAGTAGTTATATTCTTGTACATAGGGAGCAGTATTATAGTAGTTATATTCTTGTACATAGGGAGCAGTATTATAGTAGTTATATTCTTGTATATAGTGGCAGTATTATAGTAGTTATATTCTTGTACATAGGGGGCAGTATTATAGTAGTTATATTCTTCTATATAGGGGCAGTATTATAGCAGTTATATTCTTGTACATAGGAGCAGTATTATAGTAGTTATATTCTTGTACATAGGGGCAGTATTATAGTAGCTATATTCTTGTACATAGGGGGCAGTATTATAGTAGTTATATTCTTGTACATAGGGGCAGTATTATAGTAGTTATATTCTTGTACATAGGGGCAGTATTATAGTAGTTATATTCTTGTACATAGGAGCAGTATTATAGTAGTTATATTCTTGTACATAGGGGCAGTATTATAGTAGTTATATTCTTCTACATAGGGGGCAGCATTATAGTAGTTATATTCTTGTACATAGGGGCAGTATTATAGTAGTTATATTCTTGTACATAGGGGCAGCATTATAGTAGTTATATTCTTGTACATAGGGGCAATATTATATTAGTTATATTCTTGTACATAGGAGCCGTATTATAGTAGTTATACTCTTGTACATAGGAGCAGTATTATAGTAGTTATATTCTTGTACATAGGGGCAATATTATATTAGTTATATTCTTGTACATAGGAGCCGTATTATAGTAGTTATATTCTTGTACATAGGAGCAGTATTATAGTAGTTATATTCTTGTACATAGGGGCAGTATTATAGCAGTTATATTCTTGTACATAGGAGCCGTATTATAGTAGTTATATTCTTGTACATAGGGGCAGTATTATAGTAGTTATATTCTTGTACATAGGGAGCAGTATTATAGTAGTTATATTCTTGTACATAGGAGCAGTATTATAGTAGTTATAATCTTGTACATAGGGGGCAGTATTATAGTAGTTATATTCTTGTACATAGGGGGCAGTATTATAGTAGTTATATTCTTGTACATAGGAGCAGTATTATAGTAGTTATACTCTTGTACATAGGGGGCAGTATTATAGTAGTTATATTCTTGTACATAGGGGGCAGTATTATAGTAGTTATATTCTTGTACATAGGAGCAGTATTATAGTAGTTATACTCTTGTACATAGGGGGCAGTATTATAGTAGTTATATTCTTGTACATAGGGGGCAGTATTATAGTAGTTATATTCTTGTACATAGGGGGCAGTATTATAGTAGTTATATTCTTGTACATAGGGGGCAGTATTATAGTAGTTATATTATTGTACATAGGGGCAGTTTTATAGTAGTTATATTCTTGTACATAGGGGCAGTATTATAGTAGTTATATTCTTGTACATAGGGGGTAGTATTATAGTAGTTATATTATTGTACATAGGGGCAGTATTATAGTAGTTATATTCTTGTACATAGGGGGCAGTATTATAGTAGTTATATTCTTGTACATAGGGGCAGTATTATAGTAGTTATATTCTTGTATATAGGGACAGTGTTATAGTAGTTATATTCTTGTACATAGGGGGCAGTATTATAGTAGTTATATTCTTGTACATAGGGGCAGTATTATAGTAGTTATATTCTTGTACATAGGAGCAGTATTATAGTAGTTATATTCTTGTACATAGGGGGCAGTATTATAGTAGTTATATTCTTGTACATAGGGGCAGTATTATAGTAGTTATATTCTTGTACATAGGGGGCAGTATTATAGAAGTTATATTCTTGTACATAGGGGCAGTATTATAGTAGTTATATTCTTGTACATAGGGGCAGTATTATAGTAAGGTAGAATATTATAGTGACTTGTGTACAGGAGAATTATAACCCCCGAACCCCAGAATGATGCAAAACTTGCCAGAAGGTAAATCTTCCCCAAGATCAGAGACTATGAAATTTGTGCAATGGCCACACATTATTGGAAATAGAGCCTTTTTAACAAATGCAAAATAAGCTTAAAAAATGAGTAATGTTTTCCGGTATTTTATCTGGCGACTGTGGTCATCATCCAGCGGAATGTAATGCATCTGCTATCAGTACAGTTATAGACCATGGGTTGGGTACAGACGCGTGAGGAGCGGTTTCTGTGGAATTCTCGGCTATGTATGTCCTTTTGCTCAGACTTTTACTGCGTTTAGAATAATTACCTGTGCATTCATCTCCTTCTGAATCATTAGTAGTAATTTTCCTGAAAACAGCTGAAGGATAAGAATACCGGAATCTCCAGAACGTTTCGTAGAAAGCAGGAGCCCATCACTATTCCACGTGCGGAACTGGACACTGACGGAGAGGTCGTCCATTTGTACCAAGCCCGGTAATAACAAGAAACTGGTGCTGGAGCTTAGGAAGGTCACAGGAACAACGTGGGGCTCAGAGCAGGAAAATGTTATGTTACCCTTGAAAATCCAAAAACTGGACAACGTTAGGAGAAAAACAGCAACCTAAAGCCCAAGATGATTTGCATCTGATAACGAAGCGAATGGAGAATTCTTCATGCGCGCGACTTGTGTGCACTTAGGCACCTGAATGTGGTAAAGGGACCTGAGAGGCAAAGTGAGTGTTATTTTAACTTAAAAATCCCTTGTTGATCTATTAACTTGCTTTTCAAGGAGCACAACTAGGTCAAGCGATTGTAAAACAAGGAAATGCACTTAGAATTTTGAGAGCTCGTGAATTCATACCTAAATCCTAAGGTACTTCTATAAGGTCTCGTTATTAAGTCATTTAATATTTAATAGCATTAAACAATATCTCTAACTGAAAATGAAGCCATATTCGGGTGAGTAAAGGTAGCAAAAAAAGTAGTAAATGGGCCAATGGTCCTAAAGACAATTTCTCAGAATTCTGCTTGAGTGGCCCATTGCATTCTAGGTGTAGTCCCTGTGATGCTAGACACTATGAGCAATATGAGTAGAAAGGTAGTCAGACAAGCCGGGATCATAACCCAGGACATAACGTATAAGATTCAGGGAGCAAACAGAGACGTGGTCAGGAAAAGGTCCCAGGTCAGAAGTCGGGAGGAAATGTATAATGTTCAGGGAACAGACAGAGACATGGTGAGGAAGAGGTCCAAGGTCAGAAGCTGAGAAGTAACGTATAAGGGAGCAGACAGAGACGTGGTTAGGAAGAGGTTCGAGGTCAGAAGTCAGGATGAAACATATAAGGTTCAAGGAGCAGACAGAGAAGTGGTCAGGAAAAGGTCCCAGGTCAGAAGTCGGGAGGAAACGTATAAGGTTCAAGGAACAGACAGAGACATGGTGAGGAAGAGATCTAAGGTCAGAAGCTGGGAGGTGACTTATATGGTTCAGGTAGCAGACAGAGACGTGGTCAGGAAAAGGTTTGAGGTCAGAAGTCGGGACGAAACATATAAGGTTCAAGGAGCAGACCGAAATGGGGTCAGGAAGAGGTTCGAGGTCAGAAGTCAGGATGAAAATATAAGGTTCAGGGAGCAGACAGAGACATGGTCAAGAAGAGGTCCAAGGTCAGAAGCCAAGATCAGAACATGTACACCAGACAGGAGCCAAAAGCACACTGAGCAAGCAGGAAATATGACTGTTAAAATTCAGACAGAGAAAATCCAGTAAAGAAACAGAGCAATCACCAGGAACGAGACACATCTGTGAAGGCACCTCCCAAAACCAGTGTGAACCCTAGAGCTGAAAGACAACATGTCAGCAAATGCACAAGACACAAAGCAGAGCATTTTCAAATGCAAAATGCTCTGCACAGCGAGATATGACATAAGCATTCCAAATGCAAAATGCTCTGCACAGAGGAACCGTGACAGTCCCTAGAGGCTTGTCTTCATTGCAGTATGACAAATACATATCCTCACACTGGGCCTGTTCATTAGGAGAGGCACTGGGTATGCCATAAGATACGATAAAGTTCATAAGGTTCTGATCTGGCGACCATGGACTGCTGGACTGGTCTAGAGTCTTCGTAATGTTTTGCTCAACCCATTATTTCTAAAATTCAAGCATTCCTTAATTGCAGAGTCTTTACAACAGGAATGGTAAAAATCAAATATGGTGCCAATATTAAAAAATGGTGTTGAAATTTAAGCAATGACGCAAAAAGCCTGCATTGTGGGTAAAATATGTAAAGGACTACATGTGATCTTTGAAGCACCTCCATGGGATTATGAGAAAATGACAGGCCATAAGACTAATAGTTCCAATAGAGGTATAAATATATAGACCAAAAATCCACCTTCTAAAATGATACATTAAAGCATATAATTTTAGAGAGGCGATTTTTGGATTATGAGAAAATCGTCTTGTCAAACTAATTTGCCGACCACACTTAGAATATTGGGTACAATTTTGATCTCCGGTGTGTCAGAAGGACGTAGATCAGCTGGAGCGAGTACAGAGAAGGGTGACCAAGGTTATTAACGTGCTGCAGATGTGACGCCCTAGCAAAACTAGGTAGTCACAAATAGGCCCCTGCATAACACCTTCCCTCACTAGGAAACACACAGCCAACCAGAAAACCCTAGTCACCCCCCCTTAAGGATAGACAGACACACCAGTGGACGTGACCAAGCTGTTGGGACACACCCACCCAGGGGTCCAGAAAGCCCGGGGGCGGGAAAGTAAGTCAGTTGGCTTTTAGAATTCAGTTTGGAGAGGAGTGTGTGCTGGAGCTAGGGGTAGCTCCAGCAGTCAAGTTCAAGTTGAACGGTGCCAGGGTAGGAGCCCTGGTGCCTTAGCTAGGAGGCAGACGGTGGTCTCTGTCAGCAGGAGACGGGAAGACGGCTTGGTGGAACCGAGGAGGACCGGGCCAGGGTTGTAGCCCGCCGGTACCAACACGGGGAACCGACCCGGAAACCGTAGCACAAAGGGGGGTACTCGGACCCTGAAGCCAGGAACCAGAAACAAGTGGAACTGGTTAATTAACCGATTGAGGCCAGGACTAGAAGTCCTGTCCCACCCAAAGTCCCTCAGAGAAGACAACAGCCCACCGTTTAGGGATAAGAGGTCACCGCCAGGGCCCATAGATCCCACGGGCCAGCGTCTGTGGGCACGGCTCCTTAGGCCACATCCAGCCAGGAGCGGACTCCTGAGTTTTATACTGGGAAAGTCCACCTTACACAACGGTGCAGGAATAGGATAGAGACCACCAGCCGGGTGGGGGATCCCGAACGCAACCGGCCGTGGCAGCGGCCACTACCACCTTGGTTTACCAAAGACTTGTGTGTTTTACTAACAGTGAGTACACCAGCACCCCCTGCAGTCACCATTCCCCCTGCATCAGCGCCATCGGGTCCCGGGGCCACCATCCCTGCCCACAGAGGGGTTAACATCTTGCTGCACAAAATCTCCCCTGGGTGCCCCGTAACAGCAGTGGTGGTGTCCCACCTCACCACACACTGAGGGTGGCGTCACAAACCTATTATGGCCTAGCCCGTACATCTACGTCCCCCATTTTATTCGGCGTGTCCGCGAGACCCTTGGGTCCGGAGACCCTCGAGCCACCACCCCTAAAGGTCCGGATCCGAACAGCGTCGGCTGCCGGCACGGGGGCGGCACACAGACAATAGAAGACAAATGGTAAACCCCTTTAAAGGTATGTACATGACTCCTCTTTATTCTGAAGACGCGCCCACCAGGGGTTTCCTAGCCAAAATCACTTTTTGAAAAATCCATCGGTTTTGCCATGTTTTTGGGGTATCTTTTATCTGTCATTTTAAACTTTAACTAGAAGGTAGCTGTCCTAGGAATTAATTTACTACTTTTTTAACCCCTTCATGGTTTCTGAAGCAAGAGAAGACTGAGCATGTGAACTATAGCTATCATTTCTGGTCATTATGTGACTTTAATAGCCATAAAAGAATATGTTGCAGTCAACGTTTTTCACCAGATTCTCAATTTAATTTTAAGTCGTCTCTGAGCTAGAGGGTAGAGACTAGCTGCCATCATATCTTCAATACACCAGTACACAGATGTGGCTAGCTCTACATTAAACATATTCAGAAGGCATCATGCAGCATCACTGAGCAGTGTAGCGGTGAATACACAACAGGGGTTAAAAAAAACACATTTTATTAAGTAGCAGCATGGTCTAGATGTGTCTTTGTCTTTGTATCTTCCTGCTACTTCTTATTATACCCTTCTTCAGCAACTTCACTATGTAGTTATAGCCTGAACCCTCAGTAAATGCTTATCAGCTTGTCTTGGTCAAGACTGATTTTAGCTTCTGCATTAGGCCTCCTTCGTCAGTGATTCTGGTACGTATGTGGCAGTTTTTATACATACCAGAATTGCAGACATGCGCCGATCCATTAAAATGAATGGGTCTTCACACATATCAGTGATTTTTCACTGACGTGTTTCTGTGCGGTGTAGATGCGTGTCCATGTGCTCCGCACGGAGACAAGTCTTTTTTTTTCTGGCATCACTGATGTCCCACGGACCACACTACAGTGTGATCTGTGAAACACATAGAAAAAAAACATATCTTTGCAATAAAAAGCTTTTTTTAATCATCTCCTCCAGAGATGCTTTGTTCGGCCGCTGCTGTCTGCTGCTTCCAGCCAGGCTAATTAATCTCATGAATATTCACTGCATCGCGACCCGGAAGTAGCAGCAGCGGTGACACAGCAGCGGAGCCAGAGACTCAGCACCGCGGGGACAGGTGAGTTTGGAGTACCTGATCTGCATGTGTTATCAGTGATCATGGATCACAGACAGTACATGGAGATCATATGTGTGCCATTAAATCATGGCACAAGGAGGGACATATGGGTTTTTAACACATCACTGAAAAAGTCTGTGTTTTTCACTGACATGTGAAAGGGGCCTTTTAGAGTGAATGGCAGTATAGTAGATAGTGGATGGGACACGTGCCTCATTAGTGCACCAATAAGCCTATTTATTCACTAAGCTATATTACAAAGAGGTTTTTTTTAGATTTGCTTGTACTATTAACCCTCCGTCACATACAATAGGCCTGACAGGCACATGTCTTTTACTTTCATTTCTCCTTCCTCACCAGATTGTGAGGAAATCCCCTCCCTCCAGGTAGTCTCCTGCCTCTAGCAGCTCTGTGAAACCTCATAACACAGTTAGATTGCAGAGCTTCATGAGGACAGATATAACTGCGCTAATCTCTCAGGCTCATTGTATGGGAACACGTCACACTCAATAAGGTTAGTATTTTATGTTTTTATTCATCACATGCTCTGCAAGTGTAATTTTTCTGGGAAAACTTCAGGATCTAATTCTGATTGAATATGTGTTTAATAGTACTTAAGGTACCTTAAAATTAAGTTTGTTTCCATAAATTTTCTTTGTAGAGTTTTTTGACAGAGTTGAACTGGGGACTATTTGGCGGGAGTTTTGAAATGTTTGTATTTCAGAGTTATTAGTTTTATCTTAAGTAAATGGGGTTTTTTTTCACCTGATTATGTGTAGTCTCTTTTATTACATCCCTATGAAGGTCACTGATCACTTTTAGAGCACTGAAATTGCAAACATTAGATATTATAGGTATTTTTCTATGTGAACTCGTTAGAACCGATATTGTATGTGACGGAGGGTTAACACGTTCACTGTGGCACCCCTGAGGCTTCCGTTGCCACAGAGACATTGCACTTCAGCCAGAGGTGTGATGTCCCATTCTGGGTAAGGAAAGGAGTAAACGCCGGTCCACAGGCAAATTCACACTACACCCATTGTTAGGCACACACAGGGACCGGGGATAGTGGCAGCTACCCCCCCATGCTGCATGCTGGGGGGCCGTAAGACCCATCCCTTCTCCCATAGGGTGAGGTCTAGCAACTGGGTAGATGGGAGTAACCAACAGCTAGATAGAGCAGAGACAGGAAGTTCAAGGGGAGTTAGGCGGAGGAGTTTAGAGTTGAAGTTGAGACGAGAGAGTGAGACGTGAGGAGTGAAACAGGGAGGGAGGTTGAAACCTCAGAACAGCAAGAGAAGGTGAAGCTCCCTTGTGGAGACCCTGGGGCCCAGCAAGGCCCAGGTGACACCACAGCAGAGAACTACAGAATGGATTCCAGGGCCACTGCAAGGCTTTCAAGCTTGTAGCCTGTTCCACTAAGTCATCGGGTGGAGAAATCAGGCTGCATACAGGGAACGGTCCCTAGAAACTGGAGGAAGAGAAGTCATTTCCAAAGGTGAACACCAAGGCCCAGGGTGGTTGCAAGCGCCCAGGGCCACATCCCACTGTAGAACCCCTGGGAAGAGGGCAAGTTCCTTCCAGGCAAGCCTTCTTGTCCAGAACCTATAGTGGAGGGCAGGACAGGTTTATCCAGAAAAGTCTAGGCTTTGAAGACAGCAGAGGGAAGAGACACAACAGCAGGGTGCACCGGCATTTACTCCCCAAATTACCTGGGATCAGCGGAGGTCCCTGACAGTGGAAATACCTAAAATATAACTTTTAATAGTTCCTCTAAAAATAGGGAAGGAACACCTTGCCTATACATAAAATGAATATTCAGCTTCAGAGCTTTATAAGTTGCAAAGTCCTCCAATGACAAACGAGGGGACTAGCATACCCTGTCGCATGCTGTTACACCAAAATAACAGATGGTGCTGGCAGGTGTTACACTTAACCGAGGTAGCAAAAGTTGATTCATTCATAAAACTAATCACTCTATACGATATCCACAAAATGGCAGTAATATTATTAGCATGCAACACCACCCTCCAGTTGATAGCGAGGCGGTTAAATGACCATGACACTCACAAGTGTTCCATCAAAAAACCAACTGATGTTCCGACACCCGGTTTACAATCAGCAATGTCCAGGGATTAAAGTAATTAAATTATTACCCTGGCATTACCCTCCAGTCTCCTTCCTCATCCCCTAGGCTTTGCCATTTCCACTAAAACTGTGACATTGGCCCTCCAGCACTTCTCTCCTAGGGCCTGAATTTCCTCTATACTATGTCCTATTTTCTTGCAAGTTAGTGTTTTCTCATGTTGTTTGTCCCTTCTATTTTTGAGACTCTACACTTTCTCTGTGATTCAGTATCTATTTGATGTTTAACTGTGTTCTGTAAACCTGCACATATTATCTGGTTGAAGCAGGCTTCGCCCTGTTTCTGCAGTATTTGATAAAAGAAACACTTTTTTAATCACAGCACGGACTGTCCGCTTTGTGCACTGAGCGCATGCGCAGTGAGGCGTCATGCGATGCGCTGTCCTGAATCTGTGAGGGGGCGGGCCGCTGGGCGCTGTTGCGTCCTACTCATGTATTGCATTATGGAGTACTTTGAGTGCGCCGGATGTTGCTGACGTCACTTCCTCTGGGACGTGCGTTCCACTGATGCGTTCCACCGCGTGATGCGGAAGCGGTGAGCGCGATCGCGGATGTGACGTCAGACGCCGGCGGGAGAGCGGTGATTATTTAAATGTGGTTTTTGTAGTCAGCGGTGTACAGCTGATAAGACTCGCGCTGTCACCGTCTGGTAAGTCGCTTGTTTCTCCCTGTTTCTCCATTTAGGGTGAGGTATATTGGGGGCTGTTGTTGTGAACCCCTCTTATTCTTCCCATGTTCTCATCTTTTCCAGATTAACCCAGCAGAGGTTTCTCCTCATTTAATGCTCCCCTGATGAATATAATATAGGAAACGCGTCGGGAGAAGGAGATTCTGGGAGAGGACAGTGAGTCCATTCTAAGGGGGTCCCAGACCTGTTTGGTGAGGGTCTGTGGAAACGCCGAGTATGAGGACAAACTGACCTCTGGGAAACAAGACACACCAGCAATTGGGTGAGATTGTTTCTTTTTTTCAGACAATTTATAAAGCTCTGAAGCTGAATATTCATTTTATGTATAGGCAAGGTGATCCTTCCCTATTTTTAGAGGAACTATTAAAAGTTATATTTTTGGTATTTTTGCTGTATTTGGGTCCTTCAAATTATATACCACACCAGTGGCTGTATTATATTACCCTGACAGTGGACCCCAGCAATCCAAAGACACCAGTGTGCTGCAGCCCTGGAACTGTGAGTAAACATCTTGAAACTGCACCCCCTGGTGTTGCCTCCATTATTTTGCCTGCACTGCACCAACTACAACACTACTATAGAATTTAATAGGCACCAACGGTTGCCCCGGGGTACCGCTCCACCTGTGGGGAGCAGAACCATCCCAGCTGCTAATCCATCAGCCCCGGAGGTCCCATCCAGCAGCGGCGGCTCCATAGCCGCATTCCACAGGTGGCGTCATGAATAACCTACAAACTTTATTATAGATTACCATCCCCACCACTGCCATATTAGTTGACCCCGCCAGGGTCACGGAGTCGGGCCCCGCCACCACTGACTACCCCCGGACTAGTCCGGCCCGACACCGGGTGTTCCATAGCCCTGGGGTGGGTGAGTCATTCACCACCCGGTGATTTTTTATTTAGGTTCTTCCTCCCCTTCTTCCAAGAGTCGTAACTTTTTATCTGTATATAGCCATGTGAGGGCTTGTTTTTTGTGGGGTGAGTTGCACTTTTCAAAGACACCATTTATTCTGCCCCATTTTGCATTTGAAAATAAGAAGAATTTTCAAGTGAGATGAAATTGCAAAAATAAAGTGTAATTGCATGGTTGTTTTTGTTTTGTTTCTTTAATTTACCATGTGATACCAAATATGTGTAATTTTTTTTTTATTTAGTTTCAATAAGGAAAAAGGGGGGTGAATTGTTTTTTTTTTTTTTCCATATTTTTTACAACTTTTTTTTATTTTTTATTGATTTTAGTAGTCGGCACTGTCCGAACATTTCTACTGGTTAGAGCAATACTTCAGCATCTCTCTGAACAGCAGAAATGCTGATCTCCTGTGAATGTTGGCGCTCTTTGCCGGCATTCACAGGAACTTTGTCATGACATCAACAGTTGTAATCTGGTGACCTCTGGCTGTCATGACAACCCATCGGTGCGCCATGATCACATAATAGGGCCATCGATGGTAACGGGGAATTGCTGGCGCGCTGTCATGATTTACTCCTGGCTCAACTGCAGCTGAGCTTTTGTTAGTTTCACATCTCTGATACAGATCACGTTAGGGGTTAATCCTTCCTGCTTAGTTCTGGAGGTAAAGCCACTCACTATATTATGGCACTGCATCTCTGGAACTACGCCAGTGATATTCTGGCTCTGCTGCGTTCTGCTTGTGAGTGACCTGCTGTCTGCCCTGC
This sequence comes from Anomaloglossus baeobatrachus, assembly GCF_048569485.1. Lineage (NCBI taxonomy): Eukaryota > Metazoa > Chordata > Amphibia > Anura > Aromobatidae > Anomaloglossus > Anomaloglossus baeobatrachus. Next base: position 124,791,435 of record NC_134364.1, read on the forward strand.
CCCCTCCTGACCTCCGTGTTCACCTGACCTGTTGTTGACCTCTGTTCTCTGATCCCGTCTTGTCAGTGTCTCCCCCACTGTCTCCCTTCAATTGCCTGCTCATCTGTCTCCCTGTTCGTTCCTCGTCTGCTTACATTGATTCAGTTCCTGTCCTCTTCCCATTGCTCCCCGATTCTGAGCTCTTGACTTCCCGGCTACTGACTCCTCGCTTCCCTTTGACTTTGTTTTGTCTTTGCCCCTGTGTATTTATGAGACCTCATGTTGTGATCCGGCATCCTGACAATTTTTAGCCATCTGGTGGGCTTGACTAGTATTACCTCCACTAGGAAATACTCTGCTCATACGGTTTCTCCACTCTACCGCCCTCTAATGGTTTACCTGCTAACTACCTTCTCAGGTAGTTTCAGGAGTCTTCTCCGTACCACATTACTGTGCTGTGCTGCTTTAGGACATCCTAGAGTACAGCATGACACGCGCTTTAGATCAAACTCTGACAGCGCACTTTAACTAGTTATCAGGCCCGGATGGATCTCTGATCCACCCACGCCTGTCGGCTGATCATATCCACAAACATGTGGGAAAAATATGTGCTCACCTTGAGAGCCCAGATTAAAGGCAGGGAAGCGACCTATGACGTATAGGTACTTCCTAGGGCGTAAAGGGGTTATTTATGCAAAGTTTGTTGACCATTTAAAAAGTATCTAAATAAAAATAAATAAGTAAAAAATGATAAATATTTTTATACCTTCATACATTATCATATGAAGTGTAGTAAACTAATTAGTAAAGTAATTAACTGGTAATATAATATATTTGTATTTAATTCCCAAATGGTATCTTTTGGCACGTAGCGATGAATGTGGCTTTGTCACGTCTAATGTCAATAAAAACATGTTGATGGTTTGTAAACAAAGTAATGGATGGATCCTTTAAGGGTTAAAGAACCAAAAATACTAATTAAACCTGCTTCTTCATGCTTTCTGCACATTTCAGTTTATTTCATATTGTTAGGTAATGATTCTAATTACCTAATAAATATCAATGATTCTGCTGCTTTCCAGTAACTTTTATCACCTTCCAAATGTTGTAAAATAATATTTAATGACCATGATAATGTTCAGTTGGTTTGGCTTCTTACACAATTAAATTACAAATGTACAGGTATAAACAAAATATTACTGACCGTGGGTCACAACTCTGTGATTACCCATTATATCCGGAGTAAAAATTATACCGTGGAGCCTTGGAAAACCACAAAAAACAGACTTAAAATTTTAGGATAAGCAAAAAAAAATGCACTAAAAATATTAGGATAAGCCATATGAATTTTACGGTCATTTTAAAAATTCAAAATGACCCAAGAATGGAATTGTCTCATAAAATTCATAAAATGTCCTAAAACGCACATGGTAAAATGGTTGTTAAATTTCACATTGTTAAAAAGTAAATGCACAAAATTTGATATTTGCTCCATTGCTTAGTTTATCCTTGGAATACATGTGGAGTATATTTAATAGGGTGTCCAGTGCCCTAACACCCCCACTTTGAGTTGGTGACTTATGGAAGTGTAATGTACATATGTGTGTGTTTTCTATTACTGCATTGTGTGGTATTATTGTATTGTATGACTTTACCTTCTGTGTAATACGGCCGTCTGCCACCAGGTGTCACTAGTTCCCAGGTCTCTTAGAGAGAAGGGATGGATAGGGGGTGGCAGGGGTTAAGAGGGGAGGGACAGTCCCCAGAACAGGAGGGCATATAGGGCAGAACTTTGCAGGGCATAGTCAGATAGGTAAAGGATGGAAGAGTGAGCAGAACAAGAAACAGAGGACCTACAGGGTTGGATGAAGCAGAGTGGAAAGACAGGGTGGAGGTGACAGAAGCAGGATTGGAGAAGTGACAAGAGAGAGGAATACCAAATGAAGGGAGCTTGTCTGCAGTCAAGTGTTAAGGGTGCTTTACACGCTACGATATTTCTAGCAATTGCTAGCGATATCGTACGCAAAAGCATCCGCCCCCGTCGCACATGTGATATCGTGTGATCGCTGCCGCAGCGAACATTATCGCTACGGCAGCGTCACACGCACTTACCTGGTCGGCGGCGTCGCTGTGACTGCCGAACAATCCCTTCCTCAAGGGGGAGGTGCGTTCGGCGTCACGGCGACGTCACCGCGATATCACTAAGCGGCCGGCCAATCAAAGCGGAGGGGCGGAGTTAAGCGGGACGAACATCCCGCCCACCTCCTTCCTTCCTCATTGCGGGCAGGACGCAGGTAAGGTGAGGTTCCTCACTCCTGCGGTGTCACACATAGCAATGTGTGCTGCCGCAGGAGCGACGAACAACATCGATAATCAACTATTAACAGTTATTTTTGGTTTTAGGACGACCTTTCCATGGTGAACGATTTTCACCACATTGGAGGACGATTAAGGTCACTGGTGTTACACGCTGCGATACCGTTAATGACGCCGGATGTGCGTCACTAACGATGTCACCACGACAATAAAACATTAACGGTATCGTAGCGTGTAAAGCCCCCTTAAGACCAGGGAGCAGACAAAAGGAGAAGTTGGGTGCCCCCTTTCAGTACCTGAGGGAACGCAGTCGCAGCGGGAGGGCAGCTTGGTCCATCCGTTTGTGCACCGAGCCGAATGATCCACTATCATGCTGTGGGATTGGGTCAGGAACAGGAGGATAAGTCGCCCCATTGTAGCCGTCACTGTAGAGCCAAACTGGGTACAGAACCGAATGACTGTAAATGGTGATGATGATGATGATGATGATGATGATGAAGAATCTGCCTTAAGCCTAAGGGGTACTTTGCACGCTGCGACATCGCTAGCCGATGCTAGCGATGCCGAGCGCGATAGTCCCCGCCCCCGTCGCACATGCGATATCTTGTGATAGCTGCCGTAGCGAACATTATCGCTATGGCAGCTTCACATGCACTCACCTGCCCTGCGACGTCGCTCTGGCCGGCGACCTGCCTCCTTCCTAAGGGGGCGGGTCGTGCGGCATCACAGCGACGTCACACGGCAGGCGGCCAATAGAAGCGGAGGGGCGGAGATGAGCGGGACGTAAACATCCCGCCCACCTCCTTCTTCCACATAGTCGGTGGAGGCAGGTAGGAGATGTTCCTCGCTCCTGCGGCTTCACACACAGTGATGTGTGCTGCCGCAGGAACGAGGAACAACATTGTATCTCCTATTGGTGCAACATTATGAAAATGACCGACGCTACACAGATCACTGAATTACGACGCATTTGCGATCATTTATCGGCGCATCTAGGCTTTACACGTTGCAACGTCGTTACCGGCGCCAGATGTGTGTCCCTTTCGGTTTGACCCCGACGATATCGCAGTAGCAATGTCACAACATGCAAAGTACCCCTAACACACACGGCATGAAAATCAGAGCTGGTGGAATGCGATAAAACATCGCATTCCACTCGGACCAATATTAGCTTATGTGCCAGCGCACATGAGCGATTATTTTCTCAGCCCTAATCAGACCGAAAAAACAATCGCAGCATGCTGGGGGTTCAACGCGATCCTTGTTTCTCTCGCACCCATTTAAGTCTATGAGGGCGAGAAAATAATCGCACTGCACTCGCACTACACCGGTGTACTGCGAGTGCAGGGTGAGAATGGTAATAACGAAAGAGAGAGGGAGATAAATCCCTCCCTCCCCTTCTCAGCGCCGGCCCACCCCTCCTCAGTGCCGACCCTTTCCTCCTCAGTGTCGTCCCGCCCCCCGCAGCTGTGGTCCGATCGCATGATCGGACCTCAGTCGCAATGACATTCGCATGACACTTGGCTCCCGCTGTGCTGCCAGCGTGAGCCTAGTGTCATGTGAGGATTGCAGTAGTCCCCGTGTGGCCCCGGCCTTAAGAAAAGTGAAAGCAACTATTAAACGTTTATTCAGTAAAGTTTTGGAAGTTTTACTTGGTGGTTGTCTCCTTACTAATCGTACTGGGCGCAAGGCCCATGAAAGTGAATGGGACTCAGAAGGACAGCACCAAAAATGTACCACCTCCACACTCCCTCCTGACACCACTCTGCCCCCCCATGTCTGTACTGTGCCAGGGTTGGTTGAGGTCCATAGCTCTCGCCCACGACTGCGCCCTCCGGGCACTTTACACATGTACAGTATGTTTTATTTTCTCCATCAGTGTGAACTTTACATCAATGAGATGTAAAGTCCGGAAGTTGCAAAAGAGTGATTTATTTCCTTTCCCAAAGATAGGGGAAAACTTCCAAACTCAAGAATACCTGTTTAAATGTTTAGTGTGATTATCCTTCTTTTGATTTTCTTATAAATAAACTAAGAAATAATAAGTATAAAGTCAAGGAAGCTGTAATCTTCATATTAATTGTGTGAGAGGTGCTGTCTAGTCATCATCAGCAACTGTGATAGAAGTTTATTTATAGATCTTCAGTTATTGGCAATGCAGTCATTATAAAAGCAGAGAATAAAAAGTCATGTAACTCTCAGATGATACCATGGAGTCAGATCACTAAAACACCATACATTTATACAGTACTGAATTATATACAGTACAGACGAAAGGTTTGGACACACCTTCTCACTCAAAGAGTTTTCTTTATTTACATGACTGAAAATTGTAGATACACATTGAAGGCATCAAAACTATGAATTAACACATGTGGAATGAAATACTTAACAAAAAAGTGTCAAACAACTGAAAATATGTCTTATATTCTAGGTTCTTCAAAGTAGCCACCTTTTGCTTTGATTACTGCTTTGCACACTCTTGGCATTCTCTTGATGAGCTTCAAGAGGTAGTCACCGGAAATGGTTTTCCAACAGTCTTGAAGGAGTTCCCAGAGATGCTTAGCACTTGTTGGCCCTTTTGCCTTCACTCTGCGGTCCAGCTCATCACAAACCATCTCGATTGGGTTCAGGTCTGGTGACTGTGGAGGCCAGGTCATCTGGCGTAGCACCCCATCACTCTCCGTCTTAGTCAAATAGCCCTTACACAGCCTGGAGGTGTGTTTGGGGTCATTGTCCTGTTGAAAAATAAATGATGGTCCAACTAAATGCAAACCGGATGGAATAGCATGCCGCTGCAAGATGCTGTGGTAGCCATGCTGGTTCTGTATGCCTTCAATTTTGAATAAATCCCCAACAGTGTCACCAGCAAAGCCCCCCCACACCATCACACCTCCTCCTCCATGCTTCACGGTGGGAACCAGCCATGTAGAGTCCATCCATTCAACATTTCTGCATCGCACAAAGACACGGTGGTTGGATCCAAAGATCTCAAATTTGGACTCATCAGACCAAAGCACAGATTTCCACTGGTCTAATGTCCATTCCTTGTGTTCTTTAGCCCAAACAAGTCTCTTCTGCTTGTTGCCTGTCCTTAGCAGTGGTTTCCTAGCAGCTACTTTACCGTGAAGGCTGCTGCACAAAGTCTCCTCTTAACAGTTGTTCTAGAGATGTGTCTGCTGCTAGAACTCTGTGTGGCATTGACCTGGTCTCTAATCTGAGCTGCTGTTAACCTGTGATTTCTGAGGCTGGTGACTCGGATAAACCTATCCTCCGCAGCAGAGGTGACTCTTGGTCTTCCTTTCCTAGAGCGGTCCTCATGTCAGCCAGTTTCTTTGTAGCATTTGATGGTTTTTGCCACTGCACTTGAGGACACTTTCAAAGTTTTCCCAATTTTTCGGACTGACTGACCTTCATTTCTTAAAGTAATGATGGCCACTCGTTTTTCTTTACTTAGCTGCTTTTTTCTTGCTATAATACAACTTCTAACAGTCTATTGAGTCGGACTATCAGCTGTGTATCCACCAGACTTCTGCACAACACAACTGATGGTCCCAACCCCATTTATAAGGCAAGAAATCCCACTTATTAATCCTGACAGGGCACACCTGTGAAGTGAAGACCATTTCCGGTGACTACCTCTTGAAAGTCATCAAGAGAATGCCAAGAGTGTGCAAAGCAGTAATCAAAGCAAAAGGTGGCTACTTTGAAGAACCTAGAATATAAGACATATTTTCAGTTGTTTCGCACTTTTTTGTTAAATATTTCATGCCACATGTTTTAATTCATAGTTTTGATGCCTTCAATGTGAATCTACAATTTTCAGAGTTATGAAAATAAAGAAAACTCTTTTAATGAGAAGGTGTGTCCAAACTTTTGGTCTGTACAGTATATTTTGGAATTAGTAATAAAATAAATGAAAGTTTTCTTATTTAACTATGTATCAGAAGGTGCTAGTGACAGTGTGTTAAACAGGAGACCCTGTTCTGTGCCGGGCTGTTCCTGTCTTGCAGGATACATCTCAGGTGCCCTCGCATGCAGAGATCTCCCATAGAGAGTGCTGCTCAGCCTAGGCTCGGGTCCCAGCGTCTGACTTACCCATGTGTTCGACGCTTTGTTACTTGGTACCCTTTGGCTATGTCTGAAGTAGCACATGCTTGTAAGATGGCAGCGTCTGATTGGTCCTGTGACATCAGCAGGCTTGATGATATGCCGCTTTGTGATTGGTCGGTGGGTGATGTCATCACTGTCACATCACATCCGGATTGGTTGGCGGGAGATGTCAGCGCTGGAGCACCATTTTCTGATTGGACATTTACGACATCACCACTGATGTGCTGTTCTCTGATTGGTCAGGAGGTGACATCGTCATTGACCGGGTGTCGATGTTGGAGGAGGAGCTAAGGTTTTAAAAGACTCCTAATGGTGCACATGGGTGCGCATTTGTCAACCTCCATGCTAGCACCAGTTTGCTTCAGCATAGTCTCCTTATTGGTAGTGAACTGAATCTTAGGCAGGCGGCAGGACCTCACTGCGTCGGGTGTGTGGGTACTGTAGTAAGCTGCAGCTCACCTAGGGGCACACCAGACAAGCTAGTGGGTGTCAGTATAGGGCAAGTGACCAGTACTAGTGACAGTCCAGTTATCCGCCCTGGTGTCTGGCAGTGTGGTGAGAACACTGTCAGTTTATCCTCTCCATACAGTGTATGTGGGTTATTTGCCTCTGAGGTCACTGAGGTTTCTGGAAGTACCTGGGTCGCTATTGGGCTGCCTTTCAGTGGCTAAGGTAGTACCAGACCCATACTCCTGTGAGTCTAACAGGACTGCAATGGTGCCTGCCCTCCTCTCTGATTGTTTAAGTTCCACTCAGGAGTCTGCTTTTGCATTAGTTCCCATTTGTACCTCTGTGTAATTAAAGTGAACCTGTCAGGTCCAATATGTACCCAGAACCACGATGTCACGGATGTGTCTGGACCTTCAGGTGCTGTTGCTGGGACCAGGTTCAGAAGGGCCCGGAGATTGTCCAGACGTTAATGGACGCTGTCCCTTTAAGGGCTTGATTTAGGGTTTTTTTCTGTTTCCTTGCCAGGTTGGAGGAGCCTTTCCTCCAGCTGGTAATTAAGGGCCTTTATAACCTGGAGCCTCTCACTCCTCCAGTGCGGGTTATACTCTTCACTTGGAGAAGTTGCTTGCTCAGGAGTGCATGTGGCTTCAGACTACTGTTGCTGTATATTCTGAATGTGGCTTCAGACTACTGTTGCTGTATATTCTGAAGATTCCCTCTCAAGAAAAGTTGTTGTTTTTCCTTTTTCCCCTTTTGCTGTTTATTTTTGTGTTTGTTTTTCCCTCCGTGGATTGGTGGGTGGTGGGATATCGTCCTAGAGTCTGGCTAGGAGACAGGGGCATGTTAGCGACACCTCCTAACCCTTATAGGTACTTGTGATTTGAGGGAAAGCACAGGGCCCCCCAGTGTCAGGGTCAGCGCAGGAGACAGGATTTTGTCCTAGGGTCTGGCTAGGAGACAGGGTCACGTTGGCGACACCTCCTAACCATTATAGGTACCTGTGGTTTGAGGGCAAGCACAGGGCCCCCCAGAGTCAGGGTCAGAGCAGGAGCCCCTGATTACGCCCCCTCTTTGTGTTTCAACCTCCCTTATTCCCAGGAGTCAACTTGCTGGGTGTCTCTCCCCACACCCAGCGTGACACACGAGCAGTTCGGAGTGGATACTGCTAATCCCTGACTAACCGATCCCTGTATACACTATCACAGATAAAAAGAAATCTGTAGAAAAAGTATTTCTAAAGATCTTTTATCATATGCTAATGAGCGCGGGGACTAGTCCCCCAGACGTTAGTTCCCGAGGCTAGTTCGCTCCATTAGCATGTTAGTACACCCCGTGGGCACCTGTGGGCGTGATATCATGCTAATTAATGTGCAGCATCACGGGATGACCTCATTCACCTCTCCGCTGCCATCGCCGCCCAACGCTGGATTTCGGCTCAGTTCCCATGACCCCGGAGTTTGGGTCATGCGTAATATGAAGCCGCGTGTACGAGTCCTGGCTTCAAACAGTAGTGCACATGACCGGAAGTCCGGGGTCACTGAACCGAAATCCCCCTTCCAAAAAATAAAAAAACATAAAAACAATAAAACACAGAATGGAGGAAAAGTGGCTTTATTTGGAGGGGTGTGGCCCATTTAGTGATTTATCCATGAACATCGCTTTTCCATTTCATTTAATGGATCAATACTAAGCCATTGGACCAAGCACAACCGCAGATAAAGTACCGGAGATCCGCTGTGCTTGGGTATGTTTTGGAGGGGCCATAGCCATTTTGCATTGGTCCATCACCCAAAACCCCAAAAAGTTGATCATAACTGACACATTGTGTAATAATGACTATTTCAAAAACCTAATAATAATAATGTAAGAAGAACAATAATAATACTAATAATCTAAAATAGTATCATGCAAAGTGTTTATAATATTTTCATTTAGTAGAACAATGCAAATAACCAGGATATAGAAAAGTAAATGTGGAGTGATCGGAGGTGAATATTCTCCAGGCGAGAGTGGAGTCTGCCTCGGGCTTTGAAGCCATAAGTGCTCAGAAAACATTATCTAGAAAGAGGCATAGACATAAAAGAGAAGAATCTGCCGTCATCTGCACACTGTATATTTTGTGTAATTGTATATGATGCCTTGGCTTTAAAAGAAAAACAAATTATGGCAAGAAATAGATGTAAACATTTCAGATTAGATACCATGGCAAGCCTCACAGTCTATAAAGGGCTCATATAAAAAATAAAGCAGAAGAAACAAACGCTTAAAAGGAATTTGTCAGTAAGATCAAACTCAGTAAACTGCATAAATGGATGTGCAGGTCTTTGAAATGAAAATTCATCAACACCTTTAGATCTTTAATCTGTTGCTGCATTCCCAAGTAGCATTTTCACTCATAGGCAAATACATGCTCTGTGTGTGACAGTGCACTTAAGAAACCTTTCCATCTTGAGATTTTCTTCTCTCTACAAGTACCTATCTCTTTGGTCATTGACAGCTGGCTGATTTATCTGCCTGACATCTGACATCAGAACAGACTGTGAGCTATTAATCAAGCTAAAGGCCTTGGTGCTACCTGAGGAAACAATCTGGGAAAAACTTGACTTTTTAGTGCAACAGAATGGAATAACTAATTATTCTCGAATGCAGCAACAGATAGCAGAAATAAAGGTGTAGATACAGTGCCTACAAGTAGTCTTCAACCCCCTGCAGATTTAGCAGGTTTGATAAGATGCAAATAAGTTAGAGCCTGCAAACTTCAAACAAGAGCAGGATTTATTAACAGATGCATAAATCTTACAAACCAACAAGTTATGTTGCTCAGTTAAATTTTAATAAATTTTCAACATAAGTGTGGGTCACTTATTATTCAACCCCTAGGTTTAATATTTTGTGGAATAACCCTTGTTTGCAATTACAGCTAATAATCGTCTTTTATTAGACCTGATCAGGCCGGCACAGGTCTCTGGAGTTATCTTGGCCCACTCCTCCATGCAAATCTTCTCCAAGTTATCTAGGTTCTTTGGGTGTCTCATGTGGACTTTAATCTTGAGCTCCTTTCACAAGTTTTCAATTGGGTTAAGGTCAGGAGACTGACTAGGCCGCTGAAACACCTTGATTTTTTTCCCTCTTGAACCAGGCCTTGGTTTTCTTGGCTGTGTGCTTTGGGTCGTTGTCTTGTTGGAAGATGAAATGACGACCCATCTTAAGATCCTTGATGGAGGAGCGGAGGTTCTTGGCCAAAATCTCCAGGTAGGCCGTGCTATCCATCTTCCCATGGATGCGGACCAGATGGCCAGGCCTCTTGGCTGAGAAACAGCCCCACAGCATGATGCTGCCACCACCATGCTTGACTGTAGGGATGGTATTCTTGGGGTCGTATGCAGTGCCATCCAGTCTCCAAACGTCACGTGTGTGGTTGGCACCAAAGATCTCGATCTTGGTCTCATCAGACCAGAGAACCTTGAACCAGTCTGTCTCAGAGTCCTCCAAGTGATCATGAGCAAACTGTAGACGAGCCTTGACATGACGCTTTGAAAGTAAAGGTACCTTACGGGCTCCTCTGGAACGGAGACCATTGCGGTGGAGTACGTTACTTATGGTATTGACTGAAACCAATGTCCCCACTGCCATGAGATCTTCCCGGAGCTCCTTCCTTGTTGTCCTTGGGTTAGCCTTGACTCTTCGGACAAGCCTGGCCCCGGTACGGGTGGAAACTTTCAAAGTCTGTCCAGGCCGTGGAAGGCTAACAGTAGTTCCATAAGCCTTCCACTTCCGGATGATGCTCCCAACAGTGGAGACAGGTAGGCCCAACTCCTTGGAAAGGGTTTTGTACCCCTTGCCAGCCTTGTGACCCTCCACGATCTTGTCTCTGATGGCCTTGGAATGCTCCTTTGTCTTTCCCATGTTGACCAAGTATGAGTGCTGTTCACAAGTTTGGGGAGGGTCTTAATTAGTCAGAAAAGGCTGGAAAAAGAGATAATTAATCCAAACATGTGAAGCTCATTGTTCTTTGTGCCTGAAATACTTCTTAATACTTTAGGGGAACCAAACAGAATTCTGGTGGTTTGAGGGGTTGAATAATAAATGACCCTCTGAATAAACTTTTCACAATTTAAAAAAAAAAAGAAATAACATTCTTTTTTGCTGCATTTCACACTTCCAGGCTGATCTACAGTCCAAATGTCACAATGCCAAGTTACTTCCGAATGTGTAAACCTGCTAAATCTGCAGGGGGTTGAATACTACTTGTAGGCACTGTAGATTTGCATGTATTTATAAAAAAAAATGATCTTACAGGGGTTCATCGTTCCTATTCTTTATCATTTATATAAACTCCCTAGAGACTGTGTGGCTTGTCTTAGTTTTTGAGAATTAGGAGATGACAATGTAATTTGTGATATGTTGTTATTCATCTGAGGTTGTATTTACCTAATTATAAAACCTTTTAAGACTCAATTTTTTTTTTAATTCTTATGTTCTGATTATGTAAACCATAGAATTCCAAGAGGGTGTACTTATTTCTTCTCATGACTGTATAGCTGCATAATTTTATAGTAGGGGCTTTCAAAGGTTTCAAAGCAATGGAAGAAGGTGGTCTGATGCCATAAGTCATGTTTTACATCACAAAGAGTTTAAGACATTTTTGGAAAACTTACCCGGGGAAGACGTGGCTTTGGGATGTACTAATGTGTCGCCAGGGATTAAGGGGATACCCAGAACCGGGCCAAGGGGTTGCTTCTGGAAAGGGGATCACGGTGTCGTGACCCGGTCCGTGCTCCCTGGTTCCACAATAAAAAGGGGGGTTATGTTCGTGACGCCACCCGTGGAATGTGATCAGAGATGACCACCGCTGCTGCAGAACCTCCGGGGTGATGGAAGGCAGCTTGAGATGGGACGGCTCCCCACGGGTAGAGCCTTTTCCCCGGGGCAGTGTGTTAGTCTATGGGGGGAGTGCAGGACACGAGCACAATAAACAGGCAGACTCACGGTTTTGCAGTTTCTTTGTCTTTTACTGATGATGGTATTCAGCAGAGTACTGTCCACGGAGTCTGTGAGGGGTTCAGGGCTTCTCCCACCTAGCCGGGCCGTTTTGGCTTCCTTGTCTGCACTGTGTGTCTGTGGCCCTGCTGCTGTGTGAACTATGCAGCCGGATCTGCTCTGCTCCTAGGTACCGACCTGACGGGCAACTCGAGTCCTTCCTAGTATGTTCCTGAACTCTGCGTTTGTTGCTTGTGTCTGTGGTACAGGTGAAAGATCTGGAATCCTCACTTCTCTGGTGGTAACTGTGCAGTATGTAACCTGCAGTCTCGGATCCAGCATCCGTTCTGTGTGCTCCACTGGGATGAGCTCAGCAATGCTCTGTCTCCCAGGAATGTTCCTCTGTGTAATCTGTCTCCTTTCCTCAGACCCTCAGCTAGGCCTGGAATTGGTCAGTGGATCCTGAGGTGAGCTAAAGCCAGCTTCCAACCTACAGATCCTTTCTCCTCAGTGCTCTGCACTGAACTTCCAAACTGAAACTACTGACCATTTCCTCCCCCCACCAGAATATACAGGGAAGCAGCTTGGTCTCCCCCTTCTGGCCAGGAGGTCTTGGTGTTGTGTGTGGGGAGTTAACCCTTTGTGTGGCAACCCTGGGGTGCCACATTCCCCCTTAGTGAAGAACAGTACTCCGGGACTGTGAAAGAAACAAACAAGTTATGAACAACAAGTGTATATATAAATACAGAGTCTCAAAAGGAAAAATACAAAAACCTTAAAGTTCAAAAAGAGTCCAAAATGTTCAAAAATATATAAGTGTTCATACAGTATAGTCTCTGTAGGTACTGGGCTTTTGGTCTTAACGTTGCAATTAAATAAACATTTCAATCAACAAACACTTCTTAAAGGTGTCTCTACTCTGGTCATAAGTGCAGTAGGCCTCACGGCCCTCGGGCCACCAACATGTGATCAAGTTGTAACTCTCCATGCTGCCACCTTACACCACTCTTCTCTCACTTTTTCTGTACACTAAACTGTTACGGTTTTTCATATAAACATTATAACATATGTACATTTTATATGCAATTCCACATTAGTCTTTATATCTTGCTGGTATCTGACCCTGAGTACTACGCTGTGATCTGCGTACTGCTGGTGTACTGGGTGTACTTAGCATAATGGTGTGGGTGGAAGTGTACCTATTTGGTGTTTCTGGTACTTGTGAGGATGGTGGACTGACTGTAGGAATGGCAAGCTCACTGGGACCAGGAATCTGTTCTTCCTCTACGGTTTCGACTTCCAGTTCTTGTTGTCTTGAGACTTCTTGTGGTACGAGCTCTGATGCTGGTTCCGCCACTTGAGGGAAGGCGATCATTGGGACTACTACTGCTCCATAGTAATTTGGCCATGTTTTTGGGAAATCTCCTAAGACTGTATGGAACACATCTTCTACCTTCTTGACAGGTTGTACCTGTACGGGTAAGGTGACTTCTGGTGTCTTCAGGGTTTCAGGACACGGTTTGAGTTGATCTCTTGACACGACAGCTGATGTCCTTCCTTCATCCTTACTGATTAGACACACTTTGGGATTATCCATACTGGATGGTAAGACTGTATATGGGGTGGTTTCCCACTGATTATCCAATTTGTTTGTGCGTCGTTTCCTCTTGAGAACTTGGTCACCAGGTTGCAATGGGGTTGCTAGAGCATGCTGGTTGAAGTTTCTCTCTTGTCTTCCCCTAGCTTGTTGGAGACTTTTCTCTACGCACTCTTGTACTTGGCGATACTGTTGCCGACGTAGGGTATCCCAATTGGATTCTTGAACTTCCGCATCTGGCTTCAGAATTCCCATATCTAAATCAATTGGCAGTTTACCGGGCCTTGCACGCATGAGGTAAGCAGGGGTGCAGTTTGTAGAACTCACCGGGACATGATTGTACAAGTCCACCAAGTCTGGCAATTTCTCTGGCCATTGATTTCTTTCTGACTCTGGTAAGGTCTTCAACAGATCAATCACAATATGGTTCATCTTCTCACATAAGCCATTTGTTTGGGGATGGTATGCTGTTGTGCGGATCTTTTTACAGCCATACATGTTGCAGAATTCTTGGAAGATCTGTGATTCGAAAGCTGGACCTTGATCTGCAAGGACTTGTTCTGGGTAACCATGGGGTCTGCAAAAGTACGTCTGGAATGCTTTAGCTGCTGTTCTAGCTGTAAGGTCTTTCACGGGTACCACCACTAAGAAGCGTGAGTAATGGTCCACGATGGTTAAGGCATAGACATAGCCGGACCGGCTTGGCGACAACTTGACGTGGTCTAATGCGACTAGCTCGAGTGGTTGCTTGGTTACTATGGACTGGAGTGGAGCTCTCTGGTTCTGTTGATCCTTTCTTCTGAGGTTGCACGGTCCGCATTTTCTACACCAATCTTCAATTGATTTTCTCATGCCAACCCAGTAGAATCTTTCTCTTAAGAGCACTTCCAACTTTTTCCAACCAAAATGACCAGCACCGTCGTGGTAAGCTTCCAGAACCATCTTGACGTCTCTCTTGGGCACGATGATCTGCCAGACCAACTCATGTGTTTTTGGATTGGTGTGCCTTCTACAGAGCTTCCCTTGGTACAGGAACAATTTACCTCTCTCTTTCCAGAGATGTTGTGTCTCAGCTGGGGCATTCTGATTAGGGTATGCACCTTGTTGTGTAAGCAGTTCTTTCACTAGCTTCACAGCTGGATCGCTGTCTTGTGTGTCAGCCCATCCGTGGTGTGCTAATGGGTTGAGAGTTGCCTGCTGTTGTTTTTGGTAGACACTCGGTTGATACTGTCCCACCTTAGGACGGTGAAAGGCCGGCAGCTCAATTTCTTCCAGTCCCTCCGGTTCCTCTTCCACGTTCCCCGAGTGTGGCATCCGGGATAAGGCATCTGCATTCCCATTCTTGTGGCCTGCCCTGTACTTGATGACAAAGTTGTAGTTTGACAGTCGGGCTATCCACCGCTGTTCCAGTGCACCTAATTTTGCCGAGTCCAGGTGGGTCAACGGATTGTTGTCAGTAAAGATGGTAAATTCTGCAGCTGCCAGGTAGTGTTTGAAACGCTCTGTTACAGCCCAAACTACTGCCAGTAGTTCTAACTTGAAGGAGCTGTAATTCTCTGGGTTTCTTTCTGTAGGCCGGAGCTTCCTGCTTGCAAAGGCAATAACTTTCTCCTTGCCTTCCTGCCTTTGAGACAATACTGCTCCCAGTCCCACGTTGCTGGCATCCGTGTACAAAATGAAGGGTTGATGGTAATCTGGATATGCCAGGATCTCTTCTCCTGTCAGTGCCCACTTCAACTTCCTAAAGGACTCTTCTCTCTCATCACTCCACTGGAAAGGAGGATTTCGGGCTGCAGACTTCTTTGACTGTCCTACCAGGATGTCTTGTAGGGGAGCTGCTAGCTTCGTGAACCCTTTTATAAATCTTCTATAGTAGCCCACCAGTTCCAGGAATTGCCTCACCTCTTTCACGCTGGTGGGTCTTGACCAATCTCTTATCACGGCAACTTTTTCAGGATCTGGTGCTACCCCTTCTGAGCTCACGACATGTCCCAGGTACTGTACCCTTGGCTTTAGAAGGTGACACTTGGATGGCTTGATTTTCATGCCGTATCCGGATAAGGCTTCAAACACTTCTGCCAGGTCTTGTAGATGCTGTTCATAGGTCTTGGAGTAGACTAT
Source organism: Anomaloglossus baeobatrachus (assembly GCF_048569485.1). NCBI lineage: Eukaryota > Metazoa > Chordata > Amphibia > Anura > Aromobatidae > Anomaloglossus > Anomaloglossus baeobatrachus. Next base: position 124,806,991 of record NC_134364.1, read on the forward strand.
GACGTCATCCAGGTACAGGAGGACAGTTTCAAAGTTCTTATGTCCTAGGCAGCACTCCATCAGTCGCTGGAAGGTTCCAGGTGCGTTGCAGAGTCCAAACGGCATACAATTGAACTCACAGAGGCCCATCAGCGTGGTGAACGCTGTCTTCTCCTTGTCAGCCTCTGCCACAGGAACTTGCCAATACCCACTAGTCAGATCTAGGGTGGAAAAGTAAGTAGCGGATTTTAATGCAGCCAATGACTCTTCTATCCTAGGTAATGGGTATGCATCCTTGTGTGTAATGCGGTTGATCTGTCGGTAGTCTACACACATCCTCATGGTCCCATCTTTTTTCTTAACTAGCACTAGTGGGGCTGCCCAGGGGCTACAACTGTCTCTTATTACCCCTGCTCCTTTCATTTCTTTGAGCATGTCTTTGGCGCATTGGTAGTGAGCCGGTGGTACTGGTCTATACCTCTCCTTTATGGGTGGATGGTTACCTGTGGGTATAGTGTGCTCTACCCCTTTGATCTGCCCAAAGTCTAATGGGTGTTTGCTGAATATTTGTTCATATTCTTTCACTACCCTGTATACTCCATGCTTTTGATGGGAGGGTGTAGAATCGATGCCTACATGTAGCTTTTGGCACCAATCCTCCAGCTTTCCCTCTGAGCCATTGTCTTCCGCCTGACTTGACGGCTTCAAGGGCTCAACGGTGGTGATGGCGTTGTTATCAACCGTATATAGCTTAGCCATGGTAGCATACTTTGGTAGGGTGACCTCATCTTCCCCACAATTTAGAAGGCGTATTGGCACTCTTCCCCGATGTACCTCAACTATTCCTCTGGCCGTCAGTACAGTGGGCCTACTGTCTGAGTACACGGGTTCTACCAGGGCCTGATAGTCTCGCCCTCTGATGCCTATTGCGGCTCTACACCAGACCAGCATTTCTGTTTTGGGAGGAATTACAATAGGTATTGGGTCACTTACCCTTGCACTGCCAATTTCACCTCCTGACATTTCTACCTGCTGCTTCAGCATCAAGGCTTTAATTTCCTTCTGCAGGAGTCTCTGTTGCCCAGGTTTGGCAGTCTCGACGATCTGCTGCAAGACAGTAATTACCTCTGCAAAACAATTTTCAATTACATTCATTCCTAGCAGCATAGTTGGTTCACGTTCTCGTCGGTCAACATCAACAATGATAATACCCTGATTCTGCAATTCTACTCTCCCAATCTTAATGGTCATTTCTCTGAAACCAACCTGTGGTACTAATTCACCATTGCTAGCCCATATATTCAATGCAACATTAGATGGACCACTGCTAACGTCTGAATCAGCCCAGTACCTCTTATAAAGGACATGCGGAATTGATGTTATTTGGGAACCAGTGTCCAGCAAGGCGTTGAGCGGAATGCCATCCAGCACGATGGGATGACTGGACGTCCTCCCACATACTTGTCGTGCCAGGGTGAAGGACCTTGAGAGTTCATTCCTGAGGAGCGGCCCGCCTCCCCAGGGGATCCCCATTTAAAGCACATTCACGGGCAAAGTGACCTGGCTCATTACAACGGCGGCAAATGGGCTGTCCATCCGGCTGGTAGCGGTCGCTGGGTCGTCCTCTCGTCGCTTGGTATCTCCTAGGCCTCATCCATGGGACATCCTCCTTGCTGGTCGCCAGCTCAATCTTGGGTGCAGACTTGGATCCACGCAGCTCCTGGACGATTCTAGCCATGGAAGCAACAGTGTCCGTAAGGGCTTCAAGCTTTTGATGTAGAGCCTCATTAGTGATGGGCTCCAGGTGGTTAGCAGCAGCCGCTGACATGGCCGATGTCACCGGCACTACTGGCTGCTGGGGTGCCACTGTAAGGTGTTGAACAGAGTCTATATCCTGCGGCTCCTCCACCTGCTGGAGGCGGATGGCTCTATCCTTTAGCTGGGCAAATGTTAGTCCTGGATCCTGGATCACCATCATGCTCAGTTGTCCCCGGTGGGAAGGGGATGAGAGTCCATCCAGGAATTGGTCTATCAGCAGCTTATCGCTCCAGGGCTAAGGCAGGTTCTGCTAATTTAAGTGCTCTGAGCGCCTCCTGCAAGTTTAAGCAAAGTCTCTTGCGCTCTCTCTAGGTTTTTGCTTGCATCCAAAGAACCTCATTTTAGCCCGGCTGCCAGCAGTGGATTCAAAAGCTGCTTTTAGTCCAGCTATTATATGCTCTACAGTGTCCTTTGCATCGTCCGGCCAGGATGTAGCCTCCCGCTGGGCATTGCCAGTTAACTGTCCCATAAGCATACCAACACGCTGAGCTTCTGTCAGGGGGTACATGCTGTAGTAGATTTTTAGCTTTCCGATAAAGTCATTAAGTGTGTTGGGCTCACCTGAGTACTGCGGCAGCCACACTGCACCCGGGGTGTACGGCATCAGGAACGGCATGATAGGTGCCGCTGCACCGCAGGGTACAACAGCATCTCCCTGCTGCGACATCTTTGCGCCCCCTTAGTTAATTTCACCAGTCTTCTTGACAGCAAGCCTGGGACACTTTTCTGCGTTTTCGTTCGGGTCGCAGCACTGAACGCACCTCCTCTGCAAGCTGTGGGCGGAGTCTTAGTTTAGGCGCGATGTTTTCCCGCACGTAGCAGCAAATGGCGCGATTAAAGATGGCGCCTGGAAAATTTTACCAATGATGTTTTTGGATTTTTCCAGGTATCTTTGCAAAGTTTAAAGTCCGTTCTTTGTTGCAACAATTCACAGTGCAAGTCTTTTACGCGATGCAATAAGTCTTTACAGGCACATGTCACCCGGGTTGCAGCCGGGTCCAGTCCCGCATCCTGTTCGTGACGCCAAAGTTGTGTCGCCAGGGATTAAGGGGATACCCAGAACCGGGCCAAGGGGTTGCTTCTGGAAAGGGGATCACGGTGTCGTGACCCGGTCCGTGCTCCCTGGTTCCACAATAAAAAGGGGGGTTATGTTCGTGACGCCACCCGTGGAATGTGATCAGAGATGACCACCGCTGCTGCAGAACCTCCGGGGTGATGGAAGGCAGCTTGAGATGGGACGGCTCCCCACGGGTAGAGCCTTTTCCCCGGGGCAGTGTGTTAGTCTATGGGGGGAGTGCAGGACACGAGCACAATAAACAGGCAGACTCACGGTTTTGCAGTTTCTTTGTCTTTTACTGATGATGGTATTCAGCAGAGTACTGTCCACGGAGTCTGTGAGGGGTTCAGGGCTTCTCCCACCTAGCCGGCGTTTTGGCTTCCTTGTCTGCACTGTGTGTCTGTGGCCCTGCTGCTGTGTGAACTATGCAGCCGGATCTGCTCTGCTCCTAGGTACCGACCTGACGGGCAACTCGAGTCCTTCCTAGTATGTTCCTGAACTCTGCGTTTGTTGCTTGTGTCTGTGGTACAGGTGAAAGATCTGGAATCCTCACTTCTCTGGTGGTAACTGTGCAGTATGTAACCTGCAGTCTCGGATCCAGCATCCGTTCTGTGTGCTCCACTGGGATGAGCTCAGCAATGCTCTGTCTCCCAGGAATGTTCCTTTGTGTACGCTTTCTCCTTTCCTCAGACCCTCAGCTAGGCCTGGAATTGGTCAGTGGATCCTGAGGTGAGCTAAAGCCAGCTTCCAACCTACAGATCCTTTCTCCTCAGTGCTCTGCACTGAACTTCCAAACTGAAACTACTGACCATTTCCTCCCCCCACCAGAATATACAGGGAAGCAGCTTGGTCTCCCCCTTCTGGCCAGGAGGTCTTGGTGTTGTGTGTGGGGAGTTAACCCTTTGTGTGGCAACCCTGGGGTGCCACACTAAGGGAAGAAGGCAGACCCTCACAGGAGGTGTGATGTGCCACTCAGTGGTCTCATGGGTGACTTTGGGACATATGGATGTTAAACCAGCTACGTAAACATTGTACACTCTTTAAAGCATGGTAATTTACCATACAGACTGCTAAACGTTGTGACCGCAAACAGACTTGATTTTATTTGGTGTCTTCTTGCTGCTAATTTTTTATTTTGTTCCTTTGTTTTTTCTCACCTAATATTCTTGCATAGGCCTATGAGGAATACGTGATTTCAATGACACCAAGCTGCTTTAAAGTAGTTCACTGTACCATAAAATTTGCCTAAAATCAAACCTTTTTATATGGGGTGAAATTTCAAAAAAATATATATATAAAATTCTGCCATTTTTCTTCTTTCTTTTTTTTACAATTTTAACTGAAATGAACTTTTTCTCTAGGTCTCTACAATTACAGCTGTATCAAATTTTTATATATATATATATATATATATATATATATATATACTAGAAGGTGGCCCGATTCTACGCATCGGGTATTCTAGAATTTACGTATTGTGTAGTTCATGTATGATTTTTGTTATATATATATATAGATGTTGTTGTGTGTAGTTACCAAGTGTTTGTGTAGGGCGCTGTACATGTTCTGGGTGTTGTCTGGGTGTGATGGGGGGTGAGAGCGGTGTTGTTTGTGTGTTGCGTTGTTTATGGAGCGCTGTGTGTCTGTAGCGTTGTGTGTGTGTTGCGCGGTTTGTGTGTGTGTGGTGTGTTTTGGGGGGAGGTATGTTTTGTGCAATGTGTGTGTTGTGCGGTATGTGCGTATATTTGTGTGTGCAGCGTTGTCTGTGTGTGGGTGTCTGTGTAGGGCAGTTGTTTGTGGTTCCCAGTGTGTGTGTGTGGTGTGTTGTGCAGTGCGCGCGCGTGTGTGTGTTGGGGGGAGGTGTGCACTTCCCATCGTGCTCCATCCCCCATGCAGCGCACTCCCCATCGTGCTCCATCCCCTATGCTGCGCACCCCCCATCGTGCTCCATCTCCCATCCTGCGCACTCCCAAACGTGCTCCATCCGCCATGCAGCGCACTCCCCATCGTGCTCCATCCCCCATGCTGCGCACTCCCAAACGTGCTCCATCCGCCATGCTGCGCACTCCCTTTCGTGCTCCATCCCCCATGCTGCGCACTCCCAAACGTGCTCCATCCCCCATGCTGCGCACTCCCAAACGTGCTCCATCCGCCATGCTGCGCACTCCCAAACGTGCTCCATCCCCCATGCTGCGCACTCCCAAACGTGCTCCATCCCCCATGCTGCGCACTCCCAAACGTGCTCCATCCGCCATGCTGCGCACTCCCCATCGTGCTCCATCCGCCATGCTGCGCACTCCCCATCGTGCTCCATCTCCCATGCTGCGCACTCCCAAACGTGCTCCATCCGCCATGCTGCGCACTCCCAAACGTGCTCCATCCGCCATGCTGCGCACTCCCAAATGTGCTCCATCCGCCATACTCCGCACTCCCCATCGTGCTCCATCCCCCATGCAGCGCACTCCCCATCGTGCTCCATCCCCTATGCTGCGCACCCCCCATCGTGCTCCATCTCCCATGCTGCACACTCCCAAACGTGCTCCATCCGCCATGCTGCGCCAGCATCAGCCTCTCTACCCGCAGCATCAGCCTCTCTGCCCGCAGCATCAGCCTCTCTCCCCGCAGCATCAGCCTCTCTGTCCCCAGCATCAGCCTCTCTGTCCCCAGCATCAGCCTCTCTGTCCCCAGCATCAGCCTCTCTCATTCCAGCCTCCCCCAGCATCAGCCTCTCTCCTTCCAGCCTCCCCCAGCATCAGCCTCCCTCTCCCAGACTTCCCCAGGATCAGCCTCTCTCCTCCCAGCCTCCATCCTCCCAGCCTTCCCCAGCATCAGCTTTCCCCTCCCAGCCTCCCTCAGCATCAGCCTTCCCCAGCATCAGCCTCTCTCCTCCCAGCCTCAGCCTCTCTCCTTCCAGCCTCCCCCAGCATCAGCCTCTCTCCTTCCAGCCTCCCTCAGCATCAGCCTCCCCTTCCCAGCCTTCCCCGGATCAGCCTCTCTCCTCCCAGCCTCCTTCCTCCCAGCCTCCCCCTCCCAGTCTCCCTCAGCATCAGCCTTCCCCTCCCAGTCTCCCCCAGCATCAGCCTCCCCAAGCATCAGCCTCCACCAGCATCAGCCTCTCTCCTTCCAGCCTCCCCCAGCATCAGCCTCTCTCCTCCCAGCCTCCCTCGTCCCAGCCTCCCCCAGCATCAGCCTCCCCCTCCCAGCCTCCCCCAGCATCACAGCCTCCCCCAGCATCAGCATCCCCCAGCATCAGCCTCTCTCCTTCCAGCCTCCCCCAGCATCAGCCTCTCTCCTTCCAGCTTCCCTCAGCATCAGCCTCCCTCTCCCAGCCTTCCCCAGGATCAGCCTCTCTCCTCCCAGCCTCCGTCCTCCCAGCCTTCCCCAGCATCAGCTTTCCCCTCCCAGCCTCCCTCAGCATCAGCCTTCCCCAGCATCAGCCTCTCTCCTCCCAGCCTCAGCCTCTCTCCTTCCAGCCTCCCCCAGCATCAGCCTCTCTCCTTCCAGCCTCCCTCAGCATCAGCCTCCCCTTCCCAGCCTTCCCCAGGATCAGCCTCTCTCCTCCCAGCCTCCTTCCTCCCAGCCTCCCTCAGCATCAGCCTTCCCCTCCCAGTCTCCCCCAGCATCAGCCTCCCCCTCCCAGCCTTCCCCAAGATCAGCCTCTCTGCTCCCAGCCTCCTCCAGCACGCCGTGCTCCTCTGCCGACACTCACACACCCGATGGCATACACTCACACACACCCGATGGCATACACTCACACACACCCGATGGCATACACTCACACACACAGACACTGACGATATCGCACATACGCGCTCACACTCACAACATCCGGAGATACCACATGCTTCTGGCCATGTGATCCTCCGTCAGGTCCTGGAAGGTCACAGCACAGTATTGAGGCCGAGAAGCAAGCGATATCGCCGGATGCTGTGAGTGTGTGGATGCGATGTGTGTGTGAGGTGTGTGTGAGGTGTTTGTGAGAGTGAGTGTGATCTGATGTGTGTGTATGTGTGTGTGTGTGCTGTTATGTGTGTGCG